>NC_136071.1:1037916422-1038587032 GCF_964261635.1 Lissotriton helveticus
ATTATTAAATAATTAATCATTAGTAAAATGCAAATAATAAATCATTAATAATAAACTAATAACTACATTTAACAATATAAAATATTCACTGAAAAAACCATAGGTTATAGACCATATATAGTTAGGAATTAGCATTTACAAAACCTTGAAAATTCACTGAAAAAACCATAGGTTATAGACCATATATAGTTAGGAATTAGCATTTAAAAAACCTTATTTTACTCACACAAAACCATTGAAATTCCATATATAGTTAGTTGCACTAACTATATATCGCGCACCCGCAATCCACTGCTGATCATGTCACATATTACATCATTCATGACATGGTCAGTGACATCACTGATGACATCATCCAGTGACTGTGTGTTTCTGTAAAGTTTAAATATGTTTTAGATATTGAAGAATGAGTAGATGTATAACTGTCTGGACGAAGGATTTAGTAGGTGCATGACTGAATGTATGAGTGAGTGATTAAATGTGTCTCACTGAGTGCATGGGTTAGTGACTAAACTGTCTTAATTTGTGCATCATTATGTCTGTTGTTCTGTAAACTACTGCATGTGTTGATCAGTAGCTATATGATTAACTATATGGGTTATTGATTGATTGTCCAAGTATTTGTATGGGAGACTGAGTGTGTGTGTGGCTGGCTGGGAGGTGTGTGACTCTGTGCAGATCAATGTGTACTTGTATCAATGATTGTATAAGAAAGTAAGTATGTGTTACTATATGTTTGAAAATGTAAGGTGCTCTATGTTTAACTGTATAGACAAGAAAATGGAAGTGTGATTGATTCTTTACAGGACTGACTAGGTGTGTGAGTAACTCCATGGATGAGTGGCAGAGTGTGAGTGTCTGTATAGGTGTATGAGTGCATATGATAGTGTTGTAAAGATGAGTGATTGTATGTATGAATGATTGTATGGGTGAATGAGTGAATGTGTGTGTAGACGTAGGAATCAGTGAGTACGTATGTAGTAACTAGTATTGGTGTGTCAATGGTTTCAAAAATTATACTCTGTATTTAACACTGGGTGAAACAGAGGTTATATTAAAATGTGAGGAGATGCATTGTATTGTCACATGAATGATATCATCAGTGATGTGGTCATTGATGTCAAATGAGATGTCATCAGTGATGTCATCAGTGATGTCATTTGAGATGTCATCAGTGATGTCATCAGTGATGTCACTGACCATGTCATGAATGATGTAATATGTGACATGATCAGCAGTGGATTGCGGGTGCGCGATATATAGTTAGTGCAACTAACTATATATGGAATTTCAATGGTTTTGTGTGAGTAAAATAAGGTTTTTTAAATGCTAATTCCTAACTATATATGGTCTATAACCTATGGTTTTTTCAGTGAATTTTCAAGGTTTTGTAAATGCTAATTCCTAACTATATATGGTCTATAACCTATGGTTTTTTCAGTGAATTTCAATGGTTTTTTAATAGCAAATATCATAATCTGTCGAATGTCAAGTACGTGGTAAGTGAAAACATTTTCGTGTTTATGCACACTGATCTGCTTTGAATGGTGCCCCCCCCCTCATTTCTATTAGGAGTACTCTCTCTTTGCAGATAGTGAAAGGTAGTTAACGCAGGCCTTTGCCCCCGTTGTAATCCGTCGTGCCTGCTTCTCTCTCCATTTGATTGATTGTTATCCAAGTATTTACTGTTTTAGAATTAGTTCTCTTTGGTTCATTCTCTATTTACAAACAAACACAGAGTCGCAATACTCTGTTTAGTCTTTGCAGATAACGAAAAATCGTGTAAAAAAAAGAAAAGGAATCGAGCAAAATCAGTAGGCCACTAATGGGATCTCTTTTTGACCTCGCTAAAATAGAAACATTAGGAACAACCCCTCATGACAAATACAAAACTAGTGAGATGAACTGAACTCCACACAATGATGGCTGCAAAACAGCTCGGCTCCGCCACCCACCCCGCCCAAAATAACGATAAAGAGCGGCTGCCATGATTGGTTGCGGAATGGCCACAACGGAGCTACGAAATGGTGCTGCTCTCATGCTAACCCCAGCTTCGGTCTGAAACATCCAGAAACACTGTAGACTACCAATTCGATCAGTTCCGGTAGCGCCCCAATGTAACCCGGTAGAGAAGAACTAGCCCTCCCCTCTTTGACTAATGGTTCTTGTTGCCTGTCCTTTCTGTTGTCATTTAACAGAACTATTTAGCCTGCTGAAAGGGGTTGTGTTTCGACCGCTGGTTGGTGGAGACATTTTGACTATATTCTGGACCTGCGTTGTCGCGTAATGCGTCATATGACGCGCCGCGTTAGCGCATCCGGAAGTCATCCGGGGCGCGCAGCGCGTAACGTAAGCATAACAAGTCATGTGACTTGTTAATAAAACTTTTCATTGGTTCATTTTACTTTTCTTATTCTAATGATGAAAGCCTTGGTCATATCACCTAAAAATTACGCTTTTAATTACTTCCGAACATTATTTTCTCTTAAATATATGTTATAATGTTCCAGGCTAATGTACTTTCCCGGAAATTTTACAACTGTCCTGCAAGTAAAATATATTATTTTTTCGAGAAAAAGAGCGTTTCTTCGTCCCATGACGGAGCCGTTGAGCAAAAGAGGGTCGACCTGCTGTCTTAGTCGCCGATACGCCTGAATATGAGATTCTTATCGATCACTTTATGTTGCAGGAATAGAAAACACAACAGCCCATGACCATTTATCTTTACTGCGTTCCTTCGTATTATACCTTTTACCCTTCATGTAATTGGTCTGCTTTATTTCACTTGCCTTTTAATGATTCTAAAACAGTGACTATTATTAAAAACTTTACCAATGTATACACTACTACCATGTTTTCTTTTAAAAACCTTTATTGTGAAAATTTCATTATACAAATACGAGCCTATAACCACGTGGGCCTGCCACGGAGCAAACTGTAATCGTATATGATGAATAGACATTTACACTGTAGAGGAACGTAACGGGCGGGCCATTAGGTTGCAAAAACTAAGGTGTCTAACAGTTACGGAATCGGTGGACGTACATTTTATAATTAAAATACGACAGGGCCAGTTACAATAAAATTATCTAGATATACATTTGCGGGCAAGTACCATGGGTGACGTTAATTCGAATTTTCAACAGTACAGTAATCAATAACACATCAGAACTTAATATCAATAGGGATGTCGAAATATTCAATCAATTCTCGTCCCCGCCCGCCATGTGCTTCAAAACTGCATACGTATCTCGTGATTTCAAGGTTCTGCAACCAGTACACAACAAGGAGTTACGAGTCCCATTTATTCCGGCGCCATTTTGGGCGAGGACGGGCAGGTCCAGGATATAGTCAAAATGTCTCTACCAACCATCGACTATGATGATGTTCATATGCTGTATTTATTAGAGTAACACTCATCTGCCCACATGAAATTAATTTACCACAATCTAAACATGTCATTTTAATCTTTCCAAAGTTCTTCTAAATAATTGGGACCGTTTCCCTTGCCTCTGAAGCTCTCAGTGCCACTTCTTTGATGAATGTACTAGCAGGTCAGGGGTTCTCCTCCAAATCTCTCTTTTATGCAGCACTATAATTAATTGGTGCCACCTCTCCATATGACGATGCATGGTATAGTTACCACAACTATATTTTTTTTCGGTTCCTCTGGAGAGTTCATCGTGGCAGATGAAGCGTGTAACATACCGGGCATTTACCTTTTTTTGCATGTACAGGAAAGGAAAAAAAAATCGAGCGTCCGAGTTCTAAGGTGTCCCAGGGCCATTTTAGTGGACCAGGCCCAAATCCAAAGAACAGCCATCTCACAGGCTAATGGGGCGACCCACGCCGAGTTTCAGCATTGTAGGATGACCACACAAGTACAGCAACTTGCTAGACATCACCTCGGTGCCATCCGGATCTCGGCGCCCCACTGCAGATGAAGTGCCTCTCAACTATGAAACCACCACGGTGACATCCGGATCTTGGCGCGTTGTGCTGCCTTCGGCCTATTCGCACATCGGTCCGCTACTGACGCCATCTCACAGGCTAATGGGGTGACCCACGCCGAGTTTCAGCATTGTAGGATGACCACACCAACTTGCTAGACATCACCTCGGTGCCATCCGAATCTTGGCATCTCAACGCCTAGTGGTATCTTCCATACAGAAAATATTGTTACGCTGCCTTTGGCCCCATTCGCACATCAGTCCGCAACTTAGACATCACCTCGATGCCATCCGGATCTTGGCATCTCAGCGCCTTGTGGTGTCAGTCAGAAAATATTGTTGCGCTGCCTTTGGCCCCATTCGCACATCAGTCCGCTACTGACACCATCTCACAGGCCAATAGGGCGCCCCACGCCGACTTTTACCATTGTACGATGGCCACACCAGTGGCACAACTTGCTAGACATCACCTCGGTGCCATCCGAATCTTGGCATCTCAACGCCTAGTGGTATCTTCCATACAGAAAATCTTGTTACGCTACCTTTGGCCCCATTCGCACATCGGTCCGCAACTTAGACATCACCTCGGTGCCATCCGGATCTTGGCATCTCAGCGCCTTGTGGTGTATTCTCTTCAGAAAATATTGTTGAGCTGCCTTTGGCCCCATTCGCACATCCGTCCGCAACTTACACATCACCTCGGTGCCATCCGGATCTTGGCATCTCAGCGCCTTGTGGTGTCTTCTACTCCGAAAATATAGTAGAAAATATTGTTGCGCTGCCTTTGGCCCCATTCACACATCAGTCCGCTACTGACACCATCTCACAGGCCAACAGGGCGCCCCACGCCGACTTTTACCATTGTACGATGGCCACACCAGTGCCACAACTTGCTAGACACCACCTCGGTGCCATCCGGATCTCGGCATCTCAGCGCCTTGTGGTGTCTTCAAATCAGAAAATATTGTTGCGCTGCCTTTGGCCCCATTCGCACATCGGTCCGCTACTGACGCCATCTCACAGGCCAACGGGGCGCCCCACGCCGACTTTCAGCATTGTAGGATGGCCACACCAGTGCGGCAACTTACTAGACACCACCTCGGTGCCATCCGGATCTTGGCGCGTTGTGCTGCCTTCGACCTATTCGCACATCGGTCCGCTACTGACGCAAACTCACAGGCCAACGGGGCGCCCCACGCCGACTTTCAGCATTGTAGGATGGCCACACCAGTGCGGCAACTTACTAGACACCACCTCGGTGCCATCCGGATCTTGGCGCGTTGTGCTGCCTTCGGCCTATTCGCACATCGGTCCGCTACTGACGCAAACTCACAGGCCAACGGGGCGCCCCACGCCGACTTTCAGCATTGTTGGATGGCCACACCAGTGCGGCAACTTACTAGACACCACCTCGGTGCCATCCGGATCTTGGCGCGTTGTGCTGCCTTCGGCCTATTCGCACATCGGTCCGCTACTGACGCAAACTCACAGGCCAACGGGGCGCCCCACGCCGACTTTCAGCATTGTTGGATAGCCACACCAGTGCGGCAACTTACTAGACACCACCTCGGTGCCATCCGGATCTTGGCGCGTTGTGCTGCCTTCGGCCTATTCGCACATCGGTCCGCTACTGACGCAAACTCACAGGCCAACGGGGCGCCCCACGCCGACTTTCAGCATTGTAGGATGGCCACACCAGTGCTGCAACTTGCTGGACACCACCTCGGTGCCATCCGGATCTTGGCGCGTTGTGTTGCCTTCGGCCTATTCGCACATCGGTCCGCTACTGACGCCGCCTCACGTGCCAACGTATTTTCTCCTAATTTTACACCCTATGCCGCATAACAGGTCATGTGACTTGTTTATAAAACTTTTCATTGGTTCATTTTACTTTTGGTTTCCTAATGATGGAAGGCTTGATCATGTGACCTAAAAACAACACTTTCATAGGATGAAAACTTTTTTTTTTCCCCAAACGATGAAAGCCCCACCTTGTTTCTGGATGTTTCAGACTGAAGCTGGCATCAGCATGAAAGCACCACCATCTCGTAGCTCAGTCGTGGTCATTCCGCGAGCAATCATGGCAGCCGCTCCCCACCAGAAGCCTGCAGGAGTCGGAGCCCCCAAAACTTTTGATGAATTCTCAAGGCGGAGGGGACGCTTTCGAGAATGAGGTCCAAGACCTAGCAGACAAGCGTCCGATTTCCAAGGTGTCCCAGGGCCATTTCAGTGGACCAGGCCCAAAAAGGAAACAGCCTGCCGCCATTTTGAGAGTCCTGTGACAGCCGCCTATCGCTGCACCGCAAGAGTGGGCGCAACTCAGCTGAATTGCGGCTTTTGACACAGTGGACCAAAAACGGACGGAATGGCAACTGAAACGGTAAAGGGGCGCCCCACTACAACAGACGAGACTCCACCTGGAGAGGCCCGTTCACGCCGCCTCCCCCGGGGCGCTCCACGCCGTTATTCGGAGCAGCATTGTAGGATACCAAAACCAGTGCGGCAACTTACTGGACATCACCTTGGTGCCATCGTTCTGCTGCCTTGGAACTATTCGCGCAACAGTTTGCTACTGATGACCCACCCCCCGCGACGCCCCATGCCGTTATTTGCTGGGTGGCAACTTACTAGACATCACTTTCGTGTCATCTAGATTTCGGCGCGTTCTGCTGCCTTGGAACTATTCGCACAACAGTTTGCTACTGATGACCCACCCCCCGCGACGCCCCACGCCGGAAATCTGGACGTTGTGCTGCGTTGGGACTATTCGCACAGCCGACCGCTACTTCGTTGTTTTTCCCTAAAAATGTTTATATGTTATTACTATTTTTGTTTTCTTGTATATATTTATAAATTATTAAAGTTTTATAATCTTACTACTTTGTCGGAGTGCTATATATTTTTAATGTGACACATAATTGTAAAAACTTTGATGTACAAACAGTCATCCCTGGAATCTTCCGCTTCAGGCTCGGTCCCCTCCCCAATCACAATACAGGATGGTTTTCAGATAATAGCAACGCTTCTGCTGTGACGGATCTCATCGAGTGTGGGCCTTGATCTACTATAACTCCTTTGAAGAGGGGTGATTCTTTACAGCTGTGGCCATAAACTACATCTGCAGGGCTAGCTGATACCCTAGGACCAGCCTGGACAATCGGACACAGAGGAAAAGGAGTGTCAGAGGGTGCGGTAGTGAATAGGGCGAAAGGGAGGTGTCGGGCGGGCACAGGGTGTGATTCTCAGGGAACAGCAGCGCAGATGGGGGAGGTTTATTACCCATGCATAAGACAGAGAGCGGGGGTGACCAATGCCTGGGGGAGATGTTTGCGAGGGTGGGGAGCCATGCTAAGGATCGACAGCGTGCACAGAGTGGGTCTGGTCAAGGCATCTAAAATGGCTGCCGTGCACGACAAAAGTGTGGCATTTGAAAAAAGACAAGATGGCGCAGACAATGTTTTTCAACACTTCCTGATTTCCTTCGAATCGAACGTTAACAGACGTTGGGGCATATTACCAAAGTTAAGCGATATTTATCCCTAACGATGCTTAGCAACGATTTTTTTACCGTCAGAAATTATCGCAGATAAACCTTGCTATTATCAAGGTTTATCGGAAATACGATAAAAAACGACCGCAATGCATTAATATCGCTGAAAACTCAGCGAAAATCATGCATTACCGAGCTAATGCTCTTAGCCATGTTATCCACCTCCCATTGGATAACATGGCTAAGAACTGCTCAGGGCAGGTGGTAGCTTTTAGAGATATTCGCCCTTATCTCGAATATTTCCAAAAGTTGATAATAGGAGATAGCGATGTTAGCGACTGTTTCCAGTCGCTAACATCTTGGCATGCCCACTTTGCATGTCATTAGTGATAAATATCACTCACATGCAAAGTGGGGCCCAAGATGGTCGCTATCTTCTACTAGCCGTCGCTAACTGGTGTTAGCAACAGCTAGGTAATACACATATAATTTTATCTCCGCGAAGCGGAGCGCTGTTACAGATATATATCTTGTTTCTGAACGTTAATTTCTCAAAATGCACTGAAGCACATATATTGAGACCTAGCAAAGGCACATCGGGCTACCAGTCCCTACAATTTTGCCAAGTTTCGTGCAAATCCATTCAGCTGTTCGATCCTACCGAGAGACAAGATGGCGGCCGCTACGGACTGTTTGGAATGTTTACAGACACCGGAGAGCCAATCAGCTTCGCTTCGCAAAGCTCCGTAACGCGAAAAGTACGCGAAGCGGTGCGCTGTTACAGATATATACCTTTTTTTGAACGTTAATTTCTCAAAATCCACTGGAGCACATATATTGAGATCTAGCAAAGGCACATCGGGCTACCAGTCCCTACAATTTTGCCAAGTTTCGTGCAAATCCATTCAGCTGTTCGATTATTATTATTTTTATTTTTTTTTGCCCCGCGGGGCCCTTTTAAAACCTCCACATCAAACCTAGGGGGTGAGCGACAATGTACTATGCCCCCTTATGGTCATTTGCCCCTTCGCTTTGGCCTCCTCTTGTCTCTCGATCCTACCGAGAGACAAGATGGCGGCCGCTACGGACTGTTTGGAATGTTGACAGACGCCGGAGAACCAATCAGCTTCGCTTCACAAAGCTCCGTTGCGCGAAAAGTCCGCGAACCAGAGCGCTGCCCGGTCCGCTGTTACAGATATATATCTTTTTTTAAACGTTAATTTCTCAAAATCCACTGGAGCACATATATTGAGACCTACAAAAGGCACATCGGGCTACCAGTCCCTACAATTTTGCCAAGTTTCGTGCAAATCCATTCAGCCGTTCGGGCTAAAAGTGAGGCCAACCGCCCTATGGAAATTAACATGGGAAAAACGCGTTTTGGGACCCCCCTTTTTTCTCGGCCCCCCCTTGACGAACCCCCCCCAAATTTTCAAGGGCTGCTCAGAAACAAAATGTGCCATTTTCCTGAAAATTTCAGCCAATTCCGTCCACAAACGCCAAAGTTATTAGACATAGAATTTTCAAAAAACCCATAGAGAAAAAATCCTAACTATATATACCTACTGGCGACCGCCAGTAGGTAATTTAAAAAATAAATATTAATTAATAAAAAAACATACATTAATTATAATTGAATGACTTCCCACCCCACTCCCCTATAAACCCACAACCCACTCCTAAAAAATGAGACAATTAGCATACTTAACAATTAATTAATAATTATGAATAACCAATTAATACATGATTAATATTAAATAAATTAATGACCACAATTAACAATATAAATTATTAAACACATAAATATTTATTAATCAAAATTATTAATTATTTAATAATTACTAAATTACTTCCCACCCTATTCCCCTATAAACCCACAACCCGATATGGCAATAAAACATAAAATGTAATTAAAAAATAATTAATAACTTCTGGAAATGATTATTAAATATATTATAATGAAATTACATCCTACCCTATTCCCCTGTAAACCCACAACCCGCTACGGACCTAAAAAAAAAAAAAATACTAATTACTTATAAAAATGTAACACATATTAAAATACAAAAGCAGTATTTACACGAAAATATAGAACACATACATTTACATTAAATACTAACATACATAACACTGATTAAAAAAACTATATTTTTAACATCAATATTTAAAAAAATTATATTTCTTACCTTCAACTCGATATTCTTGTCAACGACATTCTGACTGTCGATATTCTGGCATGACGATATTTCAACATAAATATTCTGGTAGGTCGATAATTTTAACTCGATATTTTGTCTGTTTACCGGTCTGGTGAATGTCTAAACCTTGTGCAAGTTGAGTTTCTTGTTGACATGCAGTTAAATTTGATCCAGATAGCTCGTAGTCAAGAAAACATCTGAATTGGATAGTTTTTTACCTCAGAGAGCCACATGCCCATGCAAGGACTGACTGAAGATCTATTCGTTTTACTTAAAATATTTATGTTTATGACTCAGCACAATATTCTGCATTTCTCTATCATTAATAATATTGTGACTTTGCTTTACAATCCATGCATTATAGGAATTTAGTAGCTTGTTGAGGCAACTACGTTTACCTGGTGAATGATATATCACTTCCTATCAAAATGACTCACAAGAAATGGCAAATCATGCAGAGAGGTTAGCTAAAATTCTTGATTGAAAAGCGTAAGGGACTAGAGGCATTTATAGTGCTGTACAATACTAGGGCCATTGTTATCATATAGGAATAGTTCTTGACTGGACCATTGGGTGGTAACAGGTGTTACTCCAAAGTGAGATTGCATGCAAACAGGGTAGTAACCAGATCCCTGCAGCCCACGAGGTGTTCGTGTGAGTGTGGGACGAGGGTGGTGTGGGGGTGGTGGCGTCCTTCAAGAGCCCCAAATCAGCATGAGTCCTATGAATGTCTGAAGGATGTGGAAATCTCAGGTGCCCTTCCCCAAGTTCTGCAGAGTGTCCATTTATTTTGTGTTACTCCACCCCATGCAACACATTAAAACCACCATATTCAGGATTTTTCCATTCACATGTTGCCAGGTTTACCTAAATGGCGAAAGTCACAAGGAATGTGGAGAAAATGTAGAAATCAGAGCAGAAATACCAATCTGTACGGTTACTCCCCATTTCTTAGTTGAAAACAGGTGGCTAATATCTGTTGGGAGAAATACCACACCGTGAGGTATCATATTTCCCTAGGTAAGTATTATTTCACTCATTGCAGGCACACTCATACAGAGTCACCTCTGAGTCTCCTGGGGGGACAGGGGTGAACCAAATTACCTTACATGCATTAATTATGGCCTATAAGCTGGAGAAGGAGTGATAAGATGTCAATTTGCATAGGGAGCAAACATCCTGTCAGGGGAATCTGCCAGGGCTTTCATTTTTTTCCAGAGCCTCGAGGTAATTTTTCATTTTTGCTGCCTTCATACAGGGTGCCTCCTGCTCACTTATTTTCACGCACGTGGCCCCATACGTTGGCATTCTATGGTAAAGGGAATGCTACGCGAAGAATATTATTTATTTTTGTAGCAGAAAGAAAAAGAAAAGAAAAGTGGGAAGCACAACACGATAAAAGAGTATAATTGATAGGGGGCATAAATAACTGTAAAATCTGCAATACCAAAGGAAATTGAGAGGGTATTAAAAATGCCATAAGAACGACTGATAAAATCTCTGTAGCCTCATTTGAATAAAGCATAGTGCAAGAAGAGATTTCTATGTTTTACATGTTAATAGCACAACATACTGCCTTCTGCTTTCTGCAGTCCTATAAGGCACTGGCAAATATGCACCAATCAATCATCCATTCATCCGAGATCCTTGGAATTTTGCCTGTATTTACGTGTCATGTGTCCTTCGTCATTTACGTTAGTAAACAGCAGAACTGGAGGAGAAAAATCTGCACGACTGCAGCAGCAAACAAGTCAGGTAGGAAGGCCACCGACACCGCTGCATACAAATTCAAGCGAGACACGCACCGCAAGGCAAAGCGGCTGCCGCCGAGAGGCGGGTCGCCACTGCCAGTCCAGGGAGCCCAGACCAAGTGGACGTCTGGACCGTCACCCCTCAAGCCGTGAGGGCCAAGGGCCATATAGATGACATGGGTTCACCAGGGCATCCTGGATGTTGGTGTTGAGTTCTGCATTGTAAGGAGAGCTGATGGGGGGAGCAAGGGGACCAGCAGCCGAGCTAGCAACACCAGCAACAGGGGATTCTGAAACATGCCCTGCAGCTGAGTGACGCGCAAGGAATCTGGAATTGAAATGCTTGATCATCCTTTCTTATTCCCCATAGGCTCGGATGGGTGTTTTTAAAGGCCTTTTTTTGCAATGCACAGTTCAGTATTCGCATTGATTGTTACACTGATCGGAAGCTGCCACATTTATTCTGTTGGAACATCTTGGATACTTTAGCACAATAATTCCCAGAAGAGGGTGTTGAGTGACGCAATCCCAGAGGGGAATGAGAGGATATTTTTCTGCTTCTGGAGTGAGGTGAAATACAAAGGACATCCGAGCCTGGCATGCAGTTGCATGTGATGCCCACCTTGGGACAACACGCAAGGAGTGGCGGACCCTAGTACCACAGTGATGGCATGTCAGACCGGACCTTAATGAAGACATATGCACATGCCCACCCCGTCCTGCTGTCCTCTTCATGCAGTGCTGTGGGCTGGGCCACCGCCGAGGAGTACGAGTTTCATATGTAAGTCCATGATTGAAATTCATGCACACCCCACCTGTGCACAGTGAGGCGGCGTGTCGTTTCATCACTGAGGGATGAGTGTGCTAGAACCCCCCAGGGTCTGTGTAGGAAAAGGTGGCAGAGTAATACAGAGAAAGGCAAGGAACGCAATGGGTTTTTAAAGGCAAAAGGCCCTTAATAAAATCTGTTTTCTATTTTTAAGGTGAAAGGGTTATTATAGTGGCCTTAAGACAAAGGCAATATATAGCATCGTCGTGTGTGCGATCACATTGATCAAAATGTTTATTTGTTCAGTGTTTCCCTGGCCACCCAATAATAGAATTGTGTGCAGTACTATTTTAAATAAAGAATGGTAAGCTGGTTTTATGAGTCACATTCTGGAAGGTGCAATGCTTACAGTGTGCACAATACTTAACTATTTTACATTGTATGAAGACACTCTTTTTATTACTTTTACTTTTGAGCTTGCTAGCTTGACTGCACATCAGTAATTGTCGAAGGCACTGGTACATATGGTATTTTACACTTTACCAGACCTAAAGAATGTCTCATATATCAAATATGGCTGCAGAGATTTGTTACTAAGCAGCGCTCAAGCTTTGCAACACTTCTTGTGTCATTTTCTCCCTACCGCATGCCTTACCATTCAGTCGAATGATACTGCCATAGTTGCCCTGTGTGCTGCACAAATACTTTACACATTGCCTCTAAGTTAAGCATGACTGCTTTTGTGCCAAGCTACCACAGGGGTAAGCACAGGTTTATTTAGTGACTTTTGTGGTTCACTCTTACAGGGATTAAGTTATTTGAGGGGGGGCTTTCACCACCCTTTACTCATAACACAATGTCTTATAACCTATTTCCCAGTAGTCTTCTGCAGCCATCTTTGTTGATGCCCACAGTTAATGCATGTTCTGCTTTTTGTAGTGTGCCATGTCTGTCTGTTCGCATTCCACCACTTGGATCCTGATTAAGTTTCCCAAAGAGCCACTTATTGTTGTAGCAGTTTTTCACACTTGTGAAGAGTGGCAGTTTTATATTGAAATTGTTCAGACTTTCACCTGGCGTTGAATGTAAAAGTAGTTGAGCTTGAGATGATGCTCTCCCAAAAGTTGGCTGCAGTTTTTCTAAAAAATCGCAGACATCAAAAGTGTGGTCCCAGCATGCAGCTTCTGAAAAGTCTACACAATTCATAGTGCTTTGGCAGACTTATTTTTACATTTCTTTAGTCACTTCTAGGAAAACACACATTTGTATGGGCTCTAATTAGGTCACGTCTCTTTGACCTTCAGCACATAGTCTTATCCCACAGTTCAGAGCCAAGCCCATTTAATCGCACAACTACTTCTCCTCTTTCTTATTTTTCACTGGTTACAAGTTTTACATTATACTAGCTGGAGCACAACCATATGCAGGAAATGCATATTTTTTCAGGCTAGGTGCACATATCACACTAGGTGACAAACTAAGCCCCTTTCCATGCCACAGCCACTTTGCCAGTTTCGTCCACTATCCACATGGCCCCTCATTTTGTGAACCTTGATAAGTGTGTTATGTTGTGGCCTATCACAGTTTCCAGCCACTGACAAAACAGATTGCATTTGCAAAAATCGAAAGATTTTCTTTCTCGTGGATCTTGGTACATTGCCGTTTTTCAGTAAAGAATACGTATGAACAAAATCTGGTGACAGCTCATATTTGGCGAAGATGTTTTGAAAGCGTATTTCTTTTTTGGTTTTTTTCTGAACCAATAAAAAACAGTACATGGATTTTCAGGGTTTGAGGCAAAATCACATGTTGGCAGCTACAGCACTCCCCATATGCAGTGTCGAGGCCGTTTGCAGTGATTTGACGTCACCAGAGGCAGAAGGGCCGAGGCCGTGTAAAACATAGGGTGCCTTATGAAAACACGTTCTTACTGTCGTCACATTATACTGTGCACCACCATAAAATGAAAAAAGTAATTCCTTGATGTATCATTCCTTTACTGATAGGTCTTTGGGAAATCCACCAGGGCCGGTGGTACCACAACGCTCCAATCACCAAATATATTCCTCTCGCTCTTATTTACACAATCGAGCTTGCCTGCGTCTATTCAAACAGTGGTATCTCAACACATCTGGCACCCATCGACATATTCCTGTGCCCCTGCTCATTGTTTCCCAGCTGCCAATAGTAATTAATACTATTTCAATATAACATTATTTAAATAGCATCTCCCTCTTTAGCAAGTTTCCAATTCTTTAACATGTTTACCAAAAAAGATGAAAAGAATGAGGAAATAGAACGTGAACTATGAGAGAGAGAGAAATACCTTTTTTTTTAACTTTTAATGTGTTTGGTCCAGGTCCTCCATAAAATGAACACACACTAAATGTCCTCGCCATGAGGACAGCCTCATCTGCATAAAGGAAGACCAACAGGCTACGCTTACCCATCAGTGGGCAATCGCTTTTTGCATCCAAGAGGACCGTCTCCAGAGAGTTAATATATAGGTTAAAAAGGAAGAGGGCTAGGATACACCCCTGGCACACTCCTCTCTTTTTTTTTTTTAGTTCAGAACGATTTTATTGAATTTTGACAAAGGAGAAAAACACAGAGGTACATACAGAAAACTGATAAAAATAATTCATTAAATTACATGGAAGCGAATAAGAACAATCATAAATAAGCAGTCACAAAAATTACATCACAAAGTACATTCGTCAATCAAAGGATAACTAAAAACTAGGAGGGAAGGAAGGAAGGGGGGGAAGAAGGGAAAGGGGAAATATACATTTCATAGCATAATAACTTAGATAAATAGAGTTACCAATAAGATGCTAAAAAACAGTATGATAATCGATGAATAAAATATGAACAGTGAAAGAACAGGAGTCACAACTGTACATATGAATCAATAGGAGACCAAAAAGATTGAAAATGCGAAGAATTATGATGAATACCTTGTAAAGATAACTGAGCACCTTTTCCTGTAAAGACAATCCAAGACCACCAAGCATGAACTGAAAGAGAAGTAGCATCCTTCCAGCAAAAAGTAATTGATTTTAGCGCAGCCGAAACCAAAAAATTAAATTACTTTGCTTCAGCATCATCAAGAGGATTAATCAAAACAACTGACTTACAAATTATCAATTTATAAGAAAGCAAATCAGAAAGAGGCAACATTTTCAATATCACATTTCATACTTCAGACCAAAATGTCATAATAATAGGACAATCAAATAACATGTGACGTAAAGAACCAGAATGCAAATTACAATGCCAACATAGGTATGATGGTAATAAATTAGCTTTAAATAAACGTAATGGAGTCCATTAAGAATTAAACAAAATATAAGACACACTCCTCTCTTGATGTCAAACTTTTGGTTTGCTTAGTGGTCATTAAAACATAGTGTTGCAAATATCCATATTTCATATACAGTTTCACATCAGTTTTTATTCCTGTTCCCCAGCACCTTATATTGTTCTATGGTTGTATTCTGATATTGTTCCATGGATATTGTTCTACTATATTTGTCGACAAGTTTCTGCCCATCGATCACTTCAAGGATTCATCCAAACTACCTTGCTATGAAGTGGATAAGACATCTGTGTGGTCATATCTTCGTGTGCTAGTTCAAAAGTGTAATTTTAGTATTCTGCAACTCCCTATAATTTAGGGCGTTTTTTTGGTCCCAAGCATTTATTCCATACATGTTCATGGCTACTTCAGCACTCTGTACATTTGCTGTAATCTTAGTTGTTTTCAGTTGCTGTAGGAATGCCCAAGATCTTGCTAATATATTTGCAATATATTTATTTTCATTTTTTACTTTCTTTCAATTTCTTTGTACCTTAGATGCTGTTGAGTACTTCCATAATTGATTGCTGTAGTAAACTCCAGTTGTGCTTCTCATGCCGGAGTCCTAAGATGTGTTCTTTCAGTGACCTTGAGTTTTCTTAGGCCTGTCTTGCACCCTTACCCAGTTTCTCCCTCTGTTACCGTGAGCTGTCTTATAATCCTTGATCTGTAGGCTCTCACTTATGTATTGGTTAAAATATTCTTACCTTTTAGTAGCAGTATCCAGGGCCGGACTGGGAACGAAAACCGGCCCTGGCAAAGTGCTCGGCCGCCCCGCCCCCCACCCCTGGGGGGAGGGGCGGGGCTGTTGGGGTGCGGCGAGCTCCATGCAGGGGACGGTTTTCGGCCGATTTTGTTACAGGGCCGATTTTGCAGCTATGCTGCAAAAAACGGTCCTGTAAAAAAAACGGCCCCCAGGAGCCCGAAACCGGCCCCACCCTTGCGGCGCACCGGGGGATTGCCCGGTGCCCGCAACGTCCAGTCCGGGCCTGGCAGTATCTTATTCCTGCTGAGCTTCATCATATTCCCTTTTTGTCATATAATACCAGTTTTGTACCAAAAATATGTTGTGTTACTTCAACAACATGGAGTAAGGTTTTAGGTCAGGTAGGGTCCTCCACTAGTGTTTGTGTTTGTGTGTAATTAAGGACTCTTTGCGATGTACATAACCAACCAGCAATGAATGCTGACACAAAATTAGAGGAAAAGAAGGGATTTTTTTTTCTCGTGTGGTTATAGGTTCAGCCAAAAAATTCTATGCACATTTTATTCTGATGAGGCACTCCTCCTCACCCCTCCTAGACCATATTTTCCTTGTTAAGACAGAAAAGCATTGAATTCTAGACACACAAATCCTACCGCAGAGTATTTCTGATCATTCTCCCATAATGCTTAGTTTATGTGTGACTCCACGCCGATCTCCACAGCGGTGTAGACTGTCGGCATGGCCCATTAGGGACTCCGAGCTTACCTCACACATAGGGGATGTGATAGAACCCTACCTCACACCAAAGGGGACACTGGAGTGCCCTGGTGTTTTATGGGAAGTTCTCCTGGTGACTGTTAGGGCGAAAATTATCAGCTACCTGGCTGCAAAAAATTGCAAGAAGCACTAGGCGATAAGTGACCTGGAAATACAAATTCAACAGCTGAGGGGACAATACACTAATGATCCGAATTCAGGGCTGTGCAATGCTATTGACCTGGTCAAGAACAGCTGCACAGCTCTCTTCTTGAAAAAGCCAAGACAATCTGGCTGGCCTCACAATTGCACCTCTAACAGTGGGGTGACAAAGCTAACCAACTTCTGCACTACCTAATATCTCACATCATGGCCCATCCCCTATTTGACCAGCTCAATGAGACAACAAATTACCGGGGACACAGACAATGCCTACTATTTGGTACAATATTATTCAGGAGCGTATGCTTGCAGTTACACTTAATCTGAATCACTAATATCTAATTTTACTACCAGCCTACCCCTTTGGACACTTTCTGAAACTGAAACTCACTCCCTTGAGAAAGACCTGACTAGTCGAAAACTTGTTGCGGCTCTTGATTGGTAACACCCCGGGAACCATAGGGTATCCTAGCGAATTCGTTAAACTATATTCACATAAGCATATATCAGCACACAGTTCAATTATTTTTACTTGTCAGAAAGCTGAAACCTCATAATCAGGATCCACTAGAAGCTTTACATTCTTCCATTTCTCAACAACTCCACTAATGACTTCACATAACAAGCATACGAAGAGGTGTGGCGCCGCGGCCAGGGCGACTGACGCTGGAATCTTGGGACCACTGTTCGATCCCCGGCTCCGGCGGCAGGTTAGCCCAGCACCATGTGACTCTGGGCAATAGCTCGCTTAATCTTCCCGACGGCCCCCAGCGCCTAGAGACCCTTACGGGTGATTGTGCGCTTTACAAATGTGGACTTTACTTTACGAGGGATAAGAGTGAAACCAGAGACAATAGACACAAGCACTCCGACCCATCACTTTTGCTGGACACTGATATCAGCAGGCAGAAGTGTGCATCAATAAGCAATAAGAAATATCTTAGTAACCTGCTTTGGAGGTCATTCATCTAATTGCAGTAATGATATGATGTACCTTAGCTGAATCTCTGTGTAACTAACTTTCTCTGTGTTCTAACTTGAAAAGTATTATGACTGAAAGTAAATCATATAAGACATGAGTACTTTCGGATATATGTTCATCATTTCTTCTCCCTATTAGTGAGATAACCACATTAAGCTTCATAACTATGCATTCTCTCCTGAAAATTAGCTTAGTTTCATATTATTCTTTGTACAACAATAACATTCATTAGGATTTATTAATATGCTGTTGTTCCTATCATGGCAATTCAGATATTTCTTACTTAAAAAATCCTAATGGGATACGGAATATTTTTCCTTTTCCATCACAGGATTAAACTCCAAGTTTAAATGCAATCTTTACAGTGGCAGGTCACACAGGTAAATGATGTGAGTCGGGGAGGCAGGGCAGGGCGGGTTCGGGTGGAAGGGTAGTGGAGGTCGACATGTGAAGGAAAGGTGAAAATAAATAGATAAAACCATTTACCTTGCGCTCGCCGCTTCGCCAACTCGGCAATACGGCGGCGAACTCCACTACTTCCCCATCCCGCCCAGCCCCCAACCCGCGTCACCGCCCCACAGCATCACCTGTGTGAGCCGCCACTGATTCTTTACAGTCCGTAGTAACATTCAAAGTTACATTGAAATATCTTAGTAACCTGCTATGAAAGTCATGCATCTAACTGCAACAGTGAAAGGATATATTCTAGCTGTATCTCTGTGTAACAAGCTCTCTCTTTGTTCTGACATGAAACTTATTATTACAGAAAGTGAAACATTCAGAAGATGAGTACTTTAGATGTATGTCCATCAACATATCTCCCTATTATATGATGAATACATCAAGCTTAATATCTATGGACTGTCTTTTGAAATTGAACCTAGTTTCTATTTCACACTTTGGGCCTTATTACGACCTCCAGTTGGTGGTCCTGACCACAGTATGACTAAGAAACCCCACATGGTTTGGTCGCATACTCCCATTTCTCTATGAGAGCTTTTACCGTTGCGGTAAACCGGCCATAGCACAAGTTCTCATAGACAAATGGGAGAATCTGTTCATCCCTGCACCGTGTGACAGGCACCTCAAGGTCCCTGCCACAGAGTGCAAGGGTTAACAGGGGGCACTACAGGTGCCCCCTCAGTCCCCAACCGGAGGCGGCAGGGAGAAGGAGGCCTGCTTACATGGCGGAAAGCCCGCCATGGAAAGCGGGTCAGAAATCCACATCGTAATCCCGACGGCGGAAATGAAACGTCATCCGTAGGGATTATAGTGAGTCCCCTGATTGGACAACGGGCTCATTGAGCCCGTCGGAATCCAGCCAAAATTACCAGCTGGTTTCCTGCACTGTAATGCGGCGGTCAAATGTGAAACCCACGATGTGACTCGGAAAGCCTCCGACCTGTGTCACAGAAAATGTAATTAGTAGTAATCAATATTCTGTGATTCCTATTTTAGCAATTCACATATTCCTTTCTTAAAAAATATTAAACCTTTTTGAAAAATCATATGCATATCTTCTGTAACATTGTCTCATAACAAGAATTCTTCCAGTTCTGTCACAGGATTAAAACATACATTCATACATTTAAATTCACTCTAAACAGTCCTTAGTAACTTATCAAATTAATTGTATAAAAATAATTCAAAGTGGGTCTCTTAATACGACTTGACTATCAAAATACTTCTCTGTGTTCCCAAATCTGGTCCATCAAACTCCAAAATAAAGCAACTGTTCTACCAAGATACACTGTCCATTACCACCAGGAGCTAGGATATTTTACACACTTCACCAAATCCAGTCAGTTCCAAAATTCTATTGTGGATGTATCCAGAAGGCTTGAGGAAATGGGGATGAGATAATTAAAAGAAACAGAGATGTCAGATATTATCATATGCCTACTTGCACACCTGAACCTGATCTGCACTACAACAGCATTGTTGTCTAAAAAGCAAAGGAGAGATTTAGTATAACTAATTTTAACACTCATCTTTTAATATGAAGTGTTGCCAATGATATACTTTGTATTTCTATACACTATTACAGTTTTAAACTCGATTTTTCTTCTGAGCTCAAATACAATTAAGATGTGACATAGTAGGGGCGTGGCCAAGCAGCATGGCCGACAGGACGTGAGCTCCTCCAGCTCCCGTCCTGAGGACCCAGATATCCTGCATATATATCCTACCTGGGCTGGTTTTTGCCTGATTCGGGGGCCGGAAGCTCCTCTCACATTGGGGGGGCCCCCTTCCCGGAAAACCGCCGCCAGACATCCACAAATTGCCCCGGAGGCGGTATTGGTGCTCTGAGGGCTGGACCTTTGCCTACGTGAGGCCGGGGTCTGCGGCCTGCACTGGAGCGGTGTTGCGGGGGCAGAACAGCCTTGCGGCGTTCCCAGGTGATTGAGCAACTGATCGGGGGACGGTGGAGCCCGCTGCCATCTGGAGCTCCACCTTGGAGGTGATCCTGTGTGGCTGGTGGACCTGCGGATGACTTCTGCTGCCCGGCCTCGTCCTGACTACGGAGATGAGAGACGCGGCGGCCGCCCTTCCCCCAGGCGTTGCTTACAGAGCAGAGCGGGAGCCTCCCGACTGGGTGAGCGCTCCTCGGAGGAGGTATCCTTTGTCGTCTGGTGCCCCGGGGAGCTGGCCTGGACCCTGTGGCGGCCAAGGAGAGCGAGGCATTGCGGGGCATACGCGATCGGATCTGCGCCCCTCCCCCAATGAGCCGCCGTCTTGCTCCTCCACCGAGGCAGCCGTTCGCTGCAACACACAGGCTTGTGACCCAGAGGCCCGCTGCCCCGTACTGGCCCACCACCATTGGCGCATTGTTGGCGAGCGCCCTGGGGGCTTGGGAGGTCGTGCCTGTGGGCATAGGGGTGAGTGACTGCAATTTGGGCACCCCGCTCATCACGAGGAGCCTGCCTCCTGCGCTGGCCTGATTGCCCCCGGCCCACCGCTTGGCCGGCGGAGAACGTGTGTGCTGCTGGCTTTTGCTGCCCACCATCCTGCGGGCCCCAATCCTCTCTTGGGTGCCTTCTGCGGAGTCGGACTGTCGCTCCAGAGTGCCCCTGCAGTTGCTGCTGCCCTGGTGGGGGAGAGCGGCCCTGCGCCCCTGGTTGGCGCTGAGTGGACTTGCTTGGGACACAACGCTGGCGATACTGGCCTTCCCGGGCACCCCCCGTATTGGCACAGCCTGGAGCTGCCTGGAGGTATGATCTGGTGTATGACATTTGTGATTTGAGGAGCGAACTAGAGGCAGGCGCCTGGGCGGCGGTGGCTGAGTGAGATCCTTGACGATCCACTGGAGGGGTTGATGTAACTTTTTACCTGATGGCAATGCGCAAGGATAGGATGTCGCGATCCACCCAGCCCAACACCATTACGCAGTATACCACCCCGCGGCTGCCATCGCATCGGATTACGCGCCAGACAGGTCAGGAGGAGAGTGCGGATGGGCCGGCGGAGCCTTCCCGGGCGGAGATATTGAAGGCTATACAGGGCTCCCATTCGGCGCTGGAGAGGCAGATAGAGACTGTATCAATTGATGTCAATCTTTTGCGGACGGATCTCCGAAAAGTGGCGGATAAGGTCTCAGATGCTGAGGGGGAGGTGGCCTCCCTACTGAAGATGGTCACGCACCTCATGGCCACGGCACATGCATTGGAGCGGAGAGCTGAGGACGCGGAGGGTAGGGCGCGTCGAAGCAACATTAGGGTCCTAGGTGTGCCGGAAAGATTGGAGGCGGGGAATGCCGAGCGCTTCCTGGAGACCTGGATCCGGACTCAGCTGTGCCCGCATGGCCTGTCAAATGTCTTCGTCATCGAGCGGGCGCATAGGGCCCTGGTCCCCCCTCGGCGCCCGGGTGAACCCCCGAGGGCACTGATTGCAAAGATCCTGAACTATAAAGACCGGGACTGCATCTTGAAGGCAGCAAGGGAGGCGGAGTCTCCCACTATAGAAAACAGTCGCGTATCCATTTATCCTGACTACACTCAGCAGGTACAGGAGCAACGGAAGTCCTACCTGGGAGTTAAGCAAAAGCTCCGGGAGATGAAGCTCCAATATATGCTGTTGTATCCGGCCAAGCTCAAGGTGATCTCACAGGGCCGGGCGCACTTCTTTGAATCCCCGGCGGAGGTGTGGGAGTGGCTGGAGATAAGGGGTGACGACCTGCCCCCGGGAGAGCGTGGAGGGCCCCGTGAGACGTGGGGACCCGTCCTCAGAGACGACGCCGTGGGAGAAGGAGACGCCGGTCTCGATCGGGGGCTCCGAGGAGCCTAGAGTCACAGTGGGAGAAGATGGTGCTCTGCTTTTGGGACCTGCAGTGGTGGTGGCTAGTCCGGAGTCCTCCGGCGCGTCCGCCCCTGGGGAAATCTTGGTTCCGGACACCTTGCAGGACACTGTGCCAGGTACAGACTCTACGGCTCCGGTGATCCCGGAGACTTGACTTTCCGTGCCACTGCCGGAGAAGGCTCCAGCTTGAGGTACTGTCTAGATTATGGAATGTTGTCCTCCGTGTTGGGGGGCCACCTGTTAGGTCTCTGGTCTATGGGGGATACTTGTGACCTGTACTATTTTGCCCTTGGATGGCTGGGTGGAGCGAAGGACCTGCATCCCACTGAAGGAGGTCTGCGAGGTGGGGACCATATATTTGAGTGGAGGGGAGCCCGACCTGGGGCTGATACCAGTAGCCATGCCTAGGGACTGTCCTGCAAGTATGGGTCCAATGGGGAGCTGGAAAGGGGGGGGGTGGTGTTGGTTTGTTTGTTGTGGGTGTGTGTTGTGTGGGTCGAATGGGGTGGCTGTGTACGTCCTGGCACCGGCAGGGGGAGGGCAGGCTAGCATGTTTTGTTGTTGCTGTCATCTTGCTCGTGGGTGGGGGTGGGGGGAGATGTTCTGGGAGGGTTGTGGGATTGAGGGTTTTCGGGGGGTGGGTTGGGATGGGAGCAGGAGTTGTTGCTGGCATTAAGTGTACTGTGATTCAGGTTTTTGTGTGGCTGGTCAGGCGGGCTGGACCTTCCGGCCTCGATAATGTTCAGGCCCGGGGGTGGCGGATCACAATGTGTGTATCATATGGCCCGGATGGGCGCAATCACTGACTATGGGTTTTAAATTCTTAACCTAGAACATGCGCGGATTGGGTACTTGCACCAAGAGACACAGGGTCCTTTCCTTCCTCAAGCGACATGGGGTCTCCGTTGCGTTTCTCCAGGAGACCCACCTGAACGAGGAGGGTGCTCAGAGGCTGTCCAAGAAATGGCGGGGTCAGATGTTCCATTCCTCCTTCTCTACTTATGCCAGGGGGGTCCTAATTTGGGTGGCGCCTGGGGTTCCCTGTGCCGTTCAATATGTTGAGGCAGACATCGAAGGCAGGTACCTGCTGCTGCGGATCAAGTTGGATGGTAGGGATTTCTTGCTCTTAAATTCCTATGCTCCAAATGTCGATGACCCTGTTTTTTTCTCCCACCTTCAGGAACTCATTGTCTTGGCCCTAGATGCCCCCTTCCTCTGGCTTGGGGATTTTAATTGCGTGTTGGATCCGGATCTGGATCGGCATCCTCCTCGCTCTGGCACCAAGCCGCGCATGACGGCGCGCCTCGGGGAAGTAATGCATATTTTGGGGGCTGTGGATGTGTGGCGTATGGGCCACCCCACTCAGAGGCTATATACTTGTTATACCCCGACGCACGACACCCATAGTAGGTTGGACCGCGTCCTTGCGGCCAATATTGCCGCGCCTCTCTCATTGACGGTTACCCACCAAGCCCGTTTTCTGTCGGATCATGCTCCAGTGACGTGCATAGCGCAATGGGCTGACCAGGCTGCGCGTCCCCGCACTTTGCGGATGCCAATGGACATTCTGCAGGACCAGGTGGGGAGGGACCATGTGGCGACTGCCCTGACAGATTATATAGATCTGAACTTGGAGGGCGGTGATTTGTCCTACTCCACCAAATGGGAGGCCCTGAAAGCGGTGGTGCGCGGTGCCTGTATGAGCCTTACATATGGGGTGCGGAAGCAATTGCTCTGTGACTTACGGGATGCGGAGGATATACTCCGGCGCTGTCAGACTCTACCAGATCCCGTCGTCTCGGATCGGGCGGCGGAAAGGGCGGCCCAGGTGTCCCTTCATGACATTCTTACCCGTCTCGATAAATATACTTTGGGCCAGTATAGGCAGCGTCTCCACCGCGAGGGGGACAAGTCTGGTCGACTGCTGGCCTGGATTCTTCAGCAAGAATTCGCACCAGAGCGGAAAGTTGCCCTAAGGGCTCCCGCTGGTGGAGTGGTGCACTCGGAGTCTGATATTCTTGAGGTCCTCCGCTCTCACCTGCAGACGGTGTATACGGCCGACCCCTCGATCACGGAGGCCTCCTATCGGCCTTACCTCCAGGGATTGGCTCTCCAGGCCCTCTCGGAGGAGGCGACCGAGGAATTGGATGCGGTATTGATGCTCCGGGAGGTCAAAGTGGCATTGGCCGCCCTGTCGCGGGCTAAGGCACCGGGCGGAGACGGTTTCCCGCCTGAATTCTACCATTCGTTTGGCGATGTCCTGGCCCCCCTCCTTTTACAGGTTTATAATGAGGCCCTGGGGTCTGGCGTTCTTCCGCCCACCATGAATCAGGGGGAGGTCTGTATGATCTTGAAACCGGGTGGAGACAGTTGTGATCCCGCGGCCTTCCGGCCTATCACTCTGATCAATACAGACGTAAAGATCCTTACCAGATTATTGGCCACTCGCCTGGCCCCACACATGGAACACTTGGTCCCTCAGGACCAGTGTGGGTTTATCCCTGGTCGTAACACTGCGTTGAACCTGCGGCGTCTGAACCATATCCTCCACGAGGTGCGTGGGAGAGGGGATCCCCACGTCCTGGTGTCAATTGACCTGGCTAAGGCCTTTGACACGGTCAGCTGGGGGTGTCTCTTGGAGGTGCTCCAGATGGCAGGGCTGGGGCCAGTGTTCTGCAATTGGATCTGAGTGCTCTACTGGGCGTCCCGGGCTAGAGTTCGGCTTGGTTCGGCCTACTCCGAGGAGTGGTCCTTGGGGAGGGGCACTCGTCAGGGGTGCCCCCTGTCGCCGCTCCTATTTGCCCTGGCAATAGAACCCTTGGCGGTCTCCATTCGAGCTGAGATGGCTCCATTCGAGCTGAGATGGCACAATGGGGCATTAGGGTGGGCGATACCGTGAACGTGATCTCCCTCTATGCAGACGACGCTCGGTTCTATTTGACCTCCCCGAGCGACTTGCTTCCTGCTTTGCTGCGGTTGCTGGACTGCTTTGGCGCGGCCTCCCGGCTGCGCATTAACCCTGGGAAGTCCTTGATTTTTCCGCTGGCGGGATGTGCTGCCGATCCGGGCGGGAGCCTCCCGTGCCTGGGACTGAGATGGGAGCTGGAGGCCTTCCGGTATCTGGGCATTCAGGTGGCTTCGTCGGACGAACACCTGCTGGTCCGCAACGCTGAACGGCTGCTCCGCTCTCTGCACCAGTCTGTGTCCTTCTGGAATACGCTTCCTCTCTCCCTTATGGGGCGGTAGCGGTTGCTAGGATGGTGATGTTGCCTAGAATGTTGTACGTCCTGCAAAATACCCTATGCCCACTCCCCCCGCGAATATTTCGCACCCTCAAGTCGCTGCTCACATCTCTACTCTGGGCGGGCGGACGTAGTAGAGTTGCTCTGCATACTGTGGTCCGGAGTTGGGAGGAGGGAGTCTGGAGGCCCCGAGGTTTGACCTCTATTATTACGCAGCACAGCTCCTGCCGGCCGCGAGGTGGTTCGCGGATGCAGATAACTGGGAGCTGCGGCTACTGGCGGGCAGAGCGGACGAGAAGGCTTTGCGAGTGGTGTTGATGCAGGGACGGGGAGCGGACGAGGCTCTTCCCTATGCGGTGCGCCAAGCGGCGGGAGTCTGGCAGCGGTTTGTGGAGAAGGTTTTGCGGCGGGCCCCCTTTCACAGGGAGCTGCCGGTGTGGATATTGGCCCCGGTGCTGCGGATGGAGGAGAATGTGTCCTTCCGGGAATGGCGGGACGGCAGATGTGAGACTCTGGCAGACCTCTATCCGGATGACTCCTTCGTGTCTTTTGAGCGTGCCACGGAAGCTTTTGGCCTGAGCAGGGGACAGTACCTGCACTACAGGGGACTCCAGGAGGTGGCAAGGATGACCTGGCCCCAGTTCCCAGAGGCGCCTCCGCTGACTCACACCCTCAACATCCTCCTTTCTTGTGGTATAGGAAAGTGGCTGGTCTCTTTATTATACTCAGCCATGCGACGGGATTCGGCCCGCCGATCGCGCCGTCCTGGGCGGCCTGGGAGGCGGACCTGGGGATGGCTCTAGAGCCGGGACAGCGCAAACGTATTGGGCTCCTGACCCAGAAAGTCTTGTGTAATGCACGGTTCAAGTTGATCCACTTTAATTTTGTGCATCGCACCTACATGACCCCGGTATCCCTGAATCGCATCTCGGCGGATAGGCGGGACGACTGCCCTAGGTGTGGGGCGGTGAGAGCGGGATTCTTCCATTTGGCTTGGGAGTGCCCTCAGGTCGGTAGCTTTTGGAGTGAGGTGGTGGAACATATTGGCCGTGTTACGAGCCTCCAGATTGCCCTGGATCCGCTTCATAGTCTCTTGGCTCTGGTACCCAAGCCCAAAAAGAGGAACTTGTCCTACAAGTTTCTACAATTGTTACTGGTGTTGGCAAGGCGGCGCGTAGCTATTACTTGGATGGGGCAGAGGGCCCCGAGGTGTCCCTGTGGCTTAGGGATGTTAGAGAGTGGTCCTTGGCTGAGGAAACACATATGCAGCGCACGCGCCGAGACGAAAGGCTTCAGGAAGACTTACTAGCTTGGAGGATGATGTGTGCTGAGGGGTTGCCTGATGATGACTCGGATGCCACTAGTGCCGAATTGTTCACCCCTGAGGGGTCTGGGTCCGAGGAGGATGTGGTGGGAGGCGAGATGGAGGGACCTGTTTCGGAGTAATGCCCTGCTGGGCGCGCACTAATGTTCCCTATTGTATAACCCTGTGATTTGTCTTGATTCCCAGAGGATTGCTTCTAACTGTGATGTCTGCACCTTATCGGGCCTTGAGTAGATAACCTGACTTTTGCACGTACTCTATTACTGATGCCACGTATGGGGGGGTTTGTTCTGTTGTTATGTGTTAGACTGTGTTTCTATTGGAAAACTTATCTATACAGAAGGATGGGAGTAGGGCTTCATGGAGGACGTATGAGGGGAAATACATGGAAAACAGCGGATACTGGAGATGCACGTGTACTGTATGCAAACGATTATGATTATCTTTGTGGCATTTTCCAACTTTACGCCGCCCGGCCTCCGGGATGTGGGCCACGTGGCTGTGTACTATCCTGAATGTTTTTACCTCTTTGATATGCGAAAATGGGCGTCTCAGTGAACATGCCTTTAAAGTCAGGCTTCATAGCTAAAATAGACCAGTGTTGGGTGATTCGTTTTTTTCAACTGGTGGCTCATGGTGGAAAATTTAGACACCACCACCATACTTTTTTGTGCCTTTCTTTGTGTTTTGGTGGGTAATTCAGCTCTGGATCTGCTCATGCTGCGCGTTTCTGGCTCGTTCTAAAATACTCTTGGGGTAACCTACGTTGGTCGCATCTTTTTAACATGACATCCATTTATTTGTTGGAAGTGATGGGGTTTGACATTATTCTTTTTACCCTTATCAGTTGAGAGTAGGGTAAGTGATTTTTGAGGGATTTTTGGTGAAAACTGTTATAATGCAACATGTTGTTTCTGTCAGTTGCTTTTCTAAAGATGTTAGCTTCCAATTTATTACTTCATATATGGCCTCATCTAACAATGTTAATATAATGCATCGTCTTTGATTAAATCTTATCGATATGAGAATTTAATATCGAACAATGATTGATAACGAATAAAAACCTGACAACTGATCATCAGAAGCTTACACCAGATCTATTATTCGCAGAATCATATAACACACTGTTTATACCCCGGCAGGGGGATGGAACCTAACAGGGGACTCTACTTCAGTACTCAAGTATCCTACACTCATTGACCAGAGAGTGATACCCTTGAGGCACGCAACAAATTGAAGAAACTCTTAATCTTTATGCAACCAGTTGTGCGTCTTCTATCTCCTACTTTCTACTTTGTGAGGGACACCAGGAAAGGCATTCATTTGTGGGGTGTAGGAAGGTAGGATCTACTTTCATGGTCACCCCCATTTTTTGCTGATGACATTATGTTTTTCTGACTAGTCGGACTGGGATCCTGCTAATCAAGACCTCAGTCTCTGTGTGTTTCTTCCCTAAATTGGACATGGTGCGTACTTAAGTACAACCCAGATTGGCTACTGATGTACCCTTGTAAGTCCCTAGTATATGGTACTAAGGTACCCAGGGCAGAGGTACACCAGGGTTCCCACATGGCTAAAGCATGTATTATGCCACCCATGGGAGACCACTCAAATTGTGACAACAGGCCTGCCCTTGCAGCCTGTGTAAGCTGGTGCTAGCACCACTTATGACAGATATATGTTTTCTTGTAACTGAGGGCACTGTACTTAAAACCTATAAGTCACCCCTAAGGCAGGCCTTTCTATCCTGATGGCAGGGTGCTCGGTTATAAGTGTGAGGGTGCCCCTGCATGAGCAGGACACCCCTACCTTCTATGGAATCCCTTTTCCTGGGTTGTAAGCGCATTAGCCATTATGATACATAGAGTGGCCATGTGTCAATACGCGATCAATCAATCAATCAATCAGGGATTTATAGAGTGCACTACTGTCCCGTAAGGGTCACAAGTGGCTGGCGGGAGGGTTTGGGGTTCACAATGGCTAATTCTAATCTGGTTGTAACGAACCCTGTCACACTTGGTATCAAACATGTTGGAATCATACCCCAACACCATAAATGGTGTTGGGTGTAAGATTCCAAGCACTGCAAAGCTCCTCCGGGAGGCCCTCAGTGCTCCCAGTATCAGTCTTTTATACCCAGACAGCAAACTATGGATGCAGGTGACCAGAGACACGTTCCTGTCCTCCTGTTGCTGAGCCAAACTCGTGCAGGGGAAAGCAGGACAATAGATCTCCTCTCACAGGCAAATATTTGAATTTGAATTAGCTATATCTAAAGCTGGAGACCCCAATATTCTTAAACGCTTTCAAAGAATCTGGCCTACTCTAACTGATGTTGAATACTTTTGTTGCTTAACTGGGTACCTTGTTCCCATCCCTAATGTCTTTTGATTTATTTTTTTCTTTTTCTATGGCATTTTTTGTTGCTCTTATGACATTGCTTTGTCTTTGTACACTTTAGATTTTTGGTACTAAGTTTGCAGTGTTACTTTTGGGATCATGACTGACTCTAAATAGAAGAGAGAGAACGATTTACAATAGATTTATTATGGTACCCTTTGCTAAACAGTAATACTAATTTTAACTCTAAACCCCACCAATTTATTTCGCACCACTGAGTTCTGATAAAAAAAACCTACACTTCGGAGGGGATAGGAGAGGTTTTGAAATATGATTATTGATCAACCTCACTGCCACACACTCACTTGCATGGGCAATTGTGGTATTATAGGACTCTATTTCTGAACAAATTAACAAGACGATAAATGAGGCATTATCAACCATGTGAATGAAAACATAACACAAATGTATTTGCTTGAGCACCTAAAAGGAAAAAATAAGCCAACAACCATTTATAATAAATAGACCCATTTTAAAGTAAAGTAAATGGGACAGTGTGAGTAAGTGGTTTATTAGCTGGGATGGATTGGTGCCCATATTGACAAATTAAGTAATTATAATGATTGGTCCTTATTTCACGTTTGGTGAAATTCATGTACTTTATATTGCACAAGATAAATAAAAATACCCTGGCATGCTTTATGCGTTGGGCACAACAAATAGCACCTATTATGAGTTTCTGGAGGAATAATATGCAGATTTTTGTGTTCATGGTATGGTAAATACATACACTGTTCCTCTTTGAATTACCAGGTTTGAACTGCTAAAATTTAACAAATGACGTAAATATCACCAAAATCATAATTGTCACCCCTGCATGAACATGGGTTTAAACAGATCAGTGCTTGAATGGTTAGTTACCACTTTCTTCGAACATGAAATATTAGCCAGTAACAACCCATCAATCCAGTTTGGCATAGATAGCATAGTCGCAAAACGATGTAGATTCAATTTCTTAATTTCACTTTCTTTATTTGCACTATAGTGTGCGCACAATATGACACTCTCACTTCTCCACCATTGCCAACATCCATCCCAACCCACACCCCTGCCATGCCCATGAATACTCATGATACGATTATATTGTCCATGGTGTAGATTTTATTCACATCAAAACATGGTAATTCAACATAACCACTACGTGAGTATAAGTATTCTACTTGGGTACATCAAAGATATACGTACTTCATACTTTAGCGACATTCACATGTCAAAGGCACTAATATGTTAACTAGTTATTGCATTTCAGCATAGTATTAGGCTGACCATCCTCCTGAACAATGGACTGCGCACATTATGCCGGCAAGCCACAACGCGCTACTGTAAACAGTTGCATTACCTGAACCAGGGCACCTCTTAACGCACCGGCCCTCAGAGGTATCTGAACAACGACAAAACTTTCCAGCATCATGAAATTATAATTGTCGTCACAGGTGAGCATCGCATTAAGTCGTTCATAGTCTTGAACCCTCTGCTGCGCACATTGTGCCTGCAAGCCACAACGTGGTACAACAAGCATTTGCCTTGCTTGAAATCCAGGGCATCGCATAGCACACCGGCCCTCCGAGGTACCTGAACACAGGGAGCCTCCTCAAGATTCATCTCAGTCCTTAAGTGACGTGTTAGGGCAGTAGAGTTGAGGACCACCGGCAGGCCGGTCCCCTTTCACCGCCCATCCACTGCTCACTTCAATCCTACCACGTCCTGGGGTCCATCCAGTCGCTCAACCTCCCTTGTTGAGCATGCCTCTTTGTTGTTTACTGTCAGCGCTACGCCACAGGGTGAGAAGCTCCCCGGCGCACTCGTCCTCCCCCCCCTATGCTGACTGTGCTCTAGAATAGCCCCCAGTATTGTGTGGATGAATATCTCTATTCCTTTTGCCGACAGATGCTCACCATTGTGATAAAACAACTCCGTTCTCCCCAGATGGAGCAATTTGTGCCAAATTGTACCCATTGAAGAGCCGCGTAAGAGTGTATGTTTCGAAGAATTCAGCTTCCGTACAGAAGAAGAATAGTCCCCAGTTTTGTGTGGATGAATATCTCTATTCCTTTTGCCGACAGATGCTCACCATTGTGATAAAACAACTCCGTTCTCCCCAGATGGGGCAATTTGTGCCAAATTGTACCCATTGAAAAGCCGTGTAAGAGTTTATGTATTGAAGATTTCAGCTTCCGTACAGAGTTATTAATGGCCTTTGCTGAAGCCCAATCAAGCCATACCATACTCTGTATCACCTCTGACCACAATATCAAGGTACTCTGTAAGTAATGTCGAATCCTAGCCAGGACTGACAACAAGGCCTCTAGTACTCCTAGCCTGCCTAGAGGCAGCATGTCATCCGCACCCACATGCATAACTAAAATGACATGACGAGGCATCTCTTCGGATTCTACTGCTTGTCGAAGCCGTACAAAAAGATCCTGTAATGGCAGACCCTGTACCCCAAGACAGTGGTGCCTGATCCCAGTGGCCCCTTGTGCAGCCTCCAAACTGGACCCATGAAATTGCTGCTCCTCACTGCGAATCAAGGAATGCCCACACCAACATATATGCACTGGTTTGCGGGAAACAACTGTAATAAAGAAAGAATTGGGGTTAAGACCATGACTGATAGGCACCCTGGGCCTCATTCCTCACCTCAACCGAGACTTGGCCGAATGTACTGTTGAAAACATTCTGACTGCCAACGGCCCACTTTTTTGATTGCATCAGTTGGCAAACCCATTGCCACTGCTGTGGTGGCTGCCCCTATGCGAAAGGAATGGGAGCTAAACTGCATGGGATCCTCACCTAGATATGTTAACGCCTTCTGACACATCTGGATAAACTGTTATCTTGTCAATGGCACACCATCTTTGTGCACTAGAAGCCTCGTTGAGGCCACCACTGACCGTACTTTAAGGTATTCCTTAGTCAATTTCACTGGACAATATGCTACCTGATGGGCTGCATGCAATTTCACCCATGTGCCTCTTCTACGTGAGTCCGTTTTCGACTGCCGGATCCTTATATGGGCCGCTCCCTCTTCTAGAAAGACATCTGCCAGTCCTAACCCACCTTCACCTTGTTTGGATGCCGCTACCAACTCTGAGACACGCAAGGCCCCAAAGAAAGAAAGCAATTAAGCCAGGCTAAATAGCTTTACCTCATATTGACACCGGCTCACCAACTGTAGGGCCCCCACAAGCCGCACTAACCTTTTTACATGTATAGGACACCTAGTGTCCTGCACTCCAGGTACCAACCATTCCCAACCCTTGATGGCCTTTTGCACCCTAAAATCTTTAGTAGGATCTCTGACACCATGCAACCCGGTGAAGAAAGCAATAGCAGACAATTGCCTCTGCACTAACGAGAGGAACTTCCCTTGATCTTTCTGGCCCACCAGAAAACACAGTACACCTTCTGGTGTGAATCTGTTTCGCTCCGTGTCTGCTCCAAACGTCGTGCTGTACACCCCTCAAGCCTTCTCGTACATACGTTTTGTCTTGAGTGCCAGTGCTGTTGTGATTAGTTCTGCGGCAAAGCCTCTATAACTCCTCTGGGAACTCTGCCATCACTTTATCTGCTTGCGGCCACCGTGCCCTGAACTCTGCCGTCTTAAATACATAAATTTTTCCTCCGTTGAGCTACCAGGTTTGAACTGCTAAAATTTAACAAATGCCATAAATATCACCAAAATCATAATTGTCACCTCTGCATGAACTACGGCTAGGGTCCATAGAGACAAAGAGGACGATCCCCTCGAGGCACTGCCTTAAATAGCTTCACTAGCAGGATTCGGTTTCGTTTCACCCTTAACCGATCCTTTAATCTGGACATCACTAGCCAGCCCCCTCCTCAAACGAGCCTCCCATTGGGATATTCGGTCCCTTGGTGCAGCTAAGGGCGCCCCTCCTCTAGGGGCGGGGGCGCCAGCTCAGTCTCTTGAGTGAGTTGTCAAAGTAGCAAGTGGTAGATCGACGTTTTGCCTTGTCACAGCAGTTCACCATGTGCAGCAGATGCCACTGTGCTCAGAAAGGTACAATTTATCTTAGACTTCAAAACCAATTTAAATGAGAACCGAGCCCGTTTCATGTTTGCAATGCAGTGAAGCCTGCAACATTTGAGAAACTTCTCCTTTGAGCGCATCTCTATGTGTTCGAGTTCGATCTTTATTATGCTTTGGAACTCCTTGGAGGTCCACATAAAGAAAAAGTACAATACAAAAATACCATTCACAGCGAAAATAGACAAATCAAAGCAATTGCAATTACTAGAACACAAAGTGACATATTATTAGACACGCCAATCTTCAGTAAATTTCTAAAAAACATTTAAAAAAATTAAAGATATGAAAACAAAATCTCTCATTAGGGGGATTATATAAAGCACACATAAAAGAATTCACATTTAGAATACCCATTTGCAAGCATATTTGTCTTAGCCATTTGCTGCGATAGGGACGCAGCGCTGGGCATATAAAAAGTACATGTATTCGATCTTGAATAGAATGATGACAAAAATTGCAGATTGCAGATACTCAATGCCATTTAAACAAAAGATTATTTAGGGGTAACAAATCTTGTCTCAATAAAAACCAGAATCTCCGAATACCATGAGATAAGTTCCAAGTAGCGTAAGGTTGGGCGGATTTTCTTGCGAATGAATCAGTAAGAAGATTAACACCCTTCTTATCGAAAATAGCAGTAAAGTCTAGTCTATAACTAAGGTCCCATGTAGCATCTTTCAGGACAGACTTTAACTGGGATACAGATAAAGAAAAGAGAGTACTCTCTTCCAACTGCAAGAGGGATACAGCCTTTCTAAAATTGCTAACAATCAAGGAGTGTTCCCCTAAACCTCCCAATAGTTCAGTCCTTAAAAGGAACCTCATAGTCCCCTCTTCTCCTCTGGCTATGCTTGCGACCCAGCGTACCACAGCCGCCAGGCCCTGCACCCAGCTGCTGCGCAAACCAAACTCAAGTCTGCAAGCTGCCACGGAGCAGGCAGAACTGACAGAAGATATACTTCTTAGCAATTTCCCCTCCACCTTATTTAAAAAATCCCAGTGCTTGATATCAATTAATTCTAAGCCATATAGAAGGGTGGATGGGACCTTTGCCCTAAAGACCTCCAGTAAATGAGAAAAATGCCTTTTTCCCAGTGCCGAATACAGTGAATTTAAGCTTCTTCCTTGAGCTAATGCCTTACGGACACTGTTATCGATATGGGATTTGGCACTTAAATTATCACAAATTACTTTTCCAAGAAAAACGTAATTCTTTACAACCTCCAGTTTGTCATCTCCCACAGACCAGGTAAAATTCCTAAATTTATGTTTTTTCCGGCCTGCGATGCACATAATTTTACTCTTACTTGCATTAATTTTTAGGAAATGATCAACTGCATACTGATGTAGAGCAAGGAGGCGTTTAGCAAGACCTTTAGGCATAAGATCCATTATTATGATATCATCCGCATATAACATACATGAGATGTGTTTTCCGCCCAGAATTGGAGCTATACCATCGCAAGAGGAAAGAGAAGCAGGTAAATCAGCAATATATAACGAAAAGAGTAACGGAGCAAGTAAACAACCTTGCTTAAGACCATTGCATGAAGGAATAATCTTAGAGAGCCCCCTGTCTCCTCCTTGCAAAACCTGGCACCAGGTGTCTGTATGTAGCAGCTGAATCATATCTAATAGATACGGCGGCATTCCCATAGCCGAGAGCTTTCTCCACAGCAGTGGACGGTCAACCTTGTCAAATGCTGTGGAGAAGTCTATAAAGGCCACATAGACTCTTCCGCCACGTACCCCTATATATTTATCAGTGATTGTCTGAAGAGCGGAGAGATTGTCCAGCGTTCCGTGGCCCTTACGAAAGCCTACTTGTTCTAAGGGTAAAATTTGTTTTAGCGCCATCCAATCATTAATTAGTGATAGTAGACATTTACAAAACACTTTCCCAATAGCGTCTAGGAGAGCTATTTGGCGATAATTGATAGGTAAGTTCCTATCGCCCTTTTTAAACAACGGAACCAAAATACTCCCCTTCCAGGATGCTGGAATATATTTTTTAAGATAACAAATCCTAAAAAGAGGAAATAGGATTTTACTCCAGGATACTGGATTTTGTTTTAAGACTGATATCGGGAGTTCATCAGGACCCATGGCACCTGAAGAACGCATATCTCTTATAGCTAATTCTATGGATAGTTCTGAGGGGTATTCTGTAATAGAGGAAATATTTTCCTCAATTCCCCTAAGTTGCACATGCCGATCATTTTTTGCGTACAGACTTAAGATGTAACTAACCCAGGTTTGTTCGGAGATAGGAATTGGAGATGGGCGCACTCTAGAACCACATCCCTCCCCAATAAGGGTCCAGAATTGTCTAGAGTTCCCATGGACAGCGGCTTCTCGCAATCCAATCCATAACAGGTCCTCTTTTTCTCTTTTCATTTTTTTCTTTAACCTGCTCCTCCTCCTTTTAAGAAGAGATATTTTTTGGGATCTTTCTACTGCACCGCATATATATTGTTCCCTCACCAGCTTATTTATTTCCTTATTAAGGGAAACAACCGCTTTTGGGAGGATGGTTTTTTTCCTAATTAGGTTCGATTTTTTAGCGGCAGAGATGACCTCCATCTCTATGTGGATGCTGGGTAACGTTATCTATGGTTTGAGAACGCTTTGTACATTTTTGCTCAAATATTCATCTTAATTGCTTGTGTTTGGAATACAACACAAGTCGAGAGAGATGTTCACCAACTGCTGCATACTAGGATGTTGATGATGATTTTGGAGGTTCCAAATTATAGCCAGTCATGGAAACTTCAGGAGTAATAAACTCTACTTTTTTCTGAATTTCTGGGCAAGATAGGTTTTTTTGTACTGCTTGAATTAACATTGCTACAGCAAAAGCATTCTACTTAGAAAAGTGATGATATTGTCCCCAAGTGGGATTTTCTTGACAGTAATTAAAGAATTGTGTTGGTTATGGAGAGACTACAGAGCTATTGATCCCATTAACGTTGGTTGAATGGTCTTCATCTGTCTTGCAGAAAACACAAATAAATGCAATAAATATTCTGAAGTCATATGGTAGACCTGAAGAGCCTTCCCAGATATAAATATCTTACATGGAAAGAAGCTACTAAATTATGAATTCTAATAACATGAAGGGTGTCTTTTCATAAAAGAAACTACAGAAGAATATATGTTCTCAAGCAAATTGTATCTGAATTTAGAAATAGCTTTAACTAAATAATTTCAAGTTAGATTTTAGACAATACAAATGTATAATCTTATTACATAGCAGAACCATTTATTTTCTCATGGAATTAATAACTGGGCAAAAATACTTCTAATAGACCGTCTGCATAGATGAGTAGATACAAGACCTACCGTTTGCAGTAACCCCTAAAGAGATGCAGACTGATGATTGTATTGTATTGTATTGTAATTGCATTTATATAGCGCTTACTACCCCTGACGAGGCTTCAAAGCGCTTTTTCGAGGGTAGCACGCTACTCCGGGACCCATAGAGGATTAGTGCTGAGTTAGTATAGTGAAACATGCAAGTATATTTTAAGTGGTGGATAGGTTAGTCAGTTAATTGGATTCTGAATGATAGCAGAAGGATAGAGGATCACAAAGGTTTGTATTTATATAGTGCTTGTTGACGCACACTATTAAGGAAGCTTACAAAGAATTAGTGGTGAATTATATGGTGAAATATGAAGTAATTTCAGTGGTGGATATTAGTCAGTTACTTGGAGTGAGAAGGATAGCAGAGAGATAAAAGGAGAAGAAAGATTTGCATTCATATAGCACTTGTTACCCCTGATGGGTGTTGAAGCACTTTTCTGGCGAGTAGCACGCCACTCCGGAACCCATAAGGATTACTGTTGAAAATTAGTATAGTAAAAAAAATATAAAGTAATATGAGTAGTGGATATGTTATTCAGTTATTTGGGTAGTATATTAGCATAGTTTAATATAGAATTTGAGAAGTGAACATGTTAGTCTGTTAATTTTGATTGATAAGGATAGTGGAGGCATACAGAGTGAAGGATTTCTTTTCTTTTTTTAGGTCTTAGCAATAGGAGGAGGTTTTTGGATGAGTAAAAAGGAGTTTTGGAGGGGAGGACTCAGAGGGAAGAGTTTAGAAAGGTTTGTTTTAGGGGATCGGTATAGTAAAAGAGGTGTCAGATGATGCAAGGAGGGGTAGAGTAAGAGAGAGTCTAGGAAGGGTTATTTTTGCAATCATAGTGGTGGTATGGGATTTGGGATAGATGAGAGAGTGGATGTAGAGGATATATTGATAGATGTATAGGATGAGAGATAGGGTAGTGCATTGGAAGGAGTAGTAGAAGAAGTTTGAGATGAGTCAGAAGGTTGGGCTAGAAGATATATTGAGCGAAGTATAGGCGGAGAAATAGGGGAGTGCATGGGAAATGCTAAATTAGAAGAAAGTGATAAATATATAGATCCATAATTACATTGGAAGTATATAAATACATAAAGGAGGTAAGTATATGTAGATTAAAGATATTGATAGAGGCGCAGGATGAGAAATAGGGTAGTGCATTGGATATGCTTTTTCAGGAGAAAAGTAACAGACACACAGATCCAAGTACATGGAAGGTACATAGATGCACAATGGAAGTATGTACATGTAGACCAAAGATGATTTTTATTTATTTATTATTATTAATATTATTTTTTTCTCTCAATAACATAATTATTTTACATGTTTATACAAAGTAATACACAAAGATAGGTACATATCTATAGTGAAAAAAATGTTTGTATACAGAGGGATATGCTGTAAATTTCTGTTTGCGTATGGTGCTTATGTTTTTATTACTTGTTGTAACCTGTGTGCCTTTTTTTGGCAAACAGGTGCTTCCCCCACCCCAGTATTTACTTTTGTACCCTCACGAACTCAGTTTCTCGAGTTATAACCACTCATATTTGTAATATGCTTGATAACTTTATTTTATATACATTTTTAACATTGTATGTTTAACGTAAATACATTTACTGAAAAGGTAATGTGCACTCTCACATACAGAATAGTACTGGAAAACTGTTTTAGGAATACGTAAAATGTAATCTCCACCTCCATTTTGATTGTGACATAAGCATATCTTTATCAAAACATGTTTTGTTATAGTTCCTTGCTTTGTTCTTCCAACCATGTCTACCGATGCATTCTTTTGGTATGTGTTGATAATAAATAATAAGAACTATGATGAAAGTGTTTATGTTATAAGATATGGTACATTACTATGATACTACCCACATTTTCAAATAAATCAGAAAATAAAACTGTTGGAAAGTGGGTTTTTAGTAATGGCAAATATATATCTACCACTGGCAATAATGCCACTAACACAATACAGGGCGCAGTACAGGTCTTAGAAAATTATTCCCATGCTCAACCCTTGGTAGCTTGGCTGCGAGCAGACAGGTTTAAATTCAAAGACAGGTATGTAAAACATTTAAAAACAACAATTAAGTAAATAATTAAGACACAACTCACAATACAAATCCAACACCAATTTATTAAAATATTAAATAAGTTTATCTTAAAAATGACACCAAAACTAAAGAAATCCAATGTAGGGAACTGGAGGTACGATGTTTTAACAATTTTGCGCAATATAGCACATACAATCATATAGCCCCTATTGGGACAGCTGGACGCGATAGACAAAGTCAAAGTTTGACACCAACGGCGATGGTGCCCTGTGCCGCTACCACTAGCAATAGGTCTCAGTCAAAGTTTTTAGCTTTTTTGGAGATTTTCTTCCTTGGTCCCTTGAAGCTTTCAGCCAGTCCAGATTTGGTGAGGGTTAGCCAGCTTGCCTTGTGACGAGATTTCCGGTCAAACTTATGGAAGTCCGACCTCTGGAGTTTTCCAGCTGGACGAATCAGGGATTCAGGCCGTCACACGGTTGATGGTGGGCGGCTTGGCTTTTGCGGTTGGTCCTGGTAGCTTTTTCAATGCTCAGACTAAGAAACGTTTACATAGCTTTTTCTTTTGGGGTTCCTCGATGCTCTTCATGAGTCCAGATTCGGTGAGGGTTCGCCAGCTTGGGTTTCAGCCTAATCCCGGTCAGACTCTGGAAGTCGGACCTCCAGAGCTTTTCGGGAGGATAAACCAGAATGGCAGGCCGGCTCGGGGTTGAGGGTCTCCAGCTTGACTGGCCAGATGAAGTCGGTCCACTTATGGAGCTTTTTTCCAAAGGTGCTCCAAACTTCTCCAAACATCTTGAACTTTCTCCTGTCGTACCTCAATGGCTTCCAAAGTGCCCAAAACTTGCTCCAAGGGTCTGGAGGCTCTAAGATGATGCTTGAAATGTTGGGACTTCAGTTTCCACAATCCACTTGGACATAACCCTTACACATCCACTGGTAGTACTCCAGGCTGAGGATTCTTGGTGGTATTGTTCCAGGTGAGCTCTGTTACCCTGTAGCTTGCAGGGAGTCCACTCTTTAGTCCTTTTGAATCAAGTTAGGTCCACAAGGCTGTAGTTCAGGTTGTGCAGTAGGCACAATCTTCAGAGTGCAGGGCCTGGTTTGTGCCAATCAAACTCCTCAGCATGGACCCTTCTTCTCTCTTAAGATGAAGCAGCAGATCTGCGGCGAGGCTCTGCCCCCTCACACATGCTTATTCCAAGTTCTCTGGGTCAAGCAGGAGGGCACTCCTCTCCAATGAGGTGCAAGGCAACACCCCAGGGTATGACCACATCCTCTAAAGTGTGGTAATGTATTCTCCCAGAGAGCACCATTTCTTCAAAATTCACAATGGCTGATTTTCCAGCAGGGATAGGGGAGCTGGCTAAACACACTACCAGGATGGCTAATCTCCATAGTCTCTTCCCCTTGCATCTGCTCTTTCCTTCCGTAATCCTGGCATCTGGCTGATTCAAAGAGGAGAGGTGTAAATGAAACTGATGTCTTCTGCCTGTCTCCTTCTTCCATAGAAGGATATTGTTTATGACCCCTCCCTCTGCTCTGGCTCTCCTATGTAGCAGAACCCTGCCCTCCCAGAAGAGCTGGCTAGATCCAGGGTCTATTTATCACCTCATCAAAGGAGTTTGGCTAATCCACTTAACTCTGGCCAATCAGGACAGACCACTGGAAGGGTGAATTTTGGCTCACAGGGTAGAAAGTCTTATAACTTGTTGTCTGTACACTGTAGGAGAAATTCAACAATACCATGTTGTTGGATTTATCAATACCATTCTAGGAAGTCTTTGAATGGCATTTTTATGATTCCCCTAGCGGGAATTATTAGTTAATAACTTTTGCCATGTTAACCTATTTGGCGGGGATATTTGCAATAGAAAAAATGACTTGTGCCATTTTCCAACACCAGGGCTTATAAAACATCTTTTATTAGGGCACTGCCTATATCTACAGGACCCCACACCCATGGGACAGCTGGGACAGACTTTAGGGGTTCTGAATATGTAAACATATTACAGATCCTCACTCCACAGTGCTCCTAGTACAAAAGTCGATTTTGGGAAGCACTTTACAACAATGTGGGGAATGAAATGTAGGATTTCACTCAACCCAGGGCACATACAATTTTATAAGGGTCCTCCGTATAAATACCTGCCCCCCACTCCAAGGACATCTAGGGGTACCTAATAGGCCAAAACATTGTAGATTATAAATGTTTAAGTTCCCCAAACACCAAAGTAGAATTTGAGCACAATTTGTATTTTAAAAGCAGTCCTGCAACACAGAGCTGCTTTCAAGCTGACCTCAGGCTTCAGCAGTGCACATATGCAAGTGCGGAAAGGGCTGATGGCCTCTAAACTGCCATGCCCTAATATATACTAAGGACTTAAAGGTAGTTTCAGTCCCCCTCAACTATCATGTACGAGGCCAGTGGTGGGCTCACTAAATTCAGAGATTAACAAAAATTAATAGAGCCAATGGGAAAAAAGCATTTAATATTGTGTGGGTGGGTGATTTTAATGCCCAGCCATGCAAATACAAATTGAATAAAGTCTGTGGCCTAGAAGATACGTTTGGGAGGGCCGATTTACCATTTTACACATCATAATTATGGAAATAGCTTAAATAGGTTTCTTTTTGCCAGAAACCTGGAAATCATAATAGGGTAGATGTACGTACGGGAGAATTTCACAAGACCTTTACCCGTAATAAATATGAATCCATTGACGATGTAATACTTTCTGATACTCTGCGGGGAAGGATTGCTCATGTGGATAGCCAATTTTTAAGTTTTAGCCACCAGACTACCTTTTTTATCCTGATGACAGTGGAGTCTCGAAATTGTATCCCAATACCAAAAATCGAGATGCCAATTTTGACAAGGAAATATGGCTATCAATTAAAAGGGAGTCCAATAGGTAAGGCGAAAATTGTCTCCCAAATTATATCTAATAATATGGAACTGGTATTAAACTGCTTGGAACCTGAGAGCACCCCTGAACTATTAGTTATGAATTTCGTGAATTGCCTTGAAGAAGTGACACTGGCTCTGACCTGCTTCAAACGTACATTTGAATCACCAGCAATAAGAGACAGATAAAAAGTTGGTTTAAACATGACTGCACTCGGGCTAAACAAGAATTAAATAAAGCCCTTCACACAACACCAGAGATAGGATAGAAATCAGGAGATGTAGACTAATATATAATTAGGCCTTAATAAGAAGGAAACATTAGGTACAGGAGCAGGCTTGGTCTAAATTGAACCAGGTAGCGGACAAAAGGGATTCCACTTTATTTTCGAAGGTGATAAACTCACCAAATGTGGAAAGAAGAACAAGATCCAATAATTGAATCAGTTAATACTCCAAATGATTGGCTTGCACACTTCAGTAGAATATGTAACACATCCTCTAATAATAGGAGAGTCAGCCCCCATGGCCCATATACCCCTACAACAGATCGGGCTAGCTGAGGTAATATTGACAATTAACAATATGAAATATGTTAAGGCTCCAGGACCCGATGGGTTGCCTGCTGATGCATATACAAATATACGCAGCTATCGGCACCCATATTAACTAAGGTCTGCAACGGAGTCACTTTAGGCTGCGTACGGCTGCGTACCTAATACGTGCACTGATAGTATAATTGTCCCCATATTTAAAAAAGGCCATAGGGGGGATGCAAGATGCTACGGTCCCATATTCCTTCTAGATTCATCAATAAAGAACATAGGGCGAATAATACTCGGGAGATTGGAGGCATGGGCTACTGACAATAACATCTTGACAGAATCTCAAGATGGCTTTAGGGGGGAGATGATGACAGTAGAACAGTGTATAAATCTGAATGTAATCATTGATAAATACACGTTGACCAAGGAAGAACATATCCACATATGCTTTGCAGAACTGAGCTCTGCCTTCGACTGTGTAAACCACGCTAAACTGTGAGGGACAATGATTAATATGGGTGCCCCAGATGTCATTCTTATCACAACTCTATGCAAGACTGATGTATAGAGTAAGGTGAGGGGGGAGAGTGCACCCCAAGCTTCAAGGTGTTTAGGGGTATTAGACAAGGTTGTGTCATCTCATCCCTCCTCTTCTCACTATACATTAACAAGATAGATAAAACCCTCCAAGAATTGAACACTGACGCCCCGAAAATATGCTCTAGTCCAACCCTGCTGCTCCTGTATGCAGACAATGCAGTCTTAATATCTTGAATAGCAAACGGACTACAACAATTGACTAAAGCCTTCACCTCATACATGGAGCAAAGAGACCTATAAAATTAAATCTAACCAAGACATTTGTGATGATCTGTGGATGGTGGAGGGCCAAGGAAAAAAACATTGCGTGGGGGAACAAAAGCTGACAGTGGTTCAAAATTGCTCCTATTTAGGTATATTATTTTCTCACTATAACACCTGGGGCCCCCATATAGACCAAACAAGACAAGACTTAAAGTAATTCAAACCATGGGGGGGGGGGGCGTGGCTGTCCTGACTGCAAAATGGCCGCACTCTAAGTGGGCTCTGCCGGCCGAGCTACAATATCTGGCATAATCCAGCACACTGAGGGACTCTACCCACGCTAAACAAACGGGATCCTCCATCTGCTGTAACGCCGAGGCACACAACGGAAAGAGCTGCCTTTTTTCATCCTGGACCACGCCAGGTAGCAACTGTCGACCCCCGAATGCAGCAGCCTACCACGTGGCCTCCCTGTACTAATTGCCGCCGCAGGAATCACTTGTGTAGAGACAGCTGGGTGAGAGCTGGAACAGCCATAGAGGTGTGCTACGCTGGCAGAGTCGCCTATGAGAGGTGGAGACTGGGCTCGACTTCAGAGCACTGAGCAACACAAGCCGCCAGAATTGTGAGATATGGTGGGAGGTTGGCTGCCATGTAGAGGTGTCACAATCCGGACCTCTCCCTTGGCCCACTCCCGCCCCCTGCGCAACCTACCAAACGCTCATACTCAGTAAATGGTTACTGCCCCGAACCCTGGTGGAATAACACATGGTGACTGTCCTTTGCCCACCCTGTAACAATCTGTTGATGAGGACACTGCAGTGGTTTCCCCCGTTTGGTGAGTTGCTGGTACGAGGACCACCAACGAGCAAAGCCTGGGTAGTCTGACGTTCTATTGCTAACTCCAGATACTGATACAAGGCACAATGCGTATGTGAATCGAGGAGACCAGCCATGGGCAAACCAGGTGCTAAACAGCGCATACTGACCTTTGATGGGAGGCACCACATGCATCTGGGAGAATCCTCTCAAGATGGTGAGGGGCAGAGTGGACAAGCTGCGAGCACAATGCTCCAGGATGAAGAGATTTGATCCTTACTTATTGACAATAAGCTAGACCTCCTCACTGCCCGACTAGATCAGGTAAAGCAACGTATGGACACCCACGATGAACGTGTCACCAAACTGAGGCTCGTATCTCAGGCCTAGAGCACCAGCAAGTGGACGACAGGCAGAAATTATAAAAAATGGACAAAGAACTTGAAATAATAAGGGCCAAAACGAGGATCTGGAATTGCGCTTTTGTAGAAAAAATATCCGCATTACTGGTATTCCAGAGAGTACAGGAATCTCCTGAATGGAAGACTACCTTGAAAACCTACTGTGAGAGCTAATCAGAGATTACCTCTCTGCGGTCTTCATTTTTGAGAGAGCACACCACACTCTGGGGCCGTGTCCACCCTCTGGGGTCCCAGCTTGACCCATAATAGCCCGCCTGCTGAACTATCGTGACTGGGACATTATTCTGAGCCGGGCCAGAGTACGAGGAGAGGTGCGCCACCAAGGATACACCCTCTTGTTTTACCCAGACTTCATTTTGGCGATTCAGGCGGTGAGAAGGGAATTCCTGCTTGCCAAGCGAGCCCTACAACAACTGGGGGTCATTTATGACAGAAACACACAAATATTCACGGACCTGGCGGCTGCAATGAAACTGGCCAAGCAACTAAGTAAGAACAGGTGAGCCCCATCCAAATCCCCCCCTTCGACAGAAGAAGGCCATACATGTGATAATGACTGAATGCGGTCTGGGCCCTTCCAGGGACTACTCTTAAGGTGCTGATGAGAAGACAAGTTGAGGTAATGGACATACTTGAATGTGGATGTATGCAATGGAGGGGGGCGTGTATAATGCTCATTGTAAGGAGATATCTATAAATCCCTCCATTAATATTATTAGGAGATACTCACGGTTAAGGCTCACGGTTGCTCATTGAAGTTTCACCTACCCGTCCTCTCGTCAGCCCTAATGTTAATGGGCTAGGAAAAGCTTCCAGCATTTATTGTATCTTGTGGTGGATTACTTTTGTTTCCGGGTCATGGCTGGAAGTGCGTCATGGTTGATCACACAGTCATCTTGAGGGTTGTAGTTGCGGCTGCCATTTTGGAGTGGAGCGCCAGCCACGATGAAAACTAGGTGTATGAATAGCCCATAATGGGATGGTTGAATGGGTGCGGACGAGCAGTCTCCAACAATCACAGTTGCCATAGCGGGTCGAGTGATATGTAGTGAAGAGTTCAACTACATGGAATTTTTCTTGATAGGGAGAGATTTGTGATGGAAACACATAGGATGATCCCTGACATGAACGGTCATCATATCAGATGTTATATACATAACACAACCACTTTACACATTGCCGCTGGGATAAGCCTGACTCCTCTGCCAAGCTACCAAGGGGATGAGCAGGGGTTATCTTGTGTGTGTTACTCCCTTACCCTGACTAGAGTGGTGGGTTCTGCCTGGCTTAGGTGCATACCCTATCCAACCATAAACCACATTTCTAACACTGCCCAATCCACTTCTGTCTGTGCTCCGGCAAGTCCATGCTGGGGTCCAGACATACAATTCCTTCCTCTCTCAGTGCCTCTCTCTATTTAAAACCCAATAAAACCAGTGTGTCTGTGCCCGAACATGGAACTTAACACTGTTTGGATTTTTCATTTGTTTGGGAGAAAATACAGACAGCATCTGGTTCCTTGCTGGGACACAGACACATTACATTGTGGCTTAGCAAGGAGTCAAACACTGTTTGGATGTTTTTTCCCTATGAAAAAATCGGAGCAGCATCTGGGGTTGGCGCTTACAGATTTCTTTCTCTTTGTCAGAGTCCAATCTCATGGAATGAGATGTACTGATATTGACCAACTGGGCTCCCATGTACACATTCTGTCAGCCTGAACTTTCCCATGGGTCTTAGTTTCTATGCTCCTGGGTCTCTATACGTATTGCTTATTTACTCTATATGCTATGCCTCACAACTCTGTGCAAGGGTTTTTAACTCCCTTTCCTCATCTGAAATCATATTCTTGCTCTTTTTGTGTTGGTCCATGCCACAAATTGTGGTCCCTACTGCGCTCCGAACCATAAGGTGTCTCTTTTTAGTCATGCCTTCCTCATTTCCTTGTTCTGCGGGATTAGTGGTCAGGTGTCTGGTTGTTATATGTTCCTTCTCCATTAAGCAGGCAGCACTTGTGTTTCTGACTATGGAAATTTCATCCTGTGCAGTTCAATTAACTCATCTGTGTGTTACCACCATCTTTGATGTCCTGTTATCTCTTTCTTTTGGCTGGAAAGTGCAGATGGGTCTGGGTGCAAGCGATTGTTACTTTTGCTCGATAAAGCAGTGCCACCTCTCCAGAGTAGTGAATGGGTATGGTGGGTGTAAGAAATTCGGTTGTTGGTTGAGTTGGGTGGAAGCTTCACTAAGGCATCAACCATAATCAGTGAAAGGGAGAACCACAAAACTAGCTAAATTAACCTGTGCTTAATCTTCTGGTAGTTTGGCACAAAACAGTCTGGCTTATCTGAGAAACAATGTGTGAAGTATTTATTCAGCTCACAAGCAGTAATAAAGTAAACACACAACACAATAGAAATTGCAAGCCAATTTAGATAAATACATTTTAGGAAATGACAGGATACTAGAATGACAAAAATCCAATCAGTCGAACCAGAGATATGTGATTTCAAAGTTTTTATAAGTATAGCTCCAAAAAGTTGAAAGCACCAATCGCAGTCATCTGGTCATGCTATACTGGGGAAAATCAAAAGTTCAGGACGACTGGCATGGAGTGCAGGAGGGATACAGGGACTAGGTTAGTCTTAATGAAAATGTTATCTTCTCAAAGGTTGGAAATGAGGTGCCTAAAGTGCAAAGACTCCTAATGTCAACAAAAATGAATTTAAAGAAACAGGAGGGTGAATAGAGAGGATCAGGTACAACAGGCTATGGCTTTTTTGGCTTTTTTTAACATATTTTATTGTTTTTTTGCTAATTATATAGCATATCGCCACTGGCAGGAACAATGACAGATTTTGCGACATAGTTAGCAGAGTAGCACAGTATTCTAAAATATAAGCAGTAAAAACTCAGTAGTGATCTGCATATATTACAGAAAATCAGTGTCATATATTATAAAAAATCAGAATAAGAGAAAAGCAACCTAAAAAACCTGAAACATAACTAAACGTTGGTGTAGTGTAAGTTGTCTGCTCCCATCAGTAGTCATGAGAGGCAACATACAACATCTAAAATGGATAATAAGAGAACAGCAAGAACCAGGGGCCCAGAGAGAGCTCTGTTTACTCTTACCACTTATTGTTTTTATCTGGTGTTGCCTAGTGCCTGATGTGCTTTAATTGGGATCACCATGTAAGCTCAGTTGAAACCCTTTTACTCCTCTTTTGGTTTCCTAGAACTTATCCAACATGTTTGTGATATGGTTTGACCTCTTATTTGACAGGTTTCTCCTTTAAATCCCAGGTGTGTTTCTTTCCTTCAGGTTGGTCTCGCCTTGAGCCTATCAGTTAGTTTCTCTACATTCTGTGGTTTCTATTTCCTGGTCTCTATACATTTGTGGAGTCTTTCCTGGGGGGTTTTCTTCTTCCCTCTAGGGATACTGTAGCATACCCACGTTAGCTTGGCACTTTGTGAGTGTTCAGTTAATGGGTCATTTTGTCTTATTTGATTCCTTCCAGTGGATTTTCCAGTATTTGTCAATGTGTGTCCGGTATGTTTATTTATTTGAAAAGTTTTATATAGCCCTGGCTAGAACCAGAGGTATCAGAGTGCTTTACATGAGGATGAGCAATTGTTTCAGAGAATAGTTACCAGTTACATAATTACAAGTTACACAGTTACAGAGCATAGTTCTAAGTTGCTGGAGCGTAGTTACATGAGTTAAAAACATACGTAAGGGAAAAGGCAGGCAAGGGGAGAGATTTGGGGGAGAGAGGAAAGGAGCATGGGAGGTAGACAAAGAATGAAAAGAAGGAAAGAGGTAGGGGGCTGAAGGAAACACAACCGGGAGACGAGGAAAAAACTGTGTCCGACGTCCAGAGTGCTGTGATCCCAGTGGAAATGGTGTCATTCCCACACCATTAAATCAATGGGGTGTCACCCACAGAATCAAAGGACCTGGGTATAGGTAATATAAAAAACAAGGTGGTCCTCGATATTGATTCAAACAAAAAAAATATAAATATAAATTATGTCTTATTTGTGCGATTAAATCCAAACACATTGATTCAAGCAAAGGGAGGGAGATATATTAGCATTGATATTGTTTATAAACACATTGAATGCGATGAAAAACAGTACCCAAAAATAGCAATTTAAGCTAAACAGGAAAGATGGATTTTAGCCACACTCTGTATTCTTGTTATACCAAGATTTGTATATTTATTTACATCATCATAAAACAAATATATATACGGCGCACAGGACTGTCAGAGTACAGTCAGAAAAAGAAAAAGGGGTGCTCTCGTGATTTTGAAATGGAAAGGAAAGAGAGATAATTAATATAATATACAATAATAGTATTTACACATAAAGGGGCGGAAGCTATCCGCTGTAATATGAGCCTGTCCACATCAATTAAAAAGGGGGATGAGATTAGGGCGGGGGAGGTACAGGCCAATTATGGTAAACCGTCGACGTTTCGACCCTAGTGCTCCAGGGGTGTTTGGGACCTCGGCTGCGGGTCTTCTTCAGGACAAAAACAGTGGGACTTGGGGGAGGAAGGGGGGGTGTTTTGATAGGCTTGGTATGGCTTCCAAGATGATCTAGGCCATGGTCCAGCAGGTTGTCTGGATCGGACACCTGAAGTACAAGGATGAGGCTTATATTAGGTGCTATATGGGGTACATTCAATTACAAGATATGGTTCATTGCAAGATGCTGGGTACATTAACAATGGTGCTGTAAGGGGGAGACCTTCATCTGAGCGTCTTAGAGGCAGGTCACCTATCTGATATCAAAGAAAGACACTGGGTCAGAGCCCATCTCCCAAGGGCAACCAACTCCAGATGTTCAATCTACTGATGCAAGGGTCATTCGTGATTCTCAACTCACCTAGTGGATTGGTGGTGGGCTGAGATGTGGGCGCAGCTCTGACCCAGTGTCTTTCTTTGATATCAGATAGGTGACCTGCCTCTAAGATGCTCAGATGAAGGTCTCCCCCTTACAGCACCCCACATAGCACCTAATATAAGCCTCATCCTTGTACTTCAGGTGTCCGATCCAAACAACCTGCTGGACCACGGCCTAGATCATCTTGGAAGCCATACCAAGCCTATCAAAACACCCCCCCTTCCTCCCCCAAGTCCCACTGTTTTTGTCCTGAATAAGACCCGCAGCCGAGGTCCCAAACACCCCTGGAGCACTAGGGTCGAAACGTCGACGGTTTACCATAATTGGCCTGTACCTCCCCCAACCTAATCTTATCCCCCTTTTTAATTGATGTGGACAGGCTCATATTACAGCGGATAGCTTCCGCCCCTTTATGTGTAAATACTATTATTGTATATTATATTAATTATCTCTCTTTCCTTTCCATTTCAAAATCACGAGAGCACCCCTTTTTCTTTTTCTGACTGTACTCAGACAGTCCTGTGCGCCGAATATATTTTTGTTTTATGATGATGTAAATAAATATACAAATCTTGGTATAACAAGAATACAGAGTGTGGCTAAAATCCATCTTTCCTGTTAAGCTTAAATTGCTATTTTTGGGTACTGTTTTTCATTGCATTCAATGTGTTTATAAACAATATCAATGCTAATATATCTCCCTCCCTTTGCTTGAATCAATGTGTTTGGATTTAATTGCACAAATAAGACATAATTTATATTTATATTTTTTTTTGTTTGAATCAATATCGAGGACCACCTTGTTTGTCATTCCCACACCTCCACTGTGTGTGGCTCCCTTTACGCTGAGGACTCTCTCAAAGGGGTCTCTGAGACTCCAGGGCATAAATACTGGATCCTTCCCCAACAAGGGGAAAGGGTGTGCTTTGGCAAGGGGTGCCATACCGACACCCCCGCTGTGTGTGGCTGCCTTGATGCTGTGGACTCTCTCAGGGGGGTCTCTGAGACTCCAGGGGATAAATGCTGTATCCCTCCCAAACAAGGGGAGAAAGGAGTGCTTTGGTAAACGCACACACAATGGTGGTAACTTTAAGGATAATGGAGTAATGCGTTGTAAAATAGATTTAGAATGGAGGGGACTGTTCCAAAGTCTGGGGAATTGTGAGCAACTCCTGCCAACAGCCCTCTTGGTGGGAGTGAATCTGAAGAGGAGTCTGTGGATAGTCGCCATCTTAAGGTCAGGCAGGTTAGAAATAGTGGATTAAGGCACTGGCTAGACCCGGAGGTATCAGAGCGCTTTAAATGAGGAAAACTGTGTGTTACAAGTTGCAAAAGTTTAACAATAGTTACAGATTAAATAAATATACAATACAGGAGTAATTTGATAAACACGAAAATAAGGATCAGAAAGACCAGGGAAAGTGGGTAATCCACAGGAAGGAGACAGCAGCAGGGAAGAAAACAAGACAAATGTCCGAAGTCCGGCTGGGTAGGTGATGGCCACATCGGTGTGCCAGAGCCAATCTCCCCTATAACTGTCGGAGCAGCTCCACCGGGAGCCGGCCATGTATGCGTTTCAGGCTCTGCCAGAATAGAGTGAGGAACAGGAGGTGATCAAAAGTCTAGAATCCAAAGACGGGAGGTAGGAGCTGGCGAGGACGGCAGGAAATCAGAATGGGATGTGGTTTGGTAGCCATAGACTGAAGAGGGGTAGAGGACAGAAGCCTGAAACTTCAACAGAGATAAGTACTCAATAGGCCACTCATATGGACATTGGGGCATTGAAGACATTGAGTCTGGGCGCCATTTTAGAGTCAGGCAAGTCCCAGGTAAGGAGTGCTGCTTAGGCGGGACTGCTTAACCCCGTGACTCAGCTGTTTGTCTTGTCCCTTGTACTGAGATACAGACTGTAAGCCAGCGTTCCTGCGCTGAGCGGGCTACCCCAATGCGTGATGCTGACTGTGGGGGAGGGGACCAGGCAGTGTGTTCAGGGTCGGGCACTCAGAGGGTGGAAACGGGCCCTGAGTCCCAAATAGCAGACACTATGCTAGGAAGGATAAGAGGGGGAGGGAGATGCCGCTTTTCCTCCATGCTTAAGTTTCACGTCGCGTCGGCAGTGTACTAGGCCCTCCGGGCCTCACAGCGCAATCGGGAGAGCACCCGTTGCGTCGGCTTACCGGCTGGCAGAAAGGAACCTCCCGGTGCCACCTCAAGACTCTCACAGCGACCCAGCGGGAGAAACAGCAGCAGCAATTCCGATGAAGATGAGCGGAGCCGCATGAAGAGAGTGCGCTCTGAGGCAGCAGTCCTTTATTCCACTGATCGATGTGGCATCTGCGATGTCCTCCAGTTATATCCTCCATGCCGCAATGCATCGGCATCACCCCTGTAAAGCGGCGCACCACACCGCGCCATGGGACCCAGGAGTTTATGCAGGGATTCAGGCAGGACTAAAGCAGCTTGCCTATCATCCGTGTGGGGGAGCCTTCCGACAGTCTAGGCAGCAAGGTACGGCAGCTCCATCCCCGACCCCGAATCCCGGGCTCTCAGTTCCATAGCCGCCATCTTGCCTTCCGGACGTCCAGGCACTTCAGATGTGATTTTGCGGCTCCCAAACTTCATCGGGAGGCAGCATCAAGTTTTTCAGCTTCACCAATTGCTCCGATAGCAAACTCATCGCAGGTATCAGGATTTCCAGGCGGCAAAACCCCGATTATTGTCATAGCGTGCGGGGTCTGCACGGAGCTTCAGCACAAAGCAGCCATTACCGCTGGCCACGCTCTTCTCTTAGCATGGTCCACACCACTGGAGTCAAGCTATCCTGGCTGAAGATGGCTGAATAGCCGGAAACTGGTCCCTGGATGCTTGATTCCGGTCCAGGAAAGACATGGCTTGGCAGTTCGGGCTGGACTGTTCCCATGAGGCACAGGGTCAAGGCTGATTTGCATATGGAAAAAAAACACAGTTGATGGACAGAATGTAGAACAATGTCATACATTCACCCCAGTACAAGGATCTGGGCCTAAATCCATCGTTTTTTTGCACTCCACACCACCCTGGGTTAGACACTGGCTATATGCAAATCAGCTCTGACCCTGTGCCTCATGGGAACAGTCCAGTCCGAACTACCAAGCCATGTCTTTCCCAGACCGGAATCAAGCATCCAAGGACCGGTTTCTGGCTATCAGCCTTCATTCAGCCTGGATAGCTTGACTCCAGTGGTGTGGAGAGCCTGGGACTCACGTCTGAGCATACCCAGCCCACTCGGGGTGAAAATAGCAAAAAACACAGTTGATGGACAGAATGTAGAACAATGTCATACATTTACCCCAGTACAAGGATCTGGGCCTAAATCCATCGTTTTTTTGCACTCCACACCACCCTGGGTTAGACACTGGCTATATGCAAATTAGCTCTGACCCTGTGCCTCATGGGAACAGTCCAGTCCGAACTACCAAGCCATGTTCCCAGACCGGAATCAAGCATCCAAGGACCGGTTTCTGGCTATCAGCCTTCATTCAGCCTGGATAGCTTGACTCTAGTGGTGTGGAGAGCCTGGGACTCACGTCTGAGCATACCCAGCCCACTCGGGGTGAAAATAGCAAAAAACACAGTTGATGGACAGAATGTAGAACAATGTCATACATTCACCCCAGTACAAGGATCTGGGCCTAAATCTATCGTTTTTTTGCACTCCACACCACCCTGGGTTAGACACTGGCTATATGCAAATCAGCTCTGACCCTGTGCCTCATGGGAACAGTTCAGTCCGAACTACCAAGCCATGTCTTTCCCAGACCGGAATCAAGCATCCAAGGACCAGTTTCTGGCTATCAGCCTTCATTCAGCCTGGATAGCTTGACTCCAGTGGTGTGGAGAGCCTGGGACTCACATCTGAGCATACCCAACCCACTCGGGTGAAAATAGCAAAAAACACAGTTGATGGACAGAATGTAGAACAATGTCATACATTCAAGAATGGTGATGGATTAAACCCCGATCAGTTGACTGGGGGTGAGTGTTTGATTTGCTCAAACGCTCCGACCATTATCCCCTTTTGTATCGCTTTGTTTGCCCTATGTGTGGCAGGGTATGCTTAGACGTGAGTCCCTTGCTCACTTGGCCACTGGATTCAAGATAGCCTGGCTGATGAGGATTATGAATCCGAAACCGGTCCCAGGATGCTTGTTTCCCGTCCAGGGAAGACATGGCTTAGCAGTTCGGGCTGGACTGTTCCCATGAGGCACAGGGTCAGACTGATTTGCATATGGCCATGTCTGAACTGGGGTGGCTGAGTGAGCTAAAGAATGGTGATGGATTAAACCCAGATCAGTTGACTGGGGGTGAGTGTTTGATTTGCTCAAACGCTCCATCCATTATCCCCTTTTGTACCGCTTTGTTCGCACTATGTGTGGCAGGGTATGCTCAGACGTGAGTCCCTTGCTCACTTGGCCAATGGATTCAAGATAGCCTGGCTGATGAGGATTATGAATCCGAAACCGGTCCCAGGATGCTTGTTTCCGGTCCAGGGAAGACATGGCTTGGCAGTTCGGGCTGGACTGTTCCCATGAGGCATAGGGTCAGACTGATTTGCATATGGCCATGTCTGAACTGGGGTGGCTGAGTGAGCTAAAGAATGGTGATGGATTAAACCCAGATCAGTTGACTGGGGGTGAGTGTTTGATTTGCTCAAACGCTCCGTCCATTATCCCCTTTTGTATTGATTTGCATATGGCCATGTCTGAACTGGGGTGCAAAAAAACGATGGATTTAGGCCCAGATCTCTGTACTGGGGTGAATGTATGACATTGTTCTGCATTCTGTCCATCAACTGTTGTTTTGCATTTGTCACTCCAAGTGGGATGGGTATGCTTAGACGTGAGTCCCATGCTCTCCACACCACTGGAGTCAAGCTATCCTGGCTGAAGACGGCTAATAGACAGAAACCGGTCCTAGGATGCTTGATTCCGGTCCAGGAAAGACATGGCTTGGCAGTTCAGGCTGGACTGTTCCCATGAGGCACAGGGACAAGGCTGATTTGCATATGGCCATGTCTGAACTGGGGTAGTGTGGAGTGCAAAAAAACGACGGATTTAGGCCCAGATCTCTGTACTGGGGTGAATGTATGACATTGTTCTGCATTCTGTCCTTCAATTGTTGTTTTGCATGGTTGGGTTAGTACGCTTTAATAGTCATGAAGAATTCTGTCCGAAAGCTGATCAGCCTGCCCGCCCTGTTGCTAGTGTTTGACTCCTGCTTTGTTGGATCAGGTAACTTGGTGGTCCCCGAGTTGTTGGCTGATATACCTGCAACCTTTCTTTCTCGACAAATCTCGTCTGCTCCAGCAGAGTTTCTTCTGGTAGCATCTTCTGTTCCCTGGCAGTTTTGTGTGGTTAGATATGGCTCAGATCATGAACTTGCACTGTAATTACCATTCCTTGTCCCAGTACTTAGGCCTCTCCTTATCTTTCTGTTGTCAAATTATATAGTAGTGTGTCTCTTTACACATGGGCCACTTTATACAGTGAGATGTGCACTAAATTAGGGCCAGTGGTGTTTTCATTCACGAAAAATATATCTGCATAAAGCTAATACATTCTGATTCAGATTAACAAAAACTAATGCAATGCAGCGCAGCAACTAAATGTGCTGCGCTGCATTGTGTGAAACATTAAAAGCACAACAGCGCCATGTACACTAAGATATGGTGCTGATTTGCGTTGGCTAGGAAATTCCATTATAAAGCGTTGGTGCAAAGCGATAGGAAATGTGGGCCTCTGTGTCTTGATCATGAAGTTTGCAGAGTCAGCACAATTCCGAGGTTGCATACAATATCAGAGAGCAGAGCAGCAAATTCCATGAACAGTCAGTATTTGAGAATTTTAGGATTAATCGTGGCCTCATTTCCTGCAGAAATGCAACATTGCATTATTAAAAGCCTATTATGCTTGCCAATCAACCTTATGCTCATAGACCATATTTCGTTCAAAGTGCATACTTATTTATGTCTGTTAATGTTACTTGTTTTTAATTTTATATGTGTAGCAGAGAAAACGCAAGAGATTGCAGTTTTTTTTGTTATTTTTTTTTTTTTGTGGCATCATAGTTGCATAAACATTTCCATTAAAATGGTCTGTTCCAAGTGCCGTAATCCCGTCAGAAAAAAATCTGGTTGTTTTTCAGATGGTACTGGCTGGCCCGCCTGCCGCGGTACTCATGTATAATCCGATTTCAATCAACTTGCACTAATCACTAGTGATAGTTGCAAAATCTAGCCTGGATCCTTTCTAGTAATCTAGATTGACAGGAAGTAAGAGTAAAGGGACAGGAGGCCAGAGAAACAAAGGGAGACAGGCGAGCGAGAGGAGTTCAGTCTTTGCTCACGCTCCGGGGCTCGCGCTCTGTCTCTCGCGCGCTCTCTCGTAGGCGAACGCCATTGGTTGTTAGGATACCAGGCTTTAATTGTGGAGTTGCATCAACAACAGGTGCAGCGGGAGTCTCTGAGGCATAAGTGAGGGAAGGTTGCAGTGTGCACACACCCTATACCTGTGTGCCTGCATTATTCATTGGCCTTACATGAGACGCCTTGAAGCTTCTAACAGAGGCAGCCCTCCGAGCCGGCTTCTTTGCAGGGCAGCAAGCTGGTCACATTCAGCCGCCAGCCAACCTCCCTCCAAGGACCTCTGAATTGCTACTGTATTTGCTCCCAGTATTTATGTCCTAATTCTCTCATAAGCTCTGCCCTCAAAGCTTTTATTAAAGCCGGGCGAGTAATCAGGCTCCGCTGTTCTGCAGCAGAGGGGTTGACGCACTGGAGACATCAGGCATCCATATTTCATTTTGGGTTTTGCTTTTTTCGAGCAGAGGCGACTGGATTTTGGTGGCTCCGCTGAATCAAGTAATTCAGTTTTGCCACCCAAAACTACACGTTTTTTTATTTATTTCTTTAAAAAAAATGGAACCCTGTTAAGGATGCAGATGACGTTTGCCCCTGCAACTTGGGCTGCCGCTAACTATGACTTTGCGAGTCGGAAAAAGGAACTGTACATTTTTGGATAACGAAGGCATCTGGACCAGCCCCCCATCTGATTTTCCATGCTGGTGGGGCCGCTGTTAATCCTCTCAGCACTGCATGTTGCCATGCTCAAAGCACCCAAGGGTAAAAATGTGTCTTGGGTAAGTAATGCAAACTTTATCACACTCTCCTACAAAATTATATTGTCAGAAATCAAATATGTATCTGCCACTAGGAATAGACAATTTTGAGCTACACAACAAGTTAAACACATTTTATATTTGTATTAACATTTGTAGTAGTTTTTTCTTTAAATGTCATAGCATATATTTAATGAATTATGCATTCTTTAAGAAAGTTATAAGTGCCTAAATGTCATCGTGATTCGTGTTTTTCTCTGACATTATTTTATTACAACATTTTTAAACGCACACATTAAGATGCAATACGTCACTATTGTTTCTGTTCGTATTTGCTCTGTTTTATATCCGTGTGTATAAATATAATAACAAATTCAGATCGGTAGCGAACAAGGATGCTGGCTCAGAAAGGTAGAGACTTACATCTCTAAAATACATGTATGCTGTGTGACTGGCAATGTCCATAGTGTAATACTCTGTGGTCTTGCACATACATTATTGTTCTGCACACGCCTAAAAAGTGGAAACGTGTATTAGATTTATGTTCATATTGATATTTTTAATCCAACATTAAGTGTACTGTGTTTGATATTGCACATGTCAGTGTTTGGAAAGATGGGTAAGCTGTAAAGCTAGGTGTAAGAAAGTGTATTTCTACATGTTAGCGAATATCCTTATTGGCCCCATTGACAGAGATTTTGGGCCTGATGTGCAAAGAGACAGGTCGCTAACCACAGTGTGATGTGGTACGATATGGCGCGGTGCGTCCATTGGGGCGTAGGGGCGTAGCCCCACTAAGCCCCATGGACCCACTGCGTCCTCACTAGAAACCAAATACAAATATTTTAAAAAATCGCGCTACCTGCCGGCCGGGAATCCAGGAGACACCCGACTTTTCCGGAGTGCGGGGGGGGGGGGGGGGGGGGGGGGAGAGAATGGGCCTGCTGCAGCTGCGCAAGTGGGTTTTGGGCACAAACATGCCCGCGCATGCGCAGATTGTTTCCCTGTGAATTTGCCATTAGAAAGAGGGCCAGGGGGCGGGCCGCAGCCCACGGGGTTGCACAGGGCGACTGGGCGAGCATTCATGGTGCCCCCCAGCCAATCATTGGGGGGGCAGAGCTCTCTCCCTCCCTCGTACTGCGGCCTCTGTTTGTTAAGACTCCTTCATTTCCAGAGCCAATGTACACGGGGTGCTGTTGATAAAGACGATAGGGCAAAAAGATGAAAAACGAAACTTTACATGTATTGTAGTAAAATCATCCACTTTTTAAAAAAGACTGTCCCATGAAACCTGAAATCCAAATTAAAAGTTATACAAGTGAAAGTCAGTACGTGGAAAAAGAGAAGACCTATTAATGATTGAGGCCACACTTTCAAGTTCTCTTTATGTAGTGTCCCGGATCTTCTTGACCCAAATCGTGCAAAAAGCACAGTGGCATTTGTTTTTGTTTATAGAGTTAGTTTGCAGAAAGGGCAAATATTAAGATTCAGCCAATGATTGAATCTGGGGCTTCTGGTAATTTTGTTGATGCTCATTTTACTAAAACTATGGGAATAGCTATTGAAAATAAAACAGTTCCAACGCTAGATTGAACCCTTGGTGGGTAAGAATTGACATGTGGAGGTGTTTGGACAACAGGACGCAGGGATTATTTAAGATCTAATTGATGCCTTAACTTTGCTGTCGGCCATTAATGCTGTCACTGTGTGGATGGGTGAGTGGATGGGTGCATGGATGGATGCATGCATGATGGGTGGATGGATGCATGAATGATGGATGCAGGTTAGATGGGTGGATGGATGGGTGGATGCATGAATGAATGATGTATGGATGCAGGATGGGTGGGTGGATGGATGGATGGGTGGATGCATGAATGATGTATGGATGGATGCATGGATGCATGCATGATGGGTGGATGCATGTTGGATGGATGGGTGGATGCATGAATGAATGATGTATGGATGCAGGATGGGTGGGTGGATGGATGGGTGGATGCATGAATGATGTATGGATGGATGCATGGATGCATGCATGATGGGTGGATGCATGATGGATGGATGGGTGGATGCATGAATGAATGATGTATGGATGCAGGATGGGTGGGTGGGTGGATGGATGGGTGGATGCATGAATGATGTATGGATGGATGCATGCATGCATGATGGGTGGATGCATGCTCGATGGATGGGTGGATGCATGAATGAATGATGTATGGATGCAGGATGGGTGGGTGGATGGATGGGTGGGTGGATGCATAAATGATGTATGGATGGATGCATGCATGATGGGTGGATGCATGATGGATGGATGGGTGGATGCATGAATGAATGATGTATGGATGCAGGATGGGTGGGTGGGTGGATGGATGGGTGGATGCATGAATGATGTATGGATGGATGCATGCATGCATGATGGGTGGATGCATGCTCGATGGATGGGTGGATGCATGAATGAATGATGTATGGATGCAGGATGGGTGGGTGGGTGGGTGGGTGGATGGATGGGTGGGTGGATGCATGAATGATGTATGCATGGACGCATGCATGATGGGTGGATGCATGATGGGTGGATGCATGATGGGTGGATGGGTGGATGCATGAATGAATGATGTATGGATGCAGGATGGGTGGGTGGGTGGGTGGATGGATGGGTGGATGCATGAATGATGTATGGATGGATGCAAGGTGGTTCGGGCTCGCTCGCTGCGGTGCAATATGCAAATTAGTTTACGCCCCACTTCTTTCAAATGTCACCAGCCGCCCCTGGAGAAGGGATGCTAGCCAATAACGCCACTTCACGAAAGGGATAGGGGGATTTGACAGTGTTTCTTGGAAAACATAAAAATGCTGCTGCCAGAAGAAAACTATACAGAGGGTCCCTTTATTACACTTACTTCAGCTAACCTCTCTCAAGTTTTAGGGGGTTGCTGCAGCAACTCCTGCATCCCCAGTGGTGTATCTAGACCTATTGTCGCCGACAGCAGACCCTGAGTTTGCTGCCCGGTGCAGGTAAGAGCAGGGGGTTGGGGGTGGCTGCTGACAGACGACTTGTTCTGGGGGGGATGATAGTCGACAGATGACTTGCTCACCCCCTTGCCCCTCAGCGTGCACCCTAGTTGCAGTGCCACTGGCAAAAGATGGTTGCAATTAACGCACCAACTTTTTCTGAACTTTCTCTGATTTTAAAATGTGGCCTTTTGTACCAATAGGTCGCATCCCAAAATCTTCAGTCAAAAGGGGTGAAGGGGTTGCAGAGCGACCTACATAATGAATATTAATTAGGTAGGTCGCTCTTTACGTCGACCTCTTGGAATGTCTTTAAACACAGGTTGTGTGGCCTGCAGGGAACAGCAGACCATCATTCCTGCATTTGAATGCCAAAACAGTTTTTTTAAAACCAGAATCTGTTCTTTAAAGGAACAGGTACAGCTGGTCCCCTGAACCATTGGCTGCCCCAAATGTTGCCTAAAAAAATGTACAAAGGGGATGGGAACACGTTACCCCATGTGAATCAGTTACTACCTCTTTCTGCACTGATTAATGGTTTGCAACCACCATTGCAGTTGTAAACTATTAATGCATACCATTGCAACTCCCAACTAAGAGGCGGGGGGGGGGATCCTTTCATGACCCCTCAAAATTGCAATTTTAAACGGATTGCAAAACCCATATTCTGGGATGGAAAGACTTTACTGACTCACAAAACAGGTTTTGTCCATAAAAATAGCCCTTTGCGGTCACAAAACCTGTGATTTTGCAAATTTCTGTAAGTGCTGTGTCTCAAATAGAATGTGTGCATGCACAACATGTGATACACGTTCACAAAAACATCTTGCCCACACAAGTTTTGCTTTCGGGAACATGTGTGGAAAAATAGTTTTACTGTGCGTCATTTTTTTTTTACTATCCACCATAAGCGAAAATGTGTTCTAGGGCGAATTTGCTTTTTAAGAAGTCCACTTCTGCATTCAGTGTACAAATATAGAACACAAAACAGGAGTTATCTCACACATTATACATACCACTTTGAAATTGCTAGTCCACACAGCGAGTCACACTTTGTTTATGGCTATTCTGATTTGGTGACAAACACCAATCATAATGGTTCTAAAGAGACACTATTCTGCTTGGCCACTGTTTGAACCAATCAGAATAGTTCCTTATGTTAAGCATACTGTGATTGGCTGCTAGAATCTAATCAGCAAATATGTCCTATCTCACATCTCCCAAAACTTATATTTTTGTGGTCCAGGAAAGCACAGGCAGCCACAACAGAAGCTATTTTCTGAGTTAGAAAATGGAGTGTGCCCAGGTGCCTAGAATGACTACGGAGAAGGTTTTGGTCTTTTTTTAGCAAAATAAATTCTGCTATGCAGGTGCAGGTTAGCTCGGTACCTAACGTACCACCCCTTGCCCTACAGTGTCCTGAACAGTTGCAATGCTGCCAGAGGACATAACTTTGCCCTGTATGTATTGCAGGTTCCACGGTGCACCATATGTTGGATGTAATTGTATTTTCATCAATTTTTAAGGGTAAAGGAAAAATAGGTATTGATATGTATGGGCCCTGCAGGGTCTGTACATGTCAGCGTACAATCTTGGGAGGCATGACCGTGGGGTATGAGCCTCCTGAAATCACAAGCCTTCGTAGTCATGGCTATGTGGCTCCTTGGAGCCAGTGCATCAAGGAGCGGGGAACCTGCACTTCGGTTCTGTTCATAAAGAACTAAAGAATCAGGCAAAAACTGCGAGAACAGCATCTGTCCATCTTGCATGGCCCTCATCGAGCCCTTCGGTTCAGATTGTTAATCGTGGCTTGAAGCCCAAGAACTTTGAGTGTACCCATAACAAGTATTTGCAATACAATAGGCCTCGCACTTATGAGAGTTTGAGCTATTGGCAAATGCCTTTAATTTAAGTGTTGTTTTTAACCCTTTCCACGCTCATGACGAGCTCAGCTCGTCATGAGGTACGCCTCTCGTACACTCATGACGAGCTGAGCTCGTCATGTAACGCGGGTTTTAAAAAAACTCAGCGCGCCACCATAAATCCTACCGCGACTAAGGTGCTAAAACAAATAAATAAAAGGTATTGTCAATTACAATGCCAATAGCTTAAACTCTCGCAAATGCGAGATCTATTGCATTGCAATTGCATGCTATATACATTTTAAAAAGTGTTAGGAGAGAGCATGTGTTGGTAGCAGGACAATGCTATTTGAGAAAATAGTGCTCGGAGGCTGTAATTAAAGCCTACTGAGCAACAACACACGTAACAAGGGGTGTCGCCATGGAAGGTTACAAAATGTGACAAGTCAGTACTAAGGAGGGACTACTAAGCCTATTGACCAATGAAGAGCCACAGTTTACAGTGGACAATGAAACAAGCCAATAAAAAATATGGGTGGACAGTGGGCGGAGCTTCAAATCCCTATCTCAATACAGCATGCCTCGCAGAGTAGCGCATTCGCTGCCCAGGCTAGGCCTAAAAAGGGCATTTGAAAATGCGTGCCTATCATTTCTAGAACTGGGCCCACAGTTACTACTGTATGGAAAACCTAACTTGTGTTTCACTAGATATCTACTCCACTGACACACTTTAGGACATACCCACTTTTTTCACCTGAGTCTGCATTCCCATGAAAGTAACGTATCCAACCTTGTTTACAGAAAGCACATGTAAGTCCCACACATGCGCGTAGAGTACACATATGGTACATTATTTGTACAAGATCATTGCAACTTTTTCCAGGTGCAAGTATAATCTATACCTGGGAACGAACTGTGAAATGTCCTCATATAGTTTAGTGAATAGCATGTGACTGAAATACCATAGTTCCTCTAAAAGTGCGTTTGTGTGCAAAATTAAACATAATAGAAGGGAGATAATGGGGACATACATTTTGCATAACCGGTTTCTATGTACTTACACATCATGTCAAATAATATAGTTCAAATACAAGAACAAAAACATGGAATGTAGCATATGAAACTGAAGTACCCTGCTTTTAAGGCAGTAAAAATTACAGACAAATAAGAACTTGGAGCTATTGGTATTGAACGAGCACAGAGAGTTTTACAAAACAAGAAAACATGAGGACATTTACCACAAAAGAAATTTGTAGAATTATTCCATCACAGAACAGTACGGTAGAAATACAGAGAACACCTTTCTAACATGTCTAACTGGGCCATCAAAGTAAGATGAGCAAGCTAACCCCTAAGACAGAGGAAAAACTAAACAGTCAGTTAGAACAGCCTCATATAACCACGAACAAGTAATTCTGTACCTGACAGTCAGGTGTGATTAGGAGAGGATTGAATGTCATGGGCTGCAAATCAAAAACACAGGGTAACAGAAACCTTCATGAGAGGAGCGTCAGTAAATATCACTGCATTGCGTTTTTTTAAAGACTGTCATGTGCCTACATTTCTGAAGTAAATACTGTGATGAGTACCATTAAATTGAGCAATAGTAACACCTGATATTTACAGAGGTGGAAGTGTGCTAAGAAAAGCAATATCGATGGTAGTGTTATTATTATTGTTTTTATATATATTATATATCTATTCCAATAGAGTTTGGCATATTTCGACCAATAAGAGCGTACGCACTCTGAAATCTGATGTTTGATTTCATAATAATCCCAAACACAACGTGTTTCAGCCGTGACTCAGCCTTGATCACATCTATCTATCTATCTATCTATCTATCTATCTATCTATCTATCTATCTATCTATCTATCTATCTATCTATCTATCTATCTATCTATCTATCTATCTATCTATCTATCTATCTATCTATCTATCTATCTATCTATCTATATATCTATCTATCTATCTGTCTATCTGTCTGTCTGTCTGTCTGTCTGTCTATCCATATATATTTTCTGCTTTGCATCTGTATGTATATATTGATAGATAGATAGATAGATAGATAGATAGATAGATAGATAGATAGATAGATAGATTTTTTTCTTACACATACATATGCAGAGCAGACAAAAATCTAAATTCTACTGCATAAATAAACTTACCATTGATGGCGATGCCACCACACAGCATGTAGAACCTGTTCCAATATACAGCATAGAAGATCATCAGATGGTCCGCACTCATAAGCTAGAACCCAGTGCAAAAGAAGTCAGTTGCATCTGGTAACCTGCAATTTGCAGTCAGTAGAAAAGTGGAAAACCAACAGTTGCGTCTAAAGAGTGTGTCCATGTGGACAGACTACTGGACCATGCAGAATACTGTATGTGGGAAGAGGATTGTCATCAGCTGTGGGATGAGGTTGGCTGCAGGAGCAGAATTAAGTCAACTGGTGCATGTTATGAGAAAATTAGCATTTACTTAAAAAGATAACATTTTTTTTCCTTCGCATACATTTGTTCTTGCCTTAAGAAGAAATCCATTCCCTTGTATTAAATACATTAGAAGAGCAGTAATTTGGAAAGGTCACTGCAGTTGTTTACAGTGCCTAATTTGTAAAACAATACGTGTCTTGTCCACAGAAATCCACGGCTGGCTCTGCTGTCCACCTCATACCTCTGTTATCCACCACCATACACTCCCAGCCCTGTATCCTACTCTTCCAGGTTCTTTTTCACCCTTAATTTCTCCCTTTGCACTGTTTTATTTCCGTCTTTCTTGGGCAGATGTATCAAGCCTTTTGGGAATTCCGGCCTTTGTGAATCGCAAAAGGCTTATTAGCATTTTTTGACATGTATCAAAAAATCGCAAAGTAAGGAATCGCAAAAATTTGCGATTCCTTATTTTGCTTAAGCATTTAAGGAATCGCAAATTTTGCGATTCCTTAAATGCGATGTATGTTGGTTTTCGAAATTGCGAATTTGGGTTAAGAAATCGCAAATTACCACCAACTTGTAGTTGGTGGTAATTTGCGATTTCTTTTAAAAATGCCCTATTTGGCATTTGTGAAGGTGGCATGTGACGCACATACATGCCCATAAGGCATGTATGTGCGCCATATGCACACACATGTAGATTTCAGGGGTGCAGCAGGGTGTCTTTGAGACACCCCTGCACCCTTGAAATGATTCTCAATTTGCGATTCGCAAATTGCGAATCGCAAATTGAGAATTATTTCACAATCATTCCTATGGGCCTCCTGGCCCATAGGAATGCATGGGAAATTATTCCTTAAATTCACAAATAAGGAAGACTAAGAAATCGCTAAAAAATAGCGATTTTCTACATACATTCCATTTTGCGATTTCTAAATAGCGATTCCTTAAAAATCGCTATTTAGAAATTGCAAAATGGAATCTTGATACATCTGCCCCTCTATCCCTTTTCCTTTTGCCCTTTTGTGTTTTCCCTCTCTTGATCTGCGTGAAAGTCTCAGTCAATCAATCGGTATTTGTAGAGCCTGCTTATCGCCCCAAGGGGTATCCAGGCTCTGCGGTGGGAGGGGCTACTCAAACAGCCAGGTCTTGAGGCCACTCAACAACGAACTCTAACAAGGAACAATAAGTGTTTGTTGTGCACGATTACTAATGAAGTCGTAGGTGTGTATTGTGTTTTTTCACTGTGTAGTCCCACTTTTTCCAACCTTGACCAGACCCACAACTGTGGATAGAACTGCCATGTTAAGTATATTCTGCAGGTGCACATGTAATTCTGTTACATAACTTGCCGCAGTTGCCACAGAACCTGCTTCAGTGCATCCGGATCTTGGTTTTCAAAAGAAATGGTCCACTTTTTGACCACACAAGTGAGATTTGTATATGGAAAATATTTATAAACCACCGCCAGATTTCTTGTGGAGGATTTCTTCCCTTTGATCCAATCAAGAAATATCAGAATGTGAATGTTTATAATGAAATTGAGCTTCTGCCAAGACATGTTCCTTGCACTGGTGGTTTAACCAGGGGCGTGTAAAGTCGAGTGACTAGGAACTTCACATTAAAAAAAAAACTAATTACGAGGTTTTGAAAAGTGCAAACTATAGAAAAGGAGGGTGATTGGCCGTTTTTAGGGTCGGTAAACAGTTCCCGCTGCAATCAAGACCTATGTAGAGCAGCATCTGGGCTGCTGGAGTCAACCCCAGCACTACAGGCTTAATCCCACATCCCTCCCATTTCATTGCCCATGCCTAAGGCTGCCTCCTGCCATCCAAACTATTCTCCTCCAAAGCACGCCATGTTTCTCCGCCATGGTATCTGTTTCGTCCTATCTTATTCTCGCCTCGCAAAGCTGTGCAAACCGAGAGGTTGCTGCTACTGCCCTAGGATTTCCCAGTACAGGGTGTCTAAACACGGAAGCGTCCTGCACCAGGAAATTCTGTCCTGCAGCGAATCGACAGGTATTACAGCGAGTGAGAGCGGGTTGGCTTCAGGGGATGGGGAGGGGAAAAAGGAGCACAAAAAAAGAATATTACAGCGGGCGAGGACGGGTTGGCTTCAGGGGATGGGGAGGGGAAAAAAAGAGAAACATAAATAAATGAGAAAGACAAAAGAGAGAGGAGAAAGGGAACAGGGATACAGGGCTGTCTTTTTTTCCCAGTCGACCCTGTTCACAAGCCTCAACCACTAGACCCTAAATATAACCTCGGTGTCACATTTAACACAATGAGTGAGATACAAAATAATAGATTGAGCCATGGGGAATGGTCGTATGTGAATGGGTACCAAATTGGAGATGATCTCTCATCCGCATTCTCTTTCCATCTCTCTCTCTTTATGTCTCACACACATGAGAGAGCGTAAACTGACTTAAATGTATGAGTACATCACACTTATCTGTAGTAAGCACAAATCATGAGGAGAAATGCCATGAGTGCTAATAGTATCTGCAATTATATTTTACATGTATAGCTAATGTAGAGAGTTAAGTAGAAGTGGAACTAATACAGAAATGTGTGACATTATATGATTTAGTAGATGTGATTATTTCTGAATCCATGTCGTGTAGCTGTTAAAACATAAGATGGTATGTGGTTAAACGCAGAATGTGGTAGGCCTCAGGGCCAGAGCTAAAAGGGAAGATGTTTCTTTTCACGACATAGATTGTATTAATGTTTTGGCCGTAGCATTAAATGGGCCATGATTTATAGAAATGTTTATTGAATAATAGAAAAAGGATATTAACATGCTAATTAATGAAGAAGTTGAATGCTATAATCATTATGAGAAATGCTGTAGGCCTGAATTATTTTAACATTGATTTACACGTACATGTCTGGGCTGAGAAATGTTGCAAGCCTTTCTTTTAGAAGTCTATGAGAGTTGGGTTCTTGGCTGCAGATATCAGTCTGCAAAGGAAGAGGGGGGATCCAATTATAAATGAATGAATAGAGGTCTGTTCAGTGGACGGCCTAGACATGGAGGAGGGTTCCGGAATGTTTGAGGGGTATCAGCGGGCCGGAGAAGAGTCTGAGAAGCAAGGTCAACTCTAACGTATGAGGCCCAATACAAAGCATCATGGAAAAAGCCAGAAGCTACACCACGTGAGGGGCGTCTCGCAAGGGGCGTCTCAAATGTTGTTGACTGTTTTGTATTAGGGACAGCACCCCTGGGTGGAGTTAGAGCAGATACCTGAGGACCCTTTAGAGAGCGGATGGGTAGGCAGAGAGGGGTCATGACTGGAGAACTATAGGTTTTCACCAAGAGACTTAGAGTGAGTGACTTCCCTTGGGGGTCATTCACTGCTGACACCTTTGTTAGGTTGGGGCTTGGTTAAGTAGGGATACCATCTAGAGCAGGGTAGGGACAGCCTAACCTGTGCGTTTTCCTCCAACCTAAATGAAGGAGAGATATGCGTCAATGCTGATAGCTTTATTATTCTTAGAACTTGTGTTAGTGATTTCTGTTGCTCGTCTGAGGGCTTTCCGAGAGCACATGTATGTAATTGGACCTGTGTATCTCGTGAATCTCATTCTGAGATGCCTGTATTTGCAGCTTATCATATCTTTACAATAAACTTTTGAAAGCTAGAAGTTGTTTGTGATCTTTGGGAGCAGAGTCCTTTTATTGGGTGAACTAATTTGGAAATAGGTGCACTTTCTTTCCTCACAGACAGGCAACAAAGGTTCAGTCGACCAGATCGAGGTTTGGATCAATAGATATAAGGTATCGATCAAAATCTCGCCCTTTCAGTTGGTAGCAGAGGATGGTTGCCTTCTTGAGGACGGTGACCTAGGCCAGGTTAGCTTACCCCAAGGCCCCTAGAGATCGATGATCGGAAGAACAGCCCGCTGAAGAAGATCCGGATGACGCGAGACAGAAAAAGCAGCAGTATCGGTCGAGAGTGAGTATAAAGGGTTATGCGTGTTAGATTGCGGTGTTTTGTATTGTATCTATGTTGTAATGTCTGGCGGAGTTGAATGTCTGTAGAGTGACTGTGGAACAGGTTGTGAGCGCGCGCAACCGGTGGAAATCTTAAGTTCAAGGAGAGCTTAAGTGGTTCGGGTGTATCGGACACCCAGAGTAATTGTCAACTAGTGTGAAGGGGGTCATGAGGTACCATTGATCACCCGAAAAGACCGAGATAGGGGGACCGTAAGAGTGAGTGCGTGAGTAACGGACGCTGGTCGGAAGTTACTGTGTGTGTAAGCAACCTATCAGAGAGACGATAGACATTTCGTCAGTTTTGTTGACAATTACAGATAGACTGTGGACGTACAGTCGAGAGAAGTGACCGCTTGGTCGGAAGTAGTCATTTTTCGGTGTATGAATGGGACGCATGCATAACCGGGAGACGAGTTGAGAAAGGAGGGGTGCTGCTGCGAAGCGGAGAAAAGTGACGTCAGAAAGTGTCGCGACGAGATTGGCCGACCGGAGAAAGACCGCGCTGTGATAGGCCAGCTAGCAAAAACGTCAGACAGGGTCGCGACGTGATTGGCCGACCGGAGAAAGACCGCGCTGCGATAGGCCAAGCTAGCAAAGCCGCGACAGGATTGGTAGATTGTCATCAGGAAGTAAACAGAGTAGCGAGGCTGGATATTTTGCGCATAATTATGAAGTGTTTTAAATGGCTGAAAGCGGTGTTTAAGAAAGAGAAGCGGGGATCGTATGAAGGGGAAGAAGCCCCGCCGGAGGGTACGCCAGCTCGTTATATGGCAGTGAATGTTGGGCTGCATACGATCCTTTGGATATCAGAGTGGAGTAAGATTACTGAAGGAAATGAGGAACTGACGTTCCCGAAGTACGGGACGTTCAGATTAGAGGTGTTACATCGATTAAAATCAGTCATGACCTCACTGAGACCCTTGCCTAGACCGACCCAGTTTGAAGCTCTTGATGCATGGATTAGGGCAGCGCATGAAAAGAATATGAACAGACGACAAGAAAGGGTGAAGCGATCGGTAAGGGCAGTGCAGGATGCCAGGTGGGATGCGGATGCTAAAAGATGGAGAGTGCATAACATGGAAATAAATAAACTGTACCCAGTGTTAGAGGTGCCCGTAAATAAAAGCCCCCTAGAAGAAGATGATGAGAGCGAAACAGAGGACAGCCTGATAAACAGATTACTGACAGACAGGCCACCCCCGTATAATAGAGCAGGGGGAGAGGTCGAGCATACTGAAGGAGAGAAGGGGAGCAATGCAGGAGAGCATAGACCGCTTCCCAGTTCAGAGTGGGATCCTGAGGCAAAGAAAGAGCTGTCCCAGCCTAGTCAGGTGCAACAGGTAGTCGGGAGGTTTGTGGTACAAAGAGCGCCGGAAACGGAAAGCGCCACATCCTACCCATTACCAGATGCACTACAGGTACCTGTTACCATAGGTCCTATAATATCGATATATGACCAAGAGAGAGCAAGAGGGGAAGAACGGGTACGGAAGGACAGAGAAAGAGCAGAGAAGGCAAGAAGGAACGATACGATCAATTCCCCAAGTCAGAGGCCGATACCGAGAGAGTGGAGCACCCCGATGCACACAGCAGGAGACCCAGGAGGAGATCCTGGGGGCCCTAGATGGCCAATGGATCTGAGGGGATCTGGACGAAAATCCTTTCAAGAGCTAAATGAGTACATGAAGCAGTGGGATGAGGCAGTGAAGGCTCAAAAGAGCATCAATGCTGCGGAAGCTGAAAGGGAAAGTCAGGACAGCCGAGCTCGGACTCACTGCGGGGCTGGGGAGAGCAGCCCGGAGTGGGACTGTAGAGAGAGAGAGAGTAGGGGAGTCACCCATTGGGCCCGGAGGGGAGATAGAACAGACCTGGAAAACGGGGGCCCCGGGAGTGGAGGGGTGGCGCGCCCAATACTCAGTGAAGAGGAGAGGAGAGCGCAAGAGTACAGAAACAGCTTTAAGTGTCCACACTGTGTACCTGGCACCAGAGAACGGAATGGGAGTTGTGAGAGGTCGCATCATAGTCCCTGTGATGACGGAAATGAGCGCAGCCCAGGGAATATGGGGAACCAGGAAGGATCGCATCGGATACTGAGCGATACTAGGCAAAGAGAGAGTAGAGAGCAGAGGGAAAATAATAGAGAGGTGTGCGGTGAGAGGAGAGGAGAAGAAGAGAGTGGGCAGAGCAAGAGTAGGGGTAACAGGCCCGTGTTCCATCACCTTCCAAGATCGGATGGCCGAGCATGGGACCTGGAGAGATGGGAGCAAGGGAGACCACCCATTAACTCTCCCGAACCCAAACGTAGAGCTCGAAGTTGGGATGGTAGGGAGACCAGTGAGCCCCCTTCGAAAGACATATTGCGAGCTGAGATAAAAGCCAAGAGACTCGATGTCACCAGTTTAAGGTCAGACCTGGATGACATGGTAGATGGTACCCTGCCTTTGGAAAGAATGGAAATGTATGAACAGGATGAAATACTGTATATGGCAAAGGACATTACTCGAAAAGCGAGAGCAGTCCATGAGAAGTTAGTCGAACTAGCAGGCAAATATATGGTGGACTTGTCAAGAACCAAAGCATTACAGGGTAACCACAGGCTACATTATACAGATCGAGACCTAGATGAGAGGAGAACGATTGGGCTGAAAACGCATATAAGGGAACTGATTGCTGGAATAAGGACATGGAGGGCACTAGATAAGTGGGAAGAGAGGTGGTCCAAGAAAGGGACCGGCAGGAGAAGCACGCTTGGTATGACACCAGGACAGCAGGGAATAGAAGCTTACCCTTTGCGTGAAGTTGCAAATGGGAACTATGTCCATGTCCCTTGGAGTAGGGGAGATTTAGCTGCTTTTACCACCTCTTTCCCCAAATTACGTGAAAACCCAGTGGAGTGGTACAAGCAAGTGGAGAGATTTGTAAAAATCTCAAAGGTCCTTTGGATAGATCTGAACACGCTGTTTGACATTGTAGTACCAGGAGATCTGTGGACAGCATGCAAGGTTAGCGCTGAGTGGCCCACAACGGAGCCAGAGAGAGATGCTAAGACTAATGGGCCGTCCGAGATTGTGATGGCAAAATTCGAGAGAGTGATGACTTGGCTGAAAGAGAAAGTGCCAATGCAAGACATAGATTGGGTCAGAATAGACCGAACAAGACAGGAACCCAAAGAGACAGTTCACGAATATTACGAGAGATTGCTGAAGGCGTTTAAACAGTATAGCGGCTTGGATGTAATGGATCCAAAAGACATAGGGCAATTTGTGTCCAAGTTCGTCCTGGGACTGAGACCGGATATTAGTTTAATGATTCAGCAACACTCGATTTGTTGGCAAAGTAAACCCCTAGACGAAATACTGAGATATGCCAGGTACTGCTGTGATGAGATAGATTCCAAGGCTAAGAAACTAAAAGAAAAGTTGATGGTGGTACAGATGCAGACAGCAGGAAAGGGGGGACAACAGCAACAGCAGCAAGGAACAGGTACAGGAGGAAAGAAGCAGTACAGTCAGAACAAGGGCAATGAGGAGAGTTCCACCTTTAGACCCAGAATAGATATAGCTGCCTTGAAGAAAACGACTAGGTGCCACCAGTGTAACGAGGTGGGGCATTGGAAACGCGAGTGCCCCTACAATGTAGAGATAGGAGAGCAAGAGGAAGAGGGGGAAGAGGTCCAAAGCGCACCTACAAGAGGGGTGACGCCATACCAAGGAAAGGTGCTCAAAGGGGGGGGGGCTCCTCCCCGAGCCCAGTTCCCGCAACCTCCTCGAGTAGGGAGTATGGGTAAGACCTATAGACAAATGCCCCTGTTTGTGGAAGGGGAAGAGTGCTATTATGTGGACCCATTAACCGGACAGAGAGTGGAAAGAGAAGACTGCACCCTCGGGGCAGCCTTGGAGGTGGACCAGAGGGGACCCTATGTTGAAGCAGAAGTAGCAGGGTGCCCTACGACATTTCTGGTGGACACAGGAGCCACTAGGTCCACGATCAGATCAGCTGCCGTTCCAGACCTGCCCATGTCTGGAGAGACCATACAGGTGGTAGGGGTCGCAAACAGGAGAATAACCAGCCAATTGACAGAACCGGTACAGGTGAAAATAGGGAAGTACAGCGATGAGCACCAGTTTGTGGTTTGCGATTCAAGTCCTGTGTGTCTGCTAGGGAGAGACCTGTTGTGTAAATTGAATTGTACTATATATTGTACACCTCAGGGAGTGGAGGTATTGACCAATGATGATGACGCCGATTTCAAAGTTGCAAACTCAAGAATATGCGTGGAGCTGTACCCTACTTTAACAGTAGATGAGCTCCCCTGGGACTTGAGAGAGACAGTGGCACCAGAAGTATGGGATTTCACTGGGGAAGAGATTGGATTGGTCAAAGGGGTGGACCCAGTGAAAATTGTAGTGAAACCGCATGCTGAGTTCCCAAGAACACCCCAATATAACTTGACTCCTGAAACGATTGCAGGCATAAAACCCGTGATCGAGTCCATGATTAAACAGGGAATACTGAAAGAAATCGTGGGTAGTCCATGCAACTCCCCGATTATGGGTCTCCAGAAACCAAATGGGAAATTTCGGATAGTGCAGGACCTTCGAAAGATTAATAACATAGTCGTTTCGTGTTGTCCAGTGGTACCGAATCCATCAGTGATACTGTTTCAGATTCCATTCCAAGCTGAGTGGTTCACTGTGATCGATCTTTGCCAGGCTTTCTTTTCGATCCCTCTGGACGAAGAAAGCCATTTTCTTTTCGCATTTAAGCTGGAAAATCGCGTCCTAACATGGTGTCGTATCCCTCAGGGGTATACAGAGAGCCCATCGATCTTTAACCAGCTTTTGAAGAAAAATCTTGAAAGTCTAGTGCTGCCCCAGAAGTCAGTTCTGGTCCAGTACATAGACGACCTCCTTGTGGCGTCAGAAACAGAAGAAGCTTGCAGGGAGGACTCCATTGCTTTGTTAAATCATCTAGCTGCCAATGGGCACAAGGTGTCCCCGGGAAAATTGCAGTACTGCCTGACAGAAGTGCAGTACTTGGGACACAGAATAGAGAAAGGCAAACGAAAGGTGTCACCAGACAGGATAGAGGCGATCATGAAAATGAATGCGCCTAAGACACAGAGAGAGGTCAGGATGTTCCTAGGGATGGTGGGTTATTGCCGACAGTGGATCGTGAACTTTTCACTGAAAGCAAAGCCCTTGCAAAAACTGACGCACAAAGAGGTGAGTGATCCGGTACCATGGGACAAAGACTGTTTGATGGCGTTCTTACAGCTGCGAGAGGACCTGTGTCGTGCTCCGGCATTGGGAATGCCTGATTACAATAAACAATTTTTTCTTTACTGTTGTGAGAGAGAAGGGTGCGCGTTGTCTGTGTTAGTCCAAATCCATGGGAATGCCCGTAGACCAGTTGCTTATTTCTCGGCTACTTTAGACCCAGTAGCCACAGCGTTGCCCGGATGTCTCAAATCCGTTGCTGCAACGGGTGTCAGCATTGAGAGATGTGAAAATATCGTCATGGGGCACCCGTTAGAGGTGTGCGTGCCCCATTCTGTTGAACTGTTGATGACCAGGACCAAAACACAGCATCTGACCAATAGCAGGCTCACGCGCTATGAGCAAGTTATTCTTGCTGCAGAGAATGTGACCCTCAAGAGATGCTCTGTTTTGAACCCTGCTACCTTGATGCCACTTCCAAATGATATTGAGGATGATGATGAATATACAGACCATGACTGTCTCGATGTGACTGAACTATGCACCAAACCCAGACCCGACATCGTAGATGAGCCACTGACTGACCCAGATGAAATTTTCTTTGTCGATGGCTCATGTGTAAGAGACGAAGTTGGGCAGTTGAGAGCAGCTTATGCTGTTTGTACAATTACTGGAGTTGTGGAAGCTGGGTGCCTGGAAGGAGTACACTCCGCTCAGGTAGCCGAGATTATTGCCCTGACACGTGCTTGCTTGGCAAGCAATCAAATTCGAGTCACCATATACACCGACAGCCAATATGGGTATGGGGTAGTTCATGATTACGGGCAGTTGTGGTCTCAAAGAGGGTTCATGACCTCTTCAGGCTCTCCCATTCGCAATGGAGAGTTTGTGCGCCTGTTGTTAGAGGCATTGCAATGCCCAGCAAGTATCGCAGTTGTAAAGTGCACCGCACATACCAGAAATGAGGACTTTGTTTCGAAAGGCAATAGATATGCTGATGAAGTTGCGCGGTATTGCGCGGAACAAGGTTACTCTTTCACAGAGGTGGAAGTGGGTGGAATAAATGTAAGAACTGAATTAGCCATGATACTGGAAACTGTTGATACTTGGGATGAACTGTCAACCATGCAAGAAAATGCTCCTGATTCTGAAAAAGAAACATGGGAAAAGGCAGGATGTGTAATGGGTGAGACCCATTTTTGGGTCTCAGCAGACGGTAGAGCAGTGTTGCCCAATGAGATGGTGAGTCCAATGGCTAGACTCATACATGGTCCCGTACACTTAGGGAGAGATGCTATGCTGAGAGTGTTTAGACAAACTTGGTACAATCCTAAGTTTAGAATAGCAGCAGAAGCAGTGTGCCAGCGTTGTGTGACCTGCCAGCAGCTGAACGTAGGGAAAAGAACACCAGTTGCACTAAGTCACATAGGAAGGTCTGGAGGTCCATTCAATCGAATGCAGATAGATTTCATTGAAATGCCAAGATGCAACCGCCTCCGCTATGTCCTGGTGATTGTTTGTGTGTTCTCCAGATGGGTTGAGGCATACCCTACACGTAGGTGCGACACCCTCACAGTGGCCAAGTTACTGCTCAGGGAACTCATTCCTCGCTTCGGGGTGCCGGCCTTTTTGGAATCAGATAGGGGAACGCATTTTAACAGCGAGCTTGTGAAGATGGTTTGTGTAGCGCTAAATATTGATCAAAAGTTGCATTGCAGTTACCGACCAGAAGCCTCAGGAATTGTGGAGCAGATCAATGGCACTATCAAGGCTAGAATAGCAAAAGTTTGTTCCTCAACGACCCTGAGTTGGCCTGATGCCCTGCCATTGGTTCTCATGAGCCTTCGTAGTACCCCAGACAGAAGGACAGGGTTGTCACCACATGAGGTGTTAATGGGGAGAGCAATGAGGCTGCCATCTGTCCCAGCTACTGCACTGTTAAATATCACAGATGATATGATCCTGGACTATTGTAAGGGGCTGTCTGACGCCATGCGTTCTGTGTCCCTTCAGGTGCAGGCTGCCGAGGTTCCAGCGTGCCAGGGCCCGTGCCATGACCTGTACCCTGGGGACTGGGTCCTGGTGAAAAAACATGTGAGAAGAAGCTGCTTGGATATTCGTTGGCGTGGGCCCTTCCAGGTCATCCTGATCACGAACACAGCTGTGAAGGTGGGAGGCCTGCCCAATTGGATCCACGCGTCACATACGCGAAGGGTTCCAGCACCTCGGGAAGAAACAGCTCCTCTCTCGGATGGACGTCCAGAAGAGGACCGAGAAGCCATAGAGGGGGCTAGCCAAGCTGTAGAGGTGCCAGCGGAAGCAGGGAACGAGTCTGACCAAGCTGAGGACGGCCAGTACAACAGCGAAACAGAAGACGCTACAGAAGGAGAAAGTAGCTGGGAGTACGAGTCAGACCCTGACAGGTCTGAGAGAGAGCGAGAACAGACCAGAAGGAGAAGGAGTAGAAGGGCACGTGGAGAAGCTAATTGGCCGCAAAGAAGGAGCTCTAGCCTGAGGTCAACTCCAGAGTTAACCCTTCCTCCGATATCAGAAGACTCAGACCCAGAAGAAGGTGCTCAGGGCGCTGAAGCACCGGACCGAAGAAGGTCAAGAAGAGTGCGTGTGCCTAACAGAAGATACTCCACACCTGAGTGGACATATCTGGCGACAAATGTCTGTGAAACCGGAGACAGGGAGGATCCGAGCGGTGGTGGTGTCCAGTTCTGAGCCCATTATCACCGTGGAAATACGACTGTTGGTACCCGGTGTCGAACAAGAAGGGTCACTAACCTTCATGCTCCCCAGACCTCCCCGCCTCAGCAAGTTAAAACACATGTTCCTTACAGAATTGCAATTCCCCGATTTTGGTACAACGATAACAGCACATGAAGAGCACAATCTTCGTTTGGAAATACTGAACTATGCTATTGAAGCTGCAACCACAAACCTGATAGTAGACTGTTAAAGGACTTTGTAAATAGAGCAAGCAGAAAAAGAAGATTACCTAGCGCCCAGGAAGCAGAGAATTTTAGGGAACTTCCCTTGAGTTGATGGAGAAGGGCTAGGGTTGTCTTTATTGAACTGTTAAAGGACTTTTGCGAAAAAGGTTGTCAGCCTCCAGTTGTGTGGATTCGAAAGACAAAAGGATTAAAAGAGACTGTAAAGGAACGAGAGGAAAAGAACTTTTTGCTAAGATAAGAGAGAGCCATATTGTCTGACGAAATGGAGGCCGGCACCCAGAACCGCAGAGCTAAATGTATGATAGGTACACTAATAGTAGGAGTGATAATATTAATAGCTTTAGTGGTAACAATTTCTTATGTAAAGGGACATGAGGAGGAGGTAAAGGTAACTGATGTGAATTCTGTAGAAACGCTTACACCTACTGTTGCTGGTGAGAAAAGGGAAAACACTCAAGAGAAAGCGTTATTGGCTGCAGAGGCCCGTAGGTTACACGTAGATGAGTCCCAAGGAGACTTTAGGTCAAATGCTTATGCTAAACTCTTATATGAATACGTGGATGCCATGGAGGTTAAGGATTGCTACGTCTGCATGCAGTTGCCGGCGTCTGTAGATGAGGGAATTCGATATCATCACCTCCCGCTGACATATGGCATTACATGTAGCTTATTGCTTAGTATATTTTATGAGAGAGATAGTTTTGAATACTATTTCTCCAATTATGATTCAGTGTTGCCAGAAGTCCCAAATTATAAGCAGATGAACAAATGGGACTACTGGAAGAGTGAAGACAGATTGGCCAAGTTCTTCATTCCTTGGATTACCTTAGATACTTCACATGCCCGTAGAAATAACCTGACATGCAAGGTGTCAGAAGTCGAGAAGAAGTTCATAGGGCAGGTGGATGATCGTTACAGGAGACAAAAGATTTTGAAAAAATCAGGACAATGGAAAACAGATTGGACCGAGGAAGAGAAGGCACACAAGAGAAAGGGTAGTAGTGGTCCAATAGCTTTAGATAAAACGCAGAGAGGAAAGCTATGTCTTCACCGAGCCAAAACGTATTATGAAAATGTATACGTGGGTGAAGTTGACTGTGAACATGCTTTCAATCTAGAGTACTATACTAAGGATTTCCTAAAGGGAATGCAAGTGATTCCAAATGTGTATTTTGTATGTGGAAGAAATGCCTACGTGAGACTACCCGATAATTGGTATGGATCATGTTACCTAGCAATTGTCTTCCCCAAAATATATCATGCACAAGACTTAGTGATCATTGAGGGCAAGACATCTTCGAGGGGAAGGAGAGATGTAGGCGATGCAGAAATGGTTGGAGATGTCTTTGGAGCTATGTTCCCTCTTTTGGGAGTAATCCTTAATGATGTTAAAATTAGACGACTGGCAACAGTTGTCGACAGGTTGTCTGCCAGCACAGCTCAGTCCTTAATGCTGGTAGAAGGAGAGATGCAATCGATAAGGGCTATGGTTCTTCAGAACCGTCTTGCATTAGATGTCCTACTAGCAAAAGAGGGCGGAGTCTGTAAGGCTTTGAAGGTCCAGGAATGCTGCACTTACATTCCAGACAATTCGAAGCCCCTTGAGAAGGTTATTAAGAACATAACTAATATTCACAAGGAGATCGAAGACTTGAGTAGAGAAAATGTCTGGGAAAAGGTGGGCCACGGAATGAGTACAGTTGGAGGGTGGTTTTCCACCTTAGGCAAAAGCTTTGTTTGGTACATCCTAAAACCTATCATCATAATATTGATCTGTGGGATTATATTGTGGGGATTGGTGAGGGTATTCAAATGGTACAGAGCAAGAAGGTCAGAAAGGGCCCAAAGAGAACAGCTGCAGAGATTGGCTGCCATACAAGATAATCAGTACAGGAGTCTGAGGGCTCTGGAAGCGCAGAGAATGCCAGCAATAACTGCAGTCTAAATGTTAGTGATGACCCCGAGAGGTCATCAAAGGGGGGAACTGAGAGAGCGTAAACTGACTTAAATGTATGAGTACATCACACTTATCTGTAGTAAGCACAAATCATGAGGAGAAATGCCATGAGTGCTAATAGTATCTGCAATTATATTTTACATGTATAGCTAATGTAGAGAGTTAAGTAGAAGTGGAACTAATACAGAAATGTGTGACATTATATGATTTAGTAGATGTGATTATTTCTGAATCCATGTCGTGTAGCTGTTAAAACATAAGATGGTATGTGGTTAAACGCAGAATGTGGTAGGCCTCAGGGCCAGAGCTAAAAGGGAAGATGTTTCTTTTCACGACATAGATTGTATTAATGTTTTGGCCGTAGCATTAAATGGGCCATGATTTATAGAAATGTTTATTGAATAATAGAAAAAGGATATTAACATGCTAATTAATGAAGAAGTTGAATGCTATAATCATTATGAGAAATGCTGTAGGCCTGAATTATTTTAACATTGATTTACACGTACATGTCTGGGCTGAGAAATGTTGCAAGCCTTTCTTTTAGAAGTCTATGAGAGTTGGGTTCTTGGCTGCAGATATCAGTCTGCAAAGGAAGAGGGGGGATCCAATTATAAATGAATGAATAGAGGTCTGTTCAGTGGACGGCCTAGACATGGAGGAGGGTTCCGGAATGTTTGAGGGGTATCAGCGGGCCGGAGAAGAGTCTGAGAAGCAAGGTCAACTCTAACGTATGAGGCCCAATACAAAGCATCATGGAAAAAGCCAGAAGCTACACCACGTGAGGGGCGTCTCGCAAGGGGCGTCTCAAATGTTGTTGACTGTTTTGTATTAGGGACAGCACCCCTGGGTGGAGTTAGAGCAGATACCTGAGGACCCTTTAGAGAGCGGATGGGTAGGCAGAGAGGGGTCATGACTGGAGAACTATAGGTTTTCACCAAGAGACTTAGAGTGAGTGACTTCCCTTGGGGGTCATTCACTGCTGACACCTTTGTTAGGTTGGGGCTTGGTTAAGTAGGGATACCATCTAGAGCAGGGTAGGGACAGCCTAACCTGTGCGTTTTCCTCCAACCTAAATGAAGGAGAGATATGCGTCAATGCTGATAGCTTTATTATTCTTAGAACTTGTGTTAGTGATTTCTGTTGCTCGTCTGAGGGCTTTCCGAGAGCACATGTATGTAATTGGACCTGTGTATCTCGTGAATCTCATTCTGAGATGCCTGTATTTGCAGCTTATCATATCTTTACAATAAACTTTTGAAAGCTAGAAGTTGTTTGTGATCTTTGGGAGCAGAGTCCTTTTATTGGGTGAACTAATTTGGAAATAGGTGCACTTTCTTTCCTCACAGACAGGCAACAAAGGTTCAGTCGACCAGATCGAGGTTTGGATCAATAGATATAAGGTATCGATCAAAATCTCGCCCTTTCACACACATGTACGCGCTCACACATGCCCACGCACACACTCACACACAAATACACATGCTTATGAGATGAGTTGGTTTCTTCTATATTAGCGAATCCCTGATATCCAAGAGATAGGTTTTGATGTTTTTTTATAGACTTACCCCCAGATGCATCAAGCATCCATTTTGCGATTCCTTATTAGCGAAAAATAAGGATTCGCTAATAAGGAATAGCAAAATGCTATGCATGAAGAAATCGCAAAAAAAAATTGCGATTTCTTAATATTCCTTAATTGCGACTCGCAAATTGCGACTCGCAATTAAGGAATACCTCCCCATTTATTCCTATGGGCCTAGAGGCCCATGGATGGAATGGGAAGACATTCTCAATTTGCGATTAGCAATTAGCGAATCACAAATTGAGAATGCAATTTCAAGGGTGCAGGGGTGTCCAAAGGACACCCTGTTGCACCCCTCAAATTAATCTGTGTACATATGTTGCGCACACACATGCCTGCGCAACATGAATCTTTGAAAAATGCACAAAGGTGCATTTTTCAGAGTTTTTGCAAATTACCATGAAGTTCAACTTCATGGTAATTTGCTCCCCCTATTAGCGAAATCGCTAATTTTTTTATTTGTTGCATTGCATTTAAGGAATCTCAATTTGGGATTCCTTAAATGCAATCGCAATTTAAGGAATCTCAATTTAGAGATTCCTTAAATTGCGATTTTTGCATTTGGGATGATGCATCCCAAATGCAAAAATACCGGTCGCAAAGGTTCTGAGAATCTGCCCCTTTGCAACCAGATTTTCTTTTCATGAATCTGGACCTAAATCACAAATTGTGTGCTACAATGACACAGTTTAAAGTCTCAGGAGTCCACCCAGACCATATTAAAAAAGAAGACTTTAAAAATCTATCCAGTCAGTGCACAAACTTGACCTGCCTGTTCGTTTTGTATAATGAAAGGTAGTAAGTGGAATTTGTGTCTTGCATTTGCTCATTATATACAGTGCGTGCGTTTCTAAGAGTATGAACATCCTGGCTCGGGAGCAGGACCGGAGCTTCTATCGGCCACATGCATCATTGTAGGATTTTGCAATTCCTAAATTGCGAAAATTAAGGAATCGCAATTTAGGAATTGCAAAATCCTATGCATCAAAAAATCCTAAAAGTTTTTAGGATTTCTTAATTTTCGGAAATTGCGATTCCTTAATTGCAAATCGCAATTAAGGAATGGCATTACATTGATTCCTATGGGCCTAGTGGCCCATAGGAATCAATGCCTTTTTGCGAATTTGTTTTTTGCCAATGACATTTTGTTGATACATTGCAAGGGTGCTGAGGGGGGGTCCAAAGGAACCCCCCCTGCACCCTTGAAATGTTTGTTTTAGTGCAAGTTTCACACACACACATGTCCAAAGGACATGTGTGTGTGTAACATGACACTTTCCAAAATGCATTTTTGTGCTTTTTAAAGAATTTCGCAAATTAACACGAGGGTCAACCTCGTGTTAATTTGCACTTCCTATTTCAAAATTCGCATTTTTTTTACAAATTCGTGCATTGCATTTAAGGAATCGCACAAATGCGATTCCTTAAATGCAGTCGCATTTTTAGGAATTGCAAAAAAATGCGGATTTTCAAAAATTGTTTCATGCATCCCAAAAACTTATTTAGGAAGCGCAAACGGCCGAATTTACCGATTCGCACCGTTTGCACTTCCTAAATAGGTTGATGCATGTGGCCGTATAAGTCTAGGGTAGGCTGTATCATGGTGTCACATAGGGCAACACAAAACTACTGGAAAAAGCCTTAACATATTTATTTTTTAGTTTATATGGAGCTCTTCAGGGGGGCAAATTTCTAAGTTGTTTGGAGCTGAATAGGTTCCTGCTCGGGAAAACTTAATTCAGGGGCACATTTATCATGACTTTGCACTGCAACAAATTCACACAAAGTTACAATAAAAGAGGTTTAATTTGTAGCACAAAGCATTTTTTTGCACAGGACAAGCTTCAGCACAAATAACAAATTTATTTTGTAAAACACAATTCTGTGGTTAATAGTGAATTCAGATGTTTATACTTGATAATGGGAATTTGTAAGATTTAAGTGGTACTTCATGGTCATCATGAGTCAAACCTGCCTGCGCATGAATTTGACCTGTGGGATTGGGTTAGCTGATGGCGTACATCACTTTCAGGGCTTATAATGCACAGTGTTCCAACATTCCTGTTGTCTTATCTACTCTCTGTAGCTTCTCTCGCACTTACTGTATGCCAAGCTGGGTTTTGCAGGTAGGCCCTGAACCTGTGGCTGCTCATCTAGGACAATTTAATAGAAATATTGTTAGTTAAATAAGGGCATGTTATAGTCCTGGCATGTGTGATGTGAGTTGGAGACAGCCTGGTGGAGTATATTATATATAGCACATGTTTCTGTCTTTTTCATCTACGTCTGCCTGACCTTGCTGTGTAGGTGTACCTATGGCAATAAGCTTACTTGTGTTATTATAACTGGATTTTTTATTGTTGATTTTCAGCTCTTTTACCAGAAGTACTTAACATAATAACATAGTGAATTAGGAGCTGATATTAAACAGTATGATGACTTACAAAAATATGATAGAAAGTTGAGTAGTGAGAATCGTACATGACAATACACCATGTGTCAAATTCACATACATAGTGCACATGCCTACAGTAGCAAGCTGTGAATCAAAGGTGAGAGAGAACAAGTGTAGTAAAATCACGAGGAAATGTGGGTGGTGGTGGTCAGCTGACGATATTTTCAATACACTTGATATGTATTGCTCTCTCCATATCTCACTGATATGTGTGCCACGCCTGGGATGGAGCAGTGGAGAGATATGACAGGTTTTGGGAACTATTTTCTTGAAGTAAGAGTACATTCCTCTGCCGCCATGGCATTATGTGGAGGAACGTTCTATTTGATGACGTATGCATGAGGAAAGGATTTTTGAGGAGCTTTACCTGAACCATCATTGCAACAGCTATCCGAGTGCTACTTAACTTTTTCTAGATCATGCTGTGCAGAGGCGCGATTTTTTTTTTTTTTTTGGGTGGGAGCGGTGTTTGGCTATTCAATGTTATTGATTATCTCATGACGTCATTGCTGCTTTCCAGTCATGCACAAACATCTTCAAATCATTCACTAAGTAGTTATTGAATACTTCTCTGGCGTATTGTAGTTATTTATATGCAGCACTCGATGACGGACAAACGAGATTTATTTATTTTTTAACTTATAGAGCGCATTACTCCACCGGTGGGTCCCTGCCCTAAAACAGACACTCTGAAAAGACGCGACTGTAATCTGCATCTCCTACCGTGTTACACAGACTATCCGAGATATTAACTTTTATTCAGTTTTAACAAACAGCCAGTTCTTTAGCTGTTTACTGAATCTATTTTCGCATGGCTCTGTTCTTAGTGCCATTGGTAGGGCGTTCCATGTTGCGTAGAGTTTGAAAGATTGAAAGCACAGCTCATATGCTTCAAGGACAACAGCTATTCAAAAGGTGAGATATTAATTGACTTTAAAACAAGGGTCAAGTGCAGTGCTGCTATATCTTCATAACAGGCAGCGTAATTGGGGGGAGCAAAATAGTTCAACTCTTTCCTTAGAGCATGAACTTGCAAATTCAAGATGTTAAACTCAACAGAAGAATACAGGACTGGGGCACAGCATTTGGTGGATTACAGCAAAGATGTCAAAAGGTAGCTCACTTCCTGTGATGTTTGTTCTGCCACTAACACCGGACATTCTGGGAGTAAACTCATACATGTAATTGTAAAATATCCCAAATGCTGCCAAGCTTACTATTGAAAATCGAGTCAAGAGACCTTCAACCTTTACTGTAATAAAAGTTGCTTATGTTTAATGAAAATCAATATAATATAGGAAAGGCTCAACCCGAATTGGTGTGGGATGCATATAAAGCCTACCTGATGGGGATATTGCGGAGTTTAGTGGTCTCCTCGAATAGAAGTGAGAGGCAGGGGATGAACAGAGATGGTTGAGATGGAGGGTGTGTGAGATTCAGTAACAATGGAGGAGAGGCATAGATAAAAGGCTGAACATATACTCTTCCAATGGCAAGCAGAATTTAGGGCAAGGATGGAAGATAAGGAAAAGCGGCAGTGGGAAGTGAGTAAAGTAAACAATTTTGAGATGGAGAAAGGTGTGGGAAGTTATTAGCTTGGAAGGCTAAAAAAGATAGAAGTAGGAATTACATCAAATGTTTACTGGAGGGTAGAACAAAATCACTATTAGAGGACAACCAAGGGATCAAAGAAGCAGTTGTGAATTTCTTCCAAGAATTATATTTAGAAACGCCCATCCTACATTTAGTACAAGTGGGAGATTGGTTGGAGGATGAGTGCTGCGTTCACTCTCTCTGGATTAGCAGACTTTTTAAAACTAGTAAGTAAGTGGGTCAGAGGTATTAAGGACAATTAAGAAAATATAGAGAGGGAAAGCAGCTTGTCCAGATGGGATCCCAAATTAAATGTATACTATATTGAACAACAATGCGGTCCCGTTCTGGTTAACTTTGTTTAACTCAATACTGATGGGGGCTCTCAGTTGCCACTATCCTAGAGGGAACCATCTCCCTGATTTTAAAGCCAGGCAAAAACCCTTGTGAATGTCAGTTGTAGCACTCCATTTCACTATAAAACTGTGACTGTAAGGTTTTTACAACCATTTTAGCTGCCTGACTGAGCAAAGTGGTGGGTAGCGTGGTACACCAAGGCCAGAAGGGCTTTTTACATGGAAAGTATTTGAGAGAACTAACGCACAGTTTGATTGGCACTAGGAATATAGTGACTGCACGCTCCCCTCTTTTGGATATTGTCACTTTAGATGGAGCCTAAGCCTTTGACTGGGCCAATTGAGACTATCTCATGTTAGTACTTGAACATCTGGGGTTTGGAGTATCTTTCTGTAAGGTATTATAGAAGATCTATAGCTCCCCGATGGTGAGGATACTGATGAATGGGTCTCAATCTACAGTGGTTAAAATTATGAGAGGCACCAGGCAGGAATACCCCCTATCTACTCTACTTCTCGATCTATAGATATAACCAGTGGCCCAAGGCCTAAGGATGAATAAAGATATTGTTCTGTTCTCAGGGAGAGAGGTTACTAAAAGATTCGCTTTATGAGGATGATCTAATGATATATGCCTCGGACATCAACAAAGCCCTCTCACACATAGAGCAGGACTTGGTCTTCTTCGAGAATTTCTCGGGATATGAGGTCAACATGTCCAAGATGGAGGTTATGTTATGGAACCTAGAGAGGCAAGGTGGTGTTATTAAAGAAGGTATAAGATATCTGGGGATAACCATAGTTCAAGGCGTGTATAGACTTGCTAAAGAAAATCTAGAAGGGGTTAGCAAGGAAATAGATAAAGTGTTGAGACAGTGGCAGAATCTGCCTTTATCAATCTATGGTCGAGTTAAACTGGTGAAGATTACATTTTTTCCTAAATTCACTTATTTACTCAACAACATTCCTCTCATCTTTGAGAAGAAACCTTTAGCTGAGATACAAATAATAACCTCATTTATATGGGCCTCTAAAAGTATCAAACTGTCATGGAAAAAGCTCAGAAGAAGACTAGATAAGGGTGACTTAGCTCTACCTGACATTGCTGGGCATTTCAAATGAAGAATTGGAGGATGTTGTTTTCTCATCCAGATGAGACATATGTGGGGACAATATATATATAAAACCAAGCAAGAAAGACACATGAAAGAGGGTTTCCTCCACAAATTTGAGGCCCCTGAGTTCTTCAAAAATTAAGACTGAAATGCTTAAGGTCCACTATCAGGTTATAGTTAGATTTAAGGGAATTACTGTGTATACCATATTATAATAAGATATTTCTGATTTGGGATTCCCCAGGAACCCCTGAATATTTGAAGGACTTCTTAACAGGCCCACTGAGAGATACTGGGATCATTAGATGGGGGCAGCTAATGGAAGCGGACAAGTTGATGACATGGGATGACTGGAGAATGCCTGTAAGATCTAGCATGTCAAGATTTAAATACCTCTAGCTCCCCGCATGGTTTAGGACACAAGACTGGACTAATTGTGAGCCTAGCATCACTCAAATGAAGCTGCAGGATGCCCAAATAAGGAAGAAGGAGGTGTCTAAGTGTTATCGGCAGCAGAAGGAAGAATAAGCCCAGTGTACCAAGCTTGGGAAGGATGCGTGCCCCAGGAGGAGTTGAAGGAACTTTGGCAAGTATCATTTAACATGTAATATTCCACAGTGAAATTTGCCCCATTTAGAAGGAATCAATGATCACTCTTCACATTGTCTACTAGACCCCGCCAGAAGCTTGCAAACTTCGGTAAGGACAGGGACTCTGGGTGTAAAAGATGTGTCAGGACGCGGACAACATCCATTTGTTTTTCAAGTGTTCCAAAATTGGTCCAGTTCTGTCAAAAGTGAGTAAGAGGATTTCTGACATTCTGGGACAGGCAGTGGAGGTAAGTCCAACTTTGATATTTTATGGGATGCTGGGGGAAACAGCCAAGAGGGGCACATAACCTCCGGAGCATGAAAAACTGTTGTTTTGTCTGATTCTCCTGTCAAGAAGGGAAATATGTAGGAAGGGGCCCTGGTTGGAGCCCCATTTGTGGGATGACTGATGGAGATCAGTAAAATATGTACGTGAGTTGAACAAAAAGTCAGAGAGTGACAAAGGTAAATCTTGTAAACTCTAACTGGGATCCGATCACAAGAATGACTGGAGAAAAGAAAGTCCGATAATTATACCTCCATTGTTAGTGACTGTAAAATGGGTCTCCCTCCAATAAATAGTGTTCTAGTTCCTGACTAAATAGTTTTGTTTGTGAGCACAAGCAGCGGTAAAAGTTTGGGTACATCCTCACTCGAAGTGATATGAGGACAAAAAAATGATTCATTGTGCCATCGATCGAGCTGACAAATCCAACCATGTTACCTCTGGCAGAACCTTTCGGTGCTTCCACTGACTGCCCAAAGGGACTCAGGCCCACATGCATCAACATTGCCATTTGCGATTCCTTTTTAGCGAAAAATAAGGATTTGCTAATAAGGAATCGCAAATGGCTAGGCATGAAGAAATCGCAAAAAAATAGCGATTTCTTAAAATTCCTTAATTGCGACTCGCAAATTGTGAATCGCAATTAAGGAATACCTCCTCATTCATTCCTATGGGCCTAAAGGCCCATAGGAATAAATGGGAAGACATTCTCAATTTGCGATTCTCAATTAGAGAATCGCAAATTGAGAATGCAATTTCAAGGGTGCCAGGGTGTCAAAAGGACACCCTGTTAGACCCCTGAAATCTGCCTATAAGTACATCTTGCACAGGCACATGCCCCAAGGGCATGTGTGTGTGTAAAATGAAACTTTGAAAAATGCACTTTAGTGCATTTTTCAAAGTTTTTGCAAATTACCATGAAGGTCAACTGCATGGTAATTTGCTCCCCCTATTAGCGAAATCGCTATTTTTTTTAGTTTGATGCATTGCATTTAAGGAATCTCAATTTGAGATTCCTTAAATGCAATCGCCATTTAAGTAATCACAATTTTGCGATTTCTAAAATTGCGAAAAGTACAAAAATTATGATGCATCCCAAAAGTTCAAATTGCATTCTCAAACGGCCAATTTTTGCAATTCGCACCATTTGCGAATGCAATTTTCAATGATGCATGTGCCCCTCAGAGTCATAGTGGCCTTCAATGTTTTCTAGCCTTTCTCACACCTTCAGTGACATAAATTTGTCCTTAGCGCGGCTCACATTTACATTGTTTCCCCATGCCTTGCAAAACACCGATACAACGTGCCCTTACAAATTCTAAACCAACCCAATTTGCAAATGCAGGCCACATTTTTAGCTATGTAATTCACTAATGTTAGGCACTTTTATTTTAGTGCCTGGGCCTATTTTCTTTTCCAGTCTGACACTGGCAGTACAAGAGACCCCTGGGTGAGAAATTCCTTGGACTTTCATTATGGAGTGCTGCATCCTGCATGCTCACACTCAAAGCACACTGAGTTGCTCCCTAGCAGTCTCCACAATCACACAACACACCAGAGAGTTCGCTACCACTGCTCACATTCAGGGGCCTTGCTGTATGCTCAGTGGAAATGCTTCCTCATCTTCCAGTGCCATTTGTTAGCATTCTACAGTCCCACCCTGTATCAATCAATCAGTATTTGTAGAGCACGCTTATCACCCCGAGGGGTATCCAGGGGCTGCGTGGGGAGGGGTTACTCGAACAACCAGGTCTTGAGGCCACTCCTGAATTCGGCAAGAGAGGTAGAGGTTCGTAGGTGGGTGAGGAGTTTGTTCAATGCCTTGGGAGCAAGGTGGGAGAAGGAGCATCCTCTGGCTTGTGTATGATGGATGCAGGGGATGGTGGCGAGGGCCAGGGATGCCGAACGCAGGTGTCGGGTGGGCTGGTGTAATAGGCAGTAGGCATTAGGGCAGTAGTACCTTGTCAAGCACCTCTTGGCAGGACCCAAATTTTCTCTCCCCGACAGGCCATTTTCATGCACCCCTTGGTGGCACTCTACCATGCCGCCCTACTGGCAGAGCTCTACAGCTCCTCTGTTGGCAATGTTACCTCTAAGTGTGCCATCTGGTAGTGTACGGTGGCTGAGAGTCCTCCAGCATGCAAGTGTCTGCAAAGAGACTTGATCCCAAGATGCTCACTTTTGGCAGTGGTTCTGCAGTATTGTCTTCAAGTAGGAGCCTCTCTATGCTGTCTTCTGGCAGTAGCTCAGTGGTATTCATTTCTGTCAGTGGCTCTGCAGTATTGGACTCAGTGAAGTTCTTCCTCCTGATGTTTTCCCTGAAAGTGCTCCCTATTAAGTGTGCACCTCTGCACTCCACTTTTATCTCGTTTCATCTACAAATCTTCCTCTCATATGGCTCTCAATGACAATGCTCCTTCTGGCAGTACAAAGCATTGGTCCTTCTGGCTCTGAGCCCTGTCAGTGCTATCTTTTGGTTCCAAAGCTTCTGATACGGACTGACTGATGCTCGTCCTGATAAGGCTCCCACCTGAAATCTTCCCTCCTCTTGCCCTAAAGGTCTTCTGCTAAAGGTCCTCTCCATCTCAGTCTTCTCACTGACAGCCCTCCATCTCATAGTCCTCCATCTCAAAGTGCTCTGTAGTTCTCCCGTTAGTCGCAACGCTTCCTATTGGCAGGCCCACATCCACCAACTCCTCATTCCAGGGCTCACCTCATCCTTCTTTACACATGACTCCTGATGTACAGTGTCGTGCCCTGACGAGGGCACTAGGACCCTGGAGACACAGGGTGAGGGACTAGGACACCGGACACCACATCCGGTCAGGGGTGGGGACACGGGGGCAGACTGGACTGGACCTTGGGGCAGGAGGTCATGCACACATCGCGCCGCGCCCAATATGTAGCTGACGAATAAAGTTACCTTGAGTAAGAACATCGCAGGGGAACACGACATACAGGTTAGCTCTAAGATGATGCCATGAACCAACCCACAGTAGAAAAACCATGCATGGAATCGTAGTTTCAATGCATCTTATGTCGGCTGCTGCTAAGCCCTGGATAGCTCTGATTGCCAGGTTCTTTGGATGCATTGAAAGAAACTAGCACTCCCTCAGCAACCACGGTGTGATGTAACTTCACTTTATTGCATATGGAATCCGAATGTCAAGACAGAAGAACAAAACGATGCGAGAGCACCTCTTTCACCAGAAATGTACAATGTTCATTAGCTCCGAAGACTTCTGATGTGGTGGTCAACTGGTCTGTGCAAGGTTCTGCTAAGCCGTGCACTGCTGTCAGTGCAGCGTTTTCCTTGTGCCCTCTTAGCTTCATGTATGCACGTATCTTTCCTTTTTTTTACAGTTTTATAAAGCGCAGACTCGACCGGGGGTACTGGAGCACTTTACATGAGCACCAGTTACATTACACAAGGACGCATTCATGTTTTTTAAGGCATAGTTAGATTAAGTGATTTGTCTTGAACCACAGGATGTTGTGTCAACGCCGAAACTCGAACCTGGTTCCTGGTTCCAAAATGGGCATCTCTGGAGATTAGGCCACACCCTCTCCCATGAAGGAAACTGGTGTAAGAGCCTAACAATTTCACATATTCACACGAGCAGCTGTCTGTCACTGTTCAATGTTGTACTTGGTTGTCTATTTACGAAGTGTAACTCAGGAGCGGGTTTGTAGTGGACAACATGGTGGTGTGGGTTATATGCATCATTTTGGACTTCGCCCTCTTGCATGGAGGTGCTGCATTTTGTTATAGTTTGGGAATTTGCCTTTTCCTTGTGAAGCCTGCGGTGTTCGTATATTCAACTTTACCTGAGACTGCGTGCTTCTGTACTGCCGAGCTTCAATGTTTGGGATTATTTTCCTCCTGATGAATTGTAAGGTGCTCTCCCATGCACTGGATTTTGGCCCACATGCATCAAGCATTTTTGTAGTCGCAAACGGTGCGATTACTTAAAATCGGCCGTTTGCGAATGCAAAAGTGCTTTTTGGGATGCATGAAGCAATTTTAGAATTCGTAACATTGTTGCGAGTTCTAAAATTGCGGGTGCTTTTAAGAAGTCGCAGATGTGCGATTTCTTAAAAGCAATGCATCATTACTTTCACAAGTGCAAAGTCGCAATTAGGGTGCCAAATTTACCGAGTGGTTGAACCACTCGGTAAATTTGGAAAAAGTGTTTAAAATGCTGCAAATGTTTTTTTTTCTACATTCATGTTTCACACACACATGTCCTTAGGACATGTGTGTGTGAAACATGATGCGAAAAATACATTTCAGGGGTGCATGGGGGGGTCCTTTGGACCCCCCCCTGCACCCATGACATTTTCAAAGTGCCACTTGCATTTGCTGATGCCTTCCCATTGACTCCTATGGGCCTTTTGGCCCATAGCAATCAATAGGAATTGCGAAAATGCACTTAAGAATTCGGTATTCATTTGGGATTCGGTAAAAATTGCGATTTTTACCGAATCCCAAATGAATACCGAAAACAATGATGCATAGCATTTTGCACTTCTTAATTTGCGATTCCTTATTTTTCGCAAATTAGGAAGTGCAAAATGTAACAATGATGCATGTGGGCCTTTGTTTTTTTGTTCAGAGTTTTATATAGTCTGAGCAGGACTCGTGGGTCTTGGAGCGCTTTACATGAGCACCAGTTACATTACACAAGAATACTTTGATTTTTTTCCCTTTATTTTTGAGGCACCGGGAGATTAACTGACTTGCATAGAATCACAGGATGTTGAGCGATGCCGATGCTCAAACATGGGTCTTCGGGTCCAAACTCGGCAGCTCTGGCGGTCACGCCACATCCTCTCCCCATGCCTTGCTTTCTCAAGTCGTCTCCTTCAGTTGTGGTTCAGTGCTCCCTGAGCTGCATTAGAGCTATACGACGCTCTCCAGTGCCGTATTCCCCACGTCTTCTTAACTTCTTTAGCTGACCTTAAATGTGGATATTGTGGAGTTGAACAATTAGCTGTATACCAGCCAGAGTGGGTGGGTAGGTTTCTGTATTTCCTGTCTATACGGTCTATGTTGATCATTAGTGTGGTATGTAAAATGTAGTCTCCATGGAGATGCAGAATACAGCACTCCTTACCTAACAGGGTCGGACTTTGGCAGAAACTAGGCACATGCACCAAAGTAAAAGTGGCCTCCATAAGTGAATTATATAGCTAAAAAAACGGCCCATCTTTGCAATTTGAGCTAGTTTTTACCTTGTAAAGACTCTCTAAATAAGTATTTTGAAATGTATGGAAGGCTGCATGGATTTGAGCTTGCTATAGGCAATGCTTATTTTAATATCAGGGAATTAAACAGTAAAACCCGGCCCAGCAGACCATAAAGCAGACCCACAAACATCCAAATCTGCCAGACCAACCCTTATGGCTAAAATGTGAATAACAATTCCAAACAAGCAATGGCTGGAAGGGGCTGACTCATTTGTATAGCAGAATATTATAAAAAAAAGTTTAACATAAATATCTCGCTTTAAGTATCGCTCACAAGCATATTGTCCCATCGGGTGCAGATTTTCTTTCAATAACTCCAGTGAGGCGATATTTTTGCAAATATTTAGAAGACAATATTTATGCCCTACGCTATTCTGAGTGATATTTAGGTGCTACTGCACTAACCGACTGCACCCCTCTGTATTTTGTGTGTGAAGTTGAGAGCTCTGAGAGACTGGCGAAACTCTTTTCAAAAACGTTGATCAACAAAACAAACTTTTTATTTAAGTTTACTTATCATTTTGTGACTGGCTTAAGTGACCTCTACTACAGATCACAACACAATACCACCTACATTTCCAACTGTATCCACATGAAGACAAGACTCAGAACAACCAATAAGTTGGCAAGAATGCAGACATTAACACAAAAAAAAAATGTTAAATGCATCACTGGATGACCAAAGCTGCATGTTGTTGAATGGCATAAAAACGAAGACATCTCTGATGTCCTTACCCAAACAAAATCACACAACCATCCCATTGCACCATAAAGTGAGAGATGTATTTATTTATGAATTAACAAAAAGTTAATAAATATTTTATCATACTTAGTATTTATTATCTATTTATATGAAACTTTTTGATATTAGCTTAAATGTATATTTAGTATTAAAGAGTCAAAATAAATTAATTTATTTTAACATTATTTATGGTTCGCTATTAAGTCCCTGTCTCTATGGGGAGCCGTTGCAGTATCAATTGATATGTAGTGCTGTATTCACTCCTGGTTTGAGCTGCAGTACAGTTTTAGGTCCTTTTGGCTGCAATAATTTTAAAAGTTCGGTCTGTCAACAGCAGTGGGTTTACTCTTTTGTGGGTGGGTGTCTGTCCCTCTCCAAAATACTCCTTAGTACTTTGTACACCCCTCCCATTTAGTAATAAGCATTCCCTTGATTTATTAGTAAGTATTCCCTCCCACATTTAATACCAAGAAAGGAGAGCTGGAGATCTCCACTGGTAGGTTTGTGAATTGCATTTGTAGGAAGTAGTACTATTGTAGTACTACTTTATGTACTACAAAATTAAGCTTGTGAATCCAGCTTTTAATATAGCCTTAGAGCCTGGCGTAGTGGGCTCTACTAGCCATTAAAGGCCCGTTCCAGCGTTAACAAGGGAGCTGGCCTTTAATGGCCGTTACATCCCACTACGGAGGGCTCTAAGGCTATGAGAACATTCCGCCCCTATAGGGCAGAAAGTTCTCATTTGTGAAACAAAGCCCTCAAGGATCCTGAGGTGGTTGAATCCCCTCAGGCTCCATGAGGTCTTTGTGCACAGGAACAGCGGTGAACAAAAATTGGAATGTTGATGCCCAGGCATTAGAAGCCCGGAACACTCCACTGACTTAAATGGAGCGCACAACATTCCAATGTTCTAAACTTTTATCCAGCATGCATACAGATATTTGAGATGTGAGAGTGAGAAAGAATTGCCATTTCCACTTGCTGGCGAATTTGTTGAAGAGAAGTAAATGTAATTGTAATTGTAAGTGGATTTATAGAGCGCGATTGATGACCGGGGGCGTCCAAGCGCTAAGGGACCAACAGATGGTTAGGCAGAGGCGGGGATAGTACCAGGAAGTTACTGTGGGGAGTTGAAAAGAAGAGTCTTGAGCTGTTTCCGGAATGAGGTAAGATTGGAGTTAGCTCTCAGATGAAGGGGAAGGGCGTTCCACAACTTGGAGGCGTTATGGGCGAAGGTCCTACCACCTGATCTGGCTCTTTTTATTCTGGGTACGGTGGCGGTGAAGGTCTGGGTTGACCGTAGGTTTCTGCTAGGGTGGTAGTGAGAGATTAGGTCGCGGGTGATAATGGGGCCTATGTCCCAGAAGGCCTGGTGGGCGATACACAGGGCTTTGAAGTGGATTCTTTGGCGGACTGGCAGCCAGTGTAGACTGGTCAGGCCAGCTCTGATGGATTGTCTGCGTGGGAGCTGGAGCAGTGTCCGGGCTGCACAGTTCTGCACTGTTTGAAGTCTCCGCAGTGTGTAGTCTGGTGCAGCGAGATACAGGACGTTATTGAAGTCCAGGCGGGACTGGATCAGACCCTGGATGGCCACCTGTTTAGCCTCCATGGGTAGAAGATGAAGAATTTTTTTGAGCATTTTAAGCAGGCCAAAGCAGGTGGCCGAAAGTTTGGTCGCTTGTGCGTCAAATGACATGGTTTTGTCAAGCCACACCCCAAGACTCCTAATGTTGTCCTTGGGTGTTGGAGGGGTACCCAGACAGGGTGGCCACAGGGAATTGAAGGAGCTTGGGTTCGCGGGACCTAGAAGCATCAGCTCCGTCTTGTCCCCATTTAGCTTGAGTGATGAGGCAGACATCCAGCTCTTTACCTCCTCAAGGCACTTACAGAGTCCTCCGCTTATGGGAATGTTGGCCTCCTGCGCCAGTGAGACCACCAGCTGGGTGTCGTCTGCGTAGGAGATGATCTTAACTCCATACGGACGAACAACCTCAGCCAGTGGCCTCATATAAATGTTGAATAGCGCCGGGCTTAAAGAGGAGCCTTGAGGGACCCCGCACCTTAAAGGTCTGCTGGTGGACACTGATTCACCGTCGAATACCTGAAAGGATCTGTCTTTCAGGAAGGACTCGAACCATAGCCAGGCCTTGTGCTTGACACCAACATTTGACAGACGGTTCAGCAAGATGTCATGGCTGACCGTGTCAAAGGCCGCACTAAGGTCAAGGAGGATCACTGCCACTGATCCTCCTTGGTCCAAGATTTTTCTGGATTCCTAGGTGACCATGAGGAGGGCGGTCTTGGTTCCGTGCTTGGGTCAGAAGCCTGCCTGGGTGGGATCTAGTAGTTGGTTGGTTTCTAGGAAGGTGACCAGATGGCTGTTGATGTATTTCTCCAATACCTTGCTCAGCCAGGGAAGTAGGGAGATTGGCCGATAGTTGCTGAAGTCTAGTGGGTCCAAACTGGGTTTCTTCAGCAGCGCTTTAACCATGGCCCGTTTCCATCCAGACGGGACCGTGCCGGAGGAGATGGAGGCATTCAGGAGGTCCATTATGATGGGCAGGGTGACCTGAGATGCCGACATTATAATGTCAGGTGGAGCTGGGTCATTGGGGGAGCCTGATTTGACTTTCCGGGCTACAGTTTCCAGAGATACCAGATCTAGGGGGGGGAGTGATCTAGTGTAAAGGGAGTCTGTGGGGAAGGGTGTGCCAAGGCTGTGTTAGTCGAGGCTGTGACGGGGGCTGCCAAGGGGGGGAAGGAGGCGTAGATTTTGTCAACCTTTTGATGGAAGAAGGCGGCCACCTTGTTGCAGTGCTCTGAGGATGTGGTTTCAGGCAGGCTGGGTGGTAGCTTGGTGAGGTTTTTTACTATTTGGAAAATCTCCCTAGGTTTTGATTTGGCTAAAATGATTTTATTAGAAAAATATGCCGCTTGAGTAACTTTGATTTCTTCCTTGTACTCTTTAAGTAGCATTCGGTATTGGGTTTTTTCCATTGGAGAGAAGTCCAAACGCCATTTCCTTTCAGCTTTCCTGCATAGGCGTTTCTTTGCCCTAAGGGCCTCTGAGTACCAGGGTGCGGATTTGTGGGACCGTTTCAGAGTGTTTTTTCTTTTGGTGAGAGTGTTGTCAAGGGATAGGGTGATCCAGTCTTCAAATGTCTGATTGGCTAGGCAGGGATCCTTGTTATGGAGGGGAAGGCTGCTAGCGAGTTTGGTCGTCCATTTGTCGACTGGGAGGCGGGACCAGGCTCTGGCTATTCGTACTGTGGGTTCAATGGTTGGAGGTTTGAATGTGGTCCAGGTGAAGGGGACTAGTAAATGGTCAGTCCATGGAAGGGGGATTGGTGGGCTAGATGTAAGATCTGCACAATTGCTGAACACAGGGTCCAGCAAATGGCCTTTGACGTGAGTGGGGGACCTGACGATTTGGGTTAGCTGCAGCGCTGCTAGGTCATCTACCAGCATGGTGGCTATGTGATCGGTTGTGGAGTAAAAGTGGGACTTAAGATCCCCTAGCAGGGTGAAGTTTGAGGAAATGCTGACGCGTTCCGCCACAATCAAAGCGAGGAGATTGCGGAATTGCTTGGGAGGGCCTGAGGGGCGGTAAATAAGAGTACCTGTGAAGCAGATGTTAGGGGAGAGTTCGAGGCTGAAGGCTAAGCTCTCGCAGTCCGGGATGGTTTCCGGGATTACTCGACAGAGGAATTGGTCTTTATAGATAATAGCTAGACCTCCTCCTCTGCCCTCAGGTCGGTCCTGCCGAATGATTTGGAAGCCAGGGGGGAGGGCTGTGATTACCGCCGGGTCCGAATCTATGGCCAGCCATGTTTCCGTCAGGAAAACAATGTCTGGCATACGTTCTTCTAGCAGTAGTGCAAACTCTGCCCTGTGTTTGGGCAGGGATCTGCAATTGAGCAGGAACATGCGGTACTCGTGTGATTGCTCTGGGGCCGGCTTGGGTTTGAGGGTCGATTGACAGGAGGGACAGGTAAATGGGATATTTTCTGCGTGGAACTGGGACTGATAGCAGTTCCTGCCATGGGGTCTTAATCCCAAGAGGGTTTCCGTGCTGTAATGCTTACGTTTTGTTGCCTGGGATATAGGGGGGGTGGCCCTAGGCCCGGTCTTGGCACGGACGAGCACAGACGAGCTTGCCTTATGCACACCTTCGGCGCGCAATCGTCGCGCCCGCTGCGCTCGTCCGCTGCGCTTCCGGAACATGCACATTTTTGTAGGGAGAGATAGGTGAGGGCGTGGCCTCTGGTGGGAGTGTCCCAATCAGGGCGGGAGGAGATTATTAGGCGGGAAAGGCGGCGATTTCGCCCTTACCAGCGCTCATTTTCAGCGTGGAAGGGTGCCTGCCTACAGAGGATAAGTCCCAGGAGGGGGTGAGTGAATCTAAAATCAAGTGCCAAAATACAATTTTTAAGTTAAAAACATTGAAATATTTCTGTCTCCTACTACTCCCGGCTGCGCCTCAGGAGGATCCAAGTTATCTGACTCGCTAGTGATTCAGCGTGTTTTTTTTAGCTTGGTATAGGGGGCGTGGCCTCTGGTGGGCGTGTCCCAATCAGGGCGGGAGGAGATTATTAGGCAGGAAAGGCGGGAAGACAAGAACATTTACAGAAACCATTTCTCGCTCTCTCGCCCATGAACTTCTGCTTTCACTCTGGAACATGTTGGCCCTCCGCCTCTTTTGAGATGGAACAGGCGTTTGTTTAATACATGTTTTGAAGGAATACCCCTCTCTTTATGCCACTATAGCTGTAGACAAAGATAAGGAGTTTTTCCCGAGCAATGTTTTTGTTGGGTGCTTGTTTGTAAATTATCTACCAATCCAAATCCAATATGATAGAACTGTTTTCATTCAAAGCTGTGTGTGAATATTGATTAAGAAGTAGTCAAACTACACTAGTTATCATTTACATTTGCCTCTCCTAGCTACTCGATGAGTAGCTGAACTGTGGGAAAACATACAGTATCTATCAATCGAAGTATTTAGAATCTCTAGAACTGAACTAATGTATGTCACCCCAGTTGTTATTAAATGTTCCTAATATCATCCATTATATTGAGCACTAACCAACTGTACCTGATAATGCCGTGATAAAGTGCAGTTTAACCATATATAAAGCTTGGGTTATATCACATATGTTAGATCTGCGGGTCTCTAGTTGGCAGAGGTAGGTACCAATGTCCAAATAGGGACCCTTGCTTCTAGTCAGGGTAAGGGGGATACACTCTTCAGACAACCCCTGCTTACCCCCTTGGTAGCTTGGCACAAGCAGTCAGGCTTATTGAAGGCAATGAGCAAAGTATTTGTACCAACACTCACAGTCACACAGTGGCGGTGAAGGCCGCTTCGGCCTGGAATGAGCTTCCTTTATCCCTGCGCGCTACCTTGAATTTTGGTTCTTTTAAAAAAGCGTTGAAAACCCATCTGTTTCGGCTGGCCTTCTAGCTCTCTTTTTTCTGTGTAGGGTTGGCTGTTAATCTGTTTCTTTCTCTTCGCGCCAGGATACTCCGGCAGTAATTGAGCGCGTTATAAAACAGATTAACATAACATAACATAACACAGTGAAAACACCACAAACTGACTCCACAACGGTTTAGAAAAATAAAGGTATTTAATCAAAACTACACAAGACCAAAACAACAAAAATCCAACATACACAGTTCAAGAATATGGTTTCAAAGGAGTTCTTAAGGTTGCGTTAAAATAATCCACAGTTGCGTCACATTTTAGCCAACAGTACCTTTAGATGCGACAAAAGTTCCAAGTGAAAGCTGTAGCGTTGAAAAGCAAGCGATGCGTCACTCCTGAGACCCTGGGGAGGCGATGCGACAACCCCTCTGGATGCAGCGGGCATGTTGCGGTGACTCCGGTCTTTATGGGGAGGGATGCGATACCTTGCGTGGATTCTGGTGCACAGGTTTCGGTGGAAGCGGCTCGCAAAAGGTAGGATGCAACGATCTTCGGGGCGGCGACGATCTCCGGTGCGGCGACGATGCGCGGCTCAGCAGCGATCTTCTCCTCTCACGGCCCCTCGATGCGATGGCTCTGCGATGACTCTCGCAGCGACGTGATGCGATCGGCTAGCAAGCGGTGCGACGATCTCACCCAGTTACGACAGGCTCTGCGACGATACTCGTAGCGATGGTAATCTTTCCGCACCGGACTGGTTGCGATGACTCTGGCAGCGGCAACAAGCGCTGAGACGATCTCGGCCTTCGTAGCAGCCATGGTAATCTTCCTGCACCGGACTGGATGCGATGACTCTGGCAGCGGCAACAGGCTCTGGATGATCTCGGCCTTCGTAGCGGCGAGAATTTCCTCGCACTGACGGGGATGCGCTCCGCAAGCGAGCGATGCGATAAAACTTGCAGAAAGTCTTTAAAATCTTGGTTTCCAGTGTTTGCAGGGATTTGTTAGCATGAGCTGAAAGCCATTTTGTATTTCTGGCAGCCATCTTGTTTGCCATTTGCTGCCACGTGCTCACCATGTGCTCTGCCCTCCCTCAGTGTTGACTGCTCTTGTAATCTGCCTAGAAACTAACTATATTTAGCATCTTCCACCTTCGCACATGCTCAGTTGAGCTTGCAGCTGTCCTTGCAGCTGTTCCTAGTCTGTAAATGTCAGGATGTGTTCACCAGAATTAGCAACTGTTAGCTCCTCCCACTTTGTTGAGCAAGCAGATCTTGCATGACCATATTAGTCATTTTGCATGCTTACATGTGCCAGGACTGCCCCTTGGTCTTATGCTGACTATATAACCCTAAGCATGCATAAGGCCTCTGTTTTATGTACTCTGTAGACTGCCTCATTCCGTTGCTAAGGCTTCTGTGTGACATACTCTCCCTCATCTGAGGTGAATAAATGTATTCTTTTTATATTTCAGCTTCTGTGCCAATTTCTTCTTTGTTGGTTTAAAAGGACCAGGTATCAGTGAGACCCCTGAGAAGGTTTCTATGTTCTTCACCAGCTTCCCAACACAGGTACAACTTCCAGTGGCACCACAACTGGCCCAACCACTCTAGGAAGGACAGAACTCTCTCAAGCAGAGTTCAGGGAAGCTGGGGGTGAAGTCCTTTTGTTCCTGGGACTTCTAATTAGGGAGCCAGCTCTTCTTCAGGCCCTTGGAGATTCCGTCAAGGGGACACAGCACAAAGCAAAGTCCTTCCCCTCTCCTTGGCAGCAAAGCAACTGCATGTCAGTCCAGCAAAGCAACAGCAGGACAGTCTTCCTTCTTCAGTCTTCCAGCTTTCTCCTTGGCAGAGGTTCCTTCTTGATTCCAGGATGATCTAATTTTCTGTAGTCAGGGGTCCTGTACTTATACCCCTTAAAGTCTTTGTTCCCCCTTGTGCAGGAGGGCTCTGAGCCCAGTCTGAACCAGTTCAGGGTGTTCCTTGAGCACTTTGTTTTCCTGGCTTCTCCTTTCCTTTCAGAGAGAGGGGCAGGGTCGTCAGCCGCCCAGCAGGAGGTGGAGCCAGCATTGTGGAAGGCAGGCACAGCCCTATTCAGGCCCAGGTGCTATCCCCTCCCACCACTCAAGATGCAGATGAAATCATTCAGCCTCCTGGGGGCTCCCCAGCCCCTGTCACTCTCAAACCAGACAGTCAATTCACAAACAGGCCAAGGCACACAGAAGGGCCAGACAAGAGAAAAGTCACTTTCTAAAAGTGCTGTTCTCAAACACAGCATTTAAAAACCACCTTTCCTAAAATATGTGGTATTAAATTCTGAGTTCAGGGATACCAGACTTTTATGTCCTACCTTGCTCCTATGGGAAGATATGCTGGTAGCCACTGTAGCCAGCATTCCCCAGGATAGCCTATGGGCAAGGTAGCCTTACCATAGTGAAAAACGAAAATGGCTGTCATTCACTACCAGAGCATGTCACCTGCACTAGTACATGCTCTGCCTTTCACATACACTGCACCCTGCTCAAGGGGGTACCTTGGGCCTTCCATAGGGGTGACCAAAGGGTACAGAAAGGGAAGGGTTAGGCCTGGTCAGTGGGGACACTGACCAGGAGGACAATGGCAGTTAACAGACTGCAAACAGGCACTGCGGTGGCAGGCGTGAGACACCATTTTAGGGCTACTCATGTGGGTGGCACAATCAGTGCTGCAGGCCCACTAGTAGCATTGGTATCACCAACCCTGGTACACTCAGTGCATTTTACTAGGGACTTCTTGGTGATACAGATATGCCAATCATGGATAACCAATTACCATAACAAGTTACACAGGGAGCACTTGCACTTTGACACTGATCAGCAGTGGCAAAGTGCCCAAAGCATCTACACCAGCAATCCAACACCGCGTCAAAAATACAGGAGGCAGATGCAAAAAGACAGGGGAAACCACGCCAAAGATGCCAGGTCTAACAACATAGTTATGTATTACTTACAAAATGTGGCTAACCCAATTCCTCAGTTTCTTATTTCATAATTGCATAATTATGAAGAAATATATAAAATAAATAATGTGCAGAATGCTTAATTCACTCTGAGCCAGTGATTACTATGGCCTAAATTCCAGTCAATCGGTTTCTACTCACTGTGCCATTACAGACAAGGAGTAATAACAAGTGAATCAATCATAATTCTGCTTCCCTATAAACAGTAAAGTCCAAGCTGCTTGGTGACATTCCATCTGAACAGAAATTGAAGCAATCATAGGCCATGTCAGTCTTTCGGACAATATAGACAAACATGCGTCTGCCTAATACAAATAGATAATGGGTTGAATTTTTTTATTAATTTCAGCCACTGGTGGTTTCTGTGGGATGCATTCCAGTCCAATACATTTTGAAAAGTGTGCCACTATGGACAAGCAATAAACAAATGCAAATCAGCTACAGGCCTGCCACCAGAGGAACAATTCACTCCAAACTCCTAGGCTACATCCCTTCGAGTGCAATTGTCACTAGGGATGTTTCGATGTTATTTGACTACATCTGTGAGATGCAAATATAACCCTGTGGTACAGTATATACTTGTATCTATTGGTTAATGTGCACAGCAAGCAGGTATTGCACCACATTTTGTGTGTACTGTTTGCATACCATTTTATACAGGGATAATACATTAAGAAGTTGTGTTACTATTTTTTTTTCTTTAAGGAGGTAAAAAAGGGCAAACTAATATGTTCCTGTTTCCAAATGTGAAACATGACACAAATGGGCTGACTGGTGAAGTTTTTGTCTGTTAGTATGGCAGATGTGCATTATTTGCCACTTTCTTGGTGGAAATTTCCCCTGCATTTTGCAATAGCTGCCTTATGGTTAGAGACGTTTTTACCAATTTTGCGGTCTTTGCCAGGAGAGAAACTAATTTGCTTGTGGAAACTCCGTTTTTTTTTTACGGAGTTTTATATAGCGCAAACTTGACCAGAATCGGGTATCAGAGCGCTTTGCATAGCACCAGTTGCGTTACATGAGAACACATTCATTTTATGTTAGGCACAGGGAGATTAAGTGATTTGCCCAGTATCACAGGATGTTCAGCGTTGTTACCGAGACTCGAACCCAGTTCCCCAGATTCGAGGACGACCGCCCTAGCCGCCAATGCAAGAAAGAGATGATGAAAATGTGGCCACCTACTGTGGACACTGGAAATGTACACTTAATGTTGGGATACATTGTAAGTACCTACATATCTAATCTGCCTCGATGAGATGCAAAACTTCCCAGGGGCATATCCAGTTGGAAAATTCCACCACAATTTCCGTGGCCATCATTTTTCTGTTGGAATGGCCCCTTCACCATAGTGGACCCACTGGTGCGGCCGGAGAAGACTTCACCGCTGGGACACCATTCATTAAGCAAAATCTAAATAGAGCAGTTGGTAAATGGAATTGCAGATGGCGATTCTGCTACTTTTTGTTAAATCATGGATACGCTCCTAAAGAAGTCCCATAATTATGAAATTGAATCAGTGTGTCCTAATATCATATCACATAAACAAAAACATATATATATAGTAATAAGTAGTATTACGTTACATTACTATGTATTGCCCAGAGCAAAATGGTCATATAATGTGTTCCAGGGATGAACCATTATTTCTTAATGCCTTCTAACCCAAGCCACAAATACTGCAATATTGCATTGTTTCACGTTTTTCAATTAACAAAATTTCGATGAAATTGTTTTTGCCTTCTGACTAACTTCTTCTTAGCATCATTATATGTATAACTGCCAGGTGTTTGGTTTACAAATTCACAGTCCCAGATTACCAAATAGGCAAAGAAGGCACCAGCCTATGGGCCCCACTCCTTTTAGGGGCCCTGCACCAACGGGTCAAAATAATATTGATTTGATCTTGAAAGAAAATTACAATCAAGCTTTCTTAAATTGTTTCCAATTAATGTTTGTTTAATAACATTATTAATTGTTAACGTTTAGTGTAATAAAATTGGTTTATTAAAATTGTTGGTTGGTAAAATTAAAAACATATTAGGAGATAATTTGCAAGGAGGCCCCCATAATTTCGACTGCCTTGGGGCCTCCACAGAGTTTAATCTGGCACTGCCAATTCACCATGGTAGGATGTATTTGCACTACTGTTTCACAAACTCAAATGTGTGCATTTAGTCTGTGCATGCATAAGCAGCTTCCAGGTATTCTAATATACTTTAAAAACTGCCATTTTGCATGATACTTTTTAACAATGATTAATTTTTTTAAATAGGGAAATAAGATTATGAAGATTCAATTTGGAAGAAAAATGTCTATGCATTGATATCTTTGAAGAAAACATATTGAAAAGTACCATAATAAAACCATATGACAGTACATTCTCCCCAATTGTAAACCAAACCATTACCTTATAACTATACTTCTCTTTAATCCAAACTACAACTCTATCCTCATGCTAACCATAGCTCTCAATCTAAATCCATCCTTTCCCATAACATTAAATGTGACCCTAAGCACAAACCTAACTGTAAACTTAAGCTCTGCACTTAACAGTATGCTGCCCTAATATAACACAATCATGACACAGACGCTAACCCAAAACATAACCATAACAATAGCCCTAAACCTAGTGATACAGCTAGCTAAAATTCACATGATGTTCAAAATGTACGTTTATGGGCCTTTTATTAGTAATATACTGTTTATGGGCTGTATGAGCGTTCACAAGGTTATCCTGTCAACCAATACTTACAGGTGGCATACCCTTTTTGAAAAAGCTGATTGTAGGTTTGACTGAATGTTGATGTGACTTTTGAAGCTCAAAGTAAATAGACTTTTAGGAAGTTCAATTTCTAATGAAAGCCAGAAGTGGAATTCTATATTTATTAGTAACATTTATTGAATTGTATTAGCTCTATTCCTGGTTATGTGATCTTATTTACTGACCATATAGACACAGATGACTAACGTCATGATTCACAGTAGGATAGCAATGGAAAGTTCTCCCATTTCGGGAGTAAGTGCTAAATCAAGAGGTTAATTTATGAGTTGAATTTTCTTCCCATACTAATTAATGTTTCATTAAATGGCAAAAACACTTTCTTTCATGAAATTAGCACGCCAATAAACAGAAAGCAGAATAGTCATTAATACCCAAAATGGAAAATAAGCTTTTTGGACTGCTATAAGCTAAACTAAACTAAGCCTGATTCTATCCTGGCATGGCTAGATACGTTTTTCTTATAAATTAAGCTCAATCCATTGAAGAGAAATTGCTACATCATCTGAAAAGTCTGCACCTTAAATCTGCAGTTTGGCATTCTGGAGTTACCTGATGCTGAGAATGTTCCGCTAATCTATTCTTGACATATTGTGTCTTCGGTATGTCTTCATTGTGTATTTAGTGCATCAGTCACCTTTTAGAGCATTCTAGAAACCATTACTGAGTCTCTTAAGGATTTGCCAGAGGAAATAGCCCTGACAAATCCTGCATCACATTATCTTCTGAATGTAATCTCTGTGGCCCTGATTCCAAAAAAGATGGAGTTGGCAGTGGTATTAACAGTGGCGTCTGGTGACATTTTAAAGTGGGGGGGCGTAAAAATTCCTGATGAGGGCCCACTGGCAAGTGAGCATAGCGTTTCTTATTTTTCAAAATGCAGGACTACTAGTGCCAGAGAGCCAAGGGAAAGGAACTGGGGGACAAATAAACTACACTTAACAGGGATCAGGCTGACATAACAGATACAGTGTTAAAAATGCGCTTCATAACCACGTCAGGGCTGAATTTATTTTCATCTACGTAACGTTACTCATCGAGGTGGTTACACAATTCAAAGACACGCACCTGGTACCGAAACATGGTAGTAAATAGGAGCAATAAACATAGCTGGTGACTAAGCAGGCACTGGGGTGTTGCAAGAAACCATGAAGTGATTATATTGCCCATGCCCATATCCCTCAACCCTTACCAAACCAAATGTCATTGTAACGCCAAGATTATTTTTTTGTGGTAAATGGTTGCTTTACAATTTGGTACAACAAGTCACAAGTACAGTATAACGGAGTACACTTTCAGATCACATAACCTCACCACGCAAAAGTCTTCACCGAGCATTACAGCAGAGCAGAATGAATACACGTTTGTTTCCTCTCTTCACTATAAAAGAACAGCACACCACCAGCCCCGAGTCCTGACTGCACTTTAGAATGCATTTTTCTGCTTCAATCACGGTCCTGAAACAAATGGCTAAACCCGTGTGGGCGGAAACACTCGACAGCAAATGGCACCCTTGCCAGACTTGCAATGTTTCATCGTACAGCAAAAGTGCAAATGATGCTTTGTGATTTTTAAAATATAATATTGTTAGGGGAAATAAGCTGCCATGCCCATCTACTCCATTTCACAATCACCTCCTCCGTGTACTTGCAGCGCACAAATATTTCTATCTGGTGGTGGGCGCTTTACATAAGTGAAAGCAGACAATTATAGTGCTTTGAATGTGGCAGGAGGCAGCGCTTCACTTTGCAGCGAAATGCTAGTTTTAAAACCACTCTTGGGAATTAAGGCAGCCTGTTACCCCCGACCATGCTACTGTAGGCCCCAGTCCACGAATTGCAGCCTTGAACGCATGTGATGTGCGAGGGGGCAGTGCAGCTGTTTAAATTCCAGGCCACTGTCTCGCAGTGACGTGGTAAGATCTGCGTTTCTTCTCAGTAAGTCAAACTTAACTTACCATAGGCTCCGCTTCCCGCCTTCAAGTCCCGACTCCCGTGGCGCCGTCCCGTTTGAAATTCCCATGGTGCTCGACTCGTCGTCACGCAGCAGGAAGGCTGCAGGCAGCCCCCCTCCCCTCCCCTCCACCACAGCACAGCGCTGTGATTGGTTCGGCCGGCTGCCCTACCTACGTAATTTCTCTCTGTATCCTGCAGCATACAGAGAGCAGGGAGAGTGGGAGGGGTTACTCAAGGGCAGGGGGGAGCGGCTTACCCACTGTTCTTAATACAGTTAATACTGTCTGTTTGGACAGCCTCTCAGGCTGCCCAAACAGACAGTATTAACAACAGTGGGAAAGCCACTCCCCCTGCCCTTAGTAACCCCTCCCACTCTCCCAAACAGGAACTTCTCCTTTCTCGCTGTGCGAGAAGGCAGAAACAAATGGTAGTTCTCTACTATTTGTTTCTGCCTTCTCGCACGGCGAGAAAGCAGTGGGGCGGCGCCCAAACGCCCCCATGGAGGATCTGCCACTGGGTATTAAGCAGACCTGTTCAGATCTGATCAATGGCCTAACGAAACTTGAGGGGGCCTCCCTGCAGGGAAAATGGAGGGGCCCCCTCTGGACTCGATCTGCAGCTCTCCTGCCAAAGTGCAGTGCTGAGGGGCCCCCTGGAGTTTGGGCCCCCCCCCGCACCACGGGGGCTGCAGGGGCCTGTGTTCTGCCCCTGGATCTGATAGATCATTGAGGTATTTAACAGCTGCTGTAAATGCTTCTTATTCTACGTTGTGATCCTGGAAATGAGGTATAATTTGAGGAATCATTGTTTCTCACCCTAGTATATGCATGGTTTGCCTATTTACTGGGCATCTTCGCCAAAAAGCTTAGCCACATTTTACCTGCCTAAATCTGTCAGGGGAAACAGCATGTGTGTGATAATTATTGCTCAAGTCAAAATTCCGAATCTTGACAAAAATATTGTTTTTTTGCTGGGATCATAATTTAACATTGTAGTAATAATCAGAGCAACCCTGAAGGTTTTACATAAAGACCCTGATTATGAGTGGGTCGGAAAAGGGTGGGAATACTGACACCATGGGGCGTGGTATTTTTAAAGTGTGGTAAACACCCCCTAGTTAGAGTTTTCCCTTAGAAAATTAGGAATTACGTGCAGCATTTAGGGGGTTTGCCTCAAATTCTGTTTGGATCTGAAGATACTGCATATTTTTCACATGTTAAATGTTTACAGGTTTGTCCTGTTGAAATTTCTTAGCACTTAGAATTACAATCCCTGCAGAAGCATTTGTTTGAGCTGACATTGGGTTGTACCGCCACACATAATCAGGGTCAAATACTTTTGCAAGGTCAAGGAACTCTTGCAGTGTTATAGAAATCCTAGTAAACAATTTCTGCATGTATGATAAAGGTAGTAAAAAGCTTGATTTTTGTCACTTTTGAACTTTTGTACTCTCTTAACCTCTCCCTTTTGTGTGGCCAGCCTGCACAGTGACGCTTGGCCAAACGTAGCCACATGCGACCATCACCAGCAACCAGGTAATCGCCAGCAGCCAGAGCCCAATTTTTTTTAATAAGAAATATACAGAAAACATAACTCACCTTGCTAAGGTTAAAATAAGATTGGTTGGCAATCGGAAAGGTGAATAGGCTAATTTGCCAATTTATTGCAACAATCTTCCAAAGTTATCTTCAGCCATTTTATCATAGTATTTTACTAACAAACACTTTACTACGATGATTCCCGGTTTTGTCGTCGGATGGGGACATGCATGTCCCCTGAGAGTTCTGGTATGTTTCCACAGCAAGGCTGAAGATCTCGTATTGCTGTGTGTGGGTCGTAAGGACACGCTTCTGTTTATGGTTACGTAACGTCTGGCATGACCATGAGAATGAGTAAGTTCTTAGCCCTTAGTTATCCGGCCTTCCCTTCAAGCATGGGGTCATTGCCGAAAAGCTGTCATTAAACAATAACATTTAATGATGACCTCGTGTCATAGTGTGCTTTACACATTCTAAAGGCCTGTGTGTCCCTTTCCTGGAACATGACGTCTGACAGTGTAGTTGTTGTTTCAAGGCTTCATGTTAGCATTCATTTTAATTTCAAGAAGATTGAATTAATGCACACTAGCAGAATCGTAAAAAACACACACTATTTCAGTGGTATTATCCATGGCACTTGACAGCACGAAACCTAGTATTAGATGGGACTGAAAACGAATGTTCCTGTGTAAAATGTAAAACAGAAATCTTAGTTTTGTGACTATTTCTTTTGAGTGTCCTAGGGCTTGATTACACGTTGTTGCCTGACATGAGAAAGAGAAGAAACGAAAGTATACTTATTAATACTAATATGTCTGGCTGGCTAGAGCACATGAAAGCCCCTGCCCAACAAATGCATCTGTTTTGTTTAATATTGTTTTGTGTTTCTAAGGAGGAGGGCTCTCTTCTCTTCCTGTTCCCCCGCCCCTGTCTTTTTCCCTTTATCACTAAAGTGGTGTTTCGTTATCCACTTTTCATTCTTACCCTTTACTACTGTTAGGCTCCATTCTGATCATCTACTCTGTCTTCCATGTACAGGCAGGAGTCATTACGTTTGCATTTCCCCTGTCGATTTCCATCAATTTTTGTTAAATAGGTTATTCTTGAAGCTACATTTATGTGGGATTTGCCGTGGGATTTCAGGCTACACCGTTTTGCATGGTTGATCACGAGGCATCGTCTAGTTCTTCAACTTTATTGACGATTTGAACATTAGGTTGGTGAAGAAGAAAAAGTAAGCATTGTCAAGCCAAACAGTCTCGCTTTGCTGATTGTGTTTGAAAAAACACACACATTTCCTTGGAATGCTTATAGAAAAAGAAAAAAATAGCCCTCCTGATTGTAAGCAGCACAATCATAAGCGAATCCAATACACAGGTAAAAAAGGACAGCCATCAAATAAGAAGCAAGGAAATGAGATTGACAAGAAAGATAGCCAATGATCAGAAATGGAGTGACGAAAAGTCCAGTGTAGTTATCAGTCCTGTACACAGTAGGGCTTTCAACAACAGACAGCAGAGGCCTAAAATGAAAAATACATTTGGGCAGGGCCGTGCCATGGCAGATGGGGCTGAGTGATGTGCATGATAAGTGCGCACGTCAGTTTGGTTGGCCGTCTTGATCGAATAAATCAAACTATGGATTACATCATTAATTAAAAAAATTATCTATAAAGAATTATTATTATCAAGGCATTGTTGCAGTGCAGTCAAGTAAGCAACTAACAAAGAGCAACACTTGAGCCTTGTATAATTCTTCTTGACCACCCCAGCAGAGCTTTGAGCTGCATTTGACCGTTCCCAGCAACTACAGTGGAGTTTTGAAGGGTTTCTACTTGTCACTTTGGGATCACAGCTGCGACCGATGTCACTGATTGACATCCCGCTCCTCTCAGTAGCTCCAGATAGGCAAACTGTCCGCTTATGCTGGGTGCTAGCATTTGATGCTATGTTCTTGCCATGTATTTGAGTATGTTGAATCCCCCGGGCCCATGCAGAGATAAATACATAGTAAAGTTGAGTACTTACCTACGCTGTCTTGTGGTTTGCGGCTGTGACCTAAGACATTCTCCTACAATCTGCCATTAAAATTTGTATTATAAAAATGTCATTCTCCTTATTTTTAAGGTGAAGACGTAGCAACTTTTTATATTGTGGGGGTTTGGGGGCACATGCATCAAGGTAAATTGCATTCGCAAACGGTGCGAATCGCAAAATTCGGCCGTTTGCGAATGCAATTTCCTTTTTTGGGATGCATCATGTTTTTTTATTTTTTTGCAATTTAAGGAATCGCAATTATGTTGCGATTTCTTAAATTGCGATTGCATTTAAGAAATCACAATTTGAGATTTCTTAAATGCAATGCATCACACTTTAGAAATTGCGAATTCGCAAATAGGGAGAGGTAATTTACCATGAAGTTGACCTTCATGGTAATTTGCGAAAACTTTGAAAAATGCACAAAAGTGCATTTTTCAAAGTTTCATTTTACACACACACATGCCCTTGGGGCATGTGTGTGTGAAAAATGTTCTTAAAGTTAAATTTCAGGGGTGCAGGGGGAGGCCTTTGGACACCCCCCTGCATCCTTGAAATTGCATTCTCATTTTGCGATTCCTTAATTGCGAATCGCAAAATGAGAATGGCTTCCCATTGATTCCTATGGGCCTTTAGGCCCATAGGAATCAATGGGAAGGGATTCCTTAATTGCGATTCGCAAATTGTGAATCGCAATTAAGGAAATTTAAGAAATCGCAAAAAAAATTGCGAATTCTTAATGCATAGCCGTTTGCGATTTCTTAATTACGATTCCTTAATTTTCGCAATTAAGAAATCGCAAACGGCAACATTGATGCATGTGGCCGTTGGTCCATTGTGATATGATATGTAGCTCTTTACACATTGTTCTAAAGAGGCCTGAAAGTATAAGGCTGTAACGCATACGCATCGATCACCTATATCCAGGATTTTCGCCACACAAAGAATTTAAGGAACATTCTAACTGTATTATATATCATTGCTTGAGTAATTTGTGCATTAGATTTGAAGGTCTGTTGTATTAAGGCGTTCTTACCTGGTGACAGAACCTTCTTTTCCTTAAAAATGGATTGCATTACAAACTTCACCTAGGAAAAATGTATAGATTTTTTTTGTATATGCATAAATATACAGTTTATAAAATATTGTTTTGATTACCTAACACAACCTGTGTATGGGGTTATTTGTCAAAATATTGGTGTTGAAACCCTAGAAAAGAAAAAACATTCTTTGTTTAGTTCTCTTTGTCTGTTGCTTACTTGACTGCACTGCAACAATGCCTTCATAATAATAATTTTTTATAGATCATTTTCTAAATGAATGATTTATTCCATAGTTCGATTTATTTGATGTATCAATACCTAATAAATAAGTTATCTGTTTTAAATCTTAAGCGAATTGATACAGCTAGAACTCGGCTTCCTATTGAAGCTACTACCTACCAAACAAACTCGAGATATCCGGTGGCTCTAGACTTGCACAAAATGCTGAAAATCTGCTGCTAGAACCTCCAACCTTTGAAAGGGAAAGACTCATGGCACAATATTTCTCAGGAAGTGAGACTAGAATTTGGAATTCGCTTCCTCCAAACCTTCGCAATACCACCTCTTTTTGGACCTTAGAACTCTTTTCTTCCAAAGACTTTTCTCAATAACAGTCCTCGCCAAGTTCCCTACCAGGCATACACCCTCACATTTAATGCTGTGACCCTGTTACATCACATTCTCTTCAACCCTTTATGTATGTAATGTTTAATTATGTACACCTTAGCGCTTTAACTTTTCTAAATATGTAATTTGTATTGAACACGTAATATGTAAATATGCAACTCTCACCATGAGTAACTGTAGTAGCTACACATCTTCAGCCTGATTCATGAAGCAAAATTGCACTCGCAAAGGGCAAGATTCTCAGAATCTTGCCTTTTGCGAGTGCAATTTTGGCATTTGGGATTCACAATCCCAAATGCAAAAATCGCTAATGAGGAATTAGCAAATATGCGAGGATTAGCATTTAAGGAATCTCTATTAGAGATTCCTTAAATGCTATTCATGACACTTGCAAAAATAGCGATTTAGCAAAATTGGGCCGCTATTTACCGAGAGGTCAGACCTCTCGGTAAATAGCAAAAACATAGAAAAATGCTTTTAAAAGCATTTTTCTAAGTTGCATGTTGCACACACACATGTCCTTTGGACATGTGTGTGCGCAACACCTGTTCAAATGTGCATTTTAGGGGTGCTACAGGGTGTCCTTTGGACACCCCTGGCACCCTTAAAATCGCTATCTGATTTGCGAGTAGCAAATTGCTACTCGCAAATAAGGGATACTCCCCATTCATTCCTATGGGCCTTTTGGCCCATAGGAATGAATGGGGAGTTATTCCTTTTTTTGCGAGTAGCAAATTGCTACTCGCAAATAGAGAACATGTAGGAATCGCTATTGATTTAGCAATTCCTACATGAATGCCGTTTTGCGTGTCCTCAATAGCGAGTCGCTATGATTCTCTATTAGGGCCACGCAAAACGGCCCGTACATGAATCAGGCTGCTTGTCACCTACTACCATGTTACTCTAAATTTCTTGTTACGTTCTTTCACTCTATTGTAAAGCTCTCTGACACCTCTGGTTAATGTCTGCGCTATATAAAAACGCATAAATAAATAAATCCCAAAGTAATAGTGTTACTGTCAGTCATGCCTCTGTCTCTACTGCAGTAGCTAAAGGGAACCAGGGGGGGGGGGTGCAATTGCGTTAACCTCTCCCGTAATTATGCATAAGTGTGTAATACCGCTGAGCAGAAAGTATATATCCAATCAGGACATACATCGACGCAGGAACGTTTGCGCATGGAAGCATTTGCGCCCAATTTAGTTCTGTGCTTAAAAATTGGGTTATATATTAAAGCACAGCCATGGTTCACCGTGGACTTAATATGTGAGCATTTTTAAGGATTAAATCAGCTCTTTTTGGTATTGCCGAGGATTTTGAATTGTAGTAACTTGTTACATAAACGCATCCAATTTATACATCACAAATCTCACAGGTCTAAATGTACACAAGGGAGTAGCACGTGGAAACTATCACAGCTTTAAATACAGAAACCACTGCTCTGTTGTAATTAACATAAATCTGCTATGTGCTCGAACCTGCTTGAGACCCGAAAGAAAATCAACAAAGAAAGAAATACATGTTTTTAGACCTCATCCCACACCTGTTCCAAAATCTTCTCCCCCCGCAGTAGCACACACGTACCTGGCAGAGATGCATAACTAAGAGGCTTCCTATGGGAATGAAAACCAGACGGAATTAAACAGTGAGACGAGGAGCGGGAATGCTGGCTTAAAATCTCCCTGACTGCGCTGCAGAAGTGAGAGCAGTTTAAAAATAGAAACAATACTCGGAATTGCACTGTAAGCCCTAAGGAAGGTTTACTAGGCATTACTGAATAAGGGGATTGCCCCACTCGGGAAAAAAGAGGAGTGGGAAAGCATACATGATCCTAATCGATGATAAATGAATTTAAGGTATGTAAAGACATTCATAGGTGGAACAAACATTCCTAGGTGAAGGGGATAATGATGCAATGCCGGTGGCGTCTGCAGCGGGAATTCACAACAGAGCAAGTACAACGCTACCCGCCCGATAACGTGCTTCAGCGCCACACAACGTATAAAGCGCTATCTCAATGCAATTACAATAACATACAAAGTCTCAGATTTTAAAAGTAAACAGAGTAGAAATAGGCTGATGTTTCAATTTCACGATTTACCAAAGCTTTTAGAATGGCATTTTTTAAAAAGTCTATAGCCTTTTTTTCAGGACCAAGTTTATTTATTTGTAAGCTGTGTTGCTTAGCGCGGTAAAGATCCAAACGGCGGAAGAGCACTTTACATACCAAGTCTTGCATGCAATCTGATATAAAAATATATTCCAATACCTAGTTAAAAATATTATAGCATATTAATAAAGTAGACTATAGAAGGAAAATAATCATATACGGAATTATAAAGACTGCACAGATTATGCAGTTTTAATACTCCTTAATAGAATACAAATTATGGCATTGAAAAGAATTGGCGGTGCCTTCTCAAATAAAGCACTTTTCATTTATTTAAGTATTATAATTCCAAATATCTGTGATAATAGAAATGTTGAAAGGGGAAACTACAGCAAAGGAGGAGCAGAGGTTAAAGTATTAATACTATTAATATTAAGATTTAATTTCTAAAGGTCAATTTTATCCAGCGACTGGGTGTCCTGGAGCTAACTTGGTTGAGAATTTGCTAAAGCTGAAATATGCTGCGATAGTGCCAAAAACATCAAGAAGACGAGAAGAGTATTGAATTCTTCCTTTCTTAGGGGATGATGATTATACATGGATCTGACATGGATAGGATTCGAGAACCAGCACATAAAAAGGCAAGGCAGCCGATCTGAGAATGACAAAAGCTCGTGATAGTGAGAAGGCTGGGTTTCATTGACCCTACGGTCCACCTGAGAAGTAGTGTATGAAGTGCTTTGAAGAAATAAGGGGCCTTAGTATTAGAAAGAAAGTGGCAGCTCCTCCGCAATGGCGGAGGAGTGTCGCCCTACTGCCTGGCTCAGAACCAGCAAATGTAAAATAAAATGATGCTCTTGCATCCTTATATTTTGCATTTGATGGCTCTTAGCCAGCGGTGTTGGGAGGGGCTGGCCTCGGCATGGAAGGGGGTAGGAGGAGTGCTATGTGCATTTCATTCCCTAAGTGCACATATGTGTTTTGGCCAGCCGTCTCAGGCCGACCACAACACATATGCCCACTTAGGTTTTCTCCCGCCCAGCTGCATTGAGTATCTGCAGTACAGGATTGGCTGGGAGTCTGAGTCCCAGGGACCGAGGAAGAGGAGAGGTGGCGAACGCGACGCTGGAGGCGGCCGGCAGCAAAGGGTATGTTTTTTGTTTTTTTAATAGGATTTCAACCCCCCTCGCACGCGACCCCACCCGCCACACCACCCTATGTTTCTGCCAGCCGCCGCTGCTATTATGTCATAAGGCCTTGAGAATGGCTCTTGTTTCCAGTAGGAGTCAGTAAAGAGACGCATGAGGAGTAGAGAAGTGTGCACATCTGTTGAGTCCTATCCGAGGTCTAGCTGCAGAGTTCTGTACGAACAGAACTGCAGGTCCAGATACTTGTTCAGCAGTTTACTTTAAGGTTGGAGGTGTAACATTTATGCCTCCTATTTTTAAATTTGTCTGGGTACCACTGTAGACAAATTAACAAATTACACTACCTCCTCCTTTCTCATCCTCGCCATAGTCCTGCTTCTAAAATGATGACTTCACACCGGATGTATTTCATTACATCGCATACCAATACTACGCGCGCCATTACAACGCGGGTATTACTACGCGATGTCAATGACAATGACATGCCATTACATTGCAAACTTTTACCACGACTATGCCTTTACCACACATGCCATTACAACGCAAAGGCATGCGTGGTAAAGCTATAGTCTTGGTTAAATTTTGCAAGCTAAGTGACTACCTTACCCCTGCATGCATAACCCTCCCCCGACCCCCAGGCCTCTCCCTACAATAACACTACACTACCCTGCACAGCCCCCCAACACACACTACGACACTACCCTAAACCCTAAAACACTACACTACACAAACAGTACTGTAAACCCTGAAACACTACACTACATAAATACTACAACACTACCCTTAACCCTAAAACACTACACTACACAAAAACTACAACACTACCCTGAACCCTAAAACACTACACTACACAAACACTACAACACTACCCTTAACCCTAAAACACTACACAAACACTACAACACTACCCAAAAACACTACACCACACAAATACTACAACACTACAGTAAACCCTAAAACACTGACACTGCCCTAAAACACTACACTACACACCCTAAAACGTAAAACACAACCCCACACAACACAAACATTACAACACTACTTTGACACTACCCTAAACCCTACAAAAGTAACCCCCACCCCAAGTGCATTCCCCCTTACCTCTCTTTCCTCGTGGTTTCTCTCCAGCGTCGCCGTCTCTGCTCCCGGTTCCTGCTTTCAGTGTCGTCTGAGGGGCGGGGCACGTCGTTGTGAGGAAACAGCCACAGTTTCGTCACAACGATGTGGATAGCCATTACATCACATGCGTTATAAAAGTGCTTGCGATGTAATGGTATGCGTAGTAAAGGCTATGCGTTGTTACAGCTCATGCGTCGTAACGCATGTGATGTAATGGCTACGCGTGGTAAAAAAACGCGTAGTAATGGCTGTTTCCCCTTCACACCACTTTCCTCTTTCCCCTTTAGATTTTTTCCAAAAATCGAAGTTAAGAAAAGTTATACGGGATCTTGTATTGGGCAAGGTTTCTATTTAGAAAGTTTATATTGAGTCTGGTGTATCGGGCAGTAACTTTGGTATGAAAGAATGTACCTTTGGCCACTCTGGCTCAAAACATACTGAAACTACTACAGAAAAAAGGTATACAACCTTTACCACGCATTTTTTACCACGCAATACCATTACAACGCAGGCATTACAACGAAAACCATTACAACGCATTGCGCTGGGGGGCGCTCTAGGATAGGGAATACGTTTAATTGTCTATCCAACACCGTCCCTGGTGTCCACGGGGACTGGAGTTGGAATAGAAAATTATACTTACCACTATCCAGCACCTCTAAGCGCTATGCGTTGTAAAGGTATGCGTGGTAAAAACCGCGTTGTAAAGGTATGCGTGGTAAAAGTATGCGTTGTAACGTCATACATCCCAGAAAAAAAGCCACAAAGACCGACATAATGAAAAGTCTCAAATAACCCAGCACAGGCAATCTAAATGCCCAACTATGAGGAACAAATATTTTAAAACGCATGTGGGACCTGTTTGTCATAGGTGCTAATCTCTCAGTCTTGTAGGGGAAGTAATCGAGATTAAGCAGGGAGAGGTGAAGAACGAAGAGTGGGTTAAAAGAGAATAGCATTGTTTTCGATGATGGTGATTTGAAGAGCATCATATGGTGAAAGGAGCACTGTATGTTATAATACATCACCAAAACACCTCACAAGTAATCTCATTTTTCTTTTATAGTTTTGCTTCCAGTTGGACATAATTGTTTTAATTCTAGGCATGGAAAGAGTATCCAATCGAAGAACACCCTAATTGATGGCATTTAAGAAAATGCACAAAAGTATATCAAAAAGTGATGGACTGAATGCTTGGGTTAATCTAAGCCACTGGTAATTACTCGGGCCACATCCCAATCCATTGTTATTTTGCACACCATCCCACCTCCATTTGGACCCAGCCATATGCAAATCAGTCTTGACTCTGCTCCAATAGAAACAGTCCAGCCCGAACTGGATTTAGTGGCGTAGCGAGGGCAGAGACAGTCCGCCCCTGGTGCGACGAGTTTTGGGAGCGGCACATCCCCCTCTTACCTGCGGCCGTGCATGGTGACCGTCACGCGAATCAGCAGCACCGCCCCTTTTCACATGCGGCCACCGGGCGGCACACTCAGGTACAGCCAATGGCGGCAGAATGGCTGGTTAAGCCACTGACTGAATTGCTTGTGGTCCAGTTCAGGGAGAACCTGGCCTGGCAGTTTGGGCTGGACTATTCCCATTGGAACAGGGTCCAGGCTGATTTGCATATGGCTGGGTCAAACTGAGGTTGCATGGTGGACGAAAAACTATAGATTGGGATGTGGCCCAAGCGATTGCCAGTAGATGAGATTAACTCAAGCATTCTGTCCATCACTTTGTTTTTAAAACATTTTTGATGGCATTGTAGTAAGACACCTGTTCCCAAAATAGATTGGCTCTGGCAGTGAACTGTCAACATTGTCTCTCACCAGACCTTTAACCACTGCCAAATGTGTTTTGATCCCTCATTTAAAATATTATATGCAACAAGAACCTTTTTTGCAGCTTTTCTTTGCCAGCATTTATTAGCTTTATCATGCCAGAACTGAAGCAATTGTGCTGAAATAATTTTCAGAGCGGGGGAGAATGAAAACGGTGCAGTTGTAGCCTTTGGTGTATTTTGGTGTTGCATCAGACACGTAGTTTTACTGATGAACCTATATAGTGCACACACAATAACATGTGGAAATCGGATTTTAGCAATTATTTATAATTTGGGAATCACACAAGTAAGTTGTCTGGATTTCTTTGGTCCTATTAAATTCTTTGTTTTCATCATACTTTAGGATTACATAAAAACAGTGTGCCTTTTTTGTGCTTGCCTTGCTGTTAATATATTTTGAAATACTTTACAGTATATGTATAGGTATTTAAATAATGTTGTGTGTTAGAAAAAATTGCCACCTGGCAGTCTTTAGTTATACTCCCTGTACCTCAGCAAGATTGTCACACTGTTCACATTACAAAATTATTTCATTTTGCAGTGAAAGACAGAAAAGAAAACACAAATGTCCATGTTAAACGAATAAGCAGCAATTTGCTAGAAAATATTGCCTGGCATTTCACCTCTGCCTTTGAAGGCAGAGCAAATGTGAAAAGATAAAAACATAATGGAAAGGCCTCTTTATTGCTCGTTCACTTTCTGAACTCCAGCATGATTACTCTGGGGTGCTACAGCACCTCTCGCACCCCTTCTTCTAGCACTCATGAACTGAAGAGATACCAGGGTGAAGTAAAACGGTTGAAATATCCTTAATTTGCTTGATGGGCAACCTCATTCACAAGTCGTTATGTGAAAATATGCCTCTTGGTATTTCGTAACAGAATGACTTGTTCTATCTATCAGCACTTGTCCTATCTATATTGCCTATACAAAAAGGTTTCCGTGTAATATTAAAGCCATTCATTAAACACCCGGTAATCAATGCCTCAGTGACATTAAAATACCTTCAAAACAGGTCAAAATGTCCCACTAATATAATATGCCTCTCACAAATCTGATGAACTAACCAACGATTTACCCATCACCTACTGGACAGAAAAAGTCATAGAACAAGCATTAAATCACTAGGCATCAGACCTTGTTGCAGCACAGACTGCCGCCACCCAAGTTGTAGACATATAAACAAAAGACAATTGGCCCACAAGGGATAGATTGTATATAATCTTTCTACATCAATAGTCTAATAGTTACGATTGGATTACTTAACTTACTTCTCCTATTAGTTCTAATAGTCATACAAACATTGCTCAAGACAACTGTGTCAGGTTTTATTTTTTATTTTATTTTCTCTTGTTACCAAAAATGGTTTCAATATCAAAAACATTTAATGATTACAAAAGTTATTCAGGAATTATAAAAAGCATACACACTTTCCTCATGTATTTCTTTTTACAAAGAACACCCTTTTTATTGCTAGGTCCGTCTTATAGGTTGTCCACATGTATATACCATGAACAAGACAGTCTAATATCCAAAACCTATATAATGCTGTACTTAGACTAGTGTTTCTTTTAGCAATGTTCCTTTACATTTCTTGTGGCCACCTTTATGAAAAAGTAGACGTTTCATCCTAATAGATTATGGGAGATAGTAGGTAAAGATTCCCTACTATAATCATCCGGTTGTCCTATACAAAACATGGGCACAGCAATAGTCCTTTCTCTTGTTGGCAAGGGCGCAGGTGTTAAAGAAACCTGGACGAAGTCTCTCAATCATTCATCTACAGAGACAAACACTTACTCACCAATGACGCTCCCTTTACTTTTACTGGATCTGTCTCCAACTGAGTGAGATGAATCAGCTGCAGCATAAAACCCTATTATTCTTCAAATAATGAATGGTGTAAAGTTGTAGACTGCACCCTACTTTTGGCATGCCAAGGTGATTGATGTCTCTTCATTCTTCATGATCTCTGATCAGTCTTTGAGAATTTTTGCTGCCAGGCCATCATCAACATCCTATCATTAAATCAATATTCAAATGGTTATTTTCCTATCTTTATGATTACTCACAGTACAACAGATGAAAAAAGACAATTCCAACATTTTGTCAGTGACCAGCAGATTTTCTCATAACTCCATCATCTTTCCAGTCACCTTTACTCAGTACTTGGAGCCCCTCAGAGACCTCATATCCAACTATTTGATCAAGATGTATAAGTTTGCTGAGGACACCTACCTATGTCTCAAAGTCCGCACAGCCCAAATTAGTAGCTACCTATGAATCACCAAAACATAGATGGTAAATGCCTAGCGGAAGTAAAATCCTACCAATACAGGCTTCATAGGCTTTTTCAGAGCACACAAATACACTAAGGTACTGGACCACCATTTCTATGAATACCAGTCACACTAAGAGCATCACAATAAGATAAAATTAGACTGCAACTGAACCAGCGTTTTTATGAGCCCACATTTACTCTGTCTACTTGCTCTTGGTCCTCCTATTTATCGTTCTTGTTGCACGGAGGGGAGAGAGAGTTAATATTTAATGTCCTTCCAATCAAATACATTAAACAGTGAAACCCATTTGGCTACACAATAAAGACCAGGAATCGATAGCTAAGTTTAAGAATTATTATTACAAATTAGTAATTAAATTCCAATAGATCACTCTCAAGACCATACTATAAAGGTACAAATAACAACTGGAAGTAAAAGCCTTCTAAAGAAATTGAGGGGGACTAATATTAAACAGACAAGCAATTCAGTTACTACAATGTAGAACATTAGCATTAGAATGTGGTGCTCAGAAAACAATCTTAAGTTCTCTCATCTATACATTAGTAAGCTAAACCTTCCAAGCACAGTCCAAAGCAAGGAGTGGTTCAACTATCTAAAGAGTCTCAGAAATCAAAGAGTTCCATGTAAGGAATGGGGATAAGTAAAATAAACGTAGGTAGACAAGCGGTAGCTTCTCATTAGCTCAGGCAAGAGTTTACAGTAGGTCACAAATAAGTGTTAGACTAAGCCAGACTTAGGACAGGATTCAAAGGGAAAATAGAAATCTAAACCTCTTAAAGTACATTCAAGTGGTATTTTGTAACCATGAAAGGGATCTGCAAGGAGTCCAAGGATGGTTCTGCATAGAGTCTGTAGAAAAGGGGGCTCACCAAAGATGTCAAGCAGAAGTTTGGAAAGGACCAGTATAGTTAGTCTCCTCAAAGGGGAAAATTGCATCTTTTCTTCTCCAACGGGGCTGTCGGTATATTATAATTAGAGCTCGTGGATTTATGGTATTTTTTTTAACATTTCCGTTTGTATTTATCCATATTGATTTTTTGGCCATTTTATCTGTATTTATCTATATTTATTTAGTGTTTTGCGGATAAATGAAGTTGTAAAATGGTAGATTTCAATATCTATTCTGATAGACACGCAGTCATACTTTGATGTCTGTCATGTTTCAGCTATTTAAGCTGCCAAATATTACATGACAATACATCCACTGGTAAGTATTAGCATTATACCAAAAATGTACGTTGACATATATAATTATTTAAAGTCAATCAATCAATCAATCAATCAATGACACTTATAAAGCGCGCTACATACCCGTGGGGTCTCAAGGCGCTGGGGGGGGGGGGGCCGCTACTGCTCGAACAGCCAGGTCTTCAGCTTCTTCCTGAAGGAGAGGTGGTCTTGGGTCAGGCGCAGGTCGGTTGGGAGGGAGTTCCAGGTCTTGGCGGCCAAGTAGGAGAAGGACCTTCCTCCTGTAGTCGCTCTTCGGATGCGGGGGACGGCGGCGAGGGCGTGGTTGGCTGATCGGAGGTGGCGTTTGGGAGCGTAGAAGTTGACTCGGCTGTTGAGGTAGCTCGGGCCTTGGTCGTGTAGGGCTTTGTGTGCGTGGGTGAGGAGGCGGAAGGTGATTCTTTTGTTGACGGGGAGCCAGTGAAGGTCTCTCAGATGTCCGGAGATGTGGCTGGTTCGTGGGATGTCGAGGATGAGTCTGGCTGAGGCGTTCTGGATCCGCTGGAGTCTCTTCTGGAGCTTGGCGGTGGTACCGGCGTAGAGGGCGTTGCCGTAGTCCAGTCGGCTGGTGACGAGGGCCTGGGTGACGGTCTTCCTGGTCTCGGTGGGGATCCACCAGAAGATCTTCCATAGCATGCGTGGGATGTTGAAGCACGCCGAGGAGACGTTGTTGACTTGCCTGGTCATGGAGAGGGAGGAGTCCAGGATGAAGCCCAGGTTGCGTGCATGGTCTGTCGGTTTGGGTGCGGTGCCCAGGGCGGGAGGCCACCAGGAGTCGTCCCAGGCGGAGGGTGAGGAGCCCAGGATGAGGACCTCCGTCTTGTCCGAGTTCAGTTTCAGGCGGCTGGTCGTCATCCACTCGGCTACCTCTTTCATCCCTTCGTGCAGGTTGGCTCTGGCGGCGGCGGGGTCGTTGGTCAGGGAGAGGATCAGCTGGGTGTCGTCGGCGTAGGAGATTATGCTGAGGTTGTGTTTGCGTACGATGGCCGCGAGGGGGCTCATGTAGACGTTGAAGAGGGTGGGGCTCAGAGATGATCCTTGGGGGACGCCGCAGATGACTTCGGAGGCCTCTGACTTGTACGGTGGTAGGCGGACTCTCTGTGTTCTTCCGTCGAGGAAGGAGATGATCCATTCCAGCGCCTTGTCTTGGATTCCGATGTTGCTGAGGCGCCGTACTAGGGTGCGGTGGCAGACCGTGTCGAATGCCGCGGAGAGGTCTAGGAGGATGAGGGCCGCTGTTTCTCCCTTGTCCATCAGGGCTCGGATGTCATCGGTGGCGGCGATGAGGGCGGTCTCGGTGCTGTGGTTGGCTCGGAATCCGGACTGTGAGGGGTCGAGGGATCCGTTCGTCTCGAGGAAGGCGGCCATCTGCTTGTTGACGGTCTTCTCGATGACTTTGGCTGGAAACGGGAGGAGCGAGATGGGGCGGTAATTCTTGAGGTCGGTGGGGTCTGCTGTTGGTTTCTTGAGTAGAGCGCTGAGTTCGGCATGTTTCCAGCTCTCAGGGAAGATGGTGGTGTCGAAGGATGTGTTGATGATGTCGCGCAGGTGGGGTGCGATGACAGCGTCGGCCTTGTTGAAGACGTGGTGAGGGCAGGGGTCGGTCGGTGATCCGGAGTGGATGGAGTTCATCGTGCGGATGGTGTCTTCGGTGCTGATCGGGGTCCAGGCGTGGAGGGTGGTGGTGGGGGGTGGTTGTTCGGTCATGGTGTGCGTTGGTTGGTTGTCGAAGCTGCTGTGTATGTCCGTGATCTTGTTGTGGAAGTATGAAGCGAGGGAGTTGCAGAGGTCTTGCGATGGGGTGATGTCGTTGTTTCCTGCGCTGGGGTTGGAGAGCTCTTTCACGATGTTGAAGAGTTCCTTGCTGTTGTGTGCGTTGTTGCCCAACCGGTCCTTGAATGCTGTTTTCTTGGCGGCGCGGATCAGCTGGTGGTGTTTCCGGGTGGCAAGTTTGAAGGTGGTCCTGTTGTCCGGTGTCGGTTCCCTTCTCCAGACTTTCTCGAGGGCTCGGCAGTTCTTCTTGGAGCTCTTGAGTTCGTCGGTGAACCATGGGGCCTTCTTGCTGCCGGGTCTGCTAGGCGGGGTCCTCAGTGGGGCGAGTTCGTCCGCGCAGTTGCTGATCCACTTTGTGAAGTTGTCGGCGGCCTGGCTGGGGTTCGCTGAGCTGGCAGGAGGGTGCTGGCTCAGGGAGGTGGCGAGCTGGTCTGCTGTGATCTTGTTCCAGCTTCTGCGGGCGGTCTGTTGCTGGTGTTGGTGGGTCGTCGTTCTCTTGAAGGTGAAGTGGACGCAGCTGTGGTCCGTCCATTGAAGCTCTGTGGCGTGGCTGAAGTCGATGTTTGTGCTGGAAGAGAAGACTGCGTCGAGTGTGTGTCCGGCGAGGTGGGTGGGGGTGGACACCAGTTGCTTGAGTCCCAGGTTGGCGAGGTTGTCGAGCAGGGTGCGGGTGTTGCGGTCGTTGTTGTTCTCCAGGTGGAAGTTGAGGTCCCCCAGGAGGATGTAGTCAGCGGAGGGGAGGGCATGCGGGCTGACGAAGTCGGCGATGTCCTCGCTGAATTGCGTGCGTGGTCCAGGGGGTCGGTAGATCAGGGTGCCTCTGAGGGTGGTCTTCGGGTTGGTGTGGATCTGGAAATGCAGGTGTTCGGCGCTGGTCAGGGTGTTGTCGACGCTGGTCGTGAGACGGATGGTGCTCCTGTGGATGATGGCGATGCCTCCTCCCATCTGGTTGGCGTTTCGGTCCCTCCAGACGATCTTGTAGCCCTCTGGGATAGCGATGGCGATGTCGGGAGCTGAAGAGGCGTTCATCCAGGTCTCTGTGAGGAAGGCAACGTCAGGGGCTGTGGCGTCTAGGAGGTTCCAGAGTTCGATGGCGTGTCTGTGGACGGAGCGGGTGTTGAGCAGGATGCACTTGAGGTGGGTGCTGCTGGAGTTCGACTTTGCGGGTGCTGGTGCAGGGCTGGACCGGATGCAGGTGAACTTGCAGGCTTGGCAGCTGAAAGGTCCGTGGGTACGTCTTGGAGTGGCTTGATGACACTCTGGGAGTCGGCCGGTGTTGAGAGCGGTGAGGGTGGCGGCGGAGTACGTCAGGCGGGTCGGTCGGGGTCCTCGTGGGCCAGGGGTCCTGGCACTGGGCGCGGTCCAGGCACGGACGGGCGCAGACGGGCTTACCTTTGGCGCGCCTTCGGCGCACAATCGGCGCGCCCGCTGCGCGTGACCGCTGCGCGTTCGCACGGTCGCCATTTAAGGCGAAGTGCGCGGGTGGGCGGAGCAGCTGGGAGGCGGGAGCGGGGAGGGTACAAAAAAGAAAAAGGGGCGGGGAAAAGCGGCGGTGGCGGGAAGGGAGGGCGGGGGGCGGCGCGGTAGGCGGACAACAAGGAAGGAAAAGCTAAACACGGGGAAAGTGAAAAAAATACAAACAGGCACTAATTTTCGGCAAAACCAGGGCAAAACGAGATTGAAACAATACAGGCACAAATTCACAACAAAACAAAGGGAAAAACAAACAACCGCAGCGGAGGCAGCCGGCAACCGGCAAACGAGTCAGCAGCGAGGCAGAAGGCAGGCAGGGGGCACACGCAGCAGCTGGTGGCCGTGCGGCGCGGGGGTGTCCCACAAGTGGGTCAAACTCACCTGCGTCGCACGGTCGCCATTTAAGGCCAAGTGCGCGGGTGGGTGGAGCAGCTGGGAGGCGGGAGCGGGGAGGGTACAAAAAAGAAAAAGGGGCGGGGAAAAGCGGCGGTGGCGGGAAGGGAGGGCGGGGGGCGGCGCGGTAGGCGGACAACAAGGAAGGAAAAGCTAAACACGGGGAAAGTGAAAAAAATACAAACAGGCACTAATTTTCGGCAAAACCAGGGCAAAACGAGATTGAAACAATACAGGCACAAATTCACGACAAAACAAAGGGAAAAACAAACAACCGCAGCGGAGGCAGCCGGCAACCGGCAAACGAGTCAGCAGCGAGGCAGAAGGCAGGCAGGGGGCACACGCAGCAGCTGGTGGCCGTGCGGCACGGGGGTGTCCCACAAGTGGGTCACACTCACCTGCGTCGCACGGTCGCCATTTAAGGCCAAGTGCGCGGGTGGGCGGAGCAGCTGGGAGGCGGGAGCGGGGAGGGTACAAAAAAGAAAAAGGGGCGGGGAAAAGCGGCGGTGGCGGGAAGGGAGGGCGGGGGGCGGCGCGGTAGGCGGACAACAAGGAAGGAAAAGCTAAACACGGGGAAAGTGAAAAAAATACAAACAGGCACTAATTTTCGGCAAACCCAGGGCAAAACGAGATTGAAACAATACAGGCACAAATTCACGACAAAACAAAGGGAAAAACAAACAACCGCAGCGGAGGCAGCCGGCAACCGGCAAACGAGTCAGCAGCGAGGCAGAAGGCAGGCAGGGGGCACACGCAGCAGCTGGTGGCCGTGCGGCGCGGGGGTGTCCCACAAGTGGTCATGTCATCCTGTTTTTTAACTTCCCATGCTGTCCATCTGCTCAGCTGTTGGGCTATAGTTCATGAAAGGCAGCATGGAGAGTCACTTAAAAGAAGCCCAGCTTTCTGTATTTATCCACTTTTAAAAATGAATGCAGACAGAAAACATATTGCTTTTTGTCTGTATTTATCTGTAAAAATGTGTAAAAACTGAAAAACTGTGAGCCTTATTAATACTCCATAAAGTCCATAGGTGACACCCCTATGGTCACACCATCATCAAGTGTCCATTCTCTTTGTTCCATTTTCTACTTTGCAGGCTGCAACATCCACAGAAAGCCCACTAGACATGGGAACAACATCCTTTTCTCACACCCAAATCCATAAAGAATAGTACTTTCCTTTACCTTCTGGTTTCCCATGTACTTTCGTCAAGGTCTGTTTCTCAGACTACGTATCTATCTCTAGTTTGGAAATGTATCTATTCTAATCTAACAATGCTCCTGCAAGGAAGCCACAGTAGCAGAAACTGAAATACAGTAGTTTGTGAAATGCAGCATGGTAAAGTGCAGGCCTAAACTATAAAGTCAAGTTAACCATTAAGTTCTATGGTGCACATTTATTTATTTATTTATTTATTTCTCGAGTTTTGTATAAAGTGAACGTGACCCGAAGGCATCAAAGTGCTTTACAGAGATAGCACAGCAGCAATTACATGAATTACATAAAAATCAAATAACTGTACATAGTAACAGTATAAAAAGGGGTATACGATAGACTGCAGGATATGTGAATGATATAGCAGGAGTTACACAAGTTACATAAGCAAAAAAGAGTACATAGTAAGAGTGTAAAAAGAAATATACAATAGACAGTAGGATATGTGAATGATATAGCAGCAATTACACAAGTTACATAAAAAGAGTAAATGGAAATAGTAGCCATATGGAAAGACAGTAGGATGTGCAAACTTAATAGTTCTGAGGTACTTATGGTAGGGAGTTGCAAAGGTGGGGAGAGTAGAGTCACAGTTTTTCCTGAAGGCAGTGGTACTCCAATTTAGACAGAGGGTGTGGGTTAGGAGCATCAGGCCAATCGGGCCGCATAGAAATACATAGTAACCGTATAAAAAAAGTATACGATAGAGAGTAGGATATACAAATGAGATAGATCTGAAGTAGTTATTGCAGGGAGTTGCTAAGGCGGGAGAGTAGAGTCACAGTTTTTCCTCAAGATAGTGGTACTCAATTATAGATGGAGGGAGCGTGGTAGGAGCATCAGGCCAATCGGATCATTTAGTGGGGAGGGTTTAGGTATTTGTTGAGAAGCAGACGTTTAAGTTTCGTCTTGAAATGAGGGAATGCTTAATTGACACGTAGATCCTGAGTTAACAAGTTTCAGATTCTGGTACCATGCCTGGAGAAGAAGAAGGTGCACAATTCTTCTTTCTGCAATTTGGACAGAATCAGGAGTAGACTGTTGTAGCTTCAAAGGGGTCTCTTGACTGGCTTTTGATAGTTTGTTTGCGAGGTAAACAGTTTTTTCCATGTACAGAGCTTTGTGGGTTATGCAAGTAGTTTTAAATATACATCTTGCCTAGATTGATAGTTGAGTTTCCTAAGACTGGGAGTGATGTGGTCAAAGCAAGTCTCTTCTGACAGTAGTTTGGTCACTGCAAAGAGTGTAGCTTTCAAAGGGGCTACGTGCGTTTTTGAGGCGCCCGTGAGCATTGCTTTACCTTTGTCCAGTTTGGAGAGGACGTAAGATTGTATCACAATCTTTAGGTCTTCATTGGGGATGAAGGGTTTGATATTTTTAAGGAGTTTCAATGTGTAGAAGGAACTTTTTGCTGAGGCATTAATATGCTCTTTCATGGTCAGGTATTTGTGATCACCAGAAAGTTTACAGAATTGGAGACGGGTCGTTTTTAGTTTAATGCAGTGAGATTGTCTAGCCAAATATCAACAGGAAAGGACTTTTCTTTTGGTTGGATGATCAGGAGTTCGGTTTTGCTTGGGTTAAACTTAAAATGTTTGTTAGTCAGCCAGGATTGAACTGTGGAGTGATATTTAGGTGCTGGATGTCTTTAAGTGATGAGATTTTAATGTAGATTTGGTGTCATCTGCATAGAGATGATAGGTAATTCAGGATTGCTTCAGGATTATTGCAAGGGGTTATATATAGCTTTTGAATAGGGCAGGAGACAAGATTGACCCTTTGTGGAACTCCTTGAGAGGCTGGTGTTGCTTTTGAGGTGGAGTTGTTTAATTGGATTAAGTGTGATTATCCGAAGGAAGCAAACCAACGAAGGACAGTTCCATTGATACCTGCATGTTGTGGGAGGATGTTTAGGATGATGTCATGATTGACAGTATCAAAGGCATCTGAGTAGTCTAGGTGGACTAGGAGGCAGGCCTGGCCTTCATCCAGAGATCTGTGTAGGTTGTCGGTGATGTACAGTATTGTAGTCTCTGTGCTGCAGCCTTTCCTGAACCCAGATTGCAAGGTGTTGTGCAGGTTGTATTTTTCAATGTGGTTGTTGAGTTGTGCCAACCCACATTTTTCAACGATTTTGGCCAGGAGAAGGAGGTTATTTATAGGCCTGTAATTGTTAAGTTCGTTCTTGTCACCATCAGGTTTTTTGATGATGGGGTGACTTGGCCGAGTTTGAGGGACCCCGGCATGGAGCCGCTCAATAAGGAGTTGATGATTTTGGTACATATAGGAGAGATGATGTGACTAAGACTTTTTACAAGCGCTGCAGGGAGGGGGTAGGAAATGTGCGATGTTGGCTTCATGCAAGCAAATAGTTTGAGAACTTTTTCTTGAGGGATATGATTGAATTCGGCCCATGTTGCATCTTTTTTCAATTGCAAGGGGTTAAGGTTGGTGCTCTGGATTGCTGATAGGGGGAGTTTGAGGATATAGCCATTAATAGGAGGCAGGGCCTTGGGTGGACCCTCCTTGCAAGGGGGGTATCTATGGTGTACGGAGGTGGATGGAGGTGGATGGGTGAAGACTGAGTTTGATCTTTTTTTTTTTTTCTGAGACGTATGCTGCAAACTCTTTGCAGCACTTAGTAGAGTCATTGATTGAGTGTTGAGGGAACAAGGAGGTTTGCTGTTTAATGATGTTTAAAAGGTCTTTAGGTCTGTACTAGTCGAGTTGGGCTCAGAAGGAGGATTTTTCTGTGAAGGTGTGTTTTTTGTACTTTAGGCGTTCAGCTCGGAGGAGGGAGAGACTGTTTAGCAAGTGTTTTTGTCTCTAGTTTCTTAGGGCCAATCAGAGTTGTCACCTCTCATTGTTGAGGTCTTTATTAAACAAGAATCTGGAAGGGATACTCCTTGGTTTCTTGAGTTTCAGAGGGGAGACTATGTCAAAGAGTTCTGCCATTTTTGTTTTGTCGTGGACTGTTCTAAGCCATCCTGGGTGATTCAATGTGTGTTCCACACCCAATGCTTAGGATGGATTTTTTTGGGGGAGGCTCAGGTTGGATGGCATTTAAATCGAAAAGGATTAGGTGGTGGTCAGTCCAGTCTGAAAATAGGATGGAGTGAAGGGATAAGGTGTTATGCTTAGGGATGATTGCGTCAAGGGTAGAGCCCTTGGTGTTTCCTTATTGCAGTGTTGGTTGGGTGAGATCATTCGCTTCCAGGAGGGTGTATAAGGCTTGTTCTGTTGGACCAGTGGAATTGTTCAGTGTCAGGTTTGGGTCACCTGGCATAATGTGTGTGCTGCCTTTTAGGGAGGTTTGCACTATTAAGGCAGTTAAGTCTTCAAGGAATTGTGAGTTTTACCCTGGGGGCGGGTGATAGATGACATGAAATGTGATGGGGTTGGGGCCTTTAGAGGAGAGCTGAGCTCCTAAATATTCAAAGGTGGGGTCTTTGATCATGCACACAGGAGTTAAGCAAAGATCGTTTTTGTGTATGATGGCTAATCCATCACCCCTGTGATCCTTGTGGTCCCAGAAAGCACAATTTAACATAAACAAATAGTAACTCTTTAATACATTTAGTTCATATTGCATAAGACATACTGTAAATAGTCAAATTACTCAAAGTTAAGTATGACTAAGAGCTATGTTTGAATGTACATACATGTAACATTAGTGCATTCGTTACATAGGGGTTATCGTTTAAATTGCCATAACATTCTACAGATGCGGAGAGATGTTTGTGTCTAATTTTCAAGTGATTATACATTATACAGACAAATTAGCACAAGAAATTCGGGTTTCTTCATCAGTGAAAGTACATTATTAATTAAAAGAGGATGGTTTAAATAATACAAGCTTAATTAAAACATCTTAATTGGCATGGTTAAACACTTACTTCTAAGTAGATTCTCTAATTCTGCAATAAATGCATTTTTTAATAGTAATGTTGAATGTAACTTTTTTCAGCAAGCATTGAAACAAGTAAGAAAAGTGTTAGGTGCACATTCATGTCACATTTTGTGGACACTTTCTCCATATTTTGTGACATGTAAAGAGTGGGCAGTTTTGAGCTGCACCGGAACCATGGCTAATTAGTAGATGGTTGCTTCCCATGTGAAGGGGCTCAGTGAGAAGAAACTGATGGAATAGAATGTAGCCCAAGTGATTGCCAGTGGCAGAGGCTTTTACAAGCATTCCAACCAATAACATTTGCTGTTTCACTATGATGCCCTAGCTAGGTCTGATGAATAAGCCCAGACATAAATCCTGGGCTTTCTATGCTATAGGATCTAAGCTGCATCTCACTGATCAGGCTCAGGTAGTCTGAAACTGGTCTGGGGTTTTATGTTGTCCCATTCAGAGGGAATGAGACCTAGCAGTTGATCCTCAACTATTCCAACCAATGCAGGGCCAATAATTAATTGCATATGGTTGCTCCATATCTAGAATGGTGCTGTGGGCAAAAGAACAATGGAAGGGAGTATGGCTCAAGTGGCTCACAGTAGCTAAGACTTTGGCAAGCGTTCCACTCATCATCTTTTGTTATTTTAACAAATGTGACCGTTAACCTCAGGCTGGGTCTACTGCACCTTCAGTTCAAGAACTTTCTATGGATACCTCATTTCAATGATAATCTAAGGATCAACCTAACCTAATTCCTTCGGCTATTAAGGGCTCCCTTTTCTCCCCTTACACGATGTGTACAATTGCAATTTGGCTCACCTCACAGATCTTACATCCTGATGCCTCAGTGAAAAGTACTCTATTGATTTCAGTTATGTCTGAATTATATAATTGCCTACAAGTAGGTAGGTAGTAATTGTAAAGCAGCAGAAGGGTATATGAAATACCCTAAGTGATTGGCAGTGCGAGTATTTATAACTCCAGTAATATGAGTGGTTTGCCTGTAATGCTAATGACAGCATAATCAACAATGCCTGATGCATTTGTTATCTCTGAGATCATACTAAATAGAGACATGCATGTGACTACTTATCGCCGAAGGTGGGATTGTCGTCTTTTTAGCCCTTTGGAGTTTTCCATCTGCCCTCATAACTTCTTCTGAAGTCATCTGTCTTCCTCTAATAACTCACTAAACAACCGTTGAGCCCTTACTTAGGCTACAAACACCTATTATCCAGTAGTGGGCAACTGATCAGCCACATACTAATCTTTTTTTTTTAGCACCAATTGCGCCAGTTGATTTTGCTTGGATCATTTTGGGTTTCTTATTTACCTCCTTTTGTAAATGAGGACACTGAGGAACATTCCTCCTTTAACCCATGCCAGCAGGGTCTATCCCAAGGTCTCCGAAGAGAATGTTGCCTCAGCCCTGATTAACATCAAAACCATGTCAGTGGTCTTCTTTGATAATGCCTTGACACAATGACTGGATTCTGCAGGCATTGGATTTGGAGGCCATCTGTCTTGGTATAAAGAAAGACTACAAAAGGAGGAACACACCTAAAAGCTTAAATAAGAAAGGACAATCAAAAACATATTTTGTGACCTTAATACCTATTAAGATAACTTTCTCCAAATAGTTTTCATGTAGAATTCTGCACACCTGTGGGCGCTCCAGCAGCACTCCATACAGAAACAAGCATAATTCAAACTCCTCGACCACACTTTCAATTCGGAACCCTCACCCACACTTTCAAGGCGCTAAAAACCACTGTCCAAGGATACCGCAACAATCAAATCTGATTTCACAAATCTTCCATGCACCCCCACTCATCCGGACTCATACGGCCTAACATTCCACACATACAGAAAACCAGATCCAGCGATCAAGCTTTGTCCTACAAAAGTCTGAATGTATGGAAGGACCTGACACTACACCTGAGAGCCTCCTCCTCAGTTCTTGCATCCGCAAGAACCTGAAAACCTGGCCTTTCAAATAGTCCCACTAAGCCATAGGTTTGGCCAGACTTACAAGTGCTCAACTCTAGGATAGCCTGCTTGGTGATCGTGCACTCTACAAATCTGCATAACTTAGCATAACCATCACCCAGTCCGAGCAAGAAAATGTCAACATTTTGAAAGACTCTATCACACTCTAGGGCAGGGCATTCACCATTATATTCCCTGACACTTTCTGCTCAGAGAAATGTTCTCATACTAAAATCCCAAAGCTTAACACCTTCGCTGCGGTTTATTCTGCCGCAGCGCTAAGGGGGCGGGGGGGCCGCGCGGCACTCACACGCTGGTGACGGAACCGCTCTGTCACCAGCCTCGGGTGAGCTTTGCTGATGACGGAGCGGTTCCGTCATGGCCCCGCCTGCTCAATAGAACGCGCCGCGCAGGTGCGAAATCAGCGCCGCGCAGGCACATCGGGCGGGCCATGACGGAACCGCCCCGTCATCAGCACAGCGCCACTGCAGCTGATGATGGAGCGGTTCCGTCATCAGCCTCGAAGGAGTTTATTCCCTCTAAACATTACATCACTTGTGAATTTCTCCAGAGATTCTGCGCCAAATTTCTCTCATGAATATGTACCACTCCCTTACCAGGCAATTACTGATTTTTTTATGATCTCACATTTGACCTCTGTCAGATGTATTTGATTAAGTTTGCATCTACTTGACATTACTATGCTGTAATATACAACAAGTTAGCCACTGATATAAACTCACCTAGACTTATTCATGTCTGTAATACCAATTTATCGTCTGTGATTGTTCCCAAAATTTGAAAACTCGCTCATAAAAACACAGAATGCTGTACCTGAATTCCTGGTACATTAGAGTCAGATCCATCTCCTTTCTTTTGCTTCAACATAATCAAACACCCTGTCAATCACAAACTGCCTCTGTTTTCAGGGGGGAAATGAAACTCGCTGTTAGAAACCTGGTTTCAGGTTAGCAGAGGTATGCAACATGTCAAACAGTGAAAACACCACACAAAATGAGTCAATAAATAGAGCTTAATTTAATAAATAAAACAAGAACCAAAATGACAAAATCTAACAATTAGAACTTAAGATATGAAGTGTTAAAGAATAAACTGTAAAAATAGTGCCTAAAAGCAATAAGCACCTATTTGGGATATCTGGTCGCTCTGAACCGGTACAAAGTCAAAAGTTAAGGCTGACCACGATAGAGCCCAGGCCGGATATTGGGACCCACTTGATCCTGGTTTGCGCCGATGTCAAAGAAGATGGGGGTTCAGCTGGGAGATGTGTTGGTTTTCCCCAGGGAAAGGCAGAGACGTGTCCGTTCTGAAGGTGAATGGCTGATCCCGAATGCGATGCATCAGTTCTGCTCTTGTAGCAGGGATCCATCTAGTTTGGTCTGCCCTGTTCCCATGATGCACTGGGCCAGGGACAGACTAATTTGCATATGGCCAGGTTCTGAGCTGGGATGGGGCAGTGAGCTAAATAACGGTGATGAATCAAGCCCTGATCTTTGGACTGGGTAAGAGTGGTCTGCTTAATTCAGACACTCTGTTCATCACCACCCCCTTTTCTGAATCGTTTTTGGCCACTATAGGTGTGGCAGGGTATACTCAGACATGAGTCCCTTGCTCACTGCTCCATCAGGATTCAAGCAAGCCGGGCCGACGACGGCTGTAATGCCAGAAACCGGTCCCCGGAAGCTTGTCTCCTTTCTGGTGAAGAATTGGCTTGGTAGTTTGGTCTGCCCTGTTCCCATGATGCACTGGGCCAGGGACAGACTAATTTGCATATGGCCAGGTTCTGAGCTGGGATGGGGCAGTGAGCTAAATAACGGTGATGGATCAAGCCCTGATCTTTGGACTGGGTAAGAGTGGTCTGCTTAATTCAGACACTCTGTTCATCACCACCCCCTTTTCTGAATCGGTCTCGATGAAGAGGCATGGGTTTGGCAAAGAAGCACCTAAGGCCTCACTTCCAATCCAAGGGTTCCGGACTGGGGTGACATCACTTGGCAGGGCAGTCTCACGGATGGCAGAGCCCAGGTGCAGATACAGATAAGTTGGAAGTCTTTTAAGTCCGGGAGACTTCAGGAGACAAGCCCTCGGAATCACTCTTGTTTCAAGTGATGCAGCTCCAGTTCTTTTCACCCAAGCAGGCAGGAGTCCAGCGGAGTGGCGGTCCTTCAGCAGCATAGCAGCTCTTCTTCACAGGTCCAGACATATATTAAGTTGGTGGTGTAAGAGGTCCAGTACTTATACCCAGCTGTGCATTTGAAGTGGTTGGGGAGACTTCAAAGAAAGGTGTCTGAAGTGTAGAGGTCCTCCCTTCCTGTCCTTGATCCAGGCTCACTACAGGGGGATATGCAGCCCTTTGTCTGTGGACAGCACACAACCTATTCAGGTGTACGTGTGAGGCTGTGTCCAGCTCCTCCCTCCCATCCTTCCCAGGATGGCCCATCAGGATGTAGATGTCCCATCAGTCCCACCTAAGCTCCCTTTGTGTGTGGCTGCCTAGAAAGAATGAACAAAGTCCAGCTGTCCCACACTACAGACGTATATTCAGAGACAGGCAACAGGCACAGAATGGCTAAAGTTAGAAAATGCCAACTTTCTAAAAGTGGTACAAAAGGGGGTGGTGATGGACAGAGCATCTGAAACAATCAAACTCTCACACCCAGTCAACAGATCTGGGTTTAATCCATCACTGTTCTTTAGCCCACTCTGCCACCCCAGTTCAGACATGGCCATATGCAAACTCCCTTTTGAACAACTTTCTAAAAGTAGCATTTTCAGACTTGCAACTTAAAAATCCAACTTCAACATCAGTTGTGATTTTAAAGTATAAGTCCAGAGACACCAAACTTGAAAAATATTTCTCACATTTGGGAATTACACTTAAAAAATGTAATAAGGTCATTTGGCGTTATCCTTTAAGAGTGTTAAGCCTTGCAGTAGTGAAAAACGAATTTGGGAGTTTTTTACTACCAGCAGGGCCGGACTGACTACCGGGCAGTTTGGAATGCTGCCGAGCTGGGGGCTGATTTCAATGCGGTGGGGGCTGATTTAGTTCATGGAGACCTGCGTGTGCTTTGAAATAATTAAAGCAAAACTAATTCCGTTTAGCACACGCAGATCTCCATGAACGAAATCAGCCCCCAGCTCAGCAGCATTCCAAACTGCCTGGTAGCCAGTCCGACCCTGACTACCAGAGCATGTAAACCCTAAAGTTACATGTCCTGCCTTTTAATTGCATTGCACCCTGCCCTCTGGGTTACCCAGGACCTACCTTAGGGGTGACTTATACAATACAATAGGATTTATAAAGCACAAGCTACTTTTGAGGAAGTGTCCCTGCGCTAGCAGCTGGGTAAGTTATTAAAATAATCATATGTATAAAAATGAAAGGTTTAGGCCTGGCAATAGGTTTATCTTGCCAGGTCGAAATGGCAGTGTAAACTGCACAAAGAGCCTGAGCCATGGTTAGCAGACTACTTAAGTGAGTGGAACAATGAGTGCTGCAGGCCCACTAGTGCGGTAACTGCAAACACAACAATGATGGACAGAATGTGGATCAATGTCACACATTCACCCCAGTCCAAAGATCTGGGCCCAAATCCATCGTTTTTCCACTCCACACCACCCTGGGTTAGACAATGGCGATATGCAAATCAGCGCTGACCCTGTGCCCCATGGGAACAGTCCAGTCCGAACTACAAAAGCCATGTCCTTCCCAGAACGGAAACAAGCATCCGAGGACCGGCCCGGTTTCGAGGTAACACCTCTCATCAGCCCGGCTAGCTTGATTCCAGTGGTGTGGAGTAACTGGGACTCACGTCTGAGCATCCCCAGTACACTTAGAGCGGTAACTGCAAACACAACAATGATGGACAGAATGTGGATCAATGTCACACATTCACCCCAGTCCAAAGATCTGGGCCCAAATCCATCGTTTTTCCACTCCACACCACCCTGGGTTAGACAATGGCGATATGCAAATCAGCGCTGACCCTGTGACCCATGGGAACAGTCCAGTCCGAACTACAAAAGCCATGTCCTTCCCAGAACGGAAACAAGCATCCGAGGACCGGCCCGGTTTCGAGGTAACACCTCTCATCAGCCCGGCTAGCTTGATTCCAGTGGTGTGGAGTAACTGGGACTCACGTCTGAGCATCCCCAGTACACTTAGAGTGGTAACTGCAAACACAACAATGATGGACAGAATGTGGATCAATGTCACACATTCACCCCAGTCCAAAGATCTGGGCCCAAATCCATCGTTTTTCCACTCCACACCACCCTGGGTTAGACAATGGCGATATGCAAATCAGCGCTGACCCTGTACCCCATGGGAACAGTCCAGTCCGAACTACAAAAGCCATGTCCTTCCCAGAACGGAAACAAGCATCCGAGGACCGGCCCGGTTTCGAGGTAACACCTCTCATCAGCCCGGCTAGCTTGATTCCAGTGGTGTGGAGTAACTGGGACTCACGTCTGAGCATCCCCAGTACACTTAGAGCGGTAACTGCAAACACAGCAATGATGGACAGAATGTGGATCAATGTCACACATTCACCCCAGTCCAAAGATCTGGGCCCAAATCCATCGTTTTTCCACTCCACACCATCCTGGGTTAGACAATGGCGATATGCAAATCAGCGCTGACCCTGTGCCCCATGGGAACAGTCCAGTCCGAACTACAAAAGCCATGTCCTTCCCAGAACGGAAACAAGCATCCGAGGACCGGCCCGGTTTCGAGGTAACACCTCTCATCAGCCCGGCTAGCTTGATTCCAGTGGTGTGGAGTAACTGGGACTCACGTCTGAGCATCCCCAGTACACTTAGAGCGGTAACTGCAAACACAACAATGATGGACAGAATGTGGATCAATGTCACACATTCACCCCAGTCCAAAGATCTGGGCCCAAATCCATCGTTTTTCCACTCCACACCACCCTGGGTTAGACAATGGCGATATGCAAATCAGCGCTGACCCTGTGCCCCACCCCCCTTTTGAAATTATGCAGGCCCACTAGTAGCATTAAATTTACAGGCCCCTGGCACATGTAGTACACTTTACTAGGGACCAAAAAGTAATTTAAATATGCCAATTGGGATGAACCAATATTTCCATGTTTAGGGGAGAGAGCACAAGCACTTTAGCACTGGTTAGAATTGCACAGAGTCCTAAAGTCAGCAAAAACGAGGTTAGGAAAATGGAGAAAGTAGGCAAAAAGTTGGAGGAAGACCACCATAAGGCTGTCAGGTCTCACACTAGCTTATTGACTTCTTTGGTTGATTTTGAACTTTCTGGTCATAGCAACAGAAAGATACATTTAAGGAAAGTTGACATAATTACATCTTCAAGAATGTCAAGGTGTGGAGGCCAGTACCTGGCAGAGGCTATGACCAATGCGCCCATCCCACAGAGGGAGAATACTTCTTGCACATCAGTGCAACTGAATATTTGTTTCTGAGCAACATAACCTGTCTTTGAGTGATTTTGTTTCTGACAACTAAAAGCAATGCTGACTGGGTCACTGCTGCAAACTGCATAGTATTACATTTCTTGCAAATGTGCCCCTGCGGTGGCAGTGAAAGCAGTAGAACGTTGCAGCAGTGAACTTAAAATGTGGTGCAGAATCTGTGTGGGTAAAACAACCTCATTGGATGCCAGTCTGCCCACAACATCTTAGCAATTCTTGACCTGACTGAGAGCTTAGTGGACTGGTACTAAGTCACAAACATGACAGATATACCGCTACAGCATTTATTACACTTCGAGCAAGACAGATGGGATATTTGTAACATTTGTGTTTGTTGGATGACTTAAATGTTGCAGTCAGATCAGATATCTCCTAAGGAACTGAAGCATGGTAGATGGCAAGTCTGTCTCTATTGATCCTTTTGAAAAAGTAAATGTGTGTAATGCAGTACTTTGGGAACTTTATTCCAGTAGTATGGTGTTGTTGAAGTCTTTCTCACTCCTTAGCTATGCTGTTTTCAAAATCCCCACATTGATTCTGATATCAATTTGTTATTTTCTGAGTCATAAATGATCTGGTAAATTTGAATGTCTGACTTCTGCATTAAGTGTGACTTACTCCTCAATTCCGAGGACTGATTCACAAATCCTGTTCTGAGTTCTTGAGTTGTATTGTCTTATTCAAGACCAATGTGTGACTTCCTCATAGTATTCCTTTGGTAAGCTATATGAATCAGGTCCATAAGCATGCATGTATTTCTTGAATCCGGAAATATAGGACAGTTTCACACCTAAGAACAAAATACAACTACTCACAAATAATTGTTGTGTGAATTGATCCGGTGTGAGGATTTTCCATGTAGAATGCTGCTGTAGTGATATATTGAGGAGTAAATGTGCCCTCACCCACTTTATGCCTTAGTAATTGTTGATGCATTGTAGTGGGGGATTTGTTTACACTGTAATCAGGGTAATTAGTAACTGTTTTGCTACAGTTTTCATTGTCCACCAGGTATTATACCATAAATTGTCTTGTACTGTACGTTACAGGGGAAATTCTGTGATGTTTGAATCCTTACAAGGAAGCTAAATTCACACTATTCACTCAGTGTTAGCTTCATTTCTATACGTTTCAGTGATTTTTAGTTAGAACCCTAAAAACCCCATTACCTTAGTCTGCAAGCGACTAAGGTAGTGAGAGGAACAGGGACCCTACTGGAATTAGCAGAATGAGACAGGGTGAAAAAAACGTGCAATGGTGATAGGACACCCATGGTAGCATCTGGAAAGCAGAGGTGGAATATGGGGGGAAGGGACCTCATGTGAGGCAGGGACTGAAGTGGATAAGAGAAATAAACAGAGTGGAAATGGAGAGAGCCTTCAAACAGGAACTGGGGAAACACTAAAGACCAGAACACCTAATAGGGTGATTAACCAGATCAGCTTAGGACCGGAGGTCAGGGAGGCAACTTGATTTCAGATAGGAATGTGGCAGCGACTCAGACTAAGAAAGTGATTACGGCTTGGTAGGTTAAAGGAATTCACATAGGAAGTGGACCCACAGCATGCAAAGTCATGTGAAATAGCTCCTAACAATTTTGGAAGAGTAATCTTCACAGATGTATGTGTTTTCATGGTTTAATCTATAATGTGATAATACATATTATATATTTTGAGAAATGGTTGAGGTCTAAAGTAATGCCACACGTTTAGAGGGCAGAAAAACAGACAGCTGAACATCAGCCCCTTTCCTGGGGTTGCTTAAATTTTACATGGATGGCATTGCACAAATTCAAGAAACTTAATCCACCTTCATGGATGTTGAAGCTTGCCAGTTATGACGGACTATAGATAAAAAGCCTTGTTCACGATTGATGACATTGTATCGGATGTTATGTTTAATGGCTCAGTAGAATTTTCTATAAAGTATATTGAAATTGGCGAGAGAGATATCTAGTGTTTCTAAAGGCTGGTTAATGCCCACATGTGATTGTAAGCTCCTTTTGATTGGTTCTTGTGTTTAACTCATTTTGGCTGTTTTAGAATGCAACGGTATTTGAAATAGCACAGTCAAATACGTTGCGGCCCTGAGCTGAGTTGAGTGTAAATTTCCAGAGGTAATCACCTTTTACTCTCTGATTAAGACTATAAAGATATACGGCATGATTCAATAGCTGCATTTTTAGTAACATTACATAAATAGTAGTACTACTTTCTACAAAATGCAATTCACTGAACTACATGTGGAGATCTCTGCCTCCACATCTCCTACATTTTCTTTAGGGAGATCTACACACATGAAAGGTTTATACTAAATGTGGAAGGGACCTTGGGAAGTGGTAGGAAAATGATGAATAGCTACTACAAAATGGGAGGGAGTTTGGGGAAAATTAAGAAAGGCTTTAAGGAGGGACAGGCTACTACAAGCACCCACCACAAAATAGTATGTTCATGCTATCGACAAACTGCACTTCTTCAGCTGTAAAGGGGACAACTGATGAGAAAATGAACTCCAACACATCCTTGGAGTAGGTGAAGCCCAAATCATGCCCACCCACATGTACTGCAGCAAACTCTCATACAAAATAACACAGGCAGGGACTTAAAAATACACCTCATAGGAAATAATGTTCAACAAATACAATTATTTTAACATTAAAAATATATATAGTGTGTGTGTGAGAGAGTGTGTGTGTGTGTAAAAATATTACTACATTATTTTATTATTTTAAAATGCAATAAAAGACTCAATTTAAATAATAATGATATCAAACTTTTAAACATGTGTTAAAAAGTAAAAATAATTGTAAATATTTCTACACATATCACTTAGCAAATTTTTATATTTATTAAATAAAAATATAATTGTCACTGTGGTTGGGAATTTAAATTATTTGTTAAGAAATACTATTTATAAATTAAATACTTTAATAGAATATTTTAATGGATGTTGTTTTATAATAAAAAATTTACATTACTATTTTATGTTACAATATTTGTGATATTGTGGTGAGAATAATAAGCTTTAATATTTTGCTTTCTAATTTCCTATATAGAGACTTCTGCCACAAAGGCTGATATCTCTCCCACATTTGTAAAGTTACTAGATGTAACTCTACACTTATAAATCCTGCTGTAGGAGGCTTTACCAGCGGGTGAAGATGTGTAAGTCTACACTTAGAAGTACACTTGGAAATGTTGCCCCCAAAACAATTGTAGATTTACACTGTGTCCAGTAGCAGACTTACACATGAATACATCTACAGCTGTAAATTTACCTTTGTAAATCAGGCCCCTAGACCTTAGCATAGATTCACTATTGTTTTCTATTTCAAAAGGTGATTTTGTCATCGTGATTCATGTGTGGTAATGGTGTTTCTTAGTACGGTGTGTGCCCAGTAAAATATGTTTGCCCTCCATTTTAAAATGAAGTAGGTTTTGTGTATTTGTATCCCTGTTCCTGATGATAATCCCTTCTTTACACATTTACACTATATGATGATAACATTATCGCCATTGTTTATAGATCTTTATTCACCATTTCCTCCTTCCCCTATACACAAATAGAAGCCATTGAAGCTCTCCCTTTTTGCATTCAACTTGCTGCTAACTCCACTCTTACAGGTTTATTAGTCTACCGCCCCCCTAAATCTAAACCTTCCTTCCTTCCGGAATTCTTGGATTACGTCCTCCAGGCCAGTTCTCGTTATGCCAATTTCACCTTACTTGGAGATCTTAATCTCCATGTGGAGAAAGCATCCGACCCTATAAGTACTAATTGTCTTAATACACTTTCAGATGGCGGACTCAATCTTCTGGTTTCTCGTCCTATCCATAAAGCGGGTCATACTCTTGACCTCATATGCTCCAACCATGCCGGTCTTACCACTGATGATCCTTATCCTGTGATCTGGTCCGATCACCTTTTTATTCCTTTTTCTATTTCGTTATCCCAGCAAGTAAGACCTCGAGTTTTAGCTAAAACTCTTGGTCGTAATTGGAGCAAGATCTCCTCAGAAAGCCTAAGAGTACAATTACCCTCAACTACCCCCAGGGAGGCTATCGACTTAGATTCCAGGCTGACCAATTTTAACGGCTGGATCACCTCTGCTATAGACTCAATCGCCCCTATCAGGCCGATCAAAACATTTCAATATGCCCCCTCCTCAGTATTCAGATGAACTTCGAAAGTGTAAGTGTAGTGGAGAGACTTTGGAGATTATCATACTCCCCAGATAGCAAACTGAAATATAAATTAGCTCTTAAAAATTATAGGAAAAAGATCTTAGATCACAAAAGACTTTACCTAGAAGAAAAAATTAACAACGCCCAAGGTTCCGCGAGAGAAATTTTTAATACTGTGAGATCCTTTACCAATCCCTCAGCCCTCAAACGACAGTCCCCGGTATCACAATCCCTCTGTAACCGCCTTTCAGACTTCTTCGAGGAAAAAATTGTCATAATCTACGATTCCTTTCCCTGTAAAAATAACACTGACAAACCGGCCAAACAATATAAAGCGCTCGCCCCAATACTCAACCCAGCTCTGAATAGTATCTGGAACGACTCATTAAGTACTGGTATCTTTCCTGACTCGTGGAAACACGCACGCATTGTCCCCATCCTGAAAAAGGCCAATGCTGACCCTAATGAGCCAGCCAACTATAGGCCCATCTCTCTGTTGCCAGCTCCAGCCAAGGTACTTGTAAAAACTGGTACAACAGAAGTTGGCGAACTTCTTGGAAGTTCAAGGGTCATTCCATAATTCACAATATGGATTTAGACAAGGCCACAGTACGGAATCGGCATTAGTTGAGATGTCTGACGCTGTTCGATGGAAACTAGATGCAGGATCGAGGGCGGTGTTGGTGCTGCTGGATTTATCAGCAGCATTTGACACCATCTCTCATCCTGTTCTCCTTGACCGTCTCCACTCTAAAGGTATACAAGGCCAGGCCTTGAAATGGGTGTCATCCTTTTTGTCCAATCGTACACAGGCGGTGTTTACTCCCCCCTTCACCTCAGAAAGCCGTCCATTCAAGTGGGGAGTCCCTCAGGGCTCTTCCTTGAGCCCCCTTCTTTTAATGTATATTTTTCCCCCCTGGCCGAGCTGATTGCCCAGTCTGGAATCAAAGCCACCTCATACGCGGATGACATCCAACTGCTATTTTCTTATGATGACATCTCTGACTCTACATTTGCCTCACTAAAAGATTGTTTACGCAAACTCGCATGTTGGATGGATAACAACTGTCTCCGACTTAATGCTGGAAAGACCGAGGTCCTTTTCTTCCACCAATTATCTCCCCTGGATTCTAACTTGTGGTTGCCACACGATTTAAGCACACCCCCCACCCCTAAAGAATCCGTAAAAAATCTTGGAGTCAGGTGGCACTCTACTCTCTCCTTTCACACCCAAGTTCAAACGTTCTCTGCCGCCTGTTTCTCGAAAATCAAGATGGTCAAAAAACGTATTAACTTCCTACCCAGCAATACAAGGAAAACTATTGTCCAAGCATTAATTACATCGCACTTGGACTATGCTAGTGTGTGGGATTTCCCTTAGAGAACATATCTCCCCACACCGCCGCTCCCTCCACTGGCTACCAATACAGAAAAGGGTTGAATTTAAGGCCCTTATACTGGCTCATAGGGCAATTAAGGGGAAGGGCTCTGCTTATCTTTCTACCTGCCTTCGCCCCTACAAAAACATCAGATCCTTGCGATCCAGCTCCAAAAATCTCCTCACTACCCCAAGATTTAAAAAGATGCGGTCAGGAGGAAAAACTTTTCAAATTGGCGCTGCATCCCATTGGAATAAACTTCTGCAGTCTATTCGCTCAATCCAGGAAGAACTCCCCTTTCGTAAGGCTCTGAAAACACACCTTTTTTGCTAAATCTTATGGAGAAAGAGTCATTTCACCCGCTGGAGCGCCGGGACACCCCGTTGGGGTAGCTGTGCGCTATATAAGAGACACTAAATAAATAAATAACATTGTAAAATAATCTGGAAAAAGAAAAGTCTAGGGGGAAGTCATGTAAATTGCTCTGAGACAGATGTCTGATTATGTTTGTATTAACTGTTTAGGTGTTTTAACACAAATATGGGGAAAACTTCACGTCTTTGTAGTAATAAATTCTCCCTTCTTCATTGTCCCAAACAAGGGCCTCACCACCTGCTCTAGATTGTATGGCCCCCTTATATTATTTTATAGCAGGGGCAAAAAACTCTGCTTCTCTGTAGGTAGTGGTGAGCAAATCCTTTATCAATCTAGGATTCTTTTAGGATAATCATTTCATGGCAGATCACACCCTGCAGTCATTCTCTCTCAATTATTTTAGGAACAGGAGTTGCAATTATTCCGCAGAGTGGGCTGATTTTTACATGCATAGCAGCCTTTGAGGACTCAAAACCAAAATGTAATTAGCTATGCCATTTCTTCTTACAGGTGAGTAGCGGTGTTACAATTTGATTAGAGGTTTGGTTTAATACAGGTATTTTTAGAGGGCTTTTGATGGCAACATAGAAGATATGGTTACGTTTAACTTGCCATTTGAAATAACTTTTCTGATTTTTTAAAAACTATGGAGCCATTGATATTCAATACTGCCATAGGCCATTGATAATCCTTGGTGCCAGAGGCCATTAAAGTGTTAATATTGCCAGGGCCATTGAAGTGTAATATAGTTAGGGAACACTGGTGTTCAACACTGCCAGGTGACATAGAATTCCAATACTCCCAGGGGCTATTGATATTCAACAGTGCCAGGAGCCACTGATGTTCAATACTGCAACTGAAGTTTAATACTGCTAGGCATAATTTATTGTTCATATAGTCAGTTATCAGTGATGTTCATTGCTACCTATGGCCACTAAGGTTCAGTCATATTGGTGTTCGATATTGCACCGAATCATTTATGTGCAGACCTAACAGTTTCCATTGATGTTCATTAATGTTTGTGTCAATTGTAGCTGGTTATTGCCTTGGGCTGTAAATATTCATTACTATAATTACATTATATTTCAGGTTTTGCGACACTGCAAATATTTTGCACATTTACATTAATACAAAATTCAGGAAGTGCACAATATTACACTGGCTTAACAAACATTGTGCACAAGGCTGATGTGATTTTGCAAATTCCAGAATTGTGGTTGTGGATGACAGGACAACTTTTACAAGCATCTTCTTGTGCTCACTTGTTTTTGAGTTTAGTTAAACCCTTTCAATTAATCGGCCCCACGTTCATGCTTTTGTTAAAGATATGTGTTCACTTTTGTCTTCAACATTTGCGTAGCGCCACTATCCGCTTCAGTACTGTAACACGCTCTTGTGCACTGTAGTGAAACCTGAAACCTCATAGACTGTGAAAAAGTGCATTTAACTTTTGATATCCCCTGGAACATTCTGTGCAGAAAATGCAGCATGCCACAATGTTACGTGTCTGTCCATATTCCTCCCACAAGGGCAGGGCGCTGGCAGCTGTTTTTGAATGTTAAGAGGCGATGGCATTTGTGTCTCTTGTTAAATCCATGATTGACATAAGCTGACTAAATAAATCTCCTTACACAGAAGCAATCATATTGAAGTATGCCGGGGTAGGTGGGCGGGATGCGTGCCTCTCCGGCGGCGGTGCTTCCAGGCATGGATGGCTCACTACTATTCAATGTGGACAGTTTACACAATTGAAAGTGCTTATGTGGAGCCCTGTTATTTTCTTTAAATTGAGGTAATAAAAATATACTCTGTAAAATACTCCAACAGTACTGAATGAATGATTGAATACAATCTTTTTTTCTTCGTTAATTAAAGCCATTGCAAAATTCAAAATCATGCAGTTTACAGTGGAACCAATAAATATATAGATATTACTTTTTTAAATGCATATATCCATTAAAGTTATATTGCTGCAGATAAAAAGTGAAATCAGAGCTTTTAGAATAAACATACTGTATGGTAGAATACAATGTACATTATTAAGACATAGTCATGGTCTTGCACGACCTGAGGTGAAGTTTGTTCATGAAGATGGACACAGCAGTAGTGGGATTACTTACTTGTCTTTCCAGCAGTCTAATGTTTGAAACAATCAGACTGCTGACACTGCGAACAGAGCAATCGCTTCCCATTACTCTGCTGTTAGCAGCTGAACTAATCGGACAAATATTGTGTTATATGTAACTTAGTGGCCAGAATTGTTTTTGTGTTTGTGAGGTGTAAGGGGGGTCCTTAAAATGTTGTTAAAAACTGACAACGTCAGACAATTACCATTGGTGTGAGGAAGGATCAATCCATGTGCCGTTTAGGTAATACAGAGCAACTGTTTGTACAAAGTGCAAGAGGTGTGTGTGTGTGGGGGGGGAGGGGCTGACTGATGGTTTGTTGTAGAAGAAAGAGACACTAGTGTACGTCAGAGGTTAACATTCCAACAGTAGTAACGCTGCCAGTCAACCCTTTCAGGTTGGTAATATTTAAGTAGGTAACAATAGCATATTACTAAGTAAAGGAAAATTCCGCTTCGTGGATATTTTCGCTTAGTGCGCCCACTCTGAATGAACTGCTTCTAGATACCTGCACGTAAGACAACACACATAGGCAGGTGGCATAAGTTCACACACAGGGTCGGCATAAGCACTGGTGGTGCCTGGTGCGACAATCTTTGTTGGTGCCATCAGGGCCGGCCTAAGGCATGTGGAAGCTGTGCACCTGCACAGGGCCGCCAAACCCCAGGGGCCGCCACGCCAATATATATCCTTAGATGCATATTTGCGTGGCGGCCCCTGGCAGGGATTTGGCGGCCTCGGGCCCCCTACCTACACTCCCTGCTCAGGGCCTCCGTGAGCCTAGAGCCGGCCCTGGTGCCATACCTCCATCAACGCCTCCTCGGATCCCCTCACTACCACCCAACAAAAATGCCCCTCATCTCTCCATAGACCCTCTCTCACATACATTTAATTTGCTTTATAGTGCTTCTAAAGTTTGGCTTTACTAATCCACTCAGCTATCCACATAACAAACATTATGGTCAGGGACTACCGACCATCCCCCTCCCCTGTCTTGTGCTGCGCACCCACACAATTATTAGAAATTGGACATGAGAGGAGTTTCTTTGGAAGGCGGGGGGGTCTCACGACCCCCCGGCCGTATTTATTAAAACATCAAAACAAATTAAAAATTTTAAATAAACAATATTTACACAATCATTTATGCAGAAAAAGCAATTGACATTAGATTACAATCCATGTAGACCGGTATCGAAGGGCTAACCTTAACAAATTTCGAATACAAAATATTTCCTAACCGAATCTAATATTTTTGGATCATAATCACACATTATTCATTTTTCTGCATATCCTATTTTTGGGCCTACGACAAGGTCGCTAACCGGTGTCAGTTCCTTATCAACCAGCCACGCCCTCACATATGAGTGCGCATGCGCAGAGGGCCCGTTTACCGAGAGGGTACTTCCCCCCCCTCCCGGTTACCCCCGTACGCTCCATGAACTCCATTAACCAAATGGGGGCCCTTGCACTCTGTGCCGTTTAATGACGTCATAGTGCACGTGCGGGATGGCTAACCAGCCTAAAGAAAGTGTGACTCCCTCTCCCCCGCACCCATCCAACCAAGTGGATGTACAGCCCCTGGAGTTCTAGGAGAGACCACTTGTCCATCCCCCTGAGCGACCCTATTAAAAAATGGTGCCGCCCCCTAAGGACCATAAATTGACTGCTCACCGATCATGACCTTACCGCCTGACCAAGGAATATCAATAAATACGACAATTGTTGACCTGTAAACGGGAAAAAAGGCCTAAGGAAAAAATTCACGCCAGAACACTGTCACTGTGAAAAAAGAGCATAAAACGATACAACAACATTATCATACAAGCATAAGAATCTGCTTATGGGGATGGTGGGTGGGGAAAAAGTTTGGCAGCCTCGAGAGGCTGGGGGGCAAAGAGCAGGCTTGGGGAGCGCTGGAACAAAAGGACGGCTCCCACGCTCCCCCGGCCTTTTAACCCCTTGTGGTAGACCAGTCACAACTGGTCTGCCCCTTGGCTCCCCCCCCCCCCTTTGACACGGAAGCAATTCTATTGCTTCCGGGTCAACTGGGAAGCCGCACCAATCCGTGGCGGGGGTACGCCTCACCGCGATTGAGGTCAAGGTGAAGGGGGGGCCGGCGCCCCGCCATACTTGCTCACCGATCATGACTTTACCACCACAGGCCAGCATAGTTGCCCGATAATCTGCCCCCCCCATCCTCCTACTCTGCAAGGTCATGCCTAGACCTAAAACATCCCCTAGCCATGCCAAGGTGTTCTCCAAAAATAGTTTGTTGCCCGCCCTAGTCAGGTGGACCCCATCTTGTTAGAAGTACTGTTCCCCCCCTGACACATCAATGTGGTATGTTCTGCAATTGAGGTGACGAAACAATTTCTCTATCTTGTTGTTGATCCTCTTTACCGAGTGATTCAACACTTTGACAGAGTTCCCCCCCCCTCCATCTGAGTCTAGGAATCATCTGGGACCAGACTATGGTGCAGCCCTGGCATGTTTTAGCTAACTGTGCCTAACAAAAATGAATGTGTGTCCTCATGTAACGTATCTGGTGCTATGTAAAGCGCTCTGATACCTGATTCAGTTCGGGTCACGTTTGCGCTATATAAAACTCTGCAAAAAAAAAAAACTGCTTATCTCCGAGATGATCTCTTCCATCAGGACCCTCCTGCCCAGTTTTACCAGGTCGTTTCTGCCCAAATGTAAGATAACAACTGTGTGCGGCGGGGTGAGTCTGTCGAGCAACTCCGTAATGAACCCCCTAAACTGACTGAGGCAGAGACCCCCCTACCATGAAAGGAAACCCTGAAACCTCCCTGTTCCACCGTCTGTCTGTAATTATTCGTAAGAAAAACTGATTTAACACGTTTCACAAAAGAATGACCAACAACCCATACAACTTGTGTCTCCTTTTTATGTGCCTGGGTCCGCCGTGATGAAGATACTTACTGGTTGTGTGCCGACGGCAGTTTCCGCCCTGCGTGACAGGTTCGAGAAACTGAAATACAAGCAAACAAACAAGACAGGCATCAGCGCACTTATTCTGCCACCCTGACAACATGTGCAGCCGGACATAACACTTGTAACAGTTGGAAGACCATCTCCCAATTCTTTTAACACTGCTATTGTGTAGCCCTCTAGCAGTTGCTTCAGTGGCAGCCCCTATTCAGAACAAATGTGTCCCAAAATCTTTTGGATTTAAACCAGCCCTGTCAATTGTCATAGCCAATACCCTTTGAAATTGAAGCCTCGTAAGTGGGGTACCATCTGCATGCATTAATAATGCCCCCCTACTGCGCCTACTCTCTGGTTGAGGAAGGCCTCCACGTGCACCACTGGGCAGCATGGATTAGTCCGCGCCCTATGGAGTACCAGCCCCTCACCACGGGCTTCCTGATCAGTTTTTGATTTGCTGATGGTAATTAACAGTGTATCCCCTAATATCCTTGTGTGTTCAAGCTGGGGTCCACCTAGAAGGTCCTACTTATTGCTGGCCACTAGTTCCCCTACCCGGATTGCCCCATAAAAGGCTAGTGTAAAGGCGGGCTCTGAACAGTAGTACTTCCCCTGATGAACTGCAGATGCCACACAAGGCATTTAATAAGGATGCCAGCCGTTCTACACGGTTGTCTCGTGTCCCTGGCAGTTGCTTGGAGGCGCTGCCACCCCTTTAGTGCCTTCCTCACAATGAAACTATTCGTGGGATCTTTGGTACCCCTAATCTGTGCAAAGAAAGAAACAGCTGCCACGTGCCAGCTAGCTGTCACTGCGGAGCGCCCTTCCTTGTGTAATGCTTCTAGGTACTGAGTGAAATTCCCTGCCTGATCCCATCTCTCCGCCCAAACCTGTTCCAAAAAGGTCCAGTAAGACAAAAAAGCCCCTTCGTAAGCGGTTCTGGTCCTGGGCGCTAGGCTAGCTGTCACGAGGTTCTGTAGCTGGGGGCACCAATCTGCCAGAGTGTTGCTGGGAAGTGTGTGGGCGTCGCCTCTGCGGATGGTAGATGTTCCCTGAATACCTACATCTTAAAGCGAGAGAGTGCGTCAGCTGCATTATTTAACAGCCCTGGAACATGTTTGGCCCTAAACTGTATGTTGAGTTTCATGCACACTAGCACAATTTCCTTCAGTAGGCGATGTATCATTTTACACTGTGCCGCCTACTGGTTGATACATTCAACTACCGTCATGTTATCAGACCAGAAAATTACAGATTGATTACACAACTGATTAGGCCAAACTGTCAATGCTACCCAGATTGGAAATAGTTCCAGGAAACCTATATTAGCTGTCAGGCCACTCTCCTCCTACCAAACTGGCCACTGTTGTGCCACCCACTTGTTTCCAACTATGGAGCCAAATCCCACACTGCCCGCAGCGTCAGTCCATAAACCTAACTCTGCAGATGTAGTGGGGGGACCGGACCACACTACCCTTCAGTTGAAGCCCTCCAGAAATGCGATCCAAATCCGTATGTCCTGGCAGACCTCAGCCGGCAGTCTCATGCGATGGTGCTTTTCCCGCAGACCCGTAATGGTCTGCGAGATTGAGCGGGAGAATGGGCGTGCCATGGGTATCACTCTCAGTGCGAAGTTCAACTGGCCCACAGTCTGCTGTAGCTGATGTAGTGTCACCTTGTCTTTGGCCAAACATTGCTGGAGAGCTGCTCTAAATGTAATGATTTTGTCTTTAGGTAACCTAAAACAACCATCCACTGAGTCCATTTCAATGCCTAAGAATTCCAATGTGGTTGCTGGATCCACCGTCTTTCCGGGCGCCAGCGGGACCCCAAAAGCCCGCATGAGCATGCAAAATTCCTCCAATGCCCACGCACACTCCTGCGAGCCCGGCGACCCGAGAAAGAGAAAGTCATCCAGGTAATGCATGACCTGGTGGTGTCCAGTCGTGTGCCTAAAAACCCATTCCAAAAAAGTACTGAATTTCTGAAAGTAGGCGCAGGAAACAGAACAACTCATGGGCATACACTTATCCATATAAAATTTGCCTTGAAATGAGAAACCTAGCAGATGCTGAACTAAGGGATGAACCGGCAGTAGCCGGAAAGCAGACTCAATATCTGACTTTGCCAACAAGGCTCCAGGTCCCAAAGTCCTCAACATATCCACCGCCTGGTCAAAGGACGCATACTTAATGCTACAAATGTCTTCATTGATGGCGTCATTTAATGATGCGCCCCTCGGTGCTGACAGGTTATGAATGAGCCTGAACTCGCCCTCCTCCTTCTTTGGCACCACGCCCAGAGGTGAGCAAACAAAATTATGCACTGGGATGTGATCGAAAGGACCCGCTATCCTGCCTAGGCACAGCTCCGTAGCAATTTTTGTCGCTGCCACATCTGGGTTGTCCCTAACAGATAGTTGGTTCCTACACTCTGTGGTTCCGGTGTATCCCACTGCTGGGATCCTAAAGCCCTGCAAAAAACCTTCTTGTAACATCCTAGCAGAGGCATGGTCTGGGTACCTGTTCAGCCAAGGAGTCATAGCCAGAACGTCAATGGGTGAATGCCACACCAGCCGTCCTCTCTCCCTAGTCCTGTTTCTTTCTTCCTCTGTTTTCTAAGGCGTTACCTTTATTGCGGCATGTTATTTCTGGGTGGGAAGGTTGGTTCCAAATGGAACATGCATGCATGAACTTGCAAGTGCATTGTGCCCTGGTGCAAGATCGCTTGTTAAAATCCCAGCACACCCCTTTTTGCCCCCCACTGCTCCCTGTTTTAGGGGCCGTGCCACCACCCTGTGCTGGCTGAAAGGGCTGTTGGGATTTGGAGGGGTAGCTTCTGTTCCAACTTGCCTCCGCACTACCTGGTTGCCCTGCTGTAAACTGGACATACCATGAAATGGATTCAACCCGATTCCAGGAAAGTGAGGGGTTAAACTCTTTAGCTTTCCTAAAACTCATGTCAAAGTCCTTCCATGCTTCCCCCCCATAATTATCATGGAAAGTTGTGATCCTACTCTGTTAACATGCCATCTCTGCCTGCAAATTAGGGGAATGCCCGGCTGTAATCGCCATAAACACAGAAAGGGCTCTAATCCAGTTGATCAACATCTCCTCCACTCTGAATTTTGCCATTTCTACCCGCCATTCGCTAGGCAACATCCAATCTTTCTGCTTCCTAGCATACTCCATTTCCCTGTTATCCACGAGCAAAGAAAACATATTGACATATTTGCCCGCCCAAATTAAATCCTTCACTTCTTGTGTTACTTGTTGAGCCAAATGTTCTCTCGGATGTATGACGTTACAACGCATACTTTTACTCCGCAGACCGTTACAACGCGACTTTTACACCGCATACCGTTACAACGCATAGCGCTTAGAGGTGCTGGATAGTGGTAAGTATAATTTACTATTCTAACTCCAGTCCCCGTGGACCCTAGGGAAGGTGTTGGATAGTAAATTATACTTATTCCCTATCCTAGAGCGCCCCCCAGCGCAATGCGTTGTAATGGTATGCGGAGTAAAAGTCGCGTTGTAATGGTAGTGCGGAGTAAAAAATGCGTTGTAACAGGTGTATACCGTTCTCTCTTGGAGGGTATTGTACCTTTGCCTAGCACTGGTAATGCCACCTCCCTACCACTTTCCCCGACTTGCGTTGGTTCTACCATCGTGTCCTTTCCGAAGTTGCTGCCTGGACATGCTGTTTGTGGAGGAATAGGCGTAGTTGCCCCCCCCCCCCCGCTACCTGGGGCAGTCATGATCCTTGCCACCATCTTATGCGCCTCCGCCAAAGGATCCTCCCCCACCTCTTTCGCGCCTACTGAAGATGGTAACATCCCCCTATCCCTAGCCAAGGGAGAACTGCCGCTATCTGTGCTGCTAGCTCCGGAGGGACCTGACCAACCCCTGCAGGTGCTGATACTGGGGTGGGGGTTGCTGTGTCTGGGACCAGGATAGGTGCGGGGTTAAACGTGGGTACCACCAGGACTACCACAGGGACCACTAGAGGCACTGTGCTTGGTGTTGGCACCGGCACAGCAGGTGCCGGTGTTGCAGGTATAATTGCCAGGATTTGAGGAGTAAGTACTGGGATCACCGGTGGCACAAGCCCCCCTTCAGGGACCCCCCAGAAGGACCCTCTCCCCCTGTGGCTTTGGGACCTGACCATTACCCCTCTTAGCCCTGGCCCGCTTGGGTAGTGGATCCAATTCCCCCCTTGGCTGCGGGGGTACTATTGTTCGCTTGGGCCTTCCAGATGGCCCAGCCTGATCATCAAACCTCTGACTGAGCTCCGCCACGCTCTTTCCTATCTGTTTGACTTTGCCCCATCTCCTGTCCATTGCTGCCATACTACACATCATTCCTTGCAGCATATGTTCCATGCGGGAGCGCTTTGCCCCACGTCTACTGGCCATAATTTTTTAACTCGTAACTGGTAATACACCTACACTTGTGCTAACTCTGCGAGCACAAAGTATCCCCACTATCACCAGGACTTGACCCGGCTTTTACCTGCACAAAGTTGGGGGTACACAGACTGGCCGTAGGCACCACGCAACTGGGACCGTGCCACACCAGCTAGCCTGGGTGTTGGGCGAGCGTACTCTAGCCCGGCAGCCCACCAGAAGCAGTGAAGTGCAGGCCTGCCTGTGTCCCCTGATTGCATTGTCCACCGCTTCACTCCCCGTCCTCTCTGTAAGCAGTGTCACCCACAATGAGGTCCTACGATGAAAACAAGATTAGCCGATAGCACTGAAACACAAAGAACGCCAACCCCTATTCAACTTTTTAGCTGTGCACACCAAAATCAGCCACTCACAAGAAAGCACGTATGCTATTCAAATGCAAGGAGAATACTTCTCAACTAGGTATCCTATGCCCCTTACATGAGCGTCAGTTAAATCACGCAAGCGTTAAAAAAACTGAATAATCAGAGTTCTTTAAGTTTGAGTGCCCTCACATTTTTTACAAACTGTGCTTATTACAATGCGTTATATGTGATTACCCCGTTTGCCACACTCACATTGAAAAGTGTCCCCTGCGCAGAAAAAACTTTTTTTAAATTCTACTCATTGAACTGTGTAGCCCCCCTCACGTCAGTACTATTTTGCGTGGGCACTGTGCAGTTTCTTAAATGCCTACAATGCCTAGTCTTTCCAGACGGTCTCCCATCCAAGTACTAACCAGGCCTGACCCTGCTTTGCTTAAAAAATCGAGCGTTTATTCTGCAGGCTGCTTTTCTGAAAGACTTCCGCGGTAAATTGGCCCTGAATGCCCCAGCTCGGCCCAGGCGCTGTGCGCAAAGCTACCTCACCGTGGTCTAAGCGTCATCACCGTTCACTGCTATCTCTGCGCTCTGTGAAATGGCCCCACACAACTGGCTCGCACCGCCTGGCTGGAAACTCGGTCCGCGATGATGCGGCAGATCTGCCCTTCCCGTCCCCGCTCTCCTCGAGAGGCCGGGGGGAAAAGGGCAGGATTGGGGAGCGCAGGAACAAGAGGACGACTCCCGCGCTCCCCCGGCCTTTTAACCCCTTGTGGCAGACCAGTCACAACTGGTCCACCCCTTGGCTCCCCCCATTTGACCCAGAAGCAATTTTATTGCTGGGGAGCCGCACCAATCAGGGGCGGGCGCGCCCACCGCATCACTATGGCGCGGCAGGGGTACGCCCCACCACGATTGAGGTCAAGGGGAAGGGGGCGGCGCCCCCACCATACGTGCGGGGGGCGATGCGGGCCCCTTTCCTATCTCTTCTTTGCAGCAGGCATTTTAACACTCTGCACTAGTTTATGACAGCCAAAACTGCCACTAATCAAAACTCTGATCTCTATGGGCCAGATGTAGGAGCCAAAATACCGGTCCGACCGGTATTTGGGTTTTCAGATGTAGTGGCATATATTTTACAGAATCGGTAAATTTACCGATTCGGTAAATTTACCGATTCTGTAAAATACCGAATCGGTATTTTTTACCGATTCGGTATATCCAAATGTAGGTGGCACTCCTGAGAGTGCCACAGGCCTTACAGATTCGGTATTTTACCACACAATCCATTTGTGTGGTAAAATACCGAATCCAGGTGTGCATGCACATGTGTGCATGCACACCTAGCCATGTGACAGACAGACATGCCCTTAGGGCATGTCTGTGTGCCACATGGCTCACATGCCCGTCTTTGGGGTGCTAGAGGGTGTCAAAGTGACACCCCCTGCACCCTTGCTAAAATCGGTATTTACCAATTCTGTAATTACAGAATCGGTATTTCCCATTGATTCCTATAGGCTTCAAAGCCCATAGGAATCAATGGGAAATACCAAATCTGTAATTACAGAATCGGTAAATACCGAATCTTAACGATTCGGTATTTACAGAATCTGTAATACCTACATCTCCCCCCTTCATATTTACCGACTCTTAAATACCGAATCTGTAAAATTCGGTATTTAAGAGTCGGTAAATATGATTTACCTACATCTGGCCCTATGTCTCTAGCAGGAACAATAATCTCAAGAGTTTTCTTGACTTTTTTTTATTGCTGCCTGAAAGCTGCATGCACAAGCAAAACTTCAGCAGGTGCTTTTAAATCAAAAGCTAGTGCTCAAGACAGAGCCACCCTGAGGTCAGTGCCCCCTCGAGGTTAGCGCCCAGTGCGGCTGCACTGGTTGCATTGCCCTAAAGCCGACCGTGTTGACACACATCACACAATGCGATCCAGTTTGAGAGCCAGACTTCACACCCATGTCTCCAAAGTCTCTAGATTAGCCCCTTCTTACTACCTCTTATGGTATGTAACTTTTATAAAATCAAATATTGTATTTAAAATTCTGAAAACAAAACAAAACACCCTTTTAAGGAGTCATGTCTGCTTATTTTGATTTTGGGACTATTAGAGGCACTATGAAAAAAGCTTTAGAAATTATTTTAATAGTTTCTAATCATTCCTTTCTGTTATTTAATTCTGTTTCCTCACCACAATAAGATTAATACTCATTAATTTTGTGAAGTTTTAAGAGTTTTTGTTCTATTCAGAGTCTTAGACAAAAATAGGAAAAAAAATATAAACCAGCTTTCTCTTTGTAGCCCAACTCTCAGTGTGTAATTTTGCAGTGTAAGCAACAAGAGGCCAGGGGTACAAAGCCATTTTGTGGTTACCAGCCCTGCAATTGGCAAAATCACAGAGATTGCAACAACAAAATTGATTTTTGCTGCTACTAAATCCATTTTGCAATTTGGTAAAGCCTTTCCAAATCACTAAATGGGTTTACGGACATGTTCCGATTTGCTATTAGGAAGTGGTATAAAAGGAGCACACTTTCCTAATCGTGACTCACAATGATATCTGTTGATGGAGTGCGACCACAATTGCTGTTGCAAGCCATTGAAAAGCTATGGACTTCTCAAAGTAGGCAATAACACATATATAAGTAGGACAATGTCCCCGTTGGACAGTTTCCCGTTTAGGAATTGTTCTGTGTCACTTTGGGAAAGGGGGTCAGGGAGGAGGGTGAGCAGGGCCAGACTGGGAACACAAACCAGCCCTGGAAAGTCTGCTGGACTGGTCCCAGAGGGGGGAGGATAGGGGTTTCTAGAGAGAAACAGCACTGCTTCCGCATTAGCTGCTGCAAAACCGTCTCCCAGTAACAAAATCAGCTCCCACCCTTCCGGCCTACTGGGAAAACGCCTAGTGCCTGCTACGGCCAGTCCGGCCCTGGGAGTGAGGTGGAGCGGTACTAGAGCACGGTGTAGTATAATATCTCTCAAGGATAAGTATGCTTCATTTAGGCACATTAAACCTTAGTTATTCCTTTTACTGCTGTTCCCTTACCAGACATTGGCATGGAGAATTCATCTGTCCGGTTAAGACTGTGGTAATTCATTTATCTTTCTGCAGTTTTGCTCTGCAGAAAATGAACTTTACTTTCTCTAGAGAAAGTTGTAGGCACACACTCCTTCCTTTATTGGTATTCTCATTCATGGGTTTTACGGTCTAGCTGGGATGTAGGTAACCATACCCTTAAGTTATTTTTTTTATCAACTCTGTTTCAGTGGGAGATGGATGTTTTCTGGCAGAAAGGGCAATTTGTATGTTTTACTTACCTGAGTTGCTCTTGAACTTCTGCAGCTACCACTCCCTTGATCACTTTGTACCAAGGCCGAATCAGATTCTTCTATGCAATTAAATTATGGTGTAGGCCAGAGCTCAGTGGCGACTGTGGACGTTTTTATATTTAAATTAAACAAGCAGTGACAAACCCAGTAGGTTTGGCTTTGGCAGCTAGCCCTTTGGCATCATCGGTGCTTGGTTTGTTTTGCCATGGGGGTAACAAAACGCTATTGCTACAGAGGCTACTGAGCTCTAATTATGCTAAAAAACTATTTGTCGATAGCAAAAATATTGCCATAGTAGTCCCTGGTATTTTAAGGGATTAGTCTGTGTTCAGAGGTGTTCCCTGTGAAATGGCAACATTCTGTCACTTTCAGTGAAGTTACCCATTGGCTGAAGTGAGCTGACCCATTGCACTATGCTGAATGCTTAATGGGTGGAAGAAACATTTAAGTGACACGATACCTGGCCAATAGATGAAGAGCACTGGCTGAAAGACTGTATAAGTATATAATTTAGCTAAAAGTTTTTTGTTAACGTCAGACTTATAAATTGAGACAAAAGAAATATTTTTACAACATTTTGGTAAAGGGTAGCCATGTATTATTATGCAATTTAACCTACAAAAAATTGATTCAGTTCAAGAAATAGAAAACTGGTTGGGTGGGGCAGACTTGGTTCTTTTCAACATTATGGTGTGTTCCTGCAGTAAACAGCGAGCTCCATCCCCTACAAACAGGAAACCTGGTAACGACTGGTCTGTGGCACGACTGTTACGCAAATTGATTAACTGATAAATTCTATATTTCTGTTATTGGTTTCTCTAAAATATACATTTGAATTATATTGCCATTATTTTTCTATGTCCCCAGATTCCGTAATGGGACTCTGCAAAATACAATGGGCCCTTTCTAATTGCTCAAGTAGAGCATCCCTTTGTTCTCATTGTGTGAGGATGTAAACAGAGATGTTTTAAGGCATGAGCAAAGTGGGCCCTGGCCCAGGGCCCCAGCCTTTTAGGGGGCCCCCTGATAGGGCCAGCCCTGTTCTGCCGAAGCTTGCACTGATGACCTTGAATAATTCTTCAATAGATTATTCTAAATACTTTTTCTCTTTCATTTAATTTTGATGTGAGTGATGTGTGAACATCTTTTACAGACATTTTGCAGAGAAATATTGTGTTTACGTTTCATGCAATATCCATAAGTAAAGATTTTTGTAGACCAAAACATGATCTCATATATAAAACATGGCAGGATGTCACAGATAATATTTGTAGTAATAGTGAGCTGCTGTTGTGTTACAATATTAAAAACACACATCACTTTCCATGAATATCAGATGTAACAACTTTAGAACGACTGTGCCTGTGCTATCAGTGATCTGACCAAAGAGGGCATGAAGGAGCTGAAACTGGGTCATACATTCAAAACAGTTCTGAATAGGGCCCCCCAAAACACAAAGGTGTAAATATCTGGGGTAAACCTCTTGTCCCACATATGTGAAGACTTGAGTCAAACCTTGCCTCTCTCTGGACAAACAGATTCCAAGTCTTTTAACCAGCTGATAGAAAGAAGCAATGCTAACCCAGGCAGTTACTCAAATAAGCATTTCTGTAGCTTCATTTTCTGGTAGGCGCTTAGAGGTTGGGATTTGGAGGCTACTAATGAAAATCTTGAGTGATTTTCTCTGTTTTCCCCCGTGTAAAAATGGCACTGTTGGAAAATGGCATGTTGACTCAGTAAGGGAATCTTTCAGTTGGTTACTCCAGTGGAATGAGGTCACACCAGTTCATATTGAGTGTTTCCCTTGCTATTGCCAAAGTATGAACCACTTCACTATTTTTTCTTTGGAGAACACACCCCCTCTGTCTTGCTGGCTGGGAGAGCTTGTTCCTTTTTCTAATTTACTGCAGTAGTGAAGATTCCTTGTAGGGTAGGACTGTTTTCCCGCTATCTCCATCCCTAGAGTTTTGAAGTAATGTCAATAGACGTGTTGTTTTAAATCCTAAACTTTAATATCCTAAGCTTCAAATGCTTTATTCCTCCATATTAAAGAGAAACTTCAACGAGAGAGGCATCTGAACATGCAGGGAAGCTATGGTTTTAATTGACTGAAACAATAAAAGAATTGATTGATTGATTATTGCTTTAAATCAAGTCCCCGGAGACCCTCATTGGGGTGCTGCTTCGTAGATTTGCAGCCCTGCAATTGTAGCCACTAGGGGAGGCATTTTCGTCACCACAGTTTAAAAGGTTCCTTGGGCAATCAGTAGGCATGCTGAAGGCACTGTGAAATGATGTAGGAGCTGGAGGTTTATGTTTATCATGCTGCTGCTCTGACAAAACTGTGCAGGATTGTGCCATTTGGCAGAATTACTCAAGAACACACTTGAAGTGTTTATTTTCATTACTGCAGAGCACAAAATGAAAAAACCTTACGCGAAACAGTTTAGATCCATTGATGGTTCATTCTATAATCCTATGTGGGATTGCTACCCAAGCAAGTTTCCATAGTTCCACTTCAATAGAGTCATGGCTTAAATCCCTTGTTCTTCTGTTATGACAGGTTTAATACCTCCAAGGCCCTCATTTTGAGTCAACTGGTAACTGAAGGTGGACATAGTGATCCAGAGCTACTGAATCCAGCTGTGGTCGCCACTACAAATACTGCGTTTTCCGGCCAGGTATCAGCAATACCATGCTGAACCCAAATTTACAAGATCCAACATGGCATGTGGATGACGAGTCTACAACTGATTATGCAAACATGTCGCTCTTGTTTTCATCATGCTTAAAATGTGCACAAAACACAGCTGGTTTTCGGATATTGCTTGGACGGTACCCCTCCAAGGGATACTGTGGTACCGGACTCGGAATGAGACCCTAAGGAGGTTAAGCTGAAGTGTTGCCTCATTAGTCACTGCACGGATGTGTACTTGGAAGTCAAGAAACGTTGTCCAAAAAGAAGCCATGGTATTTGCACATTCTGCAGTGGTGGGCTAGCGGGGTAGTGCAGTTTGTGGTAGAGATCAAAAGGAACTTATTTTTAAATTTAAAGAGTTAGATGAGGTGATCCGGGATTTGATGTCCACCAGCACATGGGCAGCAGTTGTAATATCTCTAATGTAGTACATTTTAAACAGAGTTGAGTGTCCACAGTGTTGAAGTTGTACTTAAAGGAAGGGGAAGTGTTTCTCTATAAAATTTAAGCAGAGCGGGTGATAAAAAGAAACCTTGCAGAACACCTTCTTGCAGCGCTCAGTTCCTGTAGAAAGAGTATATATGGTGAGAACTGCTACCATCAGCAGAATATTATCTTTAATAAGAGTTGTGTGATTTACTGTGTCTAAAACTGTCTCGTGTTCTTCAATGATAAGGGAGAAGTTACTTTTTAGATCATTATCTGCCACCGGTATATTTCACCTGCACAGCACTTGCGCTGTGCTTCCAAAATCTCTTGTATTAAAAATAAATCTTAAAAGGGGCTTAGAGCCGTCCCCATTACATTCCTTTACTTACCGTTTGCTGCCTCCCACGTGGCTCCTACATCACAATACTTACCATTGGCTGGCTTCCACATTGCTCCTTGATGGTAGTGCCTCCTCCTCGCCTGGACCAAGTACTGCTTCTGGTGGCTAGTTGACTGGGGGTGAGTGTTTGATTTGTTCAAACGCTCCGTCCATCATCCAATTTTGTATCGCTTTGTTCGCCCTAAGTGTGGCAGGGTATGCTCAGACGTGAGTCCCTTGTTCACTTGGCCACTGGATTCAAGATAGCCTGGCTGATGAGGATTATGAATCCGAAACCGGTCCCAGGATGCTTGTTTCCGGTCCAGGGAAGACATGGCTTGGCAGTTCGGGCTGGACTGTTCCCAGGAGGCACAGGGTCAGACTGATTTGCATATAGCCATGTCTGAACTGGGGTGGCTGAGTGAACTAAAGAATGGTGATGGATTAAACCCAGATCAGTTGACTGGGGGTGAGTGTTTGATTTGTTCAAACGCTCCGTCCATCATCCAATTTTGTATCGCTTTGTTCGCCCTGGGTGTGGCAGGGTATGCTCAGACGTGAGTCCCTTGTTCACTTGGCCACTGGATTCAAGATAGCCTGGCTGATGAGGATTATGAATCCGAAACCGGTCCCAGGATGCTTGTTTCCGGTCCAGGGAAGACATGGCTTGGCAGTTCGGGCTGGACTCTTCCCAGGAGGCACAGGGTCAGACTGATTTGCATATAGCCATGTCTGAACTGGGGTGGCTGAGTGAACTAAAGAATGGTGATGGATTAAACCCAGATCAGTTGACTGGGGGTGAGTGTTTGATTTGTTCAAACGCTCCGTCCATCATCCAATTTTGTATCGCTTTGTTCGCCCTGGGTGTGGCAGGGTATGCTCAGACGTGAGTCCCTTGTTCACTTGGCTACTGGATTCAAGATAGCCTGGCTGATGAGGATTATGAATCCGAAACCGGTCCCAGGATGCTTGTTTCCGGTCCAGGGAAGACATGGCTTGGCAGTTCGGGCTGGACTGTTCCCAGGAGGCACAGGGTCAGACTGATTTGCATATAGCCATGTCTGAACTGGGGTGGCTGAGTGAACTAAAGAATGGTGATGGATTAAACCCAGATCAGTTGACTGGGGGTGAGTGTTTGATTTGTTCAAACGCTCCGTCCATCATCCAATTTTGTATCGCTTTGTTCGCCCTGGGTGTGGCAGGGTATGCTCAGACGTGAGTCCCTTGTTCACTTGGCCACTGGATTCAAGATAGCCTGGCTGATGAGGATTATGAATCCGAAACCGGTCCCAGGATGCTTGTTTCCGGTCCAGGGAAGACATGGCTTGGCAGTTCGGGCTGGACTCTTCCCAGGAGGCACAGGGTCAGACTGATTTGCATATAGCCATGTCTGAACTGGGGTGGCTGAGTGAACTAAAGAATGGTGATGGATTAAACCCAGATCAGTTGACTGGGGGTGAGTGTTTGATTTGTTCAAACGCTCCGTCCATCATCCAATTTTGTATCGCTTTGTTCGCCCTGGGTGTGGCAGGGTATGCTCAGACGTGAGTCCCTTGTTCACTTGGCCACTGGATTCAAGATAGCCTGGCTGATGAGGATTATGAATCCGAAACCGGTCCCAGGATGCTTGTTTCCGGTCCAGGGAAGACATGGCTTGGCAGTTCGGGCTGGACTGTTCCCAGGAGGCACAGGGTCAGACTGATTTCCATATAGCCATGTCTGAGCTGGGGTGGCTGAGTGAACTAAAGAATGGTGATGGATTAAACCCAGATCAGTTGACTGGGGGTGAGTGTTTGATTTGTTCAAACGCTCCGTCCATCATCCAATTTTGTATCGCTTTGTTCGCCCTGGGTGTGGCAGGGTATGCTCAGACGTGAGTCCCTTGTTCACTTGGCCACTGGATTCAAGATAGCCTGGCTGATGAGGATTATGAATCCGAAACCGGTCCCAGGATGCTTGTTTCCGGTCCAGGGAAGACATGGCTTGGCAGTTCGGGCTGGACTGTTCCCAGGAGGCACAGGGTCAGACTGATTTGCATATAGCCATGTCTGAACTGGGGTGGCTGAGTGAACTAAAGAATGGTGATGGATTAAACCCAGATCAGTTGACTGGGGGTAGGTGTTTGATTTGTTCAAACGCTCCGTCCATCATCCAATTTTGTATCGCTTTGTTCGCCCTGGGTGTGGCAGGGTATGCTCAGACGTGAGTCCCTTGTTCACTTGGCCACTGGATTCAAGATAGCCTGGCTGATGAGGATTATGAATCCGAAACCGGACCCAGGATGCTTGTTTCCGGTCCAGGGAAGACATGGCTTGGCAGTTCGGGCTGGACTCTTCCCAGGAGGCACAGGGTCAGACTGATTTGCATATAGCCATGTCTGAACTGGGGTGGCTGAGTGAACTAAAGAATGGTGATGGATTAAACCCAGATCAGTTGACTGGGGGTGAGTGTTTGATTTGTTCAAACGCTCCGTCCATCATCCAATTTTGTATCGCTTTGTTCGCACCGGTATATTTCACCTGCACAGCACTTGCGCTGTGCTTCCAAAATCTCTTGTATTAAAAATAAATCTTAAAAGGGGCTTAGAGCCGCCCCCATTACATTCCTTTACTTACCGTTGGCTGCCTCCCACGTGGCTCCTACATCACAATACTTACCATTGGCTGGCTTCCACATTGCTCCTTGATGGTAGTGCCTCCTCCTCGCCTGGACCAAGTACTGCTTCTGGTGGCTAGTTTCCTTCCACTTGCTGCAGCTGCATGCTTCTGGTGGTAAATATTTTGTATTACTCTCTTCACACATATGAAATAATGTCGGAGCATTCATTCGATAATCACACCATGCGCCGTTAAAATTGCATTTCTAGGACTTTGTACCCCTGACGAGGCGTCCTGAGATGTTCCTTAGATCTCTCATGCGCAGAAATCGGTAACTTTGTTCATTTTTAATGAATAAATGTGTTTTTTCTTTAATGGTAGTTTGTGGGGGAGGGTGGCTGGGCCAGTGAATTTGTAGGGAGTTGGAGGTTGACTCAGAACAGCGTTTTGTTGTTCTATAAAATCACTTTGCCAGCTTGTAGTGAATGTGGGCTGGCTTTCACTCTGCACTCACCCCATTAATCACTTAGACAGGGCGCATTTCATAAGACCTTGAGCCTTTTCCAGCTAGCTTTCAATATGCAACACTGCAGTCCCCGAATTTCTGCACCATGACTGTACAATGGCTTCTGCCTTACTAAAACCCACTGGATACCCTTATTTAAAGTTCTTCTCCTACGTGTCTGTTGGAAATAGAACATATGCACAAGTGCGAGCGTGATTGTTGTGCGTGTGTGTTTGTTATGTAGGTGTATTTTTTAATTGAATGAGTGCCAAATTTGGCAGATATATAATTTACTTATATTTTCATGAAAACGTCTATTTCTTTCTTACAAATAGTAAAACTCAGTAAGTGAATTGCTTTTGTCTGAACCTGGGCATTATCTGAATACAAGTTCTGTAAGAATTTTGAAGGTGTGATTTAAAAACAAGCAATGGCAAAGCTAAAAGTTTTCGCCTATGCAAAATCTATTGGCTTTGTCAACGTTGTTTTACATGTTACACAGCAGTTGAGCTGCTGTACAACATGGCTTAAAGTTTAAATTAAAAAAGTGCAATGATGCAGTAAAAAAAAGTGCTATGATGCAACCAGCATTGACGCGTCATTGCATTTTTGTTTTTTTACTTACATCCATGTTAGACAGCAGATAACCTGCTGTGCAACATGTAAAAAACATTGGCAGGCCCAATAGATTTCACATAGACGAACCCTATTGGCGTTGCCAATGCTTATTAGTAATGCTGTCTCCAGGTAGCATCCTGATCTGAAACCAGATTGAAGCTTGTCAAGGGGGTATTGTCAGCTATGACGATTTTGAGCAGAGCCACTACCCATGCCCTTTGCAACACATGGTGTTTTCTAGAAGCAATCAGAAATGAATACCTTCAATAGCTGCATGTAGTTTGTTTTAATTATGGGAGAGATCTGAGTAATTGTGGGCAGTTTGGCACTCTGTCTTGTGACATATGGCTGCTCATTAGGTTCATCCAATATGGTGTCACTAAAGATCTGACCTCTTGGAGGATAGTTTAGGGCATAGGATCAAAGAAATTAGAGTATAAGATGGTCCTGGTAATGATGAGGGTGTTTCTGATTTGGCTCACTACTCGGAAAGATGTCCAAACGATTTTGGGTTCCTGGAGAAAGCTACAGCATCTTTGGATCGTCTCATAGGATGTTAGGGAGAGGTCTATGTTTCACCTTGTCTTTGAAGAAAACAGACAACATCTTGCACTTTTCTGTGGCCCAGTATGTGTTCACCTCTTAAGGAGGATGTGAGAAGTAATTTACTATCTTGAAAACTTTTTAGGGTGTTTTTGTCTGGTCGTTCATCATTGTCCTAAAGGAAAACCTCCCCTGGAAAATGTGATGCTGATATTTTATTCTCAGGTTGATTTTGATCGAAACATGAGGGAGTGATAGAGAGCATGATTTTGCTTTGTCCATAGTACCCAACTTTTCTAGTGTGTCCTGAACTAGACAGCAGAGCAGCGGTGCCAGATCAGTACTAGGGAAGTAGCAGGGCTGGCCTTAGAGATTGTAGTGCCCAGTGCGACAGTCTTTCTTACCCCCCCCCCACCAATATGAAATCCTCCTCAGATTCTCTTACTGCCCACCGCCAAAAGGGCCCCTCATTTCTCCATTGACCCCCTCTCAAATACATTTCATTTGTTTTAAAGCGCTGGCAACGGCAGGTTTTACTAATACACTCAGCTAGCTACATAAAATACAGATCTGTTCTTTGCCGCAGGCATATTACCTCTCTGTGCTACTTTATGGCGAGTCAAAACTGCCACAAGATAAAAGTTCTCTCTCTCTATCAGGAACACAAGAGTTATCTTGACATTTTTGTTGCTGCCTGAAAGCTGGACTTACAAGGAACTCTGCAGTAGGTGCTTTTAAATAGTACACTATTGCTAAACACAGCGTCCCTGGGGACAGTGCACCCTTCCAGGTCAGTGCTCAGTGCAGCGGCACCGGTCGCACTGCCCTAAAGCCGGCACTGGGAATTGGCATCAATGTTCTCCCCATGCAGGCTCAGGTACTTTCTGCAGGACCTAAAGGGTAGCGGCCCTATTTGCAAAGGAGTATGCTAAAAGCACAGGTACACACACTATACAAAGCCAGAACCCAGACTACCATGGCCTATATTGTCTAAATAGGGACATAAGAGGTATTTATCTGGACACATAATGGCTGGACATTTGAATCTGCTCACTGTTGTTTGGCATAACTTCGATATAGTATGGATTATAATAGCTGTAACAAGATTTATAATCACTATGTATAGGCAATTTATGGCATTACCCAGGCATGTGATTGGTTGTAACTGAGAAGACATTGTTTCAACCTGAATGGATGATGGTTATACAACAGCATATGAGGCTGCACTGCATCTCGGTTGTACGTGGGCATATGATGCTTGTTCCTGTACAAATGAGAGTAATACCTACATATGGTTGCTCTTCTTAGAGCTATAACGATAGCCTGTAGGCATGTGGTTACTCTACCTCCTCATATTATAATTGCACATATTTTAACATGTAGGCTGTGCTTGGGCATATCATGGATTCAGTTAGGAATATGATTGCTGTACGTTGGCATATGATTAAAGTACATGGACATATGCAATTTTTATATGACCATCCGATTGCTCTACCTTGGAATAGCACTGCTCTGCCTAGATATGTGATGGATGTATCTGATTGCTGTACAATTAGTTTAGTTAATTTTACTATATATGTTAACACCAAAATTCACAGTGCATTTCTTAGTATTAATATGCTAAAATCTAACATAAAAGAATACATCCTTGGCATATTATGGCTCAACATGGACAGGTGATGGCTCTGCATAGACATTTCACAAATCTAACTAAAAGTTGGATTGGCGTCCTAGATAATATGATGGCTTTATTCTGTAGGTAGGTGACTGTTCTAGCGCATTTGTTGGCTACACAATTCCAAACGTTGGCCATAACTAGAGTAATACAACAATATCTACATAGGCAATGGCTGGACAGGTGCATGTTATGGTATCATCTAGGTATGTAATGACATTCGATGGCTATAATGGCAGTACTTGGTCATTTCATTGCTGCTCTTGGAATACAGTGTTGGTACCAGCACATGTGTTGCCTCTTGTTGGGCATATGACGTTTGGCCATGAACATATTTTGGCTGCACACAGGCATATAATTGCTATATCTGGGCGTAAACATTGGCTCATCTTGACATACCATAACATAACATGTATATTTGTAAAGCACACTTTCACCCAGAAGGGTATCTTGGAGCTGAATAGCAGATGTTTATTGTTACCCAACTCAATGGTACTCATGGCTGCACATCTGACATCTGAAGTTACCACTATTGTTGATAAAATCCTAGTATGTTTTTGTGTCTTCTTTAGTGCAGTTGTACAGCTTTCTTGGGCAGGGTGCAGTGTATGTTAATGATAGGGCATGTACTGGTGTGTTTTACATGTCCTGATAGTGAAATGCTGTGTATTTTTTTTTCACTATCACAAGAACTAGCTCCCCCATAGGCTATCATTAGAGCTGAACTGTAACATGCTACATGTGTAACTTTCAATTGGGAACAGCTAGATATTTGGAGTTAAGGCTCTCTGAACTCACAATTTAATAACAAACCTTTTAGTGAAGGTGGTTTTCAATTTGTGTGTTGGGAAAAGCCCCTTTTAAAAATTGGCCTTTTCCTGTTTAACCATCCTGTGTACCTCTGCCTGTTTGTGTATTCACTGTCTGGTTTTGGAGTGACAGGAGCTAGGGATGTGCTGTCACTCTAGACAGTCACAAGGGAGGTTGAGATTTGCCCTGCCTTTCCTGGTGGACTCATAGCCAGGCTGAATAGACCTTTCTACATTTAGCGGGGTGGGAGGAGTTTTCACTAGCACCTGAATAGGCTGTGTCTGCTCTGCACAATGCTGTCCCCACCTCCTGTAGTGAAGCTGGACCAGGGAGGACAGAACTGGTTTTTACTATGCTCAGAGACCCTGGAAACAAAGACTCCAAAGACAAAATGGTGTATAGGTAGTAGACCTTAAACCCAAGAATTTTATATTACTTCTGGACTAAGAGGACCCTGCCAACAAGAAGAGCTGAAGAGCTGTCAGGAGGAGTTCTGCCCATTTGCTGCGTGTTGCTTTGCTGGGTTGGCCTGCAGTTGCTACGCCTGTCTGTGGGCAGTAGAAAGGACTGGACTCTTGCCTTGCTGTGGTAACCCGCTTAAGAAGATTCTACAAGGGCTTGAAGTAGAACTTGCCTCCTTTTCTGAAGTCTCAGGGACACAGTGACTTCACCTTCAACTTGCTAAACAGCACCTGGACTCCTCTGCTGTGCTCCTGAATGCCAAAGGGTGCCATTTCCAGTTTCGGGGCCTTTGGAATTGGGTGGTTGGTGCTGCAACTCAAGAAAAACAACACAACAACGCCACCAACGCCACCAGTGATGCCGTAACCTGCACCAAGGCCTTGGGCACCACTTGTGAAGTGCACAATGCACCGCCCGGCCTGCACTGCAGCTTCGATGCCTGCTGACGCCTGCAAGTTTTTGACCACCCCAACTCCAGTGCTTGCACCGATGACCCCTGTCACTGCCAGCGCAACTTTCTGGCCCATACTTCTTTAATCATGGTCCCGCTGCAAAATGAGGTGGCCAGCAACCAAGGAGCGAAGAACAGCATCCTCCTACTGACCTGATGGCAGTGAAGATCTGAGGAGTCATCGAGGAGTCATGAGTGCCAAAGGCCCTTTAAGGAAGGCCTGTAGGAGATCTTTCTTGCCAGCCTTTGCACTTGGAAATGCAGCACGTCTATGAACCAATTCGTGAGGGACTACATATCCCAAGTTTCCAGTAACAGAGACCTCGATGCATAGGTGCAGTATGGGTGCAAGGGTGCTGTAGCAACCCCAAAATAACCGTGTTGGAGCTCAGAAGGTGAATGAACAATAAATATTTTAATAGACATGTTGTTCTTATCTCGTCACATTTGCTGTGTGTTCAAAGACAGAGGTCAAAAGTCACTATGTGTTTGGACAAATTGCTGCATAGTCTTTTGACATGTTTACCTTTCTTTCTCTGACTGCAACTGTAAAATGAGCTACCTGACTATCTTGCTGTGGTACTGGGAGTGTGACACGAAAGGATGAGGGTGAGAGGCCAGTTTTTTCAAACACACAACATTTAAATACCTCTAAAATAACTCTACAGATATTTCAAAATATATCCGCAGTTTTTAATGCACACATGAAGCACATTATTTTTGTAATTCTGAAGTGTGATGTAAACAAAGATTTTAATAGGATCGAAACAAATCAAGACACTACTTGGTGATGTGCAAATGGTAAATATTTTCTGAAAAACGATTTACACATATCAATAGTTTTTTGTGCTATATAGACAAACTGCATGTCCGTGCAAATGTTGTAGCCATTTCAATATCAAATGTACAACCTGTAAATGATGGTGCACTTTCACACCTTGCTTTAGTAATATATTAGTGACTGTGTGCTTCAAAATGCACCACTGTCTACATACCAGACCCTTTCAACTCACAGGACAAATGGGCGGGACTCATTTGCTATAATTTTTATTTGTGTGACACTTGTAATTTTCCACAGTACCTACGAATTCAGTGACACAACAATGATACCAGCACCACTGCCTCGATGTCCAGGCTTTGGCACAGAGGAGTCCAAAGAAGGAGAGTAGGACAAGACTTTATCAAAGAAAGCCTTTCTGCTGAGTATGCTTTTTGTTGGTGCAAGATGCAACGTGATGCTTTAGTGTGGCAATGACAATAATTGATACTGATGCGTATTAAATGAATTAAGTAAGAATGGCTTTGGAAGCTTGATCTTCCTGAGTAGGCAATAACAGATAGATAACGCTGACGTCTCAAAAGTTTTTGAATTTTTGTGCACTCAACACAAAAACACATACTGACACTGCCAACCTAAACAGAGCAGCACTTTATCACCCAGTGCCTCTGAAACCCACATTTATAATTGTTCACATGCAGCACTGCACAGAAACAACATTTGCTGAGATGTTTTATGCAAGAGGTAAAACACAGCTCAGAGCGATATCTTTAAGATTGTACTGCTGCTGCTGTTTTCCCCTGCACTGGTGCATTAACAGTGCTGCTTCTGCCTTGCGTGATGCACAGCCTTGCACCACAGCACTGAGATGCGTGTGTGCTATCTAGCATTGGATTTGTACTGAAAACATTCCCTTGCTTCGCAAATTCCTTGACAAACTAAGGATTCCTTGCAGTGCGTCAGCTTCTTGTAAAATTTAACACATTTCCCCTTGTATGCACCAGCTTCAAGTTGGCCTTAGTTTCTTGTTGTAATTTTAAAGTTTTTTATTTGAACTTTAAAGTGGATACAATTAAAGAGCAACAGCGAGTATTGTTTCACAAAAACCTACAGTACAGATCTATGGATCTGAATTTTGATGATTTCTGTGTTCTGCTTCACATCAGTATGAAATAATGAAGTTGTAGGACTAGAATCTAACACACAAAGATCAACTTGGTGTAAAATTTACATTTCTCCGAAATGTACCATAGTAATAATTCTACTCAGTATAGAAAGAAAATGGCTTAAGAGCATGAACCACGGAATAAAGGGGAATTTACATAGAAATATACATCTATTAGTCTCAAGCAGTCCAAAATGATCAGCTACAAAATAGTCACAGAGTCTTCATTTTTCCAATATAAAAGTCCATTGTTTCCCATATACAACAAGCTTTGGGTTTCCAGGAAGATTGCTGAAGTGTGATATTGTCTGCTCCTCTAATAAAAGTTAACCATTCTTTCCAAACCTGTAAAGAGACTTTGGTTGCGCCCCTTCAACTACACAAAATGGTTTTCCATCACATCATAAGAATTGCATCAAGGAGATATCTATCATGTGTATTAGAGATATGTGAATTTAAAAGTAAGAAAGGCAGAAGAAGGCATTCGCTGAAAGATTACCTCGCTAAATTTCCAAATTTTTGTCCAGAATCCCTTCGGTATCAGGCAATCAATCATCATGTGGTCAAGATCTCTCATTACAATTGCAGCATATGGGATTTTCATGGAGTTTCATCTTGAATAAATACTGCGGTATCTAAAATGTTCTACGTTGAAGGTGACACATCATTTGGGTCAGGGAGGTGTAATACTATATTTAAAAGAAGAGGTCAAAATTATTGGGAAATTAATTCAAATGGGTGTGTTGTTGTCTCTTTCCCATTTATTTTATGTGTGGCTCAAAATGTTGGTTGGTTCATGTAGGAGTATATGATATATTCTGGAAAAAGTATATCCATTTCTGCATATTTTAGAAACTAGATCAATAATAGATGGGTTTGAATCACAATTACTGGCCTTAGCTACTAATACCTTTAGTCTCAGTAATCAAATGAATTCTGTATTGTCAAGGTTATGCATAATGTGTAAGGTATTGAAGGAAACATGTTCAGATTTGGAGCCTAATTAGTTCACCACATAGAGTCTTTCATAGGTCCAATAACTGCAGTTTATAGTTCGGCCTACACCTACAATTTCCATTGTCTTATTAGTCCATTATAAGGATACATTTGAATTGCTAAGCTTATTATCTAATTTTAAATCAATAAGTAGGATTGGTTTCTGCAACTATTGAAGATGGGAAACATCCTTTACAACAAAACTTTTACAACGCAGTGCTATTACAACGCAGGTTTTACAACGAAAACCATTACAACGCATTGCACTGGGGGGCGCTCTAGGATAGGGAATAGATTTAATTTACTATCCAACACCTTCCCTACTATCCACGGGGACTGGAGTTGGAATAGTAAATTAAACTATTCACTATCCAGCACCCCAAAGCGCTATGCGTTGTAACAGCATGCGTTGTAAAAACTGCGTTGTAACAGCATGCGTGGTAAAAGCATGCGTTGTAGTGTCATACATCCATTGAAGATAAGGTTGAAGTTAGCGAGTACAGCCTTAGAAGAGGCCAAGAATGAAATTAAGCTGGGATTTCAGAGAATTATTTCTTCCACTGACAACCAAAGGGGTTGCTAAGGATCCAGTTAAGGTAGCCATCTGGAACTTTGTTTGAAAAGGAAATCTGTATGGCAGTGTTTGAAATTGACAAGTTTGACTCCAAATTGGTTCTTGAGTGATCTTAGTTTTCATAGAGAAATCCTGGGGCATTTATTTTTACAGAGAAATGTAGTTAGCATTACATCTAATTTGGAGAAAACCTAATCTGATAAGAAAACTATAATCATACTTAATATATAATATTGTATTGGGGTAACCATAATTTTTATAGTCTCGATTATGTCCCACCAATGTAAACATTTGGGACACCACCCTTCTTGTAAGTCCAAAATCTTTTTAAGGGTTATGTTTTGATTACATTTAACTTATTAGGAAATGTTATCATTAAAATCAATTCAAAAATATGTATAACTTTAGACTGCCAGTGTAGACCAGATCCACCTATTCCTTTGTCACCTTATTCATTCAAAGCGATCACCTCTGATATATCTCAGTTGACTGTGTATCCTGAAGCTTGTGAATAGATGTATCTGGTTTTACATAAGGCATTAATTGAGAACTCTGCTTTTTCAGTAAAGATAGGTATGTAATCCACATAAGCAGCTACCTTGGCTGTCATCACATAAAATGTTATTCCTGCAATGTCTTTACTCATTCTAATAGAGTATGGTAGAGGATTTATTACCAACATGAACAAAGCCGGGGATAATAGACAGCCTTGTTTGGTACCTTGTTCTAATTCAAAAGAATCTTATATCTCACTATTTAGTCTGATTATTGCTCTTGGTTTGACATACAACATCATTACCATTCTAATAATGTACTCAACTTGATTATACCTATAAAGGACAGCGCATGGTAATGTCCATGAAATGGTATCAAATGCTTTACCTTATCATGAGCTATCCCTACTGTGGCAGAATCAGTTGACGCAGCTTTCTTGATAATATGACAGAACAATCAAGTATGTCGGTGTAGAGTCTAATTTTAATGAACTCTACTTGGGTTAATGAGATTCAGTATTTTCTTTATTCTATTGGCAGGTATTTCACCATATAACTTACAATCTAAGTTATTCAACGATATTAGTCTATCATTTGTGGGTAGTGTAATGCCTTTGCTCGCCTTTGGAATAACTGCAATCGATGCATCTGCTTGGTTTCCATGAAAGTCACCTCTACATGAGAAGTGATTAAATAAGTCTGACAATGGGGCTTGAGAGACAGAAATAGCCCTTAGGTTCTGACTTAAAGCTAGGTTAGGCTACCTTATTGGATTGGGCTTTGTATCAAAACCTATGGGAGTTTATGCTGATCAGCCCCAGTAATGCCCCTTGGTGCAAAGTGTCACAAAGTATTCCACAGAGGTTTTTGGAACCGTTCCAGAGAAAATACCTTTTATTCTGGATTGAACTTTACAGATGACCTGGCTCTACACTCCCATATCCATCTGCAGATGCAAGAGAAGACCAAAAAAGTGGCACCCACTTGGGAAAAACTAAGATCCTGAAGGCTAACATGGACAGTACAACTACAGTCACTCTTGCAGGCGATGCACTGGAAGAGGTTGAGGCCTTCACCTAACTACGCAGTGTCATAGACGTGCAGGGCGGCCTCCGACGTCAAGGCAAGACTCATCAAAACTTAATCTGTCTTCGTTCAGGAGCTCCAAGCACCTAATATAGCAGCAAACCAAGATCAGGCTTTTTAACACTATCATCGTCCTCTACCACCAACAATGTTCAGACCTTCATCAACATCTGTTGGAGGAAAATCCTCCAGACCTGTTGGCCATATACCCTCATCAACAATAACTTATGGCAGCAGACTTTCCAACTCCCTGCTCATGAGAAAATCAAGAAAAGACACTGGGGCTGGATAGGTCACACCCTACGCCAGGGAAGCCCTCACCTATAACCCTGAAGGTAAAAGGAAAAGAGGAAGATCAATGAACACCTGGCATAGAGGCCTTGAAGCTCACTGCTATGAGATGGGTTACACTTGAAGTCTGATTGAAAGAAAAGCCCAGGACAGAGATGGCAGGATTGTCCTGACTGATGGCCTATACCCCAGGAGGCAAAGTAGGCATAAGTACATATTTACTTACATGGGCTTTCAGCCAGACCTCTTCAGCTATTGGCCTGTTGTGCAATTCACTTTACTTCCACCCTCCAGAGCATAGATAACAGGGCAATATGTAACTCTTTTTGCTACTGGATAATGTTACTGTGAGTAACAACATGCTGATCTTTCTCAAGGAGCAAATCCGCACACAAAGTACTTCCCTTAAGTGCTAAGTACTACTCTGACAATATATGCTTTTTGAGACAAAAACATAGTTTTTCTTACAGTCAATTAATTTTATGTTGTTGAAGAGCCAGCATCACCCACAAAGAACGTTTATTAAACAATATGTTGAAACAAAACTTGCATTGGCAAAGCAACAATGCTGGTGGTGAATGCCATACTTACTGCCTTTGCAAATGTTTATTTATTATGCCAATAGGCAAGGGTTCAAGATTTTCTAGCAGCATCTTGGAAAGAATGTTTAAGGCAAAAGAGCTTTGCATCTGGGTATGTAGATGTTGATGTTGCAAAATGACATTCCTTTTGCACCTCAAATGTTTAAATAGGCATCCACTTTACTGTGCCAACTATCCCGAACTATCACAAATCAGGAGCTCAGTGACATCATCAAACGAGAAAAATTGTAAAAAAAATGCATATTTTCCTTCTTAAACTTTTGATGAATGCATACAAAATAAATTGTATGAATACCATACGTCCTCCCTTGAATGTACGTAGCCCTTAGATAGCTTATGTGAGTACAGAAAGAGGAGTATTTGAAGGAAATAGAATCATCATACTTTGACAACTTAGCACATCCTGGTATTTGGAACAATTGATTAGCCCTTTAGTACAGTTTCTTCAAAATAAACACATACATTTTATTCCTTTGAGAATTGAAAGGCATCTGTATTATTGTGACTACAAGCACTTTCAGACATCAACAGAGGATATATTCATGCCATTGGAGTAGAACATATTATTCCAAGGCAAATTGAATAAGGTGCATCTAACACCACCAAAATTTGGCGTGTGTTGAGGTTTAACAAATTCTAAAATCTTTAGGAGGATCAGTGTGTGTCTTGTTTTTGCCAATTGGAATACGTTACTTTTGGTAAATGAAAAATAGAATGGTCCCACCTGACGCAGTCTGAAGTTGTCCACAGTTTCATGTAAGTTTGGATAAACATGGAGACCAGATGTAAGAAATTAAAATAGTTGTACGAAATGTACCTTTGGGCCAGATGTACAAAAAAGTCAGTTTGAGATTTCCTAATTGCGAATCTTTGCGATTCGCAATTAGGAAATCTCAAACAGCTATGTACAACAATGTCTCGGACACTGTTTGCGATTCCCAATGGGTTGCAACTGGACCTGCCTCATTAATATTCATGAGGCAGGTCACAATTTGTGACTCATTGGGAATGACCGGCAATCACAGGGATGGTGGCCTGCTGGGGTCAGCAGAACACCATGTATATGACTGCTTTTTAAATAAAGCTGTTTTTTTGGGAAGTGCAACTTGTTTTCATTAAACGAAAGAGGGACGCATTTGAAGAAACAAAACGAAAAGATTTCCTTTCATTTTTTTAGATTTGGCAGTGGTCTGTGGGACCACTGCCTGCTGCCTGCTATGAAAAAATGTTGGTGCAACCATTTACAAAAGAGGAACGTGTACCTTGGGGACCTCTTCTTATTTGTGAATGGCTACCACCAACTAATAGGTTACCGACTCGCAAAATAGGGTTGGTACATGCAAAAAAGCATTTTACCGCTCCCGTTTGCGAGCGGTAAAAAGTACAGAACAGGAATTACATATATATCATACGATCTGCCACAAAAGATGGAGAAACAAGTGTAGAAAACTAAATTGGGAAACTGACATGAGGCCTAGTGATAAAGTTTGGGACCTACTTAACACTGATGAGTGTTAACGACAGCCTCGAACTGTTCAATGACAAGAATATGTAAGCAGGTTACTGCACCAGGGAACATAAAGTTCAAAAGCTAATTTCACAGCATTTTCTGGCTATAACAAAGGAGCATTAAGGACTGTTGAAACAGAGGAATAGAAATCACCATAAGCTCCTTCATCCAATGGCCCTTGTAATAACCCCCAAAAGCATTTGCTATAACTATTAGTCTGGTTTATGAATAAAAGCGCCTTTTGTGTAATTGATGGGTTTAGGCACTTAATAAATCATCATGCATGCACTCTGTCACTCATATTTGCACTCATGCATTCATTTATCCTTCCACTGACACATTCTTGAACTCATCCTCTGACACAACTGCAATAAGACACCCACAAACTCAACAATCGATGCAAGATAAATTAAAAGAATACAAGTAGAAAATGAAAACATTCTGCTGTCTTGACATAGTGGGCATATGCTTCCAACAACGATCCTAAACATTAGTGTGTGTCCTCCTTGCATAGGTATTGTAAATAGTCTATTGTTGATTTATATTCCCAGCACAGTCACCATGTTTAAAAACAAAGTGTTGGCCATCTTGGAATGGTCAAACAAAAATACACTATGGACAACAGCATTACATAATGGTTTAAAGGATGTGGCTATATGGGATTTACTTATCATTTATTTATTTAGTGAGTTTTATAAAGCATGAACATGACCCAACTGTACCAGATAACTGTACAGAGAAAAGGCCTTTGCCGTTACACACAAAAGAATATAGCATCCTTATTTGAGTAGTACTGCCAAAATGCTGCACCCCATTTACCCCGTGCATTATGAATACAAAGATAACTTTCTCCTTCCTCGTAGTATAGGATGAACTTTGCATCAACTTTATCAGTTCTTTACCCGCAAACTCTGTTCATGGGTCGTTTGCGATGTCACTATTGGTTGTGGTGTGGGAGAGAGTACTGTGTGAAGTTGTGGGGTAAACGTACCAAACAGGGTCTAGTCCTTCGGGAAGGAATCTATTTTCAAAGTAGTGGTTGATGGGTTAACCTGTGTCTCCGGTGGGAGAGAGAGTTCCAGATTTTGAGGGGTGAGCCAAAGAAAGCGCAGGCTTGGTTCAGTGATTTCCTGAATCTCACTGGCTCTAGTAGGAGGGCACTCACACTTCTAAGAGAGTGACTACCACCTGAAGGGGTTAGATTGTGGTCTCGGTACTCAGATGTACCCTACTGCACGGCTTTCTGAGTCAAGCATGCTACCTTAAGGAGCATCTTTGCTTCGATCAGGAACCCTTGTTGGTAATTGAGTGAGAATGTGATGTGTGATGTGGTCAAAGTGCCTCGATTCCGTTAACATTCAAGCTGCAGCATTGAGGGTTGATTTAGTGATGCCAATCATGTTTTGTGTCGTCCCAGTAGAGTTGCTTTTCCGTAATAATGTCTGGGAATGACTAATGATTGTACTTCTATTTGGAGGTCAGTTGTCAGGATGAATGGTTTCAGCTTCTTCAGGAGTCTAAGTTGAAGGGGTACACCGCGCGTGAATGCGCTAATGTGGTCCTGCATGTTGAGATTTCTGTTGAGTGCTATGTGTGCTTTCGAGTCGAATGTGGTGCATAGCAGATAAAATGATTGGAAAATAAGTGACCTGTTAGTATTGCCTATTATCCTCTTAAGAGAAAAATCAAATAATAAGAGGAAAAGCAAAGAAGTGAAAGGAGAACTGTAATAGGAGTAAAATTAAAACACACGTGTTGGCCAACCAGTCATCACACTGGAGCACGCTTATTTTCATGTAGATGTACACGTGATCAGAAATTACAGTCATTCACAGGGCAAGAGAGACAATGACTGACGTGTACTGAACAATTACCTTATGCAGTACCTTGTCATGGATAGAAGGAGAGTCTATAATACACTAATAGCAGGACAGAGCTGACCCAAAGACTCTCTGTGCATCTATATGGATATATTTTTCTATTTATGTATTATTTAATTATGATCCTGGCAGACATCTAAGAAGAGATTCTAAGAATTTTTACAATGCAAATATTCTCCCCTTAGGCTTTCAGAGGTGGTAACCAATACCGAACTCCTTCTCTACAAAGTTTATCTGTGACATTTCATGCAACAAAATACCTATTTGTAGGCTTTAATACAGTGAAATAACAATATACCTTAAATCTTATTGGCTTTAACATATGCTGTTTACAATCAATATGTCAGGCCTGCTGCATTTTTCATATCTTTTCAAAATAAACAGATCTGACCTATAGCATTGGAAATATTATTTTTCTAGTGATCCAATCAGGTCTCGAACTATTATCATTGGAATGTCACCATAACCAATTGAGACTTTCTCTACTAAGCCTAAACTATCCCACAAGATCAAGCAACAGGTATACTGTCATAAAATTGCAAATGTATACAAAATTAAAGGTGGCACAGCAAAATACTATCTCCCCTAAGAGGGCTTAAGAAGGATTCTTACAGTGCAAATCTTCTTTACCCATGGTTTGTCAGAAGGGCTAACCAACATCACCCCTTTGCCTACTGGGATAATCTGTGAATTTCCATGTAGCACCCTACCGGTCTACAGGCTTTAGCATAGTACAATAAAAATCGATCCCTACAAGCTAACTGTCTTTAATACATGCTTTTCATAATAAGTAGGTCAGGCCTACTGGCTTTGTCATAATGGGTCATAATAAACAGATCCAACCTATGAAATTGGCCAAGACTTTTCCCATTAGCTTTACACATTACCCAACTTTGGCCTATTCAAGCGCGCTACCATGCATACAGGTATAGAATTACGATTAAGAAAAAGAATACAGCTTGCAAAACAATATACAACCCCTCTCATTTGGACCTAACAATAATCATCACAATAAAAAAACAGGATTTGTCAGAGTGTGTGGCCAGTGACAAAAACATTGCCTACCATAATAATCTGTTTGGTTACATGTAACAAAATACCTGTTCATAGCCTGCAAAACAATGTAACAACAGCCAACTCTTGAAGGCTTACTGGCTTTTACAAATGTTTTTTTCACAGCTATTAATCTAGACCACTGCCTTTGTCATAACATTTCTTAATAAGCAGACCAGAACTATGGCATCTGATATAATATTTAACAGTGCACCTATCAGGCCTAGGGCTTGTCATCATAACCAACTAAGGTCTACAGTTCAGTTTTGAGCTTTCCCACACGGCAAGCATCAGACACACAGTGATACAATTGCAAATGTATTCAAAATTACAGTTGGCTAAGAAAGATACTATCTCTGCTAAGATGGCCTAATAAGAATACTCACATAGCAATCCTTCTATTTCCACAGTTTGTCACACGGGGTAACCAATAGCAAAACCATTCCCTACCATTCCCGCCAAGAAGCCCATGGGCGTACGTGCGCTGTATAAATAAAAATTTAACATAACATAACATAACATACTATGGCAATTAGTGTGATTTGATGTAACAAAATACCTATCTGTAGGCTGTATTATAAAGTAATGAAATTCACACTTTAGTTCCTAACTTTAACAAATGCTTTTCACAATAAATACCTAGCGCATTTATCATAACATTTCATAAAAACAGACCAAGTATTTAGCTATGATCATCAGCTTGCCACCATAACCAACTCTGTACTTCTGCATCGAGTATAAGCATTGCAACAAGCTAACAGTGAAATACAGGCAGGCTTCTTAGTGGAAGCACAAAACCTTTCATCAATCAAAGTCAGTGGAACCGACATGCAGGTGGAGCCTAAGCCACTGTCTCAGAAGTACTCAGAATGTTTTTTTGTTGACCATTTAAAAATAGGCAAAAGTTGCACTGTAAAGCCAGAACTAAAAATCCATATAGATTAGTGTAGCACCTGACATCCCATACTGCTCTCAAACATAAAACTACAATCTGAGGTCTGAAGTTAATAAAGGGAGGGTGCAAGGACTGCAATCTATTCCTCATGAGTTCCTGCCTCCCATATGAGGTGCTGCCAGAGAAAAAGAAACAGTGTAAATTATCTAGTTATCTAATTCACTTTAGTAGCATTACAATGTCATATGTTTGACCCTGAAAATTGAAGCCCAGGCAGTCTTGTGGCTGGTGACTGCAAGAGCTGAATAAATAAACAAAGTAATCACAGCTTCAAGTAGGGAAGGCACTTTCGTCTGTGGAAACAGACACGGTATGTGTTAAAACTGGGATTTCTGGTTGGCTAAGGTTTACGCCAAAGCAAGGCAGAAACCACCATTCTAGTCAGGGCAAGGGAGTCACACGCCAAGATAACCCCTGCTCACCCCCTTGGTATCTTGGCACGAGCAGACAGGCTTATCCCGGAGGCAATGTGTAAAGCATTTACGCACGCACACAACAGCAACAACATCCTAGGCACACCACAAAAGGAACTCCACACAAGGTTATATAAAAATTACTTTTGTATTGTCAAAACACATCAGATAGTAATCACACAATATACATTGTGCCAACTGGCACAGGCAATATTCACAGGGGATTATTTACACCAGGACAGGGCCACGTGGGCCACTGTCAGAATCAGCACTTAGTAGAACTAGCACTTAGAATAACTGTAACACAAACTGACAATTGTAGAACACCACCAGTAACCACTGGTAAAGGTAGGTACACACTACGCAATACTAATAACCATAGGCCTAGATCACGCAGGGACACAAACTCACTAGTATACCATACTAGGCAAAACAAACTTCTAAGCATGAGCACCTTTAGAAGTATAACACAAGCCTAAAGGCAAAGCACATCACGCAGCAATCACATTTAGGCCTAAACAGTATAAATACAGTAGGCAATCTCCTCACTAGTCTAAACACATTAGACCCTACCCCCTAAGCATAACTCACATTTAGGGGCATAAATCACAGTGAAGTAAAATCTCACTAACACCAACCTCCATAGGTAAAACCATCTCTAGAGGTATCATCACAGGGTGCGTAAAACATACTAGATGCTTTACATTTCCTAGCACCACATTTAAAGCACATGAATCCCATTATTCAATTATCATCACAAACATAGTGGAAAATCACATTGTGCAAAAATCACATTAGGGCCTTGCGCCCTATCCACATACCAGCCCCCTTGGCCAACTGGCCATCTCAAGGAGGGGCTCAAATGCCCTGTGTCCAGAATGTCAGGGTGCGCTGCCAACGCAGCGCCAGTCAGGGGTGCGCCATCGGCGCAAGACTAAACGTTGCAGCTGCCCACTACTTGCTGGCAGCTGGGAACAGTGACAGGGCCTAAACGTTGCAGCTGGCACTAAGTGCTGCGCAGCTGTAGAAGGCCTGGCACCTCTGTGCCACTTCTGTCCCTCTCAAGGACTCTCTCTCCCTTGGAGCCTAAACGATGAAGCTGCCCACTAATTGCTGGGCAGCTGGGAATCAGCAAAACTGCGACAGGGCCCTCACTGGTCCTAGGACCAAAACTGCACCAAACAGGGGGGAGCCCTCTAGGCTCTGGGATAAAACATGCTCATCGTTGGAGCCTTCTGGCTCTGGCACAAACATAGGCGCACTTTTGGGAGCCCTCTAGGCTCTTAGAACCACTGAAGCGTTGGGTGAGCTCTCCAACCTGGGGGAGCGGCCCGCTGCCAACCGGGGCCACTCTATCCTCTAAAATGCCCCCCTTTGCTGGTGGAGCCTTGTGGGCTCTAAACAAATCCAATAATGCCCCCGGGAGCCTCGAGGGCTCATAATCTAATAATGCCCCCGGGAGCCTCGTGGGCTCAAGAAATAAACTGCCCCCAGGACGTTGGGGCGGCCCTCTCGCACGTGGGGCCACCCGGGTGCTGACAGAGCACCCCGACACAGCCACAGACATGGGGACCCCGCGGGGCCCTCCCAGCCACCATCTCCACGTTGGAGAGGCCCGCTGCACGCACAGGGCCGCTCGGATTCCGTCTCTCTCCCCCCCAGCTCCCTTGAACACTCACCGGCTGGGGGCGACGGCAGCGCTCTGGGGTGGCGCCTTCCACGCGGGGCTCTCTCTCCTCATGAGAGCCCCGCTTTGCGTCGCGCCCGCCTTACGGTACCTACGGGCAACAGGCGGGGCTCTCCCTCGGTACAAAAGGGGGTGGTGATGGACGGAGCATCCAAACCAATCAAACACTCACACCCAGTCAAAAGATCTGGGTTTAATCCATCACCGTTCTTTAGCCCACTCTGCCACCCCAGTTCAGACATGGCTATATGCAAATCAGTCTGACCCTGTGCCTCATGGGAACAGTCCAGCCCGAACCGCCAAGCCATGCCTTCCCTGGACCGGAAACAAGCTTCCGAGGACCGGTTTCTGGCATTACAGCCGTCTTCAGCCCGGCTTGCTTGAATCCAGTGGCAAAGTGAGCAAGGGACTCACGTCTGAGCATACCCTGCCACAGGGCTGGACTGTTCCCATGAGGCACAGGGTCAGACTGATTTGCATATAGCCATGTCTGAACTGGGGTGGCAGACTGGGTGTGAGTGTTTGATTGGTTCAGATGCTCCGTCCATCACTACCCCCTTTTGTACTGCTTTGTGGGGCTCTCCCTCGCACAGGGGAGCCCCGCTGGACACAGCAGCCTTGCCCGGAGCTCTCTCCTCTCCAGCTGCCATTCCGGGCTGCCCGCTCTCGGCCCCGCCCACATCCTCTGCTTCCGGGTCGCGTTAGGCAGCGGCCCGGCAGCGTTTTTAAAACACACAGCTCGGGCTGCGGCAGTGATTTCTTTGGCGGCATACAACTGAGGGGTGGGCACCCTTGAGGAACAAAATTACGATGCGGCCATAATCGGGGTGGGCACCCGACTTTAAAATAATTAAATAAGCGGAGTGGCACCTGCGGCGGTTTAAGGAAACCGCCGTCTCACCATGCAGGGTAGGCTCCTGCGCACCACGCACAGGACATTTCAAAACAAAGCGCTTCCCAGGCGCCAAAGGGGACAGAAACCCTGGCCCAACAAAGCAACTGGGGAAAAAGGGGTTTCAGCCAGCACTGAGCATAAAGAAATGGAGCAACCAGCTCCTCAGCGCAGGGAAGTCCTCCAGTCCCCCTGGCAAGGCAGAGGGGTCCCAGCACACGGCCCCCATAGGTGAGGAGGGAAGGAGAGTCCCACCAAGTCCTGGATCTCAGAAAGATGGAGCAAGCAGCTCCCAAGGAAAAAGGAAAGTCCTCCAGCATCCAAGTCCATCCAGGGGCTGGGCAGGGCCCAGGGAGGCAAGCCTTCCCCTGGGCCCCAGCAGCAGCACGCCCCTGGTAGATTCTAGTGAGGAAAAACAAGAACCTTGAACATGAGGTCACAGCCTCATTTTATACACAAAAATCCCTTTGTCTCTAGGGTGCAGGGTGGGGGAAAAACCAGACGCAGCTGGTTTTGGAGTACTCTGCTATGCTCAGCCCCTCTCACTATTCACTGGCCAGGCTAGGGTCATCAGTCGCACCACAGGGGGCGGAGCCAGCATTGTGGAGGGAAAGCCCAGCCCTATTCAGGTCCCAGGTGCACTCCTCCCCAGCCATCAACATGCATAGCTCCCATTCACCACCGGGGCAGACCCATCCTGACTCCTGGAGCCAGGCTCACCAGCCAGCTCCAGCCAATCACAAGCCAGCACATTCACTGCACAGACACACCAACTTCTAGAAGTGGCACTTCCACACTAGACACATGAACGCCGCACACATCATCACGCAGAATTCAATCTCACGAGTTCGCACATACCAACCCTGCACTCCCACACATCAGAAAATACCATGGTCATACATATTCCCCATGCATTCCTATGGGAGGGCAGGCCACTCGCCACACATACACAGAGAGCTCACGCACTTTACACTGTACCACAGTGAAAAAGTGCGCAGAGGCCTAATATCACCAACACCAGGTTACAGAAATAGGCTAGGAAAAAGCAAAAAGTTTCGGAGTGAACCAGTCAAAAGGGCCAGGTCCAACAGTATGCCTAATCAAAACATACACTCCTGGCTACCAACATGGGCAGAGCCGAATTCCCTATCTGTAGTACTCCGGAAAACGTTGTTTTAAATTGATTGCAATATGTCTGGCAATAATTGCTCTGTCAAACCAGACCTAAGGATGCAGAAACAAGCAATACACTGCAAATCATAACTCAAAAAGGATCCACAAGAATCATCGTCATTCCTCTACGATTTCTGAGCATATATGGAATATCTGAGGCAATCATGCACATTACAACGAACAAAGCATATATTAATATAGAATTTTAAAATCACCATAAAACATTCACTGCCTGAAGTCTCAAACATACAATGGTTGTAAATCAGGCAGTTGTACATTGAGGCAGCTCTATATTCTAATTCATACAAAATCACACAGAATCTAATGCAGTCTGTATATCATGACTCGGAAGAAGTCAAAACAATAGTCTTTATCATGTTTAGACATAAGTGAAACCTTGTACCCATAGTTTACGACACCGGTATTTTTGGCAGTGGAAGCCTTGCTTCTCTCAAACTCAGCCATTGGGGAAAGGAAACAGTGTAGCCTTAGAATCTTTTACCAAGCTTAGTAAATCAAGTAAAATAATCTTGCCTTCCCATCCTATTATATGGAACTAAAACAGTCAGACCAATTCACAAAAGCATTTATGACTATAGGAAGTGGTATTGCAGGAGTACTCTTTTCTGTACTTTTAGATGACTGTGTGCCCGGGCTGGAAACTAAAATCAGCCAATCAAAAATAGACAATTCAACCCTAAAGACTAGGATGGGGCAGACTTGAGTGAGGGTGTTCTGTCCTGCTCTGCGAGCAGCCCCTTAGACTGCAGACCACTAGGGAAATGACAGACTGGCAGAATATTTGGTCCGGCCCTGTATGCCTTTGCAAATTGGCCCCAAAATGTCCAACTCCTTGTAAAAGTAGAAAGACGACACAGTCTTTTCTATTTGCACTAATTGTATATGTATATTCGGTTAATATTCCAATTTTATCAGCAGTTTAGATGGTTTAGGGCAAATTCACAAACACATATAAGAGAGGTACAAGAGTACTAAATGAGTGCTGTTTTATGTATTCCAAAATGCCATTTTGAATGAGCTGCACTATGACCTTATAAAATAGGGAATTCGTAATCTTGACACATGCTCATCTCATATAACCAAAAGAACAACTGTGCTCTTAGCTCTAAATCTGGCGCACTCTCAGCCAACCCTGGGTCTAATTGGCTGTTGCCAATGCTATTATTTGGAGATTTATCTGGTGTCTCAGTTGATGCCACAGTCGCAAGACTTGATTCCCTACAGGTCCACTTAGTCTTTTATTTTTCTGAGGTCAGTAAAATGAGTACTATTGGGTTGGGTAACAATCCATGATCACATCAACAAAAGACTATTTAGAAGTAAAAAGTCAGCAGTCATTGTATTCTTAGGACTGTAGTTTCAGTTTCCATTGCACACCATCGGGCTGTATAAACCGCGTTGTCATAGCTCAGTTGGTATTAGAAGCTCAGTGAAGAATGGTCTCAGAGATTTAAATTGCAGCTGGCTAGTCAAAGCATCTGGGATACTGAAAGATGCAGATACCAGTTTCTGCTAATAAAACAGTGCATTCTGGAAGCTTTACTGCTTTTCTTTTACTACTAAAAACACAGATAGATTGTTTACCTTCCAGCTGTATATGGTCAGATGTTGGTCAGATGTTGGAGCACAATCCAGGCCTTTGTTACGTATCAAGGTAGACACCTGGAGGAAGAGTTGAGAAATCCCTGCCAATCTGAGCCTCTGTCATGACCAATTGTTGTGCAAGTGGGCAAGGACACATTTACTTGGGGTGATTTCTGTAAAAATACTGTGTGGCCTTTTTCAAGAGCTAAATCCAACGCTGGATCCATATTGCCTCTGTATAAACCATATACTAGTCTAAATCTGGGTAATGTGTGAAGTATAATTAGGTGTCCCAGAAACCTTTTGGTGTGAGTGAAGAACCAGTGAAATCAACTTTAAAGTCAAGGAGAATGCCTCCACTGAGCTTAGGCATTTCTGCCTGGTAGTTCAGTAAACTGCAAGTTGAAAATTACCAACGGGTAGAAAAATGGTTCATGACATGCTTTATTCGGCCCATCCATAAGGGGAAGCTCCCCGAAAGTTATCCCCTTCTGTCTCTGACTCTGTGACTAAATTTATCACCAACCTTGGCATGCTGCAAATGTTACATAATTTAACAGATGCTTTTGCACTCCAATAAACCTTTGCTAAAGTAGTAAGCTAACACCAAAGAACTCTTTTAGGTTGCAGCCTACCAGACAGTGCAGCTGTCTGGTTTCCTAAAGACATCTTAGGGACATTCGGAAGGTTGACCTAGGAGTATATTCTGCCCATTGCTTAACATTGGCTTTGTGGTTTGTAACTCACTTTTTCTGGTATTCTTTTTGCAGGCTTTATTTGCCTTAGGCTGTTCAGCTTAAGCTTGTCCCTCCCGTTGCCTGGACCTTGTTTACTGTATTTTTCCATGAACTCGCTCTCTGTAAACGGGCCTTTAAATTGCATTCTTATCTTGCCATGTTTGCTGGACATTCAAAGACAGAGATCAAATGTCAAGCGTTGTCTCCTGAGGAAGCTTGTTTTACTTTGCTTTCACTGACTTCAAAGTGAGAGTATTTATAGGAATGAGAAATGCAAATCATTCTCCCCATGGAGCCCGCTCGTGCCCCTCCTATGCTCCAGTTTACCAGGCTGTAACAAAACCCTGAAATAGGACATCACATAACATGCGGATGACAGATTTTTTGTGTTCAATCGCCGTGTCTGTATTTGCACAAGCTGTCCTTAGCAACCATTTGTACTAACAGCCCGAGCCTAAGGATGCAGTAGCTTTTGAAAAAACTGAAAACGCATGCAGGCCTGCACACAGAAAAGACAGACACGCTGTGGTGAGAAATCCGTACATATGCCTATGAAATTCATGGTAGATTGCATCAGCACCAGTGGAAAGAGAGTGTTGTTGTGTGGGAGTGACGGCTGTAGATGGCAACACATTTCTGGGGAAGAATAATGCGGGGTTTCATGAAGCAAACCCTCACCCAGCCTCATCTTTGAAGCAACAATAAAAAACTCTTGTAAATAGTGGAATAGTTGAGTATATATGCTCGCAGGGAGTGTGAGCACGCCTGCTAGTTGCCCCAGATGGTGGCACTTTCCCTCACACCATCATGTTTGATCTAGCTCTTTCAGACCCTTTCAGATACTTGGAGTGCATTTTTTTCCAAGACCCTATTTTGACATTTGGCTGACATGCCAGACCCTGACATACCAGAGATTTTAGATGCAAAACTTCTGAGGTTATTTTCTTGTTGGCTTAGAACATTAAGATATCTTTAGCTTGACAAGAAGCTGACTGACTCAGCCCCAGACCTGCTGGAACTTATTAATGCCTATGCCACTCTTCATTACTTTAGAACTCAATGAAAGACCCGGTGCTGCCCAGGTGGCTGACTCTACACCGTCTCTGTATTTTGTATAGTTTTTTGTTCAAATGCAATTGTTATTTCAATTGAAAATATGTTGTCTGGATTGGCAGAACACTACCACACCATACATACTCCACTCTACGCCACTCCAAACAATGGCACTCCACTCTACAAAACTCTACTCCTCCACGCCACACTCCACTTTACACCACCCTAGGCCACTTCACACTAGGCCACTATACAACACTCTTTAACACTCCACTCTATTCAGTCTGTCACTTTACTCCACTCTACTTACTCCACTCCACTCTGACACTGTATGCCACTCTACTACACTCTACACAACTCCACTCAATGGCACTCCACTCCATGGCACTCCACTCTACACCACTCCACTCTATGACACTATACGCAACTCTACACCCCTCCTCTCTCTGACACTCTACTTTACTCCATTCTACTCCACCCTATGCCACTCCACTCTAACAATTTACTCTACTCCACTACACTCCCCTCTACAGCACTTAACTCCACTCTATGCCACTATACGCTACTCAACTCAACGCCACTTCACTCTAGGCCACACTTTCCACTCTACGCCACACCACACCACACCACTCCACTTCACTCTTCTCTACTTTACTCCACTCTTCGCCACTCCACTCTACGACTCTACTCCACTTTATGCCACTCCACTCTACTCTACTCTATGCCACTCTACACCCCTCTACGCCCGTCCATGACATTCCACTCCAATAAACTACACTAAACTCCAGGACACTATACACCACTAACTTTTAACCATGATGAACAGCAGCCACACTGGTATACAACATGGTTAACACACATTGGCAAAGCCAATAGCTCTTGCTTGTTTGGAGATATAATCAAATCTAGATCTTGCAGAAGCCCAGAAGGTAGAGGCAACATCCTTTTCAGTTATCGATTTTATTGTCTACACTTATTCTAGAATCCTTATTCCAAGCATGTTCCATAAATCGCTCATCCATGTGGAGCTGAGCGCTGCTTCCTTTGTTTTAAATTCTGAATGACAATTTTCCCACCTGTTGCTACTCTACTAGCTACTCAATGGCCAGCTTAAGTGGGTTGAACGCATTTCTAATGAGACACAGTGAGGAGACTTTCTTTGCATCTGTCTTGGTGCTCTGTAGGAGAAGCCTAGGTTGAGGGCATAGTTCACAGTGAACACAAAGAGGTCACCCCCCAAAATGTATATCATTTTCCTAGCCCAATTCAATTAATTCCTTCCTCATAGTGAGCACACTAGCTTGCACACAAACACACACACAGACACACACAAATATGCACACACCCACACACACACACCACACTAATTACTGGATTTAAAATGTTGAAAACATTTATTAAACTAGTTTGTACCCTCACGTCTAACGTAACCTATGGAGCAAAACACACACTGGATATCTTCACAAGGAAACCAAGGCCATTTGATCAATCGTATTCCCAACACATATCACTACCATAAACACGTCGAAAGGCATACTTATTTCCTATTGAATTTCTCATTCCCAGTTCTGAGCTTTCAAGTCATGTAGAAAAGTATTTCCAATCCACTACAAACTTCTTCTATAATGAGCTATATTAGCTCTAGCCCAGGCAGTGCCAATGAACGATAGTGGCATAGTAGGTGCTGAGCTTCTCGCCATATATATCACCTTCTAGAACATCTACTCTTGCGCCTCCATTCATTTTGAGCTCTAGCACTTCAGGCACTGAAACAAGAACTAAGAGCACTGCTTTAATGTTTGCAAGAGAGAGGGGTCCCTTCTTTACCAGTAAACATTCCTTAACAAACAAAGGACATTTTATTACCGGACGATAGAACAATACATCCCTAAAAGTGCAGGTACATTTCCTAGACTCCCCTTCAGGCAGGTGGCCCTTGGCCAGGTGCCATTACTCAAGGTTTCCTTTCTTATCCATGATAACATTGAATCCTAGATGACTCACCAGAGAGAAAAGAAATAATAATGATTTATTTAATCCTCTGCACTACCTGGAGCTGCAGAACACTAATAACCTAAGTTCTTGATATTGTGAACACACAGTCCCATTCCACATCAACAGTGGCTTTGACTGTGCTTAAAGAATGGCAATCTAAGAAGTCTCAACACCCTCTTCCTGACCAAATTGAAACATGAAAAGCAGTGGTTCATCAACAATAAAAATCGATATGTTCAATTAGATTGGAATCACCCATAGACTAGCCATTCAGGCATTCGGCTTTCAGAAATTTTCCCAATGGCCTGCAAGTGAGATAGATACTTTTCTGTCTCGGCGGCTGTCATGTTCCAACAATAAGCACACCTGGTTTCAGCTACGGCTCATTGTGAGTACCTGCACACAACTCTGTGACCTGCTTGCTCTTCTAACTCAAAACGGCACTACTTATACATACTGTTTTTTTAGAAAAATAAGTTACCTATAAAACAGTGGCTTGGTTCTATCTCACAAATCAACATAAAAACATAGAAGCAGGTATAACAAAATTGTCTTCCTATACAGTCATTATTAAACAAGCATTGAAAATGCAACAGGTCTCGCCTTTGATTAAGTTAAAGCCATTTGCTTTGCTAATGGTATTTTTACCATCAGATTCTTGTTTCTAAATTTTCTTTGTCTTACCAACCCTAAGAATCCCTTGTCCGTTTGATCTTTTTGTCTGCTGATAAGTGTAAAGGGGGGAAACACCTCGCCAATCACAATTTTATCAATGACCAAATCAAATGAATTCTAAAGAACTACTGACCACTAGAGTAAAGTTTGAAAGTTTATTACAAAGCTAAAAACAACTGAATCTACAAGCAACTCAGCAAGAGGTTAAGAAAATAAACTGGCACTAATACAAGCATAATCCTACGCAGGAGTCTCAATCGACTCAAAATAATAATGAGTTATTTCTAAAAGCATCAGGCAAACAATAACAGTCCCCACTTGAAGAGTTGACTGCATCAAATCAAAAAGAAAGAAATGTTATTAGTCTATCCCTACACTAACACTAAAGTGACATCCCTACTTAGCATCATTTCCAGGCGAGAGAAAAGGTGTCAGCAGTGAAGACTTCCAAAGAAGTACACTCTCTTTGAATAGGTAAGTAGCCAAAGCTACAGGGCTCGTTCTAAGATGCTCCTTCTCACTTCCCTCCTAGCCTCCTTCTGCTCCACCCTTGGGGCACTGTCCCTAATACAAAATCCTAAAACAGTAGGGCACGCCCTTCGCACACCACCTTCAGGCAGGTCTTCTTCCAGTATGTTTCCATCAAAACCTTGATTTCATCCAGAAACCATTAGACGACCTTGGGTCCCAGGCACCTTCTCCGCTTAGAGTATCTTCTCTTCCAGTGTACTCCCCTGGCGCCTTCCCCTACTATCCTAACTCCTAAAATAAAGAGTTATTCTGCCTAACGAGACGTGTCCTTGCACCTGCAACAGAAAGCCTGTGAGAAAATCGACCTTGCACGCACACAAATTCTACAGTCAGCATTTGACTAAGAAAAAGAGCCTTCCCAAGGAAAAATACATTTCGGGCCTGCAACATTCAGCTAACATAAGAAATCGTAAATAGGCCTTCCCTTGAATGTATATGCGATCAGACCTTTACATATTTAAACATGCAGTTCTAAAGTTACCTTATGATCATTTCATTTCATAAACATCTAAAGCATTACATTTTATTTGTTAGCAAAACTGCACGTGCAGACTTTAATATGGTGCACGTTTTAGTCCTAGTGCATCACCTTGTACATAACAAATACATTCTACATCATCTAAAACACATTTTCGATTAAACTCTGCTTTGGTCTACATAAACTACATAGTTACATTTCTAATCACCCTCATATATGCGATGTTAGTACTACATTCATAATGATCACACGTTAATACAGTCCTCTAAATATGCAGGTGCTGACTATCAGTGATTATGATGCACCCCTACAATTTTTAGAATAACATGGCGCTCTGTTAGTATTGTATAGCAAAGCAAATGGCTTTCACTTAATGAAAGGCGAGACCTATTGCATTTTTATTGCTTGTTTTAGGATTGGAATGGATTATACCGTAAATAAATAAATTAAATAGAAAGCTACGCAACCTTACCAGGGCCAATGAAACACATTTAACACCACATAAACATACCTAAAAATATAATCTACCATTTACCCTGCTACAAAGCAGAAATGTTTTCAAGTTTTCTAAAAAGCACCAAATTAGAAACACACAAACATGGCATCAGTGTTTAAAAAGTAAACACATTATTACAATATAAAACGTAAATCTAGATACGTAAACAATATACAAACACAATCCGTTCCGTACCCAAAAATACACTTCCATCCGTACACAAAACAAAATTACACAAAATAACACGCAATGTTCCTGTCAGTTAATAACTTTAAACAGCATATAAACCCACATAACATTACAGCAGGTTTAACATGCAAGGAGGCGCTGCAAAAAACATGTTTTGCACATGTGACAAAGAAGCGCGATGTTAACAAAACAAAAAAAAGCAGACATATAACCCTTGCGATTACATTATGCATAACATTACAGTAGTCTTAACAAACAAGAAGGTGCTGCAAAAATACGTTGTGCACATACAACAAACAACAAACAAGCGCGACGTTAACAAAAAAATTACAATAAGGCGGACATATGACCTTTGTGATTACATTACAGATTCTTTAACCGCATGCACATACAACAAACAACAAAAAAAATTCAAGTTTTCTAAAAAGCACCAAATTAGAAACACACAAACATGGCATCAGTGTTTAAAAAGTAAACACATTATTACAATATAAAACGTAAATCTAGATACGTAAACAATATACAAACACAATCTGTTCCATACCCAAAAATACACTTCCATCCGTACACAAAACAAAATTACACAACATAACACGCAATGTTCCTGTCAGTTAATAAATTTAAATAGCATATAAACCCACATAACATTACAGCAGGTTTAACATACAAGGAGGCACTGCAAAAAACATGTTTTGCACATGTGACAAACAAGCGCGATGTTAACAAAACAAAAAAAGCAGACATATAACCCTTGCGATTACATTATGCATAACATTACAGTAGTCTTAACAAACAAGAAGGTGATGCAAAAATACGTTGTTCACATACAACAAACAAGCGCAACGTTAACAAAATAAATTACAATAAGGCGGACATATGACCTTTGTGATTACATTACAGATGCTTAAACATCGTGCACATACAACAAACATCAAAAAATATAATGCTTTAACAAAAGTGCCAGAGCAAAGAGTGCCTGTGTACGGTGGAGAGCAAAGAGTGCATGTATAGTACGGTGTAGGGCGGGGAGTGCATATGTTGGGTGGAGAGGGCCTGTTAAGGGTGGAGAGTGGAGGATGCTTGCGTGGATTGAAGATCTCACCTGTGGAGGGTGATGGAGAGTGTGGTGGGGAGTGAAGCACATCCTTGTAGGGACAGTGGAGGGAAAGGAGCTGTGCCACTGCAGGGGTAGAGAGGGATCCAAAGGCATGGGGGGAGGGGTGAGGGCGGATACAGATCGGCACAGAGTGTGGAGGTGAGAGGGCAGCCTAATGTTGTAAGAGAGGGTGTGATGTCACGGCCAGAGTGGGAGACTTTGGAGCATTAGATCAGAGTCTTGCGTCGGCTTCGTGACTGAAATGAATGTGCCCTTGTGTAATGTAACCGGTGCTCGGGTAAAGAGCTACAATGCCTTCAGGGTGAGTTGGTGTTACATACAACTCGCAGACACAACAATGAGCAGAGCAGGGTGTGAAAGAGATTTATTCAAGGCAGTGGCAGGTGGCCCCTCGTTTGTGATGAAAAGAAGATGAGTTTTCACCTCTGGGGGGGTCACTTCCAGCACTTCCCCCCACATTCCGGTGAAAGCAGCCTCTGCTGCCCCAGGTTCTGCCTGGGACCCCATGCAACACCCATCACAGGCCCCCACAGACCAGTGCTGGGGGGCCTCGCCTGAGACTCTAGCAATGGAATTAGAGCATGACGCCTTCCATTGCATTGTGGACCCTGTAGTTTTTGCGTAAAGCCAGAAAAGAGAGGCATCCATTAGATGCGCCTGTTCTTTCTTGCCAAATTATATGCTTCTGTTTCTAGATTAATATTTTCCTCAGCTGCCGGGCATGTATGCTTTCCGTCCAGTAATGGATTAAAGATCTCCTGCCTGCTGTATCTAAAGCGCATTTGGTGCCCATTGTGTCTATGATGAGCTGAAAAACAAAGACTGGAGGGAGGAGGGGGAGGGTAGGGGGGTTTATTGAACAGGGGCCCTTCACTGCAACAATAGTAACTCGAGTTAGGGATGTGGCTCAATTAACAGAACTGCTGACTTTGGTCCTGGGGACCCCTGTTCAATCCTCAACGTAGGCTCTATGAAAATATGCTGGTATTATTAAATAAATGTCACAAATATAATTTATTTACAGCCTCGTGGGACTCTTGCCTGGCCACTCGTGAGCCTCGTGGGACACTTGTGCTAATTGTTTAGTGAAGTGCATTGTAAAAGGCATGATGGATGTGGGACGGTTGCAGGATCAAAACAAGCAAGGGAGGAGGGTGTGCACAGAACAGATGCCCTCCAAAGGCTCTGATGAGCAGGAAACTGAGGGGGGAGTGCATTGAACATGCGCCCACCCTTGCAACAAGAATAACACAAGTTAGGAGTGCAGTTCAATAAACAGACCTGCCCACTTTGGTCCTGGTGACCCTGGTTCGTGCCTCAGAGTAGGCTTTATAAACAAGACTGCGAGCCTGGCGTCAAGTGTCGTGGAAAAGAGTGCGTACAGACCAGTTAAAGGAGACAGTATCACGCTGCATGTGAAAGATCCAGTCCGTGTGGGCGGGGCAAAAAGTGGACAGGGCGGCAACAAGGAGGGACTAAAAAGCCTCCTTAACAATAGAATGCCAGCGTTTAGCCTAAGCTATGAAGCGAGCCAATGGGAAGAGGGGGAGGTGCTTCAAGTACCCTTCCTCAACCGTATTGATTTCAAGAAGCTCTTGAATGCCAAGAGCAGCGCATGCTCGCTGCTATTGACATCCGAGACCTAAAAAAGTGAGCAGCTGTCCTTGCATCAGATCGATATCCTCAAAGTGCAATGTGACGGATTGAGTTTGGCATGTGAACTATGTAACTGTGCTAGCAGAACAGTCAAGAGATACTCTTCTATTCAGAGCCATTCTTTATAATCTAAACTAAATTACTAACATCACAGACTTTACTTATTAAATTTTGAATATTCAAAAGACAATATATTTCTTTGTTCATTAGAAAGGGATTGTCCCATAAACTGTCAAAGCAGATTCCTGCCAATGCCACCTTTAGTTGTGTAACACTTGAGCACCCTCATCTATGTAAGACGGTGAACAACCTTTACAACGCAACTTTTACCACGCAGTGCCTTTACAACGCAACTTTTACAACGCAAACCATTACAACGCATTGCGCTGGGGGGCGCTCTAGGATAGGGAATAGATTTAATTTACTATCCAACACCTTCCCTACTATCCACGGGGACTGGAGTTGGAATAGTAAATTAAATAATTCACTATCCAACACCCAAAAGCACTATGCGTTATAATGGTATGCGATGTAAAAACCGCGTTGTAAAGGCATGCGATGTAAAAGCATGCGTTGTAATGTCATACATCCATGTAAGACATTAATGTGCAAGCCTAAGGGCTGCTCAGTACGGCTGCCTTGAGGATTTTGCTTTTTTTCATCCTCAAAATGTGTTTAACAAATCACTACTTAAAAGTGAAGTTAATGCAGCCCAGCAACTAGATAGAACGAAGACACAGCATAAAAGTACAGTGTTCTAAGATCTTCAGCAAATCCTGAACCAGCAATCAATATTAGGAGGAGGTTGGGGCACACTGTCTCACATCCGAGCACTCAGTTTGCCCAGATGCATGATAGTAAATGCAGTGTATAATAACACTTATTTCGGGGACAGGCTTTAGTTTTTTACCCTTGTTGGTGCAGCAAGTGCTGTGTATCTCTAGACATGTGTTTCAGGATAGTTGTCCTTTTGCCGTAGAGAACAAAAACAATCTTTTTGGGGGTGCTGGAAATGCTGCCCAAAGTCTTCTCATGTGTCTGTAGCACTCGCTGGGCGCAGGTGCATCAACCAGAGCTTGTCAGCTCATTGGTTCAAGGCAGCGTTTTCAAACAGGAGGAAGGTGGGTGCACACTGCCTCACATCCCAGCACTCAGTTTGCCCTATGCATCATAGTAAATGCAGTGCATGATAACACTTATTTCGGTGACAAGCTTTAGTTTTTCACACTTGTTGGCGCAGCCAGTGCTGTGTATCTCTAGACACGTGTTTCAGGATACTTGTCCTTCACTAGAGAGCAACACAGTATTTTTGGGGGTGCTGGAAATGCTGTCCAAAGTCTTCTTAGGTGTCTTTAGCACTCGATGGGTGCAGGTGCATCAACCAGAGCTCGCCAGCTCATTGGCTCAATATTACTTCCCCTATGGTTTTTGAGCACCCAACAAAGATGTATGAGGTTGTATGAAGATTTAACCTACACAATCTTTTGAGGATATCAGCTTTTACATAAAAGACATCTTGATTTTAATCCCCTGCACAGTCCTTTCTTATGGATTTGGGCTACATAGATCTATGTTGAATAACCCTGTCATAAGAGCATCAGCTACCTCTCCAGAGCTTGGAAGAAATCCTAGTTTGGCAGAGAAGGTATGATGTCGCAATGGTGACAGAGTACACTCTCTGCTAAACTGTTGGACCACCAAGGGGTTAGCAGACAAAAAGTATGTTGACGACAGAGCCAACTCTGGCGCCTGAATACTCCTCAGACGGCCCGATGGAGTAAAGTTATCTGATGTTAGCCAGATAATCTGACTGAGCACCTCATTCAGGGTGGTCAGTTCAATGGCTTTTCTTTGTGGTCTGTCATTGCCAGGTAAAACCTGGTGTTGAGAGACAGAAAAAAAAGAATAGTGATCCCCACACCATAGAAGAAAGCTCCCATGGTGTGGAGGTCAAGAGTGTTACTTTTTCCTAAAACAAACTCCTGCTTTTTGGAAAAAGTAAAACTGTAAAAAAGTTTCTGCCAATGTTAAGAGTTGCACGCAGGTCTGACAGACAAATCTAAATATGGTCCGCAGTGGTCCCTCTGTATGCAGGGCAATGGCCTCCACCATCCTGATGGAGTAGCCTAGGGCCTTCATACTGTAACTCAGCCCCCCTGTTTCATAGCAATAGAGTTTAAAAAAAAAATGATAATGAAATAGGACAGATTTACATTAATAGTAGGCTTGCAATAATTGAAGATTAACCAGAATAAAATGATTAGGCCCTATATTTCATTTCCATTGTATTCAATATATTGGCATATGTTATGCTGCTTTAGAATTTTACAAAACTGTTGTAGAAAGGGGCCACATGTAGCTTGGTAGAGGTACTCCTTTGTAAGGTAAAAGCCGCCTAACGCAGGAGAACTGCCACAGTCATCATTCATATCATTTATTTTCCTGGTTCTCTGAAAACTCAGGCAGATAAAGGGAAGGGCATCAATAGGGGCTGGGACAAAACTTTGACATAGGGAATATGCCCCCAGCGTTGTTGATGGATTAACAGGAGACTAGAAGAATAATAGTTGAGTGTAACATATGGTGGGTTAATGTGTCTTCTTGTTATAAACTCGAATCAGCAATTCCCCTTTACCACCATTTTTTTACAGAGTTTCTATAGCGCAAACTTGACCTGGTATGGGAGTGCTGTACATAGCACCAGTTGCGTTACATTAGGACACACATTCATTTTTGTTAGGCACGGGGAGAGTAAGTGATTTGCCCAGAATCACAGGATGTTCATCGTCATTGCCGAGACTCGAACCCAGTTCCCCAGATTTGAGGTCGACCGTCCTAGCCGTTAGGCCAACTCCTCTCCCAACATTGTATGGAATACATGAACACTCTCTGCCGGAAGGCCTAACCTACCTACACGCTGACAATAAACCACTGCAGATTAGTGCCCTTCACAGGAATCAGTCTCAAGGCATGCAGCAAAGCAAACTATATCTAATTTTATGTATTCTTTATTACTATTAAAATCAACTGCACTATACCACCTTCCTCTATGTGATGACTAAAAGTCCCCTTTTGTAAAGTCTGGTTATTTAAGTTTTTCAAAGAGTCACCATTATGTCAGATACTGGCTCCAAACATTTACATTAAAAAGCAAAACATCATATGTTTTCCTCTCCCAGAACAATGGCCGAGAAAACGTAGATGCAGTCCTTGAGATTCTTTTACAACAAATGTACTTTAAAGGAAATACTTCTTTGGTATGGTACTTTCATTTATTTTAACTTCCACACATTTGTTACAGTAAGCCTAAGCAGTGCTACAGACTTGCCGACAGTGGAGGCTACTATTAGTGCACATTCCTCAAAGAACTGGGAGTTTTGCCAGCATTCCTGCTTTGACATAGCACACTGGCACATTCCCTTTAAATCAAGTACAGCGCACAGGATTAAAGTTATGTTATATTAATGACATGTATAAGTGAAGGATAATTGCAGTTTTAAGTGAAACAACTTAAAGCAATGTTATGTTCTTAGCTGTGTTTCGGTGTAATTGGAATGAATACTTTTTATTGACCCTACATTAAAGAATACCAGATTGGTATCCAATTAAAATGAAAAGTGAATCCATGATAAAAGGTACTTATGCTAATACACAAAATTGAAGCAACTTAAAGGTAATTTGCAAAAATGGTCTAGGAACATTTTGTTCCATTCAGCCTTTTGCTCTTTACCTCTATGACGACAAAGCTAACATACACATATATACAAATAACAGTACTCGAGTTCAAGTATGATTTTAAGTCGGAGTGTGCAATGAATAGAAAAAAGGGGTGGATCCACACCTGGATATCCACATAAAATACATTTCAATACAACTAATCTGTACAGTCAACCATTTTCCTGAAATCTGGCATAGTTCTGTTCCACATCGACCTATGATGGACTAACATGATTTCAATGGTGACTACATGTATGTTTTGTTAACTGAGTAACTCTGTTCTTGATAACGTTTCTCTTATTATGTTTGTTTTGAAGTTTTGTAAATCTTTGCTGCCTGTCTTTTTAAAGTCTGAGTCCATCAGTAATGACAGAAATGTTTTCAATTTGAGTACCTAACATTTCTGACTTTACTTGCAAATTTCTACAAATATAGTAATATTTACTCAATGATTTTTTTGTAAATTAAACAACTGTTGCTAAAAAGAGAAATGGGTGGGGTAAGCTCAGACCCAAGTGGAAAGTTCAAGGAAAGCGTCTTATATAACTATTTGAGAGTGGAACGGCATAAATACCTACAGTTACAAATGTTTTCCTTGCAATATTTATTATGTTATTACCATTTTATTTTTTAATTAACATAGCAATTATTTCTGCAGGGTAGTTTTGTTTTTCATTGCCCAATTTAAACAAACTAAAAATGGAATATAATATAAACTCATATCATCATGGATTTGCATAAAATCATTGATTTACTTGAATGGTTTCTGCCACCATTCTGGTACTTCAATGGTGTGAAAAGCAAGGATGATACTCACCAAGAGTGTTGCAGTCATATACACTAGGGTATTTATGAGGAAGTAGTGACAAAACATATATACACATTAGCTTATCAGTTTTGTGACAAATTGACAATATTCACATTTGCTATGAACCTTTGTTTTTCACGTTAGAAAAATGTGCTTAATTCCCCCAAGACAAAACCCTATCATTAAAGTGAAAAAACTCAATTGACGGTGTTAGTACCATTGCCACGGTGGAATACTTCACTCCCGGTACTCCACCTACAACATTTGGATATGTTCAGCAGACATCGCTCCAATTTACATGCGCCACAGTCACAGTGGTTCCTCTAAATATATGGCAAGTGTGCCTTGCTGCTCTGTCAACATGAGAGTGCTGCATGACAGGCTTTCATTTTGTTTTATTTTCAAAAACGAAATCCCAAAGCGGGATTTTATTTTTGAAATATAAAAAAGCCAATGTCTCCTTCACCATAGAGGTTTTCTGCCTTGGCATGGGAGTCTGTGAAAAGGTTTTAATTTTATATACTGCCACATTTTAGGTGGTGGTTTGTAAAAGGATAATACTGGCCATGTATACACCCAATCTAAATCATGTCCGCGGACAAATAGCCCTTATTCTGTCGGGCTGTTCGAGAGGCGTGTAAGTGGTGGAGACGGAGTAGTCTCTACCGTCTACATACTGACTGTCCGCCCTTCTATACATCAGGGGAACAGACCTGCAGGTTGGCGGAAAGGGTACTCCATCACTATTGGTACTGCAACTGAGTATCCTTTCTGTCAACACCTAAATCAGGCCCCTAGTTTGGTACTATCAAGTGTAGCAAACATTTGGGAATTGGTCTGCGGTCTTTGTGTTGGAGTTGATTTTCCATTGGATAGTATCTCCATCAGTAGGCTTAACATTGCATATTGCAAGAGGTGCAAACCTGGATGTCAGCAAAGATTGATTGTGCATGGAAACTGAAGTCTATGCTTTGTCCTCTTGGTGTTCAGCACAGTATTGAAGCAGCTGCATGAGTACTATAGATAAGGGCCTAGATGTATCAAGCCTTTTGTGAATCGCAAACGGTCTATTTGCATGTTTTGGCATGCATCAAAAAATCGCAAATTGGAGGAGGAGCTTAGCGCACACCCAAGATGGTCGCGTGTGCTTAGAGCTCCCGGACCTTCGCCACCTCCACCGACTATCCTGTACCCTATCCTGACTTAGAGGACGGGTTCTTATTGGCGCGGCCCTGCTGATCGTTTCTCCGTTTTCGGACTTCGATTTGGACCCCGGGAGCCGCAGTTATGGACTTTTGAACATTTCCGGCCTGCTCCATGGTACTGCCCCGGGCTTGGTTTCTCTGCCAGCCGGACAGTAATTGAACAACAACGGATCATGCGAGTCTCCCTTGCCCGTTCTTCGACTTTCAGTTTCGTTTCTCGTGCTTAGACCTCTTTGACTTTGCCTCGATCGCCCTGGTTTATTGCTCTCCACCTAACCACGAATCTCCAACTGGTGACCTGGCCTTTCACTACTCATTGCCTGGTGGTAGATCCTCGTCTTATTCATCAAATTGCTTCGGGCGTATCGAGTGTAGCCATTTTCACTAGGTCTCAGAATACCCTCCGGGGCGCACGTCCCAAAATGGCCACCAAGCCTGAGGGAGAAAAACGCAAGACCAAACCGGCAATGCGAGGGGGCTCCGTGCAGTCTAACGTTATGGACAGATATACCCTCGTTAAGGGCTCTCCGGGTGCCTCACCTAAACCCCCGGCCAACGTTGGAGACGAGGCCCCGATGGGTGAAGATCTGTCGTTGAGAGACGTCATGGGCGCCATTGCCGGGATGAAGGCCACACTGGGTCAACAGTATGAAGCCCTGACCCTCAAGTTGGATACGGTCACAATTGATGTTACCCTGATCAGGGCTGAACTTGCGAAGACTAATGAGAAGGTCAAATCCCTCGATCTGAAGACATCTAGTCTTGTTGCTGACGTCTCCGACTTACAGGCAGAGGTCGGTAACCTGCGATCCGCCCGTGACTACCTCTCCCGACGCGTGGACGATTTTGAGGGTCGTGCACGACGGAACAACATCCGTCTGGTTGGTGTCCCGGAGACGTTGGAAGCATCATCGGTGGACCTGCTGGTGGAGGACTTAATCTTGAATCATTTAGCACCCAAGGGCCTCAGCAAGTTTTTTGCAGTAGAACGTGCACACAGGAGCCCGGGTGGCCCGCCTAAGCTGCGAGCCACTCCGCGTCCCACCATTGCTCGGTTCTTTAACTTTCGGGACAGGGATGCGATCCTGCAAGCCTCACTCCTATGTGGTCCTACGGCTTATGAAAACACCGCAGTCAGTTTCTACCCAGACTTCACCCAGCAGGTTCAGAAACAGAGACTTGGATTCCAGGGGGTGAAAAAGAGACTGAGGAACAGAGATATGAAATATGCTATGCTTTTCCCGGCCCGGCTACGTGTGGTTTACAATGACCGAACATTTTTCTTTGATCATCCTGGGGCGGCAAGTGACTGGCTGGACACGCTGCCCCCGGGACGAGCTCCATCTGATCGTTCTGAACACTCCGGCGGAGCAGAGGGCGGCCCGGTGGAGCAGGAATAGGGAGCGGAATCGACTCCCGGGCCACCGTATTGACTTTCAGCAGTGGTTTGGGGCTACGCCACTATTATTTGCTAACATGTTGTCTGAGTGGGGTGTGGGTGGGGGTTGGGCGAGTCTTCCTCCTCTGGGGTTCTTTTCGTAGAATAGTTGTATGTTAGGGCGACAGGCACACTGCAAGTTGGGGGGGCTTTTGAGTCTTACGCAGGGGTGCGGGTGGGGGGTGTGATGTATGGGGTTTCTTTGGGGGCTAGGGGGTGGCAGTTCACGTTTCTTTGTTTTTCTCAAGGCATAGTATCGATGTTCTTCTGTTTTACAGTGTCGCGCCTGGGGTGGAGGGGGGATGAGGGTGATCTCTGGGATGGGGGGTAGAGGACTAAGATTACTGTGTTGGAACGTTAATGGGTTGGGAGATAGGATCAAGCGGGTGTAGTTTTGCAGCTGCTGCGACGTTTGTCCCCTGACGTGGTTTGCTCCAGGAGACGCACTTGCTTGGCAATACGTGCCATGCAATGGATAGGCGTGGCTATCGTCTCATTGCGCACTCAGGTTTCACTTCTGGCTCCAGGGGGGTGGGCATTCTGGTTAGAAACTCCCTCCCTCTTGCTGTTGATGATATCATCCTGGATGATAGGGGACGATACGCCGCCATTGTGGGGCACTGGGAGGGGAGGGTTATTACCCTGCTCTCCGTCTACATACCGCCGGGTCTCCAGACTACTACCTATGCCGACCTGGGAAGAGAGCTCTTGGGAGTCCCAGAGGGTTTGCTTGTAGTGGGTGGGGATTTCAACTCTGTATTGTCTGGGAAGTGTGATCGTTACCCTCCCCGTGAAATCGCAAAGTCTCATTCCTGGTTGGGGGACTTCCTGGAGGCTCTGGGGCTTACCGACTGCTGGCGCCTGCTTCACCCTGGGCAATTACAATATACCTTCCACTCTGGGGCCCATGGTAGTCTTTTGAGACTGGATTATGTGTTGATGCCCTCCTCCCAGGCCTCCTCCATAAGGGAGGTGAGACATCTTGCTAGGGGTATCTCGGATCATTCCCCACTGTGGCTGGTCGTGGACGTGCATGCGGGGTCGGAGGGTAGGGTGGCCCCGATAAACCCATGGTATCTCCGTGATCCCAAGGTCAGAATGGAACTCATTAAAACGATTGACCAATACTTTGCCGAAAATGTGGGTTCTGTGTCCTCCTCTTGTTTCGTTGTGGGAAGCATACAAAACTGTTATTCGGGGCCAGGCCCTCTCCTTGATTGGCCATGTTAAGAGATGTAGGCGGGAGGAGGTTGTCCGTCTTGAAAATGAAATCACCGTTCTTGAGGGGGAGTTGGAGTCCGAGGTCACCCCGGAGAGGCTGCACCTTTTGGGTCTGAAACAACTTGACTATAGGGCGTTGGTGACTGACGCGGCGAAAGAGATGAGCAGGGAACAGCAGGGACGTCTGTATGATGTGGGAGATAAGGCAGGGAAATTGCTTGCTTGGCTGGACAGGAGGGAATGTGCGAGTCGGGTTGTCCCTGTGATTGTTGATTTGAATGGCGTGAGTATCACTGACCCTGCTGATATTGTGGAATGTTTCGCCGATTATTTTCGGGAAGTGTACTCCCCTGTGTCCGATAGACCTGAGTGTGACTCCCACTTGCTTCTGCGCGATATCTCGCTGCCAAGCCTGTCCGACCCTGAAAGGGATCTCCTGGAGGCTCAGCCTGCGGTCGAGGAGATCGCGACTGCCATCCGCTCGGTTCGGTCGGGGAAGGCATCGGGCCCTAATGGGCTCCCCATTGAGCTTTACAAGCTCCGTCCGGATGTGATAGCACCGTATCTAAGGTCGATGTTTTTAGAATCACTGGAGACGGGCTCTCTTCCTCCTGACCAAAGATTGGCCTCCGTAGTGGTTATTCATAAAGATGGTAAGCCACGTGACCGCTGCGACTCCTTCAGGCCCATTTCTCTGATTAACGCCGAACCAAAGATCCTGGCCAAAGTGCTTGCCAATCGTTTGGTTTCTGTCATAGGCGATCTGGTTCACCCGGACCAATCCGGATTTATACCACACCGCAACACGGCACTGAACCTCCGGCGTCTGCACGGAGTCCTTGCGCGGGCGGAGACCCTGCGTGAACCGGCCATCTTGGCGTCTTTGGACGCCACCATGGCGTTTGATACGCTGGAGTGGCCATATCTTTGGGTGGTTCTCTCTAAATTCGGTTTCGGCCCCACCTTTATCAACTGGGTAAAATTGCTTTACACTGACCCCTTGGCCCAAGTGGTGGTGAACGGACGCGTCTCGACCTCCTTTGCTCTCGGTAGGGGTACACGCCAGGGCTGCCCTTTGTCCCCTCTCTTGTTTGCCCTTGCGTTGGAGCCGCTGGCGGCCTGGCTGAGGTGGGAGCCGTCTCTGAGGGGCATTAGGTGGTCTCCGGAGTTGGAGGATCGTATATCCCTATACGCAAACGATATTCTCTTGTACCTCACGTCGCCTCGGAAGTCGTTGATCGTCCTTTTCGACGTCTTGACTTCTTTCCGTAAAAACTCCGGTCTTGTCATCAACTGGTCGAAGTCTTGCGTCTTTGTCCTCTCCGGCGAGGCTCCTCTCCTGCCCCGCGGCTGTCCTATCTCGGTGGTGCTGGAGGGATTCAAGTACCTGGGTATTTTTATTACCTTGGACCCTGTGCTTCGTTATGAACGCAATTTGTTGCCCCCTCTTCAGCGCCTCCGTGCTGATGTGATTGCGTGGGGCAGGCTCCCTCTTTCTCCTCTGGGACGAGCGGCGCTATTTAAGATGATGTCGCTCCCACGGTTTCTTTATGCGCTTCAAAACACACTTGACATTGTACCTGCCAGTTACTTTTGGGAGATTGAAAGTCTACAGAGACAGTTGATATGGGGGGGCCGTTCTCGTATTGCCCTTTCGAAGCTGACGCTCCCTTGGTACGATGGGGGCATTGCGCTCCCGGACGTCCGTCGCTATTATTGGGCCTCTCAGCTGGGGGCCATCAATCACGGCACTTACGCTCCTTTGCCGAACCCGGCTTTTGAGATGGATAAATGGCTACTGCCCGGTGGAGATTACAACAGGGCTCTATACGCCAAATCTGCCGGCAGATCTCTCACAGGCCCCACTAAGACAGCGGTGCAGGTGTGGCATCGTGCTACACCGGCTATGGGATGGGCTGATAGGCCGACTCGTGCAACTCCGCTTTATGCGTCGGAAAAACTTGGCTCCCTCTGGAAATCGAAGAGTTTTGATAGGTGGGACGTGATCGGTATCAGCAGGGTTAATGATGTATGGGTCAAGGATAGAGTCAAGACGTTTGAGGAGCTGAAAATTGAGTACGACCTGAGTGATAGAGAATCCTTTCGGTATGCGCAAATCAGACATGCGGTCCTGTCCGTTTTTCCCCAGGGCTCGGTTATTCCGGAGGCGTCCCCGCTTGAAGATCGGATACTGGATGGGCATGTCCCTGATAGCACGATCTCGCTCATATATAAAAAGTTAGTTAATACCAGACTTGACCTACTGGATAACCTTCGAGAGCTATGGACTAGTGATGGTCTGGAACTCGACGACGAGGACTGGCAGGCTGCGATCTCTTCCCCGAAGGAGGTGGCTATCCCGGCACGCCTCCGGTTTGTCCAGCTCAAAATTCTTCATAGGGTATACGTGACTGGTCCTCGTCTGGTACGCATGGGATTCTCGGCGGATGGATTGTGCAGGCGTGGCTGTGGTATGATGGGTACCTTTCTCCATATTATTTGGGAATGTCCTGCTGTGCTACGCTATTGGACTCGCGTGCATGAAGTTATGAGTGAGGTCACGGGCGTGCAATCAATGCCTGAGGCGCGGAGATGTCTGTTGAATGTCTGGGAGCCGAATGATTATGACCAAGCGCAGCTTCGATGGGTGACCTTGGGTAATATGGTTGCCAAGAGGGACATTGCCCAGTTATAGGGCGCCCAGAGGCCACCGACAGTTCTGGTGTGGCAACAAAACATGGACTGGTGCATGTTTAGAGAAAAGACTGTTTATGTTTCCCGTGGCACGCCCCGCAAATGGGGGGAAATCTGGGCTCAATGGAACACATACCGTGGTGATATATGTACTCCCCCCCGTCCGGAACTGACTACTGACCTGTCATCCTCCCAACCTGATGTTTCCTCCGCAGGTGTTTAAATATCTTGTTTGTTTCTGATCTCCTCCCCCCCCTAATCTCATCGTATACTTCTGTCATTTGAATTGCACATGTACCCCCCCCCCCAGCACCGAGGTGGCACATTTTGTATTATATTGCCTTGTTTTTGTTTCATTTCTATGTTTCTTGTTATTTGAATTCAATAAAAAGTTTTAAAAAAAAAAAATTCGCAAATTAAGGAATAGCAAAAAATTTGCGATTCCTTATTTTGCCATAGCATTTAAGGAATCACAATTTTGCGATTCCTTAAATGCTATGTATGTAGCATATTTGAAATGTGAATTTTAGTTAAGAAATCGCAAATTACCACCAACTTGTAGCTGATGGTAATTTGCGAATTCTTTAAATAATGCGCAATTTAGCATTTTTGAAGGTGGCATGTGACGCACACACATGCCCAAAGGGCATGTATGTGCGCCATATGCACACACATGTACATTTCAGGGGTGCAGCAGGGTGTCCTTGAGACACCCCTGCACCCTTGAAATTATTCTCAATTTGCGATTATTAAATTGCGAATCGCAAATTGAGAATTATTTCACAATCATTCCTATGGGCCTCCTGGCCCATAGGAATGCATTGGAAATTATTCCTTAATTGCGAATTCGCAAAATGCGAATTCGCAAATAAGGAATACTAAGAAATCGCAAAAAAATAGCGATTTTCTACATACATTCCATTTTGCGATTTCTAAATAGCGATTTCTTAAAAATCGCTATTTAGAAATCGCAAAATGGAATCTTGATACATCTGCCCCAAGATGTTTTAAAAATGAATAGGTTTAATGTGGCACACACAACCTGTCTTACAGGTTGACAACAATGTGAATATCAGTTGCTATACTTACCCAACACTATATTAGTTGTTTCATTGGTCAAGAAAATATGTCATAATGGGACCTCAATATTATTGGGACTGTAGCGGTACCACAAATAGGCCCTCTTTCCTAATACCTCATGATATCTGATGGATATTATCAGGCACATTTGTTTTACGAGGATTTGGTTGCTCAAAATCAGCTACAATCTTCAGACAAAAAAAGCATCAGAGAATGAGGAATAACTTGGCAATACGTATTAGAATTCACTCCTGTTAACTCCTCCTTTCTAAGTAGATTTTTCAGGCTCAAAATCTCAGGATGTCAGTGTTTGGTTTTCCTGAAGATGCTGGTTCTGCCAACAATGGTATCACCATGAGGTAGTGTTGAGTTCCAGATCTATTTAAGGGCATGTTTTAATGAGTCCCGATATGTGGTGAAAAATAGGTTAGATACCATTGTATTGAATGCATCAAGTTGCAATGAAAGGGAAAACTGGCCCATTGAACTAACAACATATTTTTCTTTGGGGATCAAGATCCCTTTTACTGACTGTCATTCATCTAAGATGTAAAGATATTATAAAAACATTTGCATTCCTATGGCAAAGAGTAGCACTCCAATCTCAATATAATTTTATAGGTTGACATCATGCCAAGAAGACATATTTTATGAAGAGCGTTGTGAAGCACGTCTCCAAGTGTAAGAAATCTCCTTGCCTGGGTCTAGCAGGTGTCTGTGGAGGGAGGACTGAGGTGACTTATTAAGGGAAGACATTAGTGGATGGGATACTGGACTAAAGATCATGGAGAGTAGTATGTCAGATGTTTTAGCTCAAAGGTCAAACAGTGGTCACATGGACAATCACCCTAGCTCACCTATAGCTTTGTCAGGACCAAAACCTAGAAGCCTTAGTTATTCTCACTATGAAGAAGGCTGTTTGATATGGCTCTGTTGTACAAAATAGTTGTTGTGATGACTGTTTGATATGGCTCTGCTGTGCAATAGTTGATGTGATGACTGGGGCACCAGAGCAACCAGTGCTTACTGAGCTACAGTTGCTTCAATTGGAGTCATTCACTGCTGGCGTCCTTAGGCCACGGTACTACAAATAGGATACTTTACTCTGCACGCATTTACAACGCCTGCCATTACCCTGTGTTTTTTACTCTACAAAAACTTTTACAACACAAGGCTTTACAACGCAATCCATTACAATGCAATTTACTATTCTAACTCTACCTGGGCGTTGTAATGGGGAATGCGCTGTAATGGTTTGCGATGTAAAGTCCTGTGTTGTAAAAGTTTTTGCGGAGTACAAAATGCGGGATTATGACATGCGTTGTAACGCATGCGGAGTAAAGGATGTTTCCCCAGTAATACTGGACACCAAACCGGATAATAAGGTACTGCTCTAGACCACTTGACTCTTTCAGGTAGCGACACAGAGCAATTCAAGGCTTACTCAAGGAGATGTAGTGGGTTAGACATTCAGAATTCAGTTTACACTGTAATGCCAGATAATATGATCAATGCCTAGTTACTGCTTTCATTTTTATTGAAAAGCACTTTAATACACACACACACAAAAATTATACTACACGTGAAACTAAGATACACAGTGAAAACCAGAAGTCTCTACAACCCTCTGGGCCACAGTTCTGACCCTAATTAGTATTATAGTGCCTAGACACTGGACAGTAGACACTAAGCACTATAAAAAAGTTAACATTGCATTCAACAAACCACGCGGCACTGGGTTACTCTTCAAAGCTATAGCCATGGTACCAATACTTGTAATGCAGTGCTACGGGTTTCAGCAGTTGATATAAAATCAGATGTTCCTGGTCCACCCATTGTCCCACCATCCAAAGCAACAAAAGTGCACACCCTTCCTTGGCGAGGACACCTCTCTGGTGGTGTCAGGGGTCGGTATAGGGGGGCCTGGTGTCTTGGCACAGTTACTGAAGTCTGACTAGTCCATGCGGCACTGAGCTAACTGTAGGAGGGTAGTGGCTGGCCATGGTACCAGTCCACCCTGATACCTTCAGATGACCCAAAAGAGGTGGAGGCCTATACCACAGGGACCACTTGTCACAGTCTAGATGTTATGAAAGCTGAGCTTCCATGTGGATGGTGCTACTTGCTACCAGTGCAGCACAAGCAAAGACAAAGCTAGAGCCTATGCAAGTTCTGGGACAGAGGCCAAGCGTTCAAATGGTAAGTTCTTCAACTGGACACTCTTCCTCCAGCTACAGATGTTAAATGGAAGCATCCACAGGCTCACACATGAGAGGGGTCAGGGGTGAAGCAGTCTCACCTTCTATGATAACATGGAACTTCCCTGTATATCTTGATGGTGATGGGCAGCAGGTTTCCTTATCTCAAGCAGCTTGTCTGAAGTCTTGTTGTGCTCCAAAGGACAAATTTTCCTCCATAAGCCATAAGCCTCAGGCGGTTTGCTTTCTGTTCCAATGCTCATTTGACAAGTTGCAGTCGAGCTCCTTCCATCATACTGGCAAATTTCCTTCACTGGTATCCAGTCACAGAGACACCTTCTTAAGTTCAAACCCTAGCCCCGGGTCTGAAAGTAGAATCTAACCTTTCGACTCAGCTCCTGGTTCTCAGCTTCTTCTGCGACCCCTTGTGGGTCCCTTGTCAGAAAAAAGAACAGCATTGAATAACCAGCTGACCGATGAAACCAGACTTTTATCATTCCCTGAGTGACAGGCTAATCCAATCGGAGAATCTGCTATTTTGCAGTTTAGATGCCTCTCCATTCCAGGGGCATATTTCCTGCATTAGTCTGTTATCAGTCCGTGTGAAGAGGGCTCTCCTAGTCTCTTGGTAGCTATCTGTCCTAACCCCCTGAGAGAAATTTGAAAAAACTCCAGATCAGAAGGCCCTGACCATCACCCAGTAGAAAGGGAGTAAGTTGTTCCAGCAGATAAGAGCTAGTGCCTACCTAAACTCACAAAGCTTCTACTAAGCATAGGAAGAGACATGGGGGAGCTGGAATGTCTAGTAGAAGGGATAGCAGCGTGCTCACTTTAAACACAACGGCTCACCATCCTCATCCAGTGAACCCACTCTCAATACACACATCCCACATTTTGCAGAGGCAAAAAGAACCTGGTATGGGAGACCACACAGATTTTACCAGGAGAGAGTTGGTAGACAATCCCTCATCAATGGTACAAAGGTACAGGTACCCCATTGTATAGATTAATGCTGCTACCACTGTCAGTCCACCACAGCCTGGGTAGAGTGGGCAGTGGCCACTCTCTGTAAAAGATGGGTGCACTGTATATTCCCCCTCCACCTTAGAGCCAAGCTCTAGGATCTCAATCTATGTAAGCAATAAAACCCTCAGTAAATATGCATGATTGTAACATTCACTGAGGTAGACCTCAATTAAACCTACAGCACTCTCAAGTGCATTGCAAGGAGCTCATCATAGGGCAAGGAAGCACACTCTGCAGAGCCATGCAGAAGACAACAGTGGGCTTTAGGGATACCCACAGAGATTGTGAGAGGTGGGGAAAGAGGGAATATGAAAGGCTTTATATTTGCAAACAAATGTAATACATGTGTTTATTAGAACTGTTTACGTTCACGTTTTTATTTTGTTTATGTATATGGTTTACATCTAAGAATTTTAAAGGCATTCAAATTAACATTGTTTTGGTTAATTAGAATATCTTCAGGACAGAGCATGCCGACGAGACTTTTACTGGGAGAATGTTAGTGCTGTTCTGTTGGAAATAAATACTTGTAAGAGGCAATCTGTTGGAAATAATAGTGCCCCTGAAACAGAAGCCATGGTTTAATTAGTACCTATAAATATACAAAACCTCATATCGACAGGTACCCACATTTTGATTTTGGCATCCTGTTATTTTTGTGCCTTTTGAAGTGCTTTTCTATTGTGTCTGGTCTAGTGACAGGCTTAGCAAATAATGCATAAATAAAAAAACTCTCTCTCTCTCTCTCTCTCCACTCCACCGACATTTATATTTTGCTTCTGCCCACTACAGCATGGTCAGCTGCCTTCAGAAAGTTACTCTGTCCGACTGACATTGACAACAATGTGTCTGCTTACTTGCCAACATCTGCCCAAAATGGAGTGTACTTCAGTGCCAGGGTTGTTGGAACACTATTTTACTCTGCCAGTGCTTTCTTATTTTCGCTCATTGTACTTTTTCCATGTGCGTTTTATCTATACATTCAGTTTACAGTCAATCAAAATCCTGTGTGTCTTAACTAGGTCTTCAGTTTACAGTAATTCATTGCCAATAGTATATTTTCTTGACACGATAATATTTCCTGTGACATGCAGTAACGGAAAAATTGTTTCTATAAATGTTCTCAGTATACATGCTTGTTGGAAAGCACCTTGTTAGAAATTAGGTTTCTGGTTGGCCAGGGTATTCACCTAAGCTAGGCACAACCCACCACTCTAGTGAGGGCAAGTAATGTACATTCCACAGATAACCTGTGCTCACCCCCTTAGTAGTTTGGCAAGAGCAGTCAGGCTTATCTCAGAGGCAATGTGTAAAGCTTTTATGCAGCACACTCATACCAGTAACACAATAAATACACCACAAAAGAGACTCCACACCGGATTATAAAAAAGTATATCATATATTGTACACAAAACATAGACCAAAATGACATGAATCATGAATACTGCCAAATAGGAGATTCTCAGATGTCACAATGAGTGCAGTATGTAAACAAAAAGTGTATACGTTGCAAGCATTAAAAAAAATATTACTAGGCATGTTAGGCAGTCACAGAAACAGTACTCGTTATCCTATCAGAGCAAAGTAAAATGACATACATCCATATAACTAGAAAAAACAGCACAGGGTCGTGGCTCAGACCCAGTAAGGCTAAGCCTGCAATAGCAAAAGAACAACACAAATGCCAGTACTGGACTACATTAAACAAAATTTTGAACAACCTTTATGACTTAAACATACCGGTCCGTTTTTAGAATTTACGTCACTGAATTTTATTAGATAATTTTAGTGGTGAAACCATATTACTTCATAGAGACTTCACTTGTTTTGTTTTGCATGAACAGACAATTACAACAAAAATACACTTCAAAATGTCATGTACTAAATATACATCACATTTACAGATTTACAACACATCCTCCATCCATACTAAACTTACATTCATACCTCAAATGTCATTACACACACACATATACAACCTTATTTTAGGACCTAATGTCAAAGAAATAGGTTACACGTCTCTATTAATGATGTTCCAATTTTTGATTTTGTCAAAAAACAGTCTTATTTAGTTGGACAAGTCATTAAAGCAACAAAGCCTAGTTCTTCAGAACACCAATTTCTTGGCCTTAACTCCAGTTGACAAAAGGTACCAACAGACTGGTCAACAAACTGGTCGACGCATTTCGAAACCCCAATTGCGGGGTTCTCTTCAGGACCAACACTTCTAATTGTGGGTCAACTTACCTCGATATTGGTGAATGGGGGTAGACACAGTGGACAATCTATTAACGCGTATCAATCTACGTTCGCATGAGCGCGTGGTGGAGGGCCAGATTATTGATTTAAAGTGGTCAGACCTCCAACCGCGGCGTCCAATAATCACTGCTGAGTCCTTAAATTTTGTATTCAGCACAGCAGTGGCGGTCTGCGTCTCGTCACTAAACTCCTCTAACAGTTGTCCTACGACAACTGTTAGAGGAGTTTAGTAAGACTGTTTTTTGACTAAATCAAAAATTGGAACATCATTAATAGAGACATGTAACCTATTTCTTTGACATTAGGTCCTAAAATAAGGTTGTATATGTGTGTGTGTAATGACATTTGAGGTATGAATGTAAGTTTAGTATGGATGGAGGATGTGTTGTAAATCTGTAAATGTGATGTATATTTAGTACATGAAATTTTGAAGTGTATTTTTGTTGTAATTGTCTGTTCATGCAAAACAAAACATGGATGGAGGATGTGTTGTAAATCTGTAAATGTGATGTATATTTAGTACATGAAATTTTGAAGTTTATTTTTGTTGTAATTGTCTGTTCATGCAAAACAAAACAAGTGAAGTCTCTATGAAGTAATATGGTTTCACCACTAAAATTATCTAATAAAATTCTGTGACGTAAATTCTAAAAACGGACCGGTATGTTTAATTCATAAAGGTTGTTCGAAATATTGTTTAATGTAGTCCAGTACATACATCCATATAACAACATGAAATGCAGTAGATTATGAGACCATAACACATGCAGTACTCTATATCACCTTAATGCATAGATCACAGCGCATCTGTGCTCCTTTTAGGGGTTATACAGTAGCTGAACCCCAAACGTAGGGTACTGGAACAACTGCGCACCTACAAAAATGATTATGGTACTTTTGGGATGTCCACATAGAGCAAGTTGCTAGGGGGCATCTGTCGAGCAGAAACACACAGCAGATACAAGCCTACAAGGTATGTGTGCCAACACGGGGGATACACACTGCCTACTTCTGCAGGGTGACCTTACTGGGTCTCCCTCGTGTGTCAGCCTATGGCAGCTGCCTGCTAGCACGCGGTAAAGTTGCTATACCAAGCACTAGCCTTCTCCTGGCTTGATCCGGGCAGTGTAATTACACCTGGTGTACACAGAGCAGTGGGATCATCCTGCGGGTCCAAGTACCCACAGCGGACCTCGCAGGCCTCCACCCACCAGCACGGTCCCTTTCGTGGTTCCTTCTTTGGGCGCTAAATGTGCAGATCACATCAAAGAACTCTTCTGGTCTTGGGCGGTCATGCTGCTGGAAACAAGGATTTTGGCTAGCTGCCCATGCGAGAGACCTCCTTCTGTCATTCTTAACTGTGGTGAGTTCGAAGCCAACCACCAGCTAGGATCACAGCTGCACTGCTTTCTCCCCAACTGCCACAAGTTACGGTACCCAGCAGTGTCTGGCTTTTTTCTTGACAGTGAGGCGGGGCACGATCACAACCACATGATCTGACAGCTCAGAGGTTACAGCGAGGTATGTGCTTACCATGCGCTGTCGCCATACTCGTTGGGGAAGGAGGACAGAAGGCGCACACCACACCCTTCTCTTTAGAACAATCAAATTCCTAATGAAGCCCTAACCAGATGCTAGTTGTAGGTGACTTATGAGGCCAAACTCAGTCACTGGTCCCAGGAAAACAACTGGGGGCACCCAAGCAGGGAGGCAGGCAGCAGGCCAGCACACTTGTTTTCCTCAGCAAAGTGCCAGTCTTTCTAACAGCTAAGCACATTGGACAGTCAGCACAACAAAGCAAGGTAGTCCAAGTGGTGATCTTCCTGGCAGCACAGTAGTTCTCTGGTGCAGTATGTAGAGCCAGCAGCATCTGGTTACAAGTCCCATGGAATGTCTAAAAACATGGGGTCAGAGTACCTGTACTTATACTCAAAATGTCTTTAATCTAGGGGGAACTTCAAAAGAAACTTTAGAAGTGCACAACACCCCGTTCAACTCAGCCCTGGCTCCAGATGTACAGTAGGGGGTAAATCAGTCCTTTGTGTGAGGACAGGACACAGCTTATACAAATGTACTTGCGCTCCTCTCTCTCTCCCAGCCCGGGAAGACCATCAGTATGCAAATGTCACCCTGTTATACCCAACCATCTCTGTGTGAAGGCTGTTTGAAAAGTATGCACAAAGCGAAGCTGTCAGCCAGGCCCAAACTTGGATTGGAGTCAGGCTCCAAAGCACATAAAGTTATAAACACAGAGAAATGCCCACTTTCTAATAGTGGCATTTCTACAATAGTAATGAAAAATCCACCTGCACCATCTAGAAGTGACGAGGCGTTATTGGTGTTGATGTAGTTAGGGCGAGATTCTGGTTAATATATTTTAGAGTGAGGGACAGCAATGTGATAAGAGATAAATACACAGCGTGAACATCAATAAACATCAAACACTTCCACACTGACCTAGCTAGGGTGTCTCTGTTACCAGTCTTTCTTTTGCAGAAAGTGATAATGGACCCGCTAACCTTTCTGCCCAGGGCTCTATTAGAGCAAGAGCCGTCCCTGTATGTACCAAAATGACAGCGTCATCAGACATGATGGACAACGCGTGAACTGGTCTAAATCCTGTCTTTTTCCCACACACCCAGACAGGGATGGGACGCAGCCGGCAGAGGAAGTCCCATGGGAAATTAGATGCTTGCCTTACCTCGGAACCCAGATATATCATGACCTGACGACATGCTGGAGGGCAGTATAGGACAGGCTGTACATAAGGTCAAGAGCTGCTTTGAGTTTTGGGACAAGCTCCCGCTGTTGGTTGCGGGCAGGGTTGCCTTGGTGAAGATGGTCACACTGCCCAGACTCCTTTATTTATTTGGGGCACTCCCGATCTGGATCCCAACTAAGGTATTTGCGCAACTGAACACACTACTTACTGGATTCTTGTGGGGTGCGGGCGATGCAGGGTGGCTCTGGTCACCCTACAGTGGCCCAGAGGGGAGGGGGGCTTTGCCTTGACGGACTTAGAGGCCTACTACCATGCAGCGCAATTAAAATAGTTCACCAAATGGGTGGCAAGCCGAACCCGACACCAGGAGGAACCTGATGGGCCAGACTCTCCCTTGTTGCTGCTCTCCCGGGTGCTCCTCCGCTTGTCCATGGGGAATAGAATGGTCCTGCCTGACCTACAGGCAGTGCGCCAGTGTTGGAACTGACTGGCTAGGCTAGGTGAGCGCATGCACATACCCCCTACGCTCCGGAGATCCTGTTGAAAATGTGTGAGGCTTTACCTCACGGTGGGGACTGGGGCAGGCTGCGGGACTGGGAAGATGTAGGGATCACTAACATGGGGGACCTGTTTGAGGATGGTAACCTTCTACTTTTAACTTCCTATTGGAGCACTATGACCTGGCATGGGGGACTTTCTTCTTCATGCTGCACTGACAGCAGCCATTAGAAAACATTGGCATGAGGGGATGGCAGAACCTCAGACTTCTCTGGCCTACCAATATGTTGTAACGGCGAAGAGAACTTTTAAGGTGGTCACGTGCCTCTACAGGAGGATCACCTGCAGCCTGAGACAGGCCCCTTACGTCCCTACGACTCAAGTGGGAATAGGATTTGGGTGACCCTTTGAGGAGAAACCATGGGGGACTTGGTAGACAGGGCCTGGAAGTGCTCTAGGAATGCACGCTCCAGCTGATCCACTTCTATGTGTTGCATCGGGAGGACCTCACCCCAGGCAACGTGAATTAATACTTTGGGGGCTCGACAGCATGTCCACATTGTAACCTGGAGGGAGCGGGTTTCCTCCACATGTTTGGGGACTGCCCACATCTGGGAGAGTACTGGAGAGGGATGACATCTGAACTGGCGGCAGCGACGGAGAGAGGGGTGGCATTGACATCAGGATGTTGCTTATTACATTGGTTCCCGCATACTGCCAACACTAAAGTCACTAGCAAGTTTATAGACCTGGGGCTGGGGCTGGTGCTGGCCCAAAGGGAGATTACCGGCCACTAGAAGGCAAAGAACGGCCCCAGCTTAGTGCGATGGTCCGGGATTTAGTGCAATGGGCAGAGGCGGAGGGGGATTGCAAATGGCCAGGCGAACTGGGAGCGACAAGACCCTGGGGACAGCGTGCGCATGGGTAGCTTTGGTGGAGCTGGTGAAGCACCCAATGGCCAACACCGATGGCACTCCTGAGCAGAGGGACACTGCAGCAGACGACTGACTTAGGGAGGTACTGATAGATTAGAGAGCTCAGCCTAGATAGGGCGGGATGACCCTGAGAGAGCATCTGTCCCTGACATCAAAACTTGAGGTCTGGGATATATAGGATACAGAATGTCACAGTTTTCCTCGCAGATCCATCGGCGTAACATTGTCAACCCAGCGACATGCCTCGGGGGAGGGAGGCGGGGTTAGTTGAGGTTGGGGGGGTGTCTGTTAGAGTTACTTTATATAGCTGATGACCGGAGAGACTCCAACTAGTAGACCTTACTGAGTCATATTGTAGGGGGATAACTCCATTTTAGGCCACATCACCTCACGTCAGGAGGGACTTTTTACAGATGACGATGCTGAGAGGTGGAAATATATTATCCTCCTAAATTCTATTTCTGATTTCAGATGTGTCCATTCACAGCCCTGTTCTGGGCATTTATTGTACCTGTGTTATTTTTTTTTAAAAATAAAATCTCAATAAAAAATCTTTTAAAAAAATCAGACATGATCAATCAATCATATCATTTGTAAAGCGCACTACTCACCCGTGAGGGTCTCAAGGCGCTGGGGTGGGGATTGCTGTTACTGCTCGAAAAACCAGGTCTTGAGGAGTTTTCTGAAGGTCAGCAGGTCTTGGGTCTGCCGTAGGTGGATAGGGGGGGTGTTCCAGGTCTTGGCAGCGAGCTGGGAGAACAATCTGCCGCTGGAGGTCATTCTTCGGAATTCGGGGGACTGTGGCGAGGGCGAGGTCGGCGGAGCGGAGCTAGCGGGTGGGGTGTTGAAGGTGAGTCATCTGTTGAGGTACGTTGGTCTGGTGTTGTGGAGTGCTTTGTGTGCATGGGTGAGGAGATTGAATGTTATCCTCTTGTTGACCGGGAGCCAGTGCAGGTCTCTCAGGTGGGGTGTGATGGCTGCGGCGAGGGATGTCGAGGATCAGGCGTGCAGAGGCGTTCTGGATGCGTTGGAGCCGTCTCAGGAGTTTGGACGGGGCTCCGACGTCAACGGCGTTTCCGTAGTCCAACCTGCTACTGACGAGGGCCTGGGTGACCGTTCTTCTCGTTTCAGTGGGGATCCACTTGTAGATCCTGCGGAGCATGCGGAGGGTGTTGAAGCAGGAGGAGGAGACGGCGTTGACTTGTTTAGTCATGGAGAGGGTGGAGTAGAGGATGACCCCTAGATTGCGTGCGTGGTCGGTGAGTGTTGGAGCGGTTCCCAGTGCAGTCAGCCACCAGGAGTCCTCCCAGGCCGAAGGGGTGGATCCGAGGATGAGGACCTCAGTCTTGTCCGAGTTCAGCTTCAGTTGGCTTGTCCTCATCCATTCGGTGACAACCTTCATTCCTTCGTGAAGGTTGGTTTTGGCGGTGTGGGGGTCCTTGGTGAGGGAGAGGATCAGCTGGGTGTCATCAGCGTAGGAGATGATGTTGAGGTTGTGTCCTGTTTTGAGTGCAGTCACATGAGGTTGTACATATCTATCTCTTTCTCTATACAGACTCTCCAGGCTTTCATGATTTCACTATTCACGAAATAAGAGCGCAATCAGATGACTAACTCCCTAATACTTGGTATTGTAGACAATAAAATTACGTTTTTACACTATGCCTATTATATTGTTGTTTGGATCAATGAAGATGCGTAGGTGGTGGAGAGGAAGACAAGTGGAGTACCGAGGAGGAAGCAGTGGCAGTAGGTAGCCTGGAAGAAGTGCGAGAAAAATTGAGACTTTGTGATGCAACTTGGTGTAAAATAAAGTGCTGCAATAATTCTGTACAATTTCCATTTTTGTTCTGCAAAATTTAGATTTGTGTGCCACAAAATTTGCAAAGCTATGCCACAATATCCTGGGGGTCTGGTTAAATGCCAAGTCAATTTGGCAGTAAACTGCGCATGCAAGCCCTGCGATGGCAGCCCTGAGACAGGTTTGAAAGGCTACTTCTGTGGGTGGTGCAAGCAGCGCGGCAGGACCACTAATAGCATTTAATTTACAGGTGTAAACCAAACATACCATGTTTAAAGGAGGGAGCACATGCACTTTAGCAATGATTAGAAGCTGTAAAGTGCTCAGAGTCCTAAAGCCACCAAAAATAGGGTCAAAAAATTACACGAGGAAGAAAAAAAGTTAGGGGATAACCCTGTAAAAAGGCAAGGACCGACACACCAGCACTGTTCTATTAAAATGATATGCAAAGCTTAATTTTAGGCTTAATTGTATTATTATAAATGATTATTGCAAACATTAGTCGTGTTTCTCAGGTGGCAGCATGTTTTATTTTCCTCTTTTCATGTTTTTTGGCATTTGCTTGCAATAAGTTATAAAATCTGTTTAACTATCGCATCAGCTGAAAAAGGCCAGACCTACTGGCTTTGCTATTTTTTATTTCACGTTTGGGTTCCAGATTGGGCACATTTTCAGTCATTATGAGTTCCATATGTACTTTTTCCTTTCCTATGACTCACTGTCTGCTTAGGGGAGAGAAACACGTGGATGACGTAAGCAAGAGCAGAGGAAGGAATCCCTTTGTTATTTAGATTAACGCAGAAAACATCCTTCAGTGGAACGAAAAGGGCAGAGCCGCTCCATGGAAAACGCGCTGTCTAAAAATAACCACCCGTGCTGTTATCCTCGAAGTGATAACAGAGTCCTTGAAAAGCAAAAAGGCTCGCTTGCAGTATAGTGAACCTTGTGGTAATATAGTCAGTCGAGGGAAAGTGCTGGTTTCCCAAGCCTGTCATCAGGCAGCACCCCGGCCCGAGACAGAGCCTAATGAAACGTTGCGCCTCCGTGACAAGCGCAGAGGCTGCGCTCCCAGGCTCGTTGACGTCATCACTGGGTATCAGCCACGCCCCCTCTGCTGGTTAATTGATGTTGATGGGCTCACGCTGAGCGGGATCGGATCAACAGATGAGGGCAGTCAGCTCCTGCAGCCGCCAGCGCGCTGTACACACTGTCACAGGGGTCCCAGGAAGTTCCCCGACTAGGCCTCAGAAGGCCACTTTGCGTATGTCACATTTCTCGAGTGGATTTCTTCATGTGAGCCCCGTGCTGTCTGTCCACCCTGGAGCCCCTCTAGCATGCTCGACAGACGACTGATGTCTCCACAGAACAAGCTGGTCGTTCCTGAGGTGAGAGAGTGCCGAGTGAGCAGCAAGGCAAACGCCTTACTCGGATTTAATTCGAACTAAGTTTGACTTTTGGTTAATAGGCTTCTCCTTATGTAATGTTAAGCTGCTTTGACATATAATTTCCGTTATTGCTTGGTTCAGAGTGTTTCTTGTTGGTTGTACTGTGACTACCTGCACGGGTACGCATCATTCCTGTCCCGGCTGTCAGAGCAAAGACAGCAACTAGTTATTTTTAACCCATCTAGCGCCTCCTGAATATGTATTAAAAACGGTATCACAGCTTTGGCACTTTATTGAGTAGTTTAGCTAGCACGTAGTTGTCAAGAATAGTAAATTGTGGGGAATTGCAAAGATGGTTTAAAAAACTACTAGCAACCTCCGAATGGTAGAACACAAACGCCTTTTGAATTTGCAAGATTTTACAAATTCAAAAATAGTCTTCTTGAAAGTTAATCTGTCATTTGAGATATACAGCCATGGAGGGTTAAAGTGTCTTTTTTAAGACACTGTGGAAATTATCTCTAATCTCACTGTCAACGGAAACCAATAGGGAATGTATTGAGACACAGTATTATCCCATGCTAGCTACCCTGGTTATAGTTTGTACAAAAAGCCATCTTTGTTCCCAGAGCCCTCTCACACAGAGGGTGCTCATTCATATTTCTAATTCTGCTCAGCTCAATTCCATACAAGTCATTGTCCATGCCAACAGTAGCGGTCGGCAGTAGGAGTTACTGCAGGGCGGTGATGTGGGCAGGGGGAGGGGCAGGGTGGGGGGGGTAGTAATATATGGATTACGGAGTTTTACAGGTAAGTAAACATTTAAATAAATAAAACGAAATTTGTTTTATTTATTTAAATGTTTACTTACCTGTAAAACTCCGTAATCCATACATTACTACCCCCCACCCTGCCCCTCCTCCTGCCCACGTCACCGCCCTGCAGTAACTCCTACTGCCGACCGCTACTGCATGGCAAATATTTATACGCCTCGTCGGGGGTAGTAAGCGCTATATAAATGCAATTTAAACATATTGTTGTTGTCATCGCAGCTCATTGCGTCGTAGCTCATTGTCTATTTCCGCCTGTTATCAACGCAGGACATTGCCCTCACCGCTCCTTGTCCATCAACCTCTATTGCCGCCATTGCTCATTGTCAAGTACCACCAGTTTATTGCCATAACACGCCATTTTCCATTGCCACCTATTATCATCACAGCTCATTGTTATTATAGGTCATTGACCACCCCAGCTCACTGCATTACAGCTCATTGTTCATGGACACCTCTTGTCATCACAGCTAAATGAATTATAGCTCTTTGTCTATACCAACATATTGTCTCTGCAGTTCTTTGCCCATACCAGCCTATTGCATCACAGCTCATCGTCCATCTTCTGCTTTTTGACATCATAGCTCATCGTCCATCTTCTGCCTATTGCCATCACAGCTCATCGTCCATCTTCTGCCTATTGCCATCACAGCTCATCGTCCATCTTCTGCCTATTGCCATCACAGCTCATCGTCCATCTTCTACCTATTGCCATCACAGCTCATTGTCTACCTAGTGCCATCACAGCTCATTGTCTACCTATTGCCATCACAGCTCTTCATCCATCATCTACCTATTGCCATCACAGCTCATCGTCCATCTTCTACCTATTGCCATCACAGCTCATTGTCTACCTATTGCCATCACAGCTCATTGTCTACCTATTGCCATCACAGCTCATCGTCTATTTCTTGCCATCACAGCTTATCGTCCATCTTCTGCCTATTGCCATCACAGCTCATCGTCCATCTTCTACCTATTGCCATCACAGCTCATTGGCTACCTATTGCCACCACAGCTCATCGTCCATTTTCCACCTATTGCCATCACAGCTCATCGTCCATAATCTACCTATTGCCATCACAGCTCGCCATCCATCATCTACCTATTGCCATTACAGCTCATAGTCTACTTATTGCCATCATAGCTCATCGTCCATCATTGACCTATTGCCATTACAGCTCATAATCTACTTATTGCCATCACAGCTCATCGTCCATCAGTGACCTATTGCTTTTACAGCTCATAGTCTACTTATTGCCATCACAGCTCATCGTCCATCATCGAGCTAGTGCCATCATAGCACATCATCCATCACATTGCATTGTCCATCAGTCCCCTATTGGAGAAGTGTGGCTCAATGGTTAGACCGGCAGACCCTGATGAAGAGGTCTAGCCCGGGACCAGGGTTCAATTCCCCGCCTCGGCGGGTCTTGGACTCAAAATTCCACGGACCTGATAATTCTCGCCTCGGTGCCTATTCCAATCATGGAGTCCCACTGTGCAACTCTGGGCAATAGCTTGCTTAATCTCCACAACGGCCCCCACAACGCTAAGGATGCCTGGCCTCCACCTTGGGGGTGCCCAGGAGTGGACACCTCACAGGGAAAGCCAGGATGGGTTCCACAGCGGTATTCGTACAAGCGCCTTGAGACCCTTGCGGGTGAGTAGTGCGCTATACAAGTATCAATTTACATTTTTTATTGTCATCCTTGTTCACTGCCATCCCAGTCCATTGACATGCATGGGATTCTTTGTAGCATCTAGTCTTTTACCAACTTGTGGCTGCGTCTAAAAAGCCCTCGCCTTTGACAAAGTGAGGGCAACTGCCCATTGCACCTGTAGTGTTGTATGATGAACCATGCCAAGGTTTCTTCTCTTAAGCAGTGCCTCTGGAACAGTATTCTCAGTCGCTGCTGTGATGCGCAGTAAATGACAATAGGCAATAGGTTTTATCCGATGTCAAAGAGATCACTCCACGCTCAGTTCTCATCTCACCACTCAATGCCAATTAAAATGATTCTAACTTGCTGATATGTTTGTTTTTCTTGAAAAGAATCGTGTGCACGTGGTCCATGATACTTTCCTTGTACCTGCAAGTCCCCCACCAGGGACCCTCGAGGTCTGGAATACTAGAAACTGTGAAGTACCTAGCCCTAACAAAAATGCATTTTTAGCCTGGTCATATGACACCACAAAATGATAGCCTGCTCCTTAACGCCTCAGCAAACTAGCTCCCTTGATCCCCTCTGCTGCCACCATCTGAGCTACCTTGATCCTCATAACTAACGTTTTTGTGGTACTGAAACTAACCCTCCAATGACCTGCGTCCTTTATGGATGTTTTGAAAATGTATCTCAGTGAAAAAAAGGACAGTCCGAAGCCTTGGCCCTGGTCAGCTGTAGTGTCATTTCATGGATTTTGGAAGACTGCGTTGGACAACTGTTTACAAGGTTTTTTCTCTTCAGGTAATAAGTTGCCTGCTCCATGCATGTGACATCTGAGACGCCACAGGCGATAGGCTGAAAGGAGCAGATGGTCTGCCAGATAGTGAATACACCCAACGCCTTCTCTCTCTACACCTCTGGTATCAGTTACATTTCGCAGAAGGCGCGGCTCAGATTACCTTTGGGAAACCTGCGCGTGGCCACAACCTCTCTCCCCTTTTAGAGATGAGCTGGGCAGGTGCACCCGTTCCGTCGTATGTATCCCATCGAATGCCATCTTATTAAAATAATAGTCTTCAGCTATGAACCTGTTTACATTAGCACAGAGCCAAATGCACTTCTCTTGTGTTCTGTGGCCCTTGGAACTGCTCATAAGCACATGATTTTTGGACAAGGCTCTCTTTTGAGTTGCCCAAACCTTAGGGAGAAGAAACAACACACATTATCAGAGTGTGTAACAGTAATGTTACACCAGTGGGCCTGGTACAAAGATGAAATGCTAAGGCATCTAGATAAGATGAGGTATACAAAGCTTGCATTGAAGAAGGATTTGGGTGAAACCTAACTTTTGCCTTTTGGGCAGTTCTTTGACTGATTTTTGAACAGTAATGAAGCTGAATAAACATCTTAAAACATGCAACAAGTTTTCCATATACATTCTCCACTTCTTTTTAGGTCTCATCTGAGAGACCGCTCATGCACTGTCGCTTGTGAGACATTTTGTTATCTTACTATTAGTGGACTTAGGTTCTATCCATCGCTTTCCACTGGTTGACTTCATTGTCACTCATTTGCTTGCATCTGATTGTGTTCACCCCTGCTGCCTTCACGTCTTCTTCTTGTCTTTGATGCCCCCCTGGAGCATGGCAAAGTACTTGTATCTTGTTGCAGGAGCAACTTTTTCTTTTTGTTGAAGAACTCCACACAAGTTCATGTGGTTTTGTTTGTCTACTTGCTTCAAGTCCCTCAAGCACCCTTCCCACTCTATGTGTTTCTTCCCATCCCCCTTCTCTTCATTTTGCCTCAATCCAATTGATTCCACAATCCAAAAAATAAAAAGAAGCTGTTCTGCTGTTCAAAGTGGCTAAAAGAACATTGACAATGCCAATAGCTCTGGTAGGCGAGACCTTTTTAGCTTTTCCAACATCATGTGATGGTAGCATCTAGTAGGCAAGATTTCTAGCTTTTCCAATATCATGAGATATGTAGACTTTAAATAAATCATTGACAGGAAGAACAGTGTTAATAATATATTTAGTGCAGTCAGTAACTATCTTGTTCTACATGGCTCTCAGTGAGGGAACAGGTGCGTGAATAGTAGATTGTAAATCTGGTTATTCACTGCTATGACACAGCCACAGTGGGAAACAACAGTTGTTTCCCACTGTTGCGACATTATTAAGGAATTCCAGTCCATGCTGATGGGGTTACATTTTGAATACTTGGAAGAGGAAATTAATGCTGATTGTGGAGTGGAATAATGGTAAAATGCAGCTATTATCGTTTAAGTAGGTTGGGGAGTGATGGCCACAGGGTGGTGGAGGTGAGTGAAGAATGTATGGGAGATCTTGATGTTACATTTTGCTGAAAATGCATGGCCAGTTTTTGGCTTTGTTTGGTGAACTTTCAAAATCTGTTGAGTCAGACATATTATGGAAGAACACGACATTCGATCCCTGAGGGCAGTGACTAATGCCACCTCCCATGCTGAGGTCTCTGGTCTCACCAAATATCATAATGTGCAGGCCTAAACAGAGAAATGGTGCTCACTGGTTTTGCTTACACTGGCCCAATGCAGCATCCATAGCATACTGACACAAGTGTGGTCTGTCCTGCAATTCTGGCACTGTGCAACAACAGACCTGGTCATGAATTTGTAGTGGAATGCAGGGTAAGGATCCACCACAAGGAGCTCATACCCTTTGAAAAGACAGCTGGTGTGCACATGGGGGCAAGCATAGGTTAACTGCCCCAGCCACTACTCTAGTAGTTCACTATATTAATACCTGTGATGTAGGGACCTGTTTTTTGAACTTGTGGATACAGGTTTGAGATCAGAATTGTCCTTTCAGCTTTTCATCTTTCCAAGACCAATAAAATGAGAACCGGTGGTTTTTGTGACAGCGTTATTTGTGCCCAGAAATTAATACAGCAGTGAGCAAAACAATTCACTTTCCAAAACAACCTGTTATGTCTCCCTGCAGGAGAATTCCCCATCACTCTCTTGCAAGGTAACATGCTTTCCCATCGAAGTGTTCTGCAATTTCTGATTGTATATTTCCCATTGTCATTGGGACCGTTTTAGGTCCTATCTGAGGTTTTTTTTTTTTTGTAGAGTTTTATATAGCGCGAACTAGACCCGAACCGAATCAGGTATCAGAGCGCTTTACATAGCACAAGTTACGTTTTTTTTTTTTTTTTTTTTTTTTTTTACATGAGGACACACACTTTCATTTTTAGGCACGGGAGATTAAGTGATTTGCCGAGAAGTTCTCATCATATACATTGATGGTAACAGTCCCTGCCTCATTTACTCTCCCATGCAAACATGAATATTTCATGACTATAATGGTTCCCTAAGTGCGCTATAGGATTTGCTATCGCATAGTGGCTGTGCATCGGTTTAACTGCAGTGTGCATTGAGCATACGAATATCCGCACAGGTGCGAGTCTGCACACTTCATGCGCATTTTGCAATTATTCTCTGTGCCTCTAACTTCAGGGAAGTTCACTCATTTCTGTTCATTTTCAAGACAGATGTATTGTGTACAATATCTAAGCAAAAAAGATTGGAGGTACCCCTGGTTTTATGCAACAGGGAGGGGGATTAAACAGTAGAAATATCAAGAAAACCCTGTCTCAGAAAACAACCAATCGCTGGTGTACAAACTACTAGGAGTGGTCTGGGTCAGGGGGGTCTATTATTCACCAATCTGTAAGCTGTACGTGCCAATTAGTACCGTTACAACCTATTGGAATGAACTTGTGAACACACTCGAGTATACCAAACAAGAAAAGATTTGTGTCTTAAAAAATAATCAATAATGATTTATTTGCCTCCCAATGGGGTTACAATCTAACATGTTATCACAATATTAAAAATAATTAAAAAACTCATAACTCTAGTTATACAGTCATATATAAAAAGTCAAAATTTAATCAAAAAAACAGTCGACGCAGCGTTTCGGTGCTTTTTTCTTTTTTCACACCTTCTTCAGGACTTTACAACATTTTGACTCCATTGTTTCTGTGTTTTAATCAGAAGTGAAGCATTACGAAAAATTCCACATGAATTTGCCAGATACTCAGGTTTCTTGATATCCTTGAGCTCTAGGTCTGATCAACTCTGTGTTGTATTTGCACGGAGGAGCCACCATCAATTAGGGCAGTACTTCATATGGTGTTTATTACAAAACCTTTATCACGTTCTTGGCTGATTCAAAAGTGGGCATCGGCGGCAAGTAGATAGTGCGCGGCCTCACTGTCAGGATTTCTCTCGTCAGGGATCCAAGACTCTTGTATGTCGTAAGTGGCCTCCCTGCTCCTCCGTAGCGGCGTCTTCCTGGAAGACGCCGCTACGGATGCCCACTTTTGAATCAGCCAAGAACGTGATAAAGGTTTTGTAATAAACACCATATGAAGTACTGCCCTAATTGATGGTGGCTCCTCCGTGCAAATACAACACAGAGTTGATCAGACCTAGAGCTCAAGGATATCAAGAAACCTGAGTATCTGGCAAATTCATGTGGAATTTTTCGTAATGCTTCACTTCTGATTAAAACACAGAAACAATGGAGTCAAAATGTTGTAAAGTCCTGAAGAAGGTGTGAAAAAAGAAAAAAGCACCGAAACGCTGCGTCGACTGTTTTTTTGATTAAATTTTGACTTTTTATATATGACTGTATAACTAGAGTTATGAGTTTTTTAATTATTTTTAATATTGTGATAACATGTTAGATTGTAACCCCATTGGGAGGCAAATAAATCATTATTGATTATTTTTTAAGACACAAATCTTTTCTTGTTTGGTATACTCGAGTGTGTTCACAAGTTCATTCCAATAGGTTGTAACGGTACTAATTGGCACGTACAGCTTACAGATTGGTGAATAATAGACCCCCCTGACCCAGACCACTCCTAGTAGTTTGTACACCAGCGATTGGTTGTTTTCTGAGACAGGGTTTCCTTGATATTTCTACTTGTGTACAATATCAGCAGTGGCTTGCCGCCTGATGATTTGAAAATCATATGTCTGTTTTTTTTATCCTTGTTATAAGTTGTTGCAGTTTCATCAAGTCATTGCATCAGAGAAGTTGCTTGCCAAGAGTCGCAAGCATGCTAATCCTACAGGATCACACATCTCAAGTGAATAATTTTGGTAAAATACAAAAAAACGAATTGCTATGGTGTGTAAAAGTTTAGAAGGTGTTAACGCGGGATTTCTGGTCTATTGTTATAGATCTAGATCCCAACTCCGGTCGACTGAACCGTTGGTACCTGTCATAGAGTAAAAGGCAATCCACTACTAGGTCTGTCTGCTAATAACTTACTCCACTCCAAAGAACCACTTAAGCTTAAAAAGTTTAAAAGTTTATTACAAAGCCAAACTTAACTGGAGATACAAACATCTCAATATAAGGTTCAAAAGATATACGGGTATCAATACAAACATGAATTTTCTAAATGCTCTTAGTCGGCAGAAGAATATTACCAAAACCAATTCAAAAATCATCAAAGTTGCAAGAATAGACACAAGCTGTAGCTTATGAGTCATTTACAGAAAGGAAAGAAATCAGATTAGACTGTCCCTACACTAGACTAAGTGACATCCCTACTTAGCAAGATCTTAACCTAAAAAGGTGTCAGCAGTGGTGACTTCCAAAGAAGATCACACACTTCCCTTAGTCTTTGGTTCAAAAACGATGTCTCGCAGTTCCCTATCTGCCTACCCATCCGCTCTCTTAGGTTCCTCAGATCATCTGCCTTCTCTCCACCCCGGGGTACTGTCCCTAATACAAAGTCACATTTACAATAGAAACGCCCTTTGGAGACACCCCTTAGAGACGCCCCTCACGTGGTGTTGGTTCTGGTATGTTCCATGCTGGTACTCCTCTGGGCCCATCGTTAGCGTTGACCTTGCTTCCCATGCTCCTCTCCGGCAAGACGGTACCCCCAGGAAATTCCTGAAGACTCCTCCAGGCCTGTGCCTGGCTCTCTTGAACAAAAGTCTATTCATCACTCTCTTGATTAAAACCTCCTCGCACCTGCAAACAGACACTTGTACTGTGGGCCCCAAATTCCGGCCTCCACCATATCTTTAAGTCGTAAACCATTCGAACAAGCTCCACAAATTGTGCCTAGCACGACCTTTCTCTAACGAGCACATACAGATCAAACGAAATGACTTTGTCTATTCAGGCCTATCTAGAATTACATGAACAGGCCTGTACACTCTGCAAAACATTTAATTTCTTAGTTTAAACAGTATTCTAACTTATTACACACAATGATTATATGAAACGTCTATAAAACATATTTCAGTTCTAGGATCAATAATACTTTGAATTACAATAACATTGAAATCCACCATCGTGTAAGAGTGTAACAGCATCTTGTACTCTACGTGAACTGCCATGTGGCCTACACATTTCTACGTTTAGCAGCATTACATTTTCCCCTACCACCGCCACATAACATGGGATTTCAACATCATTCTAACATCACTACAAACATCTACATTAGCTTTTCACACTTGATATAAGTATTCTATTTTAATTAAACACTATTATATATTTGCACTCTATAAATTCGACACTCTTGTATAATGTTTACTAAACTAATACAACGTGCTTGTAAATATGGTGCACTTCTACATTTTTCTTGATTTGCGCTCTCTCAATCCCCCCTTTGATGACTTTTAGTAGTCATCATCATTACAACACCATCCCTGACGTATGGTCTGAGTCAAACTGAAGTCGTTGCTGTACCCCCTCGTTTCATCATCTCTAGAGCCTTTAGACTCCTGTACTGATTATCCTGCATCGCAGTCAATCTCCTCTCTTGCCTTCTCATGGTTCTTTGCAACCTGTTTGATCTATACCATTGGTACAGCCGCACCAATCCCCACAAGGTAATTATACAAATCACTATTATGATGATAGGTTTCAGTATGTACCAAATGATATTCTTTCCTAGGTTGGCAAACCAACCTCCAACTTTACCCATTCCTTGACCTACTTTTTCCCACACTGTTACCTTTGTCAAATCCTCAATCTCATGGTGTATTTCAGTAATGTTTCGAATGTACTTCTCTAAAGGTTTTGAATTGTCTGGAATGTAAGTGCAACATTCCTGGACCTTCAAAGCCTTACAGACTCCTCCCTCTTTGGCTAACAGAACATCTAGAGCAAGTCGGTTCTGAAGAACCATTGCCCTTATCGATTGCATTTCTCCCTCCACCAGCATTAGTGACCTAGCAGTACTGGCAGACAACCTATCTACAACTGTTGCCAATCTTCTTATCTTGACATCATTTAGTGCTATCCATAAAATAGGAAACATAGCACCAAATACGTCTCCAACTACCTCCTCAGCGCTTACATCCCTTCTTCCTCTAGCTTGAGTTCCTCCCTCTATAATTTCCAAATCCTTAGCATGGTATATTTTGGGGAAGACAATTGCCAAATAACATGATCCATACCAATTATCTGGTAGTTTCACGTATGCATTTCTTCCACAGACAAAATATACATTTGGGATCACCTGCATTTCTTTCAAGAAGTCCTTCGAATAATATTCTAATTGGAAAGCATATTCACAACTCACTTTTCCCACAAACACATTCTCATAATAGGTTTCACCCCTATGTATACACAGTTTCCCCTTTTTCTCTCGATCTAAAGCTATTGGACCATTGCTACCCTTTCTTTGGTGTGCCCTTTCTTCCTCGGTCCAATCTGTTTTCCATTGACCTGAAGCTTTTAAAATCTTCTGTCTCCTGTATCGATCATCCACCTGCCCTACAAACTTTTTCTCAATTTCTGACACTTTACAAGTCAAATTATTTCTTCGGGCATGTGAAGTATCTAATGTTTTCCAGGGAAGGAAACATTTCTGTAATCTGTCTTCACTCTTATAATAATCCCACTTATTTAAATGCTTGTAGTTCGGCACTTCAGGTAAAATAGCATCGAAATTCGAAAAATAGTATTCAAACCCATCACGTTCATAAAATATGCTCAGCAACAAACTACATGTGATTCCATAAGTCAATGGAAGATGATGATATCTGATACCTTCGTCTACAGAGGCTGGCAATTTCATGCAAACGTAACAATTCTTAGCCTCCATAACATCGATATATTCATAAAGCAATTTAGCATACGCATTCGATTTAAAATTTCCCTGTGATTCATCTACATGTAACCTACGAGTCTCTGCTGCTAGTAAAGCTTTATCTTTCTCTGTATTGTCCCCCTTTTTACCAGCAATAGTAGGTTTCTGTGTCGATAACATTTTTGCTTCCTTTGCAGCCTTTTCTTCATTTTCATGCCCCACTATATATGATATAGTAACTACTAAAGCTATAAGAAAAATCACTCCCACTAAAAGTGTGCCTACTATACATTTGGCCCTGCGGTTTGGGTTGCCAACCTCCATGATCTCAAACAGTGTAGTTCCAGTTTTCTTTCACAGCACAATGTCTCTTTTCGAACCACACCTGGAAGCTGATAATCTTCTCCGCAAGATCAGTCTTTGTTTTTATAGCAACAGACAACCCTAGCCCTTCTCCGTCCACTCAATGGAAGTCCCTAATTTCTTCTTTCTTCTACTTGGCGCTAGGTTATCTTCTCAATTTGTTTATTTACAAAGTCTTTCACACAGTCTTTCAGCAATCCGAAATTATACGTGTTCCAGCGACTCTAATCACGGCTTCTAATATTTCCAAACGAAGAAGGACCTCCCCAAGTATTGACCTCCTTGGACAACAAGTCGGGAATTCTATTCTGTTTAAAACCAGGTCTCTTATTCCACTCAGATAAGGAGGATAGGGGATATTGAGTGTCAGCAACCCTTCGACCTCCACTCCCGGTATCAACAACACTATTTCCACTGTTATGATGGGGTCAGTACTGATCAGGGTCACTTCCCTCACCCTCCCAGTTCCCTGTACTCTGGACATCTGCAGCGAGGTAGGTCCACTCAGGAGTAGCGTATCTTCTGCAAGGCACTCGCACCCTAATTGATCTTCTCGGACCTTCCTGTTCCTGTCCTTGTGTACTTTCGTCCAAATCCGAGTCTTCAGATACAGGGGCAAGAGTTTTCTCTGGAGCTGGCTTCAAGCTTGGCCTCTTCTTTCTTTCAGGCCAACTATCTTCTCCACGCTTTGTTCTTCTGTATCTTGTCCTCCCACTCAGTTCTTGATCACTCTGGGCTTGATCTGGGTCTGAGCCGTATTCACAGCAACTTTCTCCTTCTGTGGCAACTTCAGTTTCACTGCCGTCCTGTCCTTCTTCTTCTTGTTCTGTAGCGCTCCCAACTTCTTCCGACACCCCCACAGCTTGACTGATCCCCTCTAGTGGTTCACCATCCACAGCTGGATTTTCATCTGTGAGAGGAGCTGTTTCTTCCAGGGGTGCTGGAACTCTTTGAGTATGGGAAGCGTGAATCTAGTTTGGCAGCCCTCCACACTTCACAGCGGTATTCGTTGTCAGGATAACTTGATAGGGGCCCTTCCAACGCACGTCTAAGCAGTTCTTCCGGACGTGCTTCTTCAGCAGGATCCAGTCACCTGGGCACAAGTCGTGACATAGATCTCTTGAAGATGGAACTTCAGCAGCCTGCTCCTGAAGAGACACAGAATGAATGGCGTCAGACAGACCCTTGCAGTAATCCAGGATCAGGTCATCTGTAATATTCAACAAAGCTGTAGTTGGTACAGACGGAAGTCTCATTGCCCTCCCCATTAAAACTTCGTGTGGAGAGAGACCTGTCCTCCTATCTGGTGTGCTACGCATACTCATGAGTACCAGGGGCAGAGCATCAGGCCAACTTAAGGAAGTCGATGCACATACTTTGGCTGTTCGGGACTTCAAAGTGCCATTGATCTGCTCCACGATACCTGAAGCCTCTGGTCGATAGCTGCAGTGCAACTTCTGATCAATGTTCAATGCAGAGCAAAGCATTTACACAACTTTACTGTTGAAATGAGTTCCTCGATCTGATTCCAGGGAGGTCGGCACCCCGAAGCGCGGGATCAACTCTCTAAGCAACAACTTTGCTACTGTGAGTGTGTCGCACCTGCGTGTAGGGTATGCTTCGACCCATCTGGAAAATATGCATACAACCACCAGAACATACCTGAGGCGGTTGCTTTTTGGCATCTCAATGAAATCTAATTGCATTCTGTTGAAAGGCCCCCCAGACCTCCCAATGTGACTCATTGTAACTGGTGTTCTTTTCCCTACGTTCAGTTGTTGACAAGTAACGCATCTCCTACAGACTGCTTCTGCTTCAATCCTAAACTTAGGGCAATACCAAGTCTGCCTAAATACCCTCAGCATGGCATCTCTTCCTAAATGTACTGGACCATGTATCTGTCGTGCCATTGGATTCACAAATTCCTCAGGTAATACTGCCCTACCATCTACTGAAACCCAGAAGTCCATTTCACTTTTCACACAACCTGCTGTTTCCCATGCCTTTTTCTCAGAATCAGGTGCATTCTCTTGCATATCTTTTAAATCCTCCCAAGTATCAACTGTTTCTAGCATCATATTTAACTCTGTCTTTTCCTGAGCCCCACCTACTTCCACCTCCGTGAAAGAATATCCTTGCTCCGCACAAAAGCGGGCAAATTCATCTGCATATCTATTACCCTGCGACACAAAATCTGTATTTTTGGTGTGGGCTACGCATTTGACAATTGCAATTGCTGCTGGACCTTGTAATGCTTCTAACAACAGTCGCACAAATTCCCCATTTCGAATAGGCGAACCAGAGGAGGTCATGTAACCTCTCTGAGACCACAACTGCCCAAAATCATGAACTACACCGAAACCATATTGGCTATCCGTATAGATGGTGACTCTAATTTTGTTTCCTGCTATACAGGCACGTGTCAATGCAATGATTTCTGCCACCTGAGCGGAGTGTACTCCTTCCAGGCAAGCGGCTTCCACAACTCCAGTAATGGTGCAAACAGCATAAGCTGCTCTCAACCGACCAGTATCGTCTCTTAAACATGAGCCATCAACAAAGAAAATTTCATCAGGGTCGATCAACGGCTCATCCACGATATCTGGTCTTGGTTTCGTGCATAGTTCAGTCACATCAAGGCAGTCGTGATCTTCACATTCCTCGCCTTCAATATCATTAGGAAGTGGCATCAACGTAGCAGGATTCAAAACAGAGCACCTCTTAAGGGTCACGTTCTCCGCAGCAAGTATAACTTGCTCGTAGCGCGTGAGCCTACTACTGGTCAAGTGCTGTGTCTTGGTCCTGGTCATTAACAGTTCTACAGAATGAGGTACATACACCACTAGCTGGTGTCCCATGACAATATTTTCACACTGTTCAATGCTGACACCTGTTGCAGCAACGGATTTGAGACATCCGGGCAACGCTGCGGCCACTGGATCTAGGGTAGCCGAAAAGTATGCAACTGGTCTACGGGCATTTCCATGAATCTGTACCAAAACTGACAAAGCACAGCCTTCCCTTTCGCAGCAGAAAAGTGAAAATGGTTTTTCATAGTCAGGCATCCCCAAAGCCGGAGCACGACACAAGTCCTCTCTCAGCTGTAGAAACGCCATCAAACAGTCCTTGTCCCATGGTACCGGATCACTCACCTCCTTGTGCGTCAGTTTTTGTAAAGGTTTTGCTTTCAGTGAAAAGTTAGCTATCCACTGTCGGCAATAACCAACCATTCCTAGGAACATCCTAACTTCTCTCTGTGTCGTAGGCGCGTTCATCTTCATTATCGCCTCTATCCTATCTGGTAACACTTTGCGCTTTCCTTTTTCTATCCGGTGACCCAAGTACTGTACTTCTGTCAAACAGTACTGCAGTTTGTTCGGAGATACCTTGTGTCCATTTTCAGCTAAATGGTTCAGCAAGGCAATGGTATCTGTCTTACAAGCCTCTTCTGTTTCTGACGCAACAAGTAGGTCGTCTATGTACTGGACCAGAACAGAGTTCTGCGGCAGTACCAGACTTTCAAGATTTTTCTTCAACAGCTGGTTGAAAATGGATGGGCTTTCTGTATACCCTTGTGGGATACGACACCATGTTAAAACGCGATTTTCCAGCTTAAAAGAAAAAGGGACTGGCTCTCCTCATCTAATGGAATTGAGAAGAAAGCCTGACAAAGGTCTATCACTGTGAACCACTCAGCTTGGAATGGGATCTGAAACAATATCACTGATGGATTCGGTACCACTGGACAACATGAAACAACTATGTTGTTAATCTTTCGAAGATCCTGCACTATTCTAAATTTCCCACTAGGTTTCTGCAAACCCATAATCGGGGAGTTGCATGGACTTCCCACGATTTCCTTCAGTATTCCCTGTTTTATCATAGAGTCGATTACAGGTTTTATTCCTGCAATCGTCTCCGGGGTCAGTTTGTATTGGGGCGTTCTTGGATATTCAGCATTTGGTTTAACCATAATCTTCACTGGTTCTACTCCTTTGATCAGTCCTATCTCTTCTCCAGTAAAATCCCATACTTCTGATGACACTGCATCTCGTAAATCCCATGGGAGCTCCTCCACTGTCAGGGTAGGATACAGTTCTATGCATGTTCTCGAATTTACAACTTTGAAGGTAGCGTCATCATCTGTAGTCTGTGCCTCTACTCCCTGAGGTGTGCAGTATATTGTGCAGTTCAGTTTGCACAATAAGTCCCTTCCTAACAGACACACAGGACTAGAATCACATACTACAAACTGATGTTCATCCGTGTAGTTTCCTATTTGCACTGATACTGGTTCCGTCAAAGGGCTATTCATTCTCTTATTTGCAACTCCTACCACCTGAATCGTTTCCCCCGACATTGGTAGATCTGGAACCACTGCCGATCTCAAAGTTGATCGAGTAGCTCCAGTATCCACCAAGAATGTTGTAGGACACCCTGCCACTTCAGCCTCAACAAACGGTCCTCTTTGATCCACTTCTAGAACTGCCCCGAGGGTACAGTCCTCCTCTCTACTTACAAGTCGTCCCGTTAATGGATCAACGTAGTAACACTCTTCTTTACCTGTGAAAAAAGGCATTTGTCTATAGACCTTTCCCCCTGTCGTAATCTTTGGTGGCTGCGGGAACTGAGCTCGTGGGGCCGAAATCCCCCCTTTGGCCACCTTACCCTTTGTCACTGTCACCCTTTGGACTGGAACTTCCTGAACTTCCTCCTCTAGAACTTCCAGTTCTCCGTTTTCAGGGTTATAGGGACACTCGCGTCTCCAATGTCCCACCTGGTGACACTTTGTCATTTTTTTCAATGTAGCAAAGTCTATTCTAGGTCTCGGATTTTCCTCGTTGTCCTTATTCTGATTGTTTGATTTCCGTCCCATTGTCCCTGCTCCCTGTTGCTGCTGTCCTCCCTTTCCAGCTGACTGCATCTGCACCATCATCAGTTTCTCCTTTAATTTCTTTGCTTTGGACTCTATCTCATCACTGCAGTATCTTGCGTATCACAAAATCTCATCCAATGGTTTGTTTTGCCAACAAATTAAATGCTGCTGCATCATCAGACAAATATCAGGTCTCAACCCCAAAAAAACTTTGATACAAACTGTCCTATATCCTTGGGGTCCATTACATCTAGTCCACTGTATTGTTTGAATGCTTTCAGCAATCTCTCATAATACTCATGGACTGTCTCCTTTGGTTCCTGTCTTGTTCGGTCTATTTTTACCCAATCTATGTCTTGTGGTGGCACCTTCTCCTTCAGCCATGTCATTACCCTATCGTATTTTAACATTACTGTTTCTGACGGTCCATTAGTACGAGTATCCCTTGCTGGTTCTGTAGTTGGCCACTCGACACTAACCTTGCATGCTATCCACAAGTCTCCTGGGACCACAATGTCAAACAAGGTGTTCAAATCAATCCACAATACTTTTGAGATCTTCACAAACCTCTCTACCTGCTTGTACCACTCTACAGGGTTCTCCCTTAACTTCGGAAATGAGTTGGTAAAGGCAGCCAGATCTCCCCTACTCCAGGGTACGTGTACATAATTCCCATTCGCTATTTCTCGCAAAGGGAATGCCTCCATCTACATTAGTCTTCCCTCCGGAGACATCACATTCGCACTCCGCCTAACAGTGCCCTTTTTCGACCATCTCTCTTCCCATTTGTCCAGATCTCTCCATGCTCTTATTCCTGTAATCAGTTCCCTTATGTGTGTTTTTAATCCTGTTGTCCTCCTCTCATCTAAGTCCTGATCTGAATAATGCAACCTGTGGTTACCCTGTAATGCCTTGGTTCTGGACAAATCTACCATATACTTGTCTGCCAGTTCAGACAGTTTCTCATGAGTTGCTCTGGCCTTTCGAGTGATGTCCTTTGCTATAAACAGTAGCTCATCTTGTTCGTACATGTCGATCCTTTCTAAAGACAATGTACCATCTATTATATCGTTCAGATCAGATCTTAAGCTGGTCACATCGAATCTTTTGGCTTTTATCACAGCTTTCAGTATGCCATTTCTAGAGAGTCTATTTACCTCTCTCCCATCACAGCTCTGAGTCCTACGTCTAGGCTCAGGCGAGTTATGGGGAGTCCTCCCTTGCTCCCATCTCTCCAGGTCCCATGCAGTTTCATCCTCTCTGGGTGTATGGTGAAACACTCCTCTATTTCCCATAATCACATATTTCTCATTCTGCATGGTTTCTCTAGGTGTATGGTAAGACATCCCGTTATTCCCCATTTCTTCACCATTTGCCGGTGGTCTCTGATCACTCGACACCTGGCAAGATCCTTCACTGTTCCCACGATTCCAGTGCTGTACGTTATCATTAGTTGCGTGGTGAGTGCACCTAAACCTTTCCCTGTATTCTTGGGTCCTTTGGTCTCCCTCGCCTTGAATGAAACGAGATGTCTCTCCACACTCCGTACTTCTGCCTCTTTGCTCCTGCCCATTTCCTCTGTCTGTATGACGGGTAACTCCTCTACTCTCCTGACTTTTACCTTCCCACTCCTGACTGCTTTCGCTAGCCCCGCAGTGAGATAATATTCCATTTCCTCGACTTCCCCATTCTGTTTCTGCTCTTGACCTGCTGCTCGGTACTCCTGTGGACCCATCCCATTCCCTCAAGTCAGCCCTCAACTCCTTGTAGGATTTCGGCCGTGGTCCCCTCAGGTCCATCGGTCCTCTCTGACCCCCCTGTTCTATTACGGGATCCACTGCTGACTCCAATGGGGTGCTCCACGTTATCGGTCCCGGCAATTGCCTCCAGGCATTTGTCGTGTTATTCCTTCTTTCCATCTCAACTCTCTCTCTCTCCAGCCGTACCTGTTCTTCCTCTCTCCCTTTCTCTGGGTGGTAAACCGACACTAGAGGACCTATGGTAACGGGTACTTGAAGAGCATCTGGCAATCCATAAGACTCAACCCTCTCTGTTGCTGGCATCTTCTGCACCACAACCCTTCCGACTACTCTCTGTATAGGACTGTGTTGAGGTATCTCCTCACCTTTCGTAGGTACCCAATCCGTTATAGGGAGTGGCCTGTTCTCTTCTGTGTCAACCCTACCTTTCCTTGAGAGCTCAGTACCCTCTATCTCCCTATTGTCCGGAGGTGGTTTATCTATCAACAACCTATTTATTAGGCCATCCTCCGACTCGGTCTCATCATCCTCTTCTATGGGTTTCTTTCCACCTGTAACCTCTCTCATGGGGTACAACTTATCCACCTCAATCACCTGTACCCTCCTCCACTTCTTGGCTTCCGCATCCCATTTGGCATCTTGCACTGCCCTTACTGATCGCCGTACCCTTTCTTGGCGTCTGTTCTGACTCCTGTCGTGCGCCGCCCTAATCCATGCATTAAGGGCCTCAAATTGTGTTGGTCTAGGCTAAGGTCTCAATGAGGACATAACTGCTTTCAACTGATGTAACACTTCTAATCTAAACGTTCCGTATTTTGGAAAAGTCAGTTCCTCATTCCCCTCTGTAATCTTACTCCAAGTCCCAAGCCACAGTATAGTATGCAACCCAACATTCGTTGCCATATAGTGAGCTGGTGTACCCTCCGGCGGTGCCTCTTCCCCGGAATAGGATTCTCTTCTTTTTCTCTTAAAAATCCCTCTCAAACATTTAAAACACTTCATGTTCAAAATCTACGAATTTCTACTTTCTCCGCGTTCGTTTACTTCCTGATGACAATCCACCAATCTCAGCGCGGTTTTCGCTAACTGGCCTATCACTGCGCGGCTCTTTGCTGACGTCACACCAACCGGCCTATCTCAGCGCGGCTCTCGCTGACGTCACTCGTCTCAGCGCGGCTTCACACCAACCGGCCTATCTCAGCGCGGCTCTCGCTGATGTCACTCGTCCCCCTTTCGCAGCAGTGCCCCTCCTTTCTCCGCTCATCTCCCGGTCATGCATGCGTCCCATTCATACTCTGAAAAATGATTACTTCCGACCAAGCGATCACTTTCCTTGACTGTACGTCCACAGTCTAACTGTAATTGTCACCTTAACTGACGAAATGTCTTTCCGTGTACGTCCAGACAATCGCCTTCTCTGATAGGTTACTTGCACACGGTAACTTTCGACCTGCGTCCGTTACCCACACACTCACTGCATTCCCCCTATCTCGGTCCTGCGGGCGATCAATGGTACCTCATGACCCCCTTTTCTCTGGTCGACAACTACTCTGGATGTTCGATACACCCGAACCACTTAAGCTCTTCCCCGAACTTAAGATTTTCACCAGTTCACCGGTTCCCCCGTTTCCCAGGTTACCAGTTTACCAGTCTGCCAGGTTGCGCGCGCTCACAACCCTCTCTCATTCACTCTACAGGCATTCAACTCCGCATGACATTACAATACAGATACAACACAAAACACCGCAATCTGTCCACGCATGACCCTTGTTATACTCACTCTCGTCCGATTCTGCTGCTTTTCTCTCGCGCCGTCAGCACCCTCTTCGGCGGGCCACCTCTCGATCTCTAGGGACCTTGGGGTAAACTTAACCTAGTCTAGATCACCTTCCTCAAGAAGGTAACCATCCTCTGCTACCAACTGTTAACGCAGGATTTCTGGTCTATTGTTATAGATCTAGATCCCAACTCCGGTCGACTGAACCGTTGGTACCTGTCATAGAGTAAAAGGCAATCCACTACTAGGTCAATCTGCTAATAACTTACTCCACTCCAAAGAACCACTTAAGCTTAAAAAGTTTAAAAGTTTATTACAAAGCCAAACTTAACTGGAGATACAAACATCTCAATATAAGGTTCAAAAGATATACGGGTATCAATACAAACATGAATTTTCTAAATGCTCTTAGTCGGCAGAAGAATATTACCAAAACCAATTAAAAAATCATCAAAGTTGCAAGAATAGACACAAGCTGTAGCTTATGAGTCATTTACAGAAAGGAAAGAAATCAGATTAGACTGTCCCTACACTAGACTAAGTGACATCCCTACTTAGCAAGATCTTAACCTAAAAAGGTGTCAGCAGTGGTGACTTCCAAAGAAGATCACACACTTCCCTTAGTCTTTGTTTCAAAAACAATGTCTCGCAGTTCCCTATCTGCCTACCCATCCGCTCTCTTAGGTTCCTCAGATCATCTGCCTTCTCTCCACCCCGGGGTACTGTCCCTAATACAAAGTCACATTTACAATAGAAACGCCCTTTGGAGACACCCCTTAGAGACGCCCCTCACGTGGTGTTGGTTCTGGTATGTTCCATGCTGGTACTCCTCTGGGCCCATCGTTAGCGTTGACCTTGCTTCCCAGGCTCCTCTCCGGCAAGACGATACCCCCAGGAAATTCCTGAAGACTCCTCCAGGCCTGTGCCTGGCTCTCTTGAACAAAAGTCTATTCATCACTCTCTTGATTAAAACCTCCTCACACCTGCAAACAGACACTTGTACTGTGGGCCCCAAATTCCGGCCTCCACCATATCTTTAAGTCGTAAACCATTCGAACAAGCTCCACAAATTGTGCCTAGCACGACCTTTCTCTAACGAGCACATACAGATCAAACGAAATGACTTTGTCTATTCAGGCCTATCTAGAATTACATGAACAGGCCTGTACACTCTGCAAAACATTTAATTTCTTAGTTTAAACAGTATTCTAACTTATTACACACAATGATTATATGAAACGTCTATAAAACATATTTCAGTTCTAGGATCAATAATACTTTGAATTACAATAACATTGAAATCCACCATCGTGTAAGAGTGTAACAGCATCTTGTACTCTACGTGAACTGCCATGTGGCCTACACATTTCTACGTTTAGCAGCATTACATTTTCCCCTACCACCGCCACATAACATGGGATTTCAACATCATTCTAACATCACTACAAACATCTACATTAGCTTTTCACACTTGATATAAGTATTCTATTTTAATTAAACACTATTATATATTTTCACTCTATAAATTCGACACTCTTGTATAATGTTTACTAAACTAATACAACGTGCTTGTAAATATGGTGCACTTCTATATTTTTCTTGATTTGCGCTCTCTCAAAGGTGATGCGATATTGCCTACAATATAAATGAGTGGGTCTGCTTCACAAAAAGTGTAAAAGTTCTTTCAGAAATGTCCTCTCCATATTGAACGTACTTTTATACAGACTGCGCATGCGCTCTCCGTTTAGAGACATTCTGTTATCGTACAGTGGACTCAAAGCCTGCCCAATGCTTACCATTGGTTGACTACATTGTCACTCTCATTTGCTTGCTCTTATTTGTGAGCTGTGTGGGTTTTCCTCCCTCTTCTTGTGTTAGTCCCACCACTGGAGCATGAACTCTTTATTATGTCCTTCCACTGCTTGCTTTTTGAAGTGCATCTTTTTCTTTTTGCTTAACCCCTTCCACACTCATGACGAGCTGGGCTCGTCATGCAGTAGCCTCCCAGCACGCTCATGACGAGCCCAGCTCGTCATGAATAATGGGTTTTTGCATATTCCAGCACAGGGCTGGAACTCATCGAGCATCGATGTGGTTAAGCACGCTACAAGTGTGCATGTGTTTTCCCACTATCTACCTTGTGTGCTTCTCCTCTACCATGCTCTGTGTTCCTCTTTCTCACCCGTGTGCTTTTCAACCACTCTCCAGTGTTGCCTTGTCACCTGCATGGTTTTTCTCAGCCAGATCCATGTAGCTCTCTTTAGTCCATTTGATCCTACCACACATGCCCCATGTTGCTTCCTCCACCCCTGCTGCTTCCTCCACCCCTGCTGCTTCCTCCACCCGCTTTAAACCATCCACCTGACCCCCAAGTGGTTCCGCAGCATGTCCTCTGTTTTACTTTTGCACCCCATTCATGCCGTGTTGCTTTCCCCATGTTGCTTACCCCTTGCTGCTTCCCCCTTCCCTCTTTAAAAAAAAAACCAAAAAAGAGCTTCTGTCTTCTTTTTTCTTTATACTTTATCCAACTCAGACCAGGAGCTAAAAAGAAGGGGAAAAAATGGTGTCATTTTGTAGGGGCACACATGCGTGGTGCATATACCTACAAAATTATGCAGTCAGCCGTGACAAAAGCTCTTTCTTAAACTCATTACTTAGCTTAGTGGCACTCTATTACGGATGCTATGCTGCATAGGTAAAACCAATTGCAAAGCCAATAGACCCCTAAGCCAGGAACTATTGGCTTTGCCAATGCTTGTTTGAATTTACAGACATTCCCACTAGTATGACTGGAAAATTGCGCCAGTCACAGCTTTAAAGGTGTAGTACTGGCAAAGTTGTTTGCCTTTTCTCAATGCTGGTATTACCACTATTCAGAACTGAATGAAAAGTGCAAGTGTGCATTGGGCAAAACCAGCGCCTATTTCTACAGGGACATGTTTTATACCCGCAGAGAAACCTCTCGCCTTCATCTCCAAGAAATATTGATGTTTCCTTCCCTTCCGTCTCCGCAAATCGATTTACTCCTTGATTTACACCTACTAGGTATCTTTTTGTGATACCTAGCAGGTGTCAACACAGCCATCTTCGTTTACAAATGTTTTTCTGAATTGGGCTCCAAATATTTCCTTTGTAGTTAGATATAAACAATGAATATATTTTGCGGAAGGACATATAACCTCTGTAACACCCTAAACATTAGAAGCACCTGGCATTACTTCTTGAAGTTCATTCCTTAATTATCGGATTGCACATGTAATTTGTAAAAGAATGCTCTTCCTGAATTTTGTGAAGAATTGTAAAAGTGCTATTCTACTGTCAGTAATTGGTGGTGATTTTTTTGGATATGGTAAGCTCATGCGTCACTGACATGCAGCTTATTTCAAGCATTTAAATGATACTTTATGAGGTTTTTAGCTCTGGTTTTGACAGACCAGCTATCTATATAAACAGACCTGTTGTTTCCAACATACTCACAGAAGTCTTTGTCAACAATTGTCTTTTTGGATTATGCTTTTTCTACCACTTGCTTGAGACTTTATCAATCACATATTGACCCAGCCCATATTTGTTTCACCTAATGTTATTGGCTGTTTACGTGTTTCCTTCTGCCTCCATTGAAGTGCGTGCATTGCCATGCACGAGGATCTATTTTACATCTTCCTGCTTCTCCCTCCGCTCAGCTAGCTTCTCACTGTTTAATGTTTTAATAAAACATTCCTACACAGGCATGTGCAAATGCACATTTCTCTGTGCTGTTTACATACATTAGAATATTAAACCCAGGCCTATTTGCTGTGTCAATCCTTGTCTTTAGATGGAGCTTATTAAGGTGAGAAAGTGCGTGTTTATTGACTTCAGGCATACCGTGGTACTCATTTAACCATGAAATGTGGGTTGATTGGACTGCTGCAACATGCCAGTGTATTTCAAATGCTTCTTAAAAGATGTGATTGAACACTATCATCAGATATAATGTTATTTATTTATTTATTTATAAAGTTTTATATAGCGCGAACAAGATTCCGAAGGATATCAGAGCGCTTTACAAAAAAAATGGAAGGAAGGACATAAGAGCAATGACGACATCGAGTAAGAATAAAAAATAAAAAAGGAGAGAAACAGCCTTTGGATAACTCTGGAGTGGTCAAACCACAGAACAGCACATTCTTCTGTGTGTATAGCTGATCCCTCAGTTGGTCTACTGCACTTTACATTTATTTTTCAAGCATAGTTTTTGCATCTTATACTCTGTCCCTAAGCAGAAACGATGTCACAGTATGAAGGAGCCACTTTAGAAACAAGGAAGTAAACTTTGAGAATATAATATACATCTTTACATTAGTTCTGTAAAAAGCATAGATAGTAGGACAGCAAGTAGTTACTTTTGACAATCTACTCACCCTAATTTGTACAATGCTCAACAACATTTACTAAAAAGCTTCACATCTACCAATATCATTTACATTGTCGCTAAGCACGATTGAGGTTAGCTGAGCTGGTACTGAAAAAGTGCTCAACTCTGCTTAACTAGATTCACCTTTTCAATTTTGATTAATGATGAAATTAAATTTATTATGAAAAATGTTTAGTGAGTGCTCTTTAAAATTGTTTGTAAAGGGGAATTAGAGGGGTCCGCCATAGATTTGTAGACCATCTGTAGAAGTTCAATATTACTATGAGAATCTGCTGGTCATAACAGAAGAAAGAAACGTGACAGAACTATTGCAGGGTGCTGGAATGATGGAAATAAAATGAATGAATAACTGATTTGTTCCCTAATCCTAAACAAAGAGCTGAGAAGGAATGAACTGGTACTTAATTTCTAGGCAGTACAATGAATATCTGTGCAAGTAAAAAAGTGCTGTGCGTGCCATCAAATAAGTGATAATATACTACTCCACAAGTACTCAAACTAACTGAATTATTAGGCATTGGAGACCATGCATAGGACCTCTTGTCCTTGTGCTTGTATGACGGTGGCATCTGGTTATGTTGTGAAAGTAGAGAAGACATGGAAAGGTGTTCCCAGCATGTAGAGGAGACATTGTGTTCATTACTCTGTCTTTCTCTATCAATCTACAGAGCACCAATGTGATTTCCAATTCCTCCCCATGACTCTCTGTGACAAAGTCCACTGTAATAGAGTATTATCGAGGCACCTGTCAAGGGAGCCAGGTGAAAGGGGGCAGCAGATCGCACATGTTGCCCCATTGCCCTGGGAGTGACAGAAAAATATCACTTCAACTGAGGCTCCAAAAACCTTAATGCATGCTTTGTATTTGACTAATTTTTGACCTGCGCTCCATGTATACGAATTAACTTAACTTCAACATATTCTGAAACAAATAGATGAATGCATATTCGTGGAACTATCCTGTAGTTTTTTTCAGATGTATAGAAATGCAACTACACAGACTTTTTTACAACCAGGTAATATACTATAAGATTGCTTTTGAAAATAAATCTACAGTTTGACAACAAAGATGCTTCATTTCTTTCTCCAATAATTAACGTTTGTACTAATCGTCCGAATAACAACTGCACAAAAAAGAAATTGGGCACAAGTATATTTTCATAAACATTCCTTTCCCACAGCGGCCACCCAGAGTTCTTTTTATATCTTTTGCTGTGGTCTTAGGAAGTGAAACATAATAGGAACAACTAGTGTATGGTGACCCTAAAAACACTAAAATGTTCTTCATGAAATTGTGTTATTTATTACTAAATAAGCTTTCGAAAACAATTTTTGCACAACTCGAAAAGTTGTCTACTCTGGGAAATCACAGATGTCCTTGGATTTTTTTTTAACACTGATTAGTGACACAAATAATTGATTAAGACATATATCTTTAAAGGTGGATCACACTGAATACATCATTTTTGCCCCAGGGAGTAATGAATAAGAGAAAAAAGACTGAAAAGATCGCAAGCAGGGCTGTATATATGGAGGGACTTCTTAACTAGCCCCCTGTTTGTTTCTTGGAAGAGCTTACTCGTTTCTGGAACTAATATCAAGTTCAATAAAGGGTAAGCAGCTGCACAGGTTAATAAAATGCAAATAATATGATTAGAGTAGCTTGTTGTAAATTATAGATAAAAAAACGTGATCACATTGGTTCCTTGCAAAATCTGGATGCTCAACTTATGATCGGCATGAGAAGGGTGATCTAGAATGTACGTCTGTCTTCCTATCTGTGTGAAAGCGAATGAAGTAGCAGTTGAAAATGAAAGACATGGAAATACTGCCAATATAATGTCATGCCTCAAGGATCTCATCTTTCAGTTTAAGACCAGTCCTGATGAAGAACGTTAGGCTTCTTGAGGTGACTACAAGAGGACTGCAGAAGCTCTCCGGAGCACAGTCCAAAGGAGCAAAAACCTAAAGCACAGATAACTGCAGCATGCACTTAGATAGACACATAATAGCACTCAGTACAGAGTGTGCTCCAGAGATCTGGTTCAATAGCACTTCAAAGTATGGATGTTGGTTAAATAAAACTGTAGCACTGTTTTCTGTTTCCCAGACATGGCTTAATATCTAATAATGGATTAGAGAGGTGATAAGGCTAATGACAGGAGCTGCTGACCATTTAACTGGGGATCCAGGTTTAAATATGGCCTCAGCTCAACATCCTGAGTTCCTGGGCAAACTGCAGGTGACTTTAGTAAATGGGGGTTGGAGATTCTTGCATAAGTAGTCCTCAAGCGATGGATCAGTCTGTTGAACAAATGCTTTAGCTTCTTGTGGTGGCTGTCAGTGAGTGGAAACAATTACTGATTGTGCTCATTATACATGTATGCCTGACCGCACAGCAATGCAGACTGCAATGATATCATCTGCGGACCTAGAAATTCTCTACCACGAAATAAGCATAGGGATCAAGTGCCCGAGTGCTAGCAATATTTGCAATTCATGCGTTTTCATTTTAGTTTAATTATTTTAGGCATGTAAAGATGTACATACTACAGTAAGAAGCAACAAGCATTGGCATAGCCAATAGGTCTCGCCTTTGGGACCTTATAAGTGTTTAGTTATCCAGCACAATATCCTTGGTGCAACAACATCAACTGTTGCTTGGCTAAACTCTTATAAGGTCCCAAAGGCAAGACCTATTGGCTATGCCAATGCTTGTTTCCACATGTGAATGTGTGGGATTTAATTCATGAATCTTGTATCACCTCACCTGAAAGTATACAAAGGTGCAAAATTTCAGATTTAACGCTGTTGTAAAGTGACTTTAGGATATGTATTCTCTTGATTTTTAGTTCGAAGAGTATCAGTTAGGGGCACTTTAAAGATGCATTATTGCAGAATCTCTTCACTGTGTAGGTAACTTTATTCTGTTCTACACCCGAGGGGTTTTACTAGGCATCTTGTTCAGTGTGAATTGTAATTATTAAATGAGATTAGAGTAGGGCATGTTATGTGTTCTCCCTGTGAATGGTATGTGATGCGAATACCCTTGATATAGTAATGCTGTTGGCTTGTCTCTGCTGTTTTCTTTAGAGTTGCCCTATGCAAAAATTGTATGCACCTGAAAAACCGGATAGTCTGCCTCGTATTTTCTCATACTCCCCGATGTAATGTTTGAAAGTCTCTTTAAGAGTCTGTGTGTGCTTTTGAGTGAAGCTGCACTGTTACTATAAACTTGTATTTAAATTGCGTACTTTTTTCACAGTTCATTTAAATCCTTGTACGCAGGCTCACAATGTCTTCTGCCTATAAGTAAAATAATCTAGCGATCAGATGACGTTTGGAATTATTATCGCAGAAATGTGCTTAAAAGGGCAAAAACTTGGAAAATGCTTGAATATGTTTTTGTTTTTATCGATTCAGTCAGTTTCTTAACCTGGGCCCTGGAACACCACGGGGCCAAGGACGCTTACTCGGGAGCGTCTGGGACTGCTGAGAAAATTAAATATTATTACCAGATTAATAAAGTGTTTATAAAACATATAGACATTTTAAAACGCCACGTTAATGCAAAGGAATCTGCTCACCTAGGTTCAAAATGAAGAGGTTATCCTCTACTTAATTTGTGGAAGCAGCGCATGTATAGTAAACAGCATTTGGTATGAACAATTTATGACCTCGATCATAGCTGCCAAGGTTTCAGATTGCTATGTGTGACATATTCATAATTTCAGTGTAATTATGAGTGACATTCAAAGACTATGTGTGACACTTTTTCGCATGCAAATATCAAGCAATGAAGACTAAAGAAACATAGAACTATCATAAAGTACACCCGTTTGAGCGCCTAGAAACTCTAAGAAGATCTTAAAAGTGCTGCAAAACACCAGAAATGGAAGTGCCCTTGAACTTGATAGTGCTGTTAAACAAGACTAGGTTTGAAAATTGGGTGTGTTGTCGGTTGGGTCTGCAGAAAATCAATTAAAACAGATCCTGCCTATGCCAACTGGGCTACCTGGCTGGCTTCTCTCTGGCAATCAATCAAATGTAGAGCCGAGCAGCTGCAGTCTCGACTTCAGGCTCTCTGTGCCACGGAGTATTATTAGTAATGAATATTTCATTTGCACAAATGCACATAAATAATCCCAACTAAAGTCCCGTGATCTGTTCTACAATGCATGCAAGTCCTTACTATGTGAATAACTAGTTGCAATGGAGACTCTACAAGGCAACACAATAGTTATTTCTCCTTTTGCAATAAGAGCCAATTTCAAAGTAATGACTTGCAATCTAACCAGCTTTTTGATTTAAGTTTCAGTGTGAACATCACTGTCATGATATATTCGTGATAAAATGTGTGCTTTGCTAAACTAGCTTAATTGTAAAGGTGTTCAAATCACCTATTTCCAACCGGGGCTCCAAAGAAATTCACCTGCTATGGAATATGATGTTCTTCCTATAGATGCCTGAAGATTTGTGACCCTTCCTCTTAATCGTGAAATGTATTATGTTACTGTTCTTTAGGCATTTATTTTTTGATTTAGCAAGTGCGAAGAATATACTCATAAAGCTAAAACTTGGAAATCTGAATTCTGCATCCTTTCCTTTCGAACTGTGGCTTTGATTTCAGCTGGATCCATTGATGTACGGCTGCTTATGTTTTGATTTATGTGTGTTCTCACCCTGAAATCCAAGCTAATGCTCCGTGTGTGCAAATCATACAAACCAATTGCACAGTTTTATTCACGAAATGCGCCTGGAAACGTTTGCTATATTCATTCCAACGACAGTGATGTTATGATTCCAGTAAATTTGGTTATATTTTTGGGCCGATGTCTGCCAGCAAACAGGATGTGAGAGGCCCCTGACCATTAATGTATTGTCAGCTGCCTAATAAATATAGAGTCAGCAGAGGTCAGCTGTCTCTTGGCCTCCGTGCCGCCGCAGGCAGCCTCAGAAGAGTCTCGGCTGACTTACGCACACATAGGTGACAGGGCAGCTAAGGCTGTTGGGGCATGAGTACATTAAAGGCAGGCGGCTCTGACAATAAAAGAGTATTTATATCCCAAGAGTTACTCAACAATGTGGTTTCAGACCGCATGTGTGAGTGAACCTTTTTTCATCGTTTTTTCGAGTGTGACTGAGGATTGAATGGCGTCGGGAATATGCAGAGCGCGCTATTATAAGCAAATGTTAACAAAATAAAAGCAGAGAATACCTCACTCCACTTACTTTGCTTTGAGGCAGGCGAGCACGGAAATTTGTTTACGGGCCTCTTGAGTCTGCAATCAGGAGTGACCCGGGTTCTCCTGCGGGCCACAGAACGCCGGGAGGCCGCATTCAGGACGGCTCAGCTCTGCACAGATTGGACTGTGGTATGCTGCTGCTGGTGGGAGGTTTTTGAGCCTGGAGCCACTCCGACCGGCGGTGCCACAGTCGGTCCAGTCACTCTCAGCTGGCCGGCTCCGTGGGGTGACGGGTCGATGCAATTGCGAGATGACTTATTGAATTTAAATAATAGCGGTGAGCTGCCAGTGTCCCGACTATATTGCCAGCAACCAAAGACCCTGAACTGCCGCTTGCTCGGCACATGACACGCCACAGGTGGCAGGACGTCCTACCGCCTGTTGAAGAGACTAAAGTTTGTCAGACAACAGACAGTCCTGATTTCACCCCATCACTGGGTCGGCGTGGAGTCCCCGGCTGCCGCTTCCGACAGACCTTACTTCCTTCCACGTGAGGTCATTGATTCCCCGACACGGCGCTGGCGCCACAGCTAACGGAACGACTGATTATGCAGGCGGCCTGGAAGATACATTGCAACATAGTAGCACTGTCAGAGCGCAATCGGATATTTTAAGTGTTTCCTGCTGGCAAGTTTGCGAGGAGCTCAGCAGCAGGCACACAGGTGTCAGAGGTGCCGGAGCGCGCAGGCTAGCACCCTGGCATTACGTTGCCAGTTTCAGCTGGTGCTGTCAGCAGAGTGCATGCCAGTCTGTGGCATGAAAATGCGTGACAATGCATTTCAGTGCGGTGATGCGGAACACCGCACTGAAATGCGTTAGTGTCACGTCAGTTGCGTGATACTTGGCAGAACTGCTCGATTAAAGCACATTTATGTGTGAACAAAACGAGAGCAAGCATTTGGCGCTAAAGCGAAATGCTAACATTGCCTCTACTTTTAGAAGTAAATGCCCACATTTTGAATGCCTCCAACTTATTAAATGTTCGATTTTTGTACACTTCGATTCCGTAGGGGTCCATCGTGCTAAAAGGTTAAGAACTGTGAAAAGAGTTAACACCCAGTGATTGACTTTACTTTCAGCACGTGCGCCTCGCGCTGAAAGTTAAAAAAAAAGACGGGGAGAGGTTTATCCTCGGCTTAATTTGTGGAAGCAGCGCATGTATAGTAAACAGCATTTTGTATGAACAGGTTATGGCCTCGATTAAAGCACATTTATGTGTGAATAAAACGAGAGCAAGCATTTGGAGCTAAAGCGAAATAGTAACAGCTACTTTTAGAAGTAAAGGCCCACATTATGAATGCCTCCAACTTATTAAATGTTCGCTTTGTGTACATTTCGATTCCCGGGGGTTCATAGAGCTAAAAGGTTAAGAACTGTGAAAAGAGTTAACACCCAGTGATTTACTTTACTTTCAGCGCCCTCGAGATCTGGTGAAGTGAGGAACGCTCTATAACCAGGAGAGTCCGAGTTGACAGGAACATTTGTAGAACAAACCAGCACGCGCCTCGCGCTGAAAGTTAAACAAAAACAAGCATTTATAATGCAATGGTCTCGGCATTATTAAAGGTAGAGCTATTGGCATTGCCCATGACATTTTTTTTAACCCCTTCCATGCGGCCGCGATTCTGCGCCTGTGCGGCAGTTTTATTGAGTGGGCGGGTTCCTGACGAATCAGCATGGAAGGGGTTAAATCATAAATAAATGGCATTGTCATTTACATTGCCAATAGCTTAATCGTTAAATAAATGACATTGTCATTTACAATGGCAATAGCTTAATTGCTCGCAAATGCATGACCTATTGCATTTACACCCACAAAGAGCCACACACACAAAGCCACCCACACACACATACAGAGCCACCCACACAGAGCCACACACACACACACACACCCACACACACACACACACACACACACAGTCACACACAGAGCCCCCACACACACAGAGCCCCCACACACACAGAGCCCCCCACACACACAGAGCCCCACACACACACACACACACACACACACACACACACACAGCCCCCACACACAGAGCCCCACACACACACAGAGCCCCACACACACAGAGCCCCACACACACAGAGCCCCACACACACAGAGCCACACACACACGAGAGCCACATACACACACAGGAGAGCAAGCACAGCGAGGGGGCAGGGAAGCAAGCACAGCGAGGGTGCAGGGAAGCAAGCACAGCGAGGGTGCAGGGAAGCAAACACAGCGAGGGGGCAGGGAAGCAAGCACAGCGAGGGGGCAGAGGAACCAGGGGGCAGGTGAGCAAGCACAGCCAGGGGGCAGGGGAGCAAGCACAGCCAGGGGGCAGGGGAGCAAGCACAGCCAGGGGGCAGGGGAGCAAGCACAGCCAGGGGGCAGGGAAGCAAGCACAGCCAGGGGGCAGGGAAGCAAGCACAGCCAGGGGAGCAAGCACAGCCAGGGAAGCAAGCACAGCCAGGGAAGCAAACACAGCCAGGGGGCAGGGAAGCAAGCGCAGCGAGGGGGCAGGGAAGCAAGCACAGCCAGAGGGCAGGGGAGCAAGCACAGCCAGAGGAGCAAGCACAGCCAGGGAAGCAAGCACAGTCAGGGGGCAGGGAAGCAAGCACAGCAAGGGGGCAGGGAAGCAAGCACAGCGAGGGGGCAGGGAAGCAAGCACAGCGAGGGGGCAGGGGAGCAAGCACAGCCAGGGGAGCAAGCACAGCCAGGGAAACAAGCACAATCAGGGGGCAGGGAATAAAGCACAGCCAGGGGGCAGGGAAGCAAGCACAACGAGGGGGCAGGGAAGTAAGCACAGCCAGGGGCAGGGAAGCAAGCACAGCAGGTATGCAGGTATTTTGTGTCACGGAAACATGCAGATTACTGACACAGACAGGGTTAATGAGTTTAGTCACCCTTCTGGCAGCTGATGGCACTCTGGTAATTCTTGTGATACCTAGTGGGGGTCTGCAGGGCGAGTGAGCCGGTGAGATCAGCACCCCTGCGGCCCACTGTGTGACCGGGCCGCCCTGACTCTGGGCCTCATGGGCACTACAATACCCACGAGCCATCGCCCCCATGGAGCCCTACTCACCGGCTCTGAACACTGCCGTTCTCCGCTCCTCCTTCACTCGCGGCGGGGGCAGCTATGCAGCGGCACTCCCAGGGATCTCGCCTCACGAGAGCCCCGCCCTTGCAAGGCGCTCCTTCTCCCTGTCCCCCATCTCGGGACCGGTACTCAGAGTGTGGAGCACTCATGGCTCCGGGACGCTTCTCTTCGGCCGGCTTCTCCTCCAGATGCTGCAGGGCTCCCTCAGCTAACGGTAGCCCTGCCGACCAGCCGCCATGCTCCTTGCATTCTAGGCAGGGCAGAGGGGAGAAACAGCTGCCCTTTCCGCACATCCGGTTTACCCACCAGCTGCTCAGCACCAAAAGGTGGAAGCGGCGGCGGGCGCGGGTGTTGTTTTTACACTCTCGCACTGGTGTGGAGAGGTGGGCTGGAGACCGAGTCAGCTCCTCCCTTGCCGCGGGGAGAGGGCTTCCGCGTTGGTGCTTTCTGCATCATAACCAGCACGTCCCTGTATTTAGTCAGCATTTTCCTATGGTAAATGTTGTCAGTTTGACCTTCCCGACATTGCCCTTCAGATAACTGCTGAGGTGCGGTGCTTGCCATGAAACCTGTCCCTCTGATATGTGCAGTAGCCGGAGTTACTGCTCGTGTGTGAAGGGAAAACCTTGATGTACGAAATCAAACCGTCAGCATAGACGTGCATTGGCACAGAGTTGCTGCCGTTTTGAATTTTAACTAGGCGGCTCCGTGGAAGAGCAGCGCAAAGGCGAGGCCACAGCATGTCACAGTGCAGGCTGGCAGCAGGATTTAAACATTCCTAGTTAAAAATAGCAGCCGAGAAGCCTTAAAAGGACATTCACAGGAAACCAGTATTCCAAATAAGCCCCGCTGCTTAGGAACAGTAATGATGTTGCACTCGTTTATGCAAATACGCAGACATAAATGGATTGTACAAGATGGTAAACATTGTGGCTGAATCCGAGAAGGGTTACAGCCAGGCCAGGAGGTGTTGATGGCTTAGTAAAATGTTTCACAGTCCAACGAAACGGAGCATCCTCGGATCCCCTGACAGTCCTTTTACCCAGAAAACAGCATACAGACTGCTGCACCGTTTAAATTAAAACACTCTATTCCACTGTTTCAAAACTTCATAAATGTATAGTTGTGGGTGCAGTTTGACTGATTCCATGCCAAGGAAAGAGCACTCGCCGCTCCCACTCTAAATCGTGATACAGTAAGGGTACTTTGGTTTTGCAAGAATTCAGCCGCTCTCATGTCTTGACAGTAACTGTAAAGTTTAAATATATATCTGCACGGGATGACCATGATTTAGTGACAAGGGCCGGACGCTGTCGGGCAGAAATGCCTGCCGCAAAGCTCCGACATTTTTGCGATCGGGGTGGGTTTTTTGGTGAGTGACAGATGACGTCTCGGGTAGAAAGAACGCAAAAAACACGCCCCCGAATCGCAAAAAGACGGGGCTTGATCAGAGTGACGCCCCTCTCCTCCAATGGCTGGCCAGCATTTACGAGGCCAGCCAATGGAGAAGAGGGGCGGGTTCAAGCCCCGTACTAAGAATCATTAAATCTCTCACCGAGACTGCGCAAGCGCAGCCTACGGTCCTCGACCCAAAAAGCACGAGAGTGTTGCGCGCGCAGCAGCGGCAAAAGTGGAACTGATCGGGCTCCAGATGGCGCCTCGGGCGCTGAAAGCTGGCGGCTGCAGGCGTGCACTCGCGCGTAACCGCAAGTGCTAGGACGGCAAAAGCGTGGGGTAGCACTTTAAAAAGCCCACTACTAAATGTCTTGCAGACAGCTCATGCGCTGGCTCAGCGAGACCTAAAATTGACAGCAACAATACTAAACTACACAGAGCTAATGAAATAAACTACAATCAATAATACTTTCCATACACAAACTCCAACTATGAAACAGGCCTCCCCAATACTAAAGAAAATATACATGCTCCTTCTTGTCGAATGCCGAAACTCACATATGAAAAATAGCATTATATTGGTAAAATAACCCTACATATTGCCTCCAACAGCCCAGAAGTCCTGTAGCGATTGGCTTGTCCACAGCATCTGCATGGAATCGTATTTCCTTTACACACAAAACCTTTATTTTCAATTCCCCACTACAGTAGCATCACCAGGAAAAGTTATGGAATGGTTTCAGATGTGTAGGAGATAAGATCTTAGTCATATGCTCAATCCTTATAACTCTTATTAAGTTATAATTATACAAGATCCCCGATCATTGGTATATTTGTTGCAAATATTTGCATATCAACCTCAACATGTCATTTTCATGTACCTTGACGGTTCTCATTAATAAACACACTGAGAACCATGTACACAGTATCACATTTAAATGTGCTCTTTTTTAAAATGGACTTCTACTAAAGCTTAACCAGTTTGCTAATATTTGATGAAAGTGTACCAAATATTTACACATTTCTGCAAAGTTTCTGAAAAATGCCATCTGTAAAACCTTATAAAATTGCATACTGATTCTCCCACAAGTCAACAACATTTGGAAGCCGTGAGTGATATCAGGCTGTTACACATAGTGAGATGCCTGGTGTCCGATCTTCATTGTATTTGTCTGAATTTTACAAAATAAAGTGGGTTATTATATTTAAAAGGTTAATTTGTAAGTATCTATTCTGTGACCAACACCAAATTAAAACAAGGAAATAAAAAGTTATGCCTTTTTTTCTGAATTTATTGCGCCCACTAGCTGAATGCACCTGGAGGTCCAACCAGTAATGAAAATCTGAGAGGCCTTGATTAAGTCGTATAGATACATATGAAGAAGCCACACTAAGCCCGTTATGGCCCCTTCTTCAGTTTTGCCAACCTTCTTTGGAAATTAATAGAGTACAGCCCTCAACACAGTTTCAGAAGAAGATGATTTTATTAACATTAATGCAGCCAGTCAATGAAAGAAGCAAACTAAGTTATTCCTATAAGTATCTGCAAGAAGTGAAATAATAAAAGAAAGAAATAAGTGCCGACAGTCAGTGTCCTGCTGAACCCAGCAACCAAATGCTTGTCTGCCTGAAGCATATAAGTTGATCTGAAACATGGTAGTAGTTTCATTACAAACATTTTTTGGGGGGACTTTAGAAAATATCCTGATAAATTGCCAATTTATTTGGCTACCTGTATCATGCTCATGCATTATTCCACCACGTAAAGGATTCAATTTAAAGAGAATTAGTCGTGGTACAAAAACAAGAGCAAACAAAGGAGACTAATGGACTGATTATGACTATGGCAGTCTGATGGACCGCTGTAGACACGGTGGCGGTACGGGTACTGCCACACCGGCAGTCCGACCGCCCTGTTGCGAGTTAGGTGGTCGGACCACCATTGGACCGCTGCTACCACCAGGGGTCCGCAATCCCTAGCGGTCTTGCAGAGGCCTGATGTCTGCTACGGCACCGCCAAGCATATTACGAGCTTCCTCACTGCCACAGTTTTCATGGCGGTGAGCACACAATGAAAACTGTTGTAGTGAGTTAACCAAGGTGCTTTAGGGCCATGGGTATGCATGCAGGGCGGCGCATGGTGTGCCCCCATGTCTGTATGCATGGCCAGTTCTTGCACGATATGGACTTAACAGTCCATGTCGTTCTGGGACTTGCCTGAGCGTTCCCATTCCGATGCCCATGGCCGGACTGGCCATGGGCACCGGTGGGCCGCCAGGGTGGGGCCGGTTTTGGGCCCCTGGTGGGCTGTTTTTGTTACAGGGCTACACTATCGGCCACTGTAAAAAAAATCGGCTTAAACCGGCCCTGGCAAACAGCTCAGCTGCACCCCCTATCCCCCGGGGGGGGCTGGGCGAGCACTTTGCCAGGGCCGGTTTTAGTTCCCAGTCTGGTCCTGGCGGTGCCTTTCTAAGTCTCACCACCTGAGATGCCCAAAGCACGCCTGCCAGACCAGGAGAAAACTCCTAATCTGGCAGGCAGTGTCAGTATGGTTTTGGTGGTGTGGCGCTGGCTTGGCGGCCAACTGCCAGACTGCCAAAAAGGTTGTAATCAGGCACTAAGGATGTTCTTGCTGTGTCTTTCTTGTAGAATATTAAATAAACCTGCCATTGAGGAATCAAAACGGATGGAGCCAGTTGATGAATCAGAGTTTTATTAATGCCTGAAAATAACCCTCGGAAGACACATTTTTTTTCTAAGCTGACCGCATAAAAAAACTCCAGTGCCCTAAATCAAAAGCTTTCTTAAAATCCAAGGAGGCAAATGCGAACAGATGCTGCCCAGGGCTTTAAGTGTAGAAAAGTCAGCCCATAACGCACCGGATGCCCAGGCTGCTGGCGCAAGACGCCTCTTAGTTCCCATCTTGAATAATTACCAAATAAAGAGACGGGCGCTGGAAGCAGGAAGACAAGGAAAAAGGTTTATTTCTCATGAGGAGAGCCTGTCATTTGGGACACTCGCATAGTGTCTTCGGGAGGTGCTCTAAAAAGTTTCTCTGAGGCTTCGTCTTTTATACACAGGTTTGTGGCACACAGGCATCCTTTATTACAATCAAGACATTGTGAAGTACGAAGATATTCCAACACGTGGCTACAGTAGGGGCCCTTATCCTCCATACAATAGGAGGGGGCTGTCATGCAGCTGAGTGTTCTGCTGATTCCTTTGGAATGTGTGCTCCTGATCGAATCTCAGGGGGTGGGGAGGTCATGATCAATAGTGGCCCTTTTTAAGAGAGGCGAGTGCATACAGTAGTGGGCAATAAACTGTATCCTCAGGCTAAGGAGGTGACCAGCGGTCCATGTAGACAATTAGGTTCGGAGGAAGAGGTCATCAAAGGAGGGGTATTCATGGAGGAAAAGGAGGTGTTGGTAGGGCACGGGGGTGCGATTTTCAGAGACAGAGTCATGCGGGAGGGGAGGGCTCATGACTTGTGCATGTGAGAGCGGGGGCAGTCAGGGTGCATGGGGGAAGCTTGCAGGGTCAGGGAAGGGGCGCTGGTGATCGATCGCAAACAGAGAGACCATGGTACCTAAAATGGCTGTCGTGTATGTGTGTGCATGGGTCTATGCTAGCGGGATAACACAGTCAGTGTTTTAGCGATCTTCGTTCTGCTTACAACAAGGGGTACTGTGAACACAAATGAACGCCGCTTATGTACATACACATTGCTATTTTCAACAGTCGCCGCTTTTTTACATAAGCAAGTTCAATTTCTACCTAGTCGATGCTACAGGCAGAATGCAATATATGTTAATTTACATCTGTTGGTTTCTTCATACAAGCCTAGAGATCGGCACAATATTTAGTCAGTGTAGAATCAAGGAAAAATGTTCCGACACATTATAAAATCAGGTTCACATTTTCTCTCCAGTGACATCAACATACAGGAAAAATGCTCTGATACCTTCGGGTCTTGTCAATACTATAAGAAACGTTTGAAAAACTAACTACATGAGTGACCGATGAAACATTTTAAAAGGCAATACAAAATGGTTGAGGGAGGGATTCAATTCACAAGGGGTGAGTAGAAAGTTCTGGAAAGGGGGAGGGTCTTTGTCACAATGTCTTTTAACAGAGTCCGTCTTCTTTTGTTGGCGCTGCTGAGCACCGGCGGTGGAGCTATAGGTCCAGCTCGGATTCATCCTTACACGTTGCAGGGTGCGATCAGTCCTCTGCTGTTAGATCACAGTCCTGTTTCCTAACTTATTTTCTTAGGGGTGCCTCAAGCTGGGCACCTGCGTGTCTTTTCTTTTTCCGTGGCAAAACCTCATTCTATAGTCAAAAGTTTATGCAAAAAGGGTGAGTTTGTTGGATAATCGAGGGAAGAGAGGGCGGAGTGGGGCCAGATCTTTGAACACACCAAGGGACCAAGGGAGCAAAGGACAACGAGCAGGCAAGCCCAACAGTCGGACTCAAAAGGGGACGGGGGACTTCAGGCACGAGTGGGTCAGCGAGTCGAGGGCTTCAAGGCAGCCCTTCATTCCTCCATCTGCTGAGTTTGAAAGTTATGCCTCGTCCCGCGTCTCGTTGCTCTGCAGTTCTACCTTTGGTTGTCACACGTGCTCCATGATCTGTGGCCAGGCTGTGCGTTACGTCCAGCTCCTCTCCTCCGGTGATTGTATCTTTGAATGGGTAGAAAACAAGTTTTAGAAAAACTGGCAGGAGAAGACATTTATACATCTCAATTCTGTCCCCACTCCTGCGTAGGTGGGGGATATGTTCATCGATCACAGTCAGAAGTCGTCACTTATGGCGTCTGTTGGAGTGCATTGTTATTGATTTCATGGACCTGTGTGGCGTTCATGCGCGATGTATGGTGAGAGGAATTGGACTTTTATACATGGTGTATTATCTCATCACTCAAAACTCGAGCCCCTATGTAGAGACTCGCCCTTTTTCATTGTAACCCAAGTACTGACAGTCTTACACTTCCCTTCGGGGTCTGCTAACTCTTGCAAGCAGGGGCGTTATCGTCATGAAGAAGGGGGTGCGGGCAGAAGCTAAACATGGCTTTCCTGGGGAATGACCGTTAATCAAGGTCATCAATTACGTTTCGTGGGTAGCTGACATGAGGCTAGGGTTAATCGGGGGCGCGTGGGGTACTCTGGACATCCGCAGTTAGGCGCAGGGGGGTGGGGCAATCGGGGCATTGGGGATCGCATTTCTAACGAACTGAGAAACAGAAGACCATTGACGTTATAGTTCCCTTATAAAAGGCCAGATTAGGGGACGTCCGTCGTCTTACCTGTCCTTTCCTTCATTACCAACTCGGGTTCTATCGTTTTGCAGAAAGGAGAGGTAGTAATATGGCAAGTCACAATCGTTTTGGTTTTGGTCAATTTTGCTGAACACCTTTGCATTTGAGGAAACCCAATTATGTTTTGTGCCGGGGGGGCACAACGTCACCATACAAGGAAAGAGGGAACAGGGGGCTTTTGGAGAGAGAAAGAGAAAGAGAGAGAGAAAGAGAAAGAGAGAGAGAGAGAGAGAGAGAGAGAGAGAGAGAGAGAGAGAGAGAGAGAGAGAAAGAAAGGAGAGAGACCGCACCCTAAATGGTCCATTCGGTACACGTATGACATGGAGAGAGAGAGAGAGAGAGAGAGAGAGAGAGAGAGAGAGAGACGTGTACAATAATGGGCCATTCAGTGCGCGCACAACACAGAACAACAGGGGTTAAGTAATACGGAAACACAGGCAGAGGGATGACATAGATTCATGCATCACGTACACACAAACTCAGACGAGGGAGACAGTACATGTATTATATACAAAAATCCAAGGCAAAACATAGAACAGTTATTGGCCAAAATGATCTCCTCCTGTACGCTGCGCATTCTCAGCATCCTAAGCTCTCTTTACTTTTTCTTTTCTTTTTATTGTCGGCTGCCTTTACTGGAGGTTGTGGTTGCACACACTTACGTCTCTGCCACTTGGTCATGAACTAACCTGGTCGGGCTAGTGCTCACGGTGGTATTTTCGAGTCATTTTAGCAAATGTGTTTCCAGGCTGAGACAATAGTCGGTGTCAGTTGGAGAACAATGGGGCAGCTTTGAGTTACATGTCTATGAGGATGCGAAAAAAGGGGGGGGTAGTAGGTTTTTAAATATTGGCAATATTCCTAGTCCTCTCGGCGGAGGATACTTATGTAAACCTTACCTCGAAATATACCCTAAACTTTTCCCTATTTAGTTAAGTGTGGAGTGCTTAATCATGTGTGCACATTATTTTTGGTTGTATTATTCGGAATGCATGGGCACCATAATCGAACGCCTTTTTCCCGTCTTCTTCGTCCGTTAGATCACCATTTTCCTTTTTTGTATTCTTAATCGATGTTCCAAAGTGACCTGCAGAAAGAGGGAAAAAGAAGGGGGGCGGGGGCAGCATTTAAGAACACATCAGCGCGCATAAACCCGAAAAGGCTTTTACTTACTACATACTCGGTCTATCTCCACGGAACGCAGTTCTTGCCAACTCGGCATTTAAGCCCAGATGAACCTTTTAGTGTGGGAGAGATGATTATCGGAGGCCGGTGGATAGCATAGGTCACCCAAGTGTGGTATTACGGATCGTATGTAGGGAGGCCAGATGGCACTCCTTCGGAGCGACTTAGGGGCATTTTAGCACAATTTTCCTGTGGCATATAAAGTATAGACTGAATTCCAGGGTCTTTTAGCGGTTGCTTTAGGCTGTACAAAAATGTGCAAAGTACATACAACAAAAACCTGGACCATTCATGTTTGCAGTATTTCTGCGTACTATACCCTTTAACCCTTATCTAATCGAGCTGAGTCATTTCACCTATATTTTAGTTATATCGAAAATAGTGATCATTCATTCGAGACTTATCAATTTACGCGGGACAACTATATTTGCTTTCTCCAAAAATCTTTAATAAGAATGTCGGTGCACAAATACGGGCCTACAACCCAGTGGGCCGGCCACGGAGCAGGCTGGAACTGTATATGTGGGGATACCTATTAGTGAAAAACTTTAATGGAGTCGGTGGTCGTTTATTTCATAATAAAAAGTGCGAAAAGTGTAATAAAATCATGTCGAGACTTCAGTGTGAGCGAGTGTCATAAGTGTTGGGCTTCGAACTTTCAATAATCATGATGCGTCAAACTTAACAACAATTCATTGTCCGAATGTTCAATCAATACCCATCTGATGTCAATTTACTGTCTGAACACATAATCAGTACCCATCCAATATCAATTCATTGTCCGAACATATAACCAGTACCCATCCCATATCAATTCATTTCCCGAACTGACAGTACACATCCTGAATCAATTAATTGTCCGAACATATAATCAGTACACATCCTATATCAATCCATGTGGTTAAAAAAACCTGCATACATATCTCATGACACCAGGGCTGAACAATCGGGGTACAACAAGGAGTTGAAAGTTTCATTTGCATCGGCGCCATTTTGGGTGCAGTCAGGCAGAACCAGGCATAGTCTAAATCTCTACTAACCCGTGGTTGGCCCAGAGCTTCCTTTGGCAGTCCAAAAGTTCCGTTAAAGGGCAAAAGAAAGGATCGGTGGTCTGAACCATCAGTCAAAAAGGGGAGGGAGGCAACAATTTTCCTACCGGGTCATGCTGTGTTTTCACCGGAACTGATCCGAACTGTAGTCTGCAGGATTCTAGTCATTCAAACTGAGGCTGGCGCCAGCATGGGAGCGCCGACGTCCTGCGGCTACATTTCCATCGTTTCGTGGGCAATCATGGCAGTCATTCCCCATCGGGGGTATCTGCGGGAGTCGGGGACTCCCGCGGCTCCTCTAGAATCTTCAAGGACGAGGAGAACTTTTATGATGGTGGCATCCACAAGCAACCGGGCCATTCCTTCATGTTGGGCCCGCTCTTGCAAGGTCGACCGCCATTTTGAGAGTTCGGCAGCTACCGGCGATCGCGGGGTCAAATGAGCAGACGGGCTCCAACCTGCCGGGCGAGGTGTTGCAGCATCGCCACAGTGGATGAACCCTTTTCCGGGTGCGTGGAGCGTCGCTGCACCGCAAGAGTGGACGAACCCTTTGCCGGGTGCGAGGAGCGTTGAGGGCGCAGCTGGGGAGCCTCCACCTGAGGAGGTGGGAGAGGCTCGTTCGCGCCGCCTCTCCCTCCCGGTGCACCCTACGGCGTCTCGCTTGACATTTGTTATGGCCGGACCAGGCGATGAGGACGGGGGGGGTCGGAGGCATGTGCAAGACACCCCCCCCCCCCAGGGTTGTCGCAGCCATTATTGAAGAAAGAAGAAACGTCCCGTCCGTCTTTGGGCCGGGCCTCTGGTCGATGGTGGCCGGACGCTCCTTGCCACGGCCCCAGGAACGGGTCCCTTAGTCCATCCTGGGGACAGGCCTTGGCGCGCGGCGCCGCCTTCGGGCTGTTGGCGTAGCGGCCTCTCCACCCCAGACCTCCCATGGAAGCCGGTCCAGACTGGGAGAGAGAGAGAGGGGGGGTCGAGGACATGGACATTCCCCCTCCCTGCAACTCTCCAGGGTTGTCGGAGCAGTCCCCTTGGCCAGGTCCCGTCGGCCTCGGCCTCTCCTCCGGCTACACCCCATGTGATGATCTCCGGCCGACGGTTGGCAGCAGGACCCGCCCTACATGTGTTGCTTCCGGCTGGGCGTAGCCGCAAACCTGTTGCACTTTGGGAGTTTCCAGAAAGGGGGCGGATGTCTGCTGACTTGTATCTTTCCCAGGTTGCCGTTATTTGGGCGTGGCAGGCGGTGGGACAGACATGTTTGGAGCAATGAGGGGCGATGAAGCCTCGTTGCCTCGTGGCCGTCGCAATGTCAAGCTTGGCTTCTCTTATCATTTTCAGGTTTCTTATTACGGGCTTATTTCTAACGTTTCTTGTTTCTAGGACAATAATAGGTTTTATCATTAAGTATTGTTATCGTTTCCTTGTTTGTTATTTAATAAAAAGTTCATCAGTGGCCTACTGATTTTGTTTTCCTATTCCTTTCTTTCCAGGTTGTTTCATGCTAAAGTTTCTGTTAACAGGATACAGTGATCACTTCGTTATTATTGCATATGTCCTTTTCACTAGGGGTGCTCTCTGGTCGGGCCAGATGACCTACCTCTAGTGAATGGTCCGGGTGAAACTGGCGTATCAATCAGTGGGGAGTAGATAGGCATGACAGATTACAACGGGGGACAAAGGTCCGCATTACCTACCCTTCACTACTTGCAAAGATTTTCCTACGTTATTTGCAAACAGGGAATACCTCCAAGAAAAGAACCAATTTCCAAACAGTCACTGTTCGGACAAACAATCAATCAATGAGGAATGAAATAGGCACGACGGGTTACAATTGGGGGCAAAAGCCTGCGTTACCTACCCTTCACTATCTGCAAAGGGAGAGAGAATATTCCTATTCTTCCCCGTTTGTAGGCAGAGAATGATCCTTAAGAGAACCAACTTCGAACAATTCAATGCTCGATTCAAACAATCAATCAATGGGGAGAAAAATAGGTATGACGGATTACAATGGGGACAAAAGTCTGCATTACCTATCCTTCACTATCTGCAAAGACTAAACAGAGTATGGCGACTCTGTGCTTGTTTGCAAATAGAGAATCTCTCAGAGACAATAAAGTGAGTAATACTAGTATTTTCAAACAATCAAACAATCAATTTCGCAATTTGTCGTGTGTCACGACCTTACCCGGACCGGACCATGTGGACAGTTCTTCGCCTTCCTTTTTCCAGCGCCCGATCGTTCTCTTTCTCCATGTTTTTACCGCAGCATTCCTGTGGGATTCCAGTCAGGACAATAGGTCACTTGAGAGAGGTCCGTTCGGGATCGGTGAAGTTCATTCAATCGGCAGCCGGACGAGGGCCCTCTCAAGGCAGGTATACTCCAATCATTTAGATGTTCACCTCATCGTCTGGACCTCTCTTACCGGACCTTATGTCGCTGATGGACCCCGCGTTGGGACGCCAATTGTAGAAAAGTCAGCCCATAACGCACCGGATGCCCAGGCTGCTGGCGCAAGACGCCTCTTAGTTCCCATCTTGAATAATTACCAAATAAAGAGATGGGCGCTGGAAGCAGGAAGACAAGGAAAAAGGTTTATTTCTCATGAGGAGAGCCTGTCATTTGGGACACTCGCATAGTGTCTTCGGGAGGTGCTCTAAAAAGTTTCTCTGAGGCTTCGTCTTTTATACACAGGTTTGTGGCACACAGGCATCCTTTATTACAATCAAGACATTGTGAAATACGAAGATATTCCAACACGTGGCTACAGTAGGGGCCCTTATCCTCCATACAATAGGAGGGGGCTGTCATGCAGCTGAGTGTTCTGCTGATTCCTTTGGAATGTGTGCTCCTGATCGAATCTCAGGGGGTGGGGAGGTCATGATCAATAGTGGCTCTTTTTAAGAGAGGCGAGTGCATACAGTAGTGGGCAATAAACTGTATCCTCAGGCTAAGGAGGTGACCAGCGGTCCATGTAGACAATTAGGTTCGGAGGAAGAGGTCATCAAAGGAGGGGTATTCATGGAGGAAAAGGAGGTGTTGGTCGGGCGCGGGGGTGCGATTTTCAGAGACAGAGTCATGCGGGAGGGGAGGGCTTATGACTTGTGCATGTGAGAGCGGGGGCAGTCAGGGTGCATGGGGGAAGCTTGCAGGGTCAGGGAAGGGGCGCTGGTGATCGATCGCAAACAGAGAGACCATGGTACCTAAAATGGCTGTCGTGTACGTGTGTGCATGGGTCTATGCTAGCGGGATAACACAGTCAGTGTTTTAGCGATCTTCGTTCTGCTTACAACAAGGGGTACTGTGAACACAAATGAACGCCGCTTATGTACATACACATTGCTATTTTCAACAAAGTGGGCCGGGTCTCACCGGTGCTGAGCACCAGCAGTCTTTCAAAGGAGGCCTCAATGCGGGTCTCTATCTGGCTCTGTTTTCTGCCCTGGCATAGGTGGTCTGTTTTTTTCCAGATTGCTCCTTTCTCACTAGTAGAGAAGTTACGACATGACGTCATGCCAGGTGAGCATTGTAGGTGAAGGGAAATCCTTTAAAGAGAGTCGTTTTCTCTCCGGATTCCAGTGCTTTAAGTGGGCCGGTACTGAGTACCAGCACTTAATTTATCACTCTGAGTACCGGCACTTCTCTACTGCTGAGGAGAGTACCGGTACTCATGACAAGGTAGGCTCATTGGCTGAGAGTGCTAATGAGCAGGAGTGGAATGTGTCTGGCAGCCAAGGCTCCGCTTCTTTAGCCCCGATCTGAGCCCCAGCTGAGCTATTCAGCAGGGCTCATTTGAATAATGTCCGGTGCTCACCATCACGCTGTGCTTGACAGAGCAGGGTCCATTTAGGCCCTGTGCTGTCAATCACATTCACACTATCCTCTGCATTTGCGCAAACACAGGAATCATGACAGTCCCCTGGCAGTGGCAATTAAAAAAGCCATGGTGAAGAGTATAACATGGCTTTTAACACACCGGAGTCTTTTGTGTGTCTGCTTATGTTTGTGTGTTTGCCTGCATTTGTATGCCTGTTTTTTTGTAAGAAAAAAGCGAGAGAGAATCAAGACACTCTCAGGAGGTATTTTAAAGAAAATGGGTGGCACTTGTATGTACATGTCTTCTCAGCGACAAAGATTCATAAATAACGTAGTAGGGAGAATTGGTGTGTGAGTGAGTGAATGGATGGATGTGTGAGCAAGAGTGGATGTATAGATGGATGAATGGATGGATGGATGAGTGAATGGATGGATGGGTGAAAGAGGGTGAATGATTGGATAAAGGGCAGATGATGGGTGGATAATTGAAAGATTTGGAGGATGAATGAAAGGGAGGGAGGATGGATAAAAGGGTGGATGATGGATGAGTGAAAGGAGGGATGGAGTGAAAGGGTGGATGGAATGAAAGGGTGGATGGTATAAAAGAGCGAAAGGGTTGATGGATAGATGAGCGAAAGGATTGATGGATGAGTGAAAGGGTGGGTAAAGAGTGAAAGGATGAATGGATATATTTAAAGATGGATGGATGGATAGGTTTGGATATGAAGGGTGGACAGACGGAATGGTGAAAAACCGAATGATGGATGAAAAACTAAATAGACGACAGAATGCAAAGGGTAAATGGTGGACATCAGCAGGTAAATGGTAGGTTGAAAGGATGAATGGATAGATCGGTGGAAGAGACCAGAGATATCTTCTGGGGAGGGTCATGATGATTTGCTTCATTTGCTCGGTGCCATAAGATCTTTGGTTCGAAGTGGGGGTATTTTTAGTTTCTTCCTACTCCCATGCTCAAAAATATAAAGTATTGTGCCACACGACAGCAATTAACAGTATGGCATGAAGAAGGTGCAACTATTGCAACAAAAGAAAATGTTAACATATTATCGCATTTCTATTTCCTTCTGTGTTATGAGTTAACTTGCTTTCTTAATATAAATACATTTATCATGTGTTTTGGTGTGTGCTGCAACTATTATTGAAGTCGTTAAGTATCATCATGTCCTGCCCTTAGCCCTGCCCCACGCCCCGTGCCCACTCACTGCACCTCTAGCTCATTTTAATGAGTACCTGCACTTTTTTTCCCATTTAAAGCACTGCTGGATTCCCCTCTCTCTTTGAAACTCTAGAGCAGCAACACTGTTGTGGTTTCACGAGGGCCTTAAGTAGAAGCTTTTTTTAAATGATATACAAGCCATAGTTGCTGCTTATTTACATTATGCAGCTAACAACCATTGACTAAGCCAATAGTCCGGACTTGTTGTAGATATGTTGTTACTTCTTGTATCATATATCTGGATGAAAAAACTGAAACCGCAAATTACAAGTCGGGCGGCACACTATGCTAAGCGCAGATTTTTAGCATACGTGTTTTTTAGCCATGCCCTTAATTACATTGGCCATGCCCCTTTGTGAGACCCAGCAGTTTTTTCATCCCACTTAAAGCCCTGCATCTGCCACTTTCTGCCCCATACCAAAGGCAAGCAGTTGTGTAATTATTGTCATTTTAGTTGCAATAGGGGTGGGAAAAATATTCAGACCAATTCCTAAACAGGCGAAATTTGTGTTTTTCTCCAGCAGGTTGCTACGCTGCTCCTTAAACGGGGGAAAAACGCCCAAAAATACAGATTGTTTTAGAATTACTGTGAGCGCCCGAGCTCTGTATTTACCTTAATGATAACTATGTTAAGGTAAATACATTGCTTGAACTGATGAGAACTTTTTGAACTAAAAAACCACAGGCAGCACCAGCGTGTAGGTTCCTCCTCACTTTCTCGAACACGGGCACCACGCACCCGCTGCCTGCCTGCCTGAGACATTTGCTTTTAGGCCCAGCCTGGAGCTGGGCGCTGTAATTAACGTAATGCATTTAGTATTAGAGCAGTTACATTTCCGGGCAACTGACATTGCTGGACAACAGACATGTTCTCGTTCCATGCGTTCCTCACTGGGCGGAACGAGGAGTCCTTGTGGTGTAGGACATTCCGCCAGCCTCCATCTTGTTTGTATCTAGCCTGTGCGAGTGTGAAGCCTGGTGACGTAGGCATAATTGCCTCAAGCTTTGCATTGCTTTCCATGGGCATAAACAAATAAGGCATGTGCCTTAACTTCTGAAAATAATTCAATTTCTAGTCACAACTTGTATAAAGAAAGGATGTGGACTAACGGCCAGAGCTGCGGGCTTTGGAGCTGGAGAACCAGGTTCGAGCCTCAGTGTCGGCTCAGCATCTTGTGATTCTATGCAAGCCATTAATCTCCCTGTGCCTAAAAGAAATGAACATGTCCTTGTGTAACGTAACTGGTGCTCAACTTCGGGAAGAGTTCACGCTATATAAATCTGCAACAAAAAAAGCCACCTATCCTGCTGAGTACAAGAGTGATATTAGTCTACAAAATTTACACTTTTTAGGATTTTTCACTGTTCTCACAACAGTTAAATTCTTTTCAAGTTTCCAGGATTGTGCCTTTCCTCCGTACACCACCGCTATAATAATAATAATAATAATACTAATAATACTAATAATAATAATAATAATAATAAGTAATCTTATAAAGTGCATGGTTACACTGACTAGTGTATCCCCGCGCTGTAGCCCATCACCCTGTCTGTTGCAGTAACGTGAGATAGCTTAAGAAATGAACTTATGTCTGGAAGAGCCAGGCCTTTAGTTTTTTTCGAAAGAGCCTTTCTGATAGTTCTAACCGAAGAGCGAGAGGGAGGACATTCCAGTGTTTAGCGGCCTGATAGCGGAAAGATCGCCCCCCCCATTCTCACTCTTTTATTTACTGAGATCTTAACCGGTCCAGTCCCCAGGGACCTCAAGGCCCGGGTAGAGGTGCAGGGGGACATTAGACTCTGTAGATAGCTAGGTCCGTTTCCCTGCAGAATGCGGAGACTGACACATAGGGCTTTAAAAAAATTATCTCCTTCACTGGGAACCAGAGTAGGGCAGCGAGGGCATTCCTGGAGGGATTTCCTGGGCAGCGTCAGAACAAGGCGAGCTGCCGCGTTGTGAATGCATTGGAGTCTCTGCACACCACTTACCGCTAACTCCTAGATATTAAGCATTCACGTAGTCCAAGCGGGAAGTTACCAACGCATGGACTAAAGTTTTTCTGGTTGCCACGGGGAGCACATCTAAGATCTTCTGAAGGCCTTTCATTATTTCGAAGCACTTCCCGGCCACAATTCTGGAGTGGTAATCAAAGGAGAGCTTAGAATCCAGCCACATCCCCAAGTTCTTAACCTGGTTACTGGGGGAGGGGTGGGGCCCAGGGTCTGCGGCCACCACAACGAGGATCATATCGAGGGACCCTTACCCACGATTAGAACCTCCGTTTTGCTGCCATCTAACTTTAAACAGTTACTTGACATCCAGACTGCCAGCTTCTGTAGACAGGTGGAGAAATTGGTGGCTGCCTCTTCATGAGGTTGAGATAGTTATATCACCAATTGTGTGTCGTCCACATGGTGTGTGTACCATCCTTAACAACAAAGCTTTTATAACGACTTACCTGAACAACGAATACTGAACAACGACAATTCTAAACCACGACTTTGATTAACCATGACTTTCCTAAACGACAACTCTCTCGCCTCCCCTTGCGCTCCCCCTGACCGGACACGACCTTCGCCCCCTGGCATTGCCTCTGCAAAGCTATCATCAGAAAGGCAGGCTCAGATGTGTATGTGTGGCATGTATATCCCTTCCTGTTACCAGCATATTCAAAGTCATCTGGGCTAATAAAAAACAAATGAGTGGATCTCGTAATTTATGCAGATTGTTTGTAATTCGCCAATAAAAACACACAGCAGATACAAACTGTTGGCCTGCGTGCCAAGAAGGTCAGGGCGTTGGAAGCAGAGCAATCATTGTGCGTGATCTGTGCTTTGAACTGGCACGGGAGTGCCTGTCACAGGAGCATAATTGATAATTAGCCTCTGAAGTGCACTGAGACAGAGAGCAGGAGGGTAGAGGCTATGGTTGGCTACCTGGTACCACAGAATAGAGGGCGCTGACCAATCAATCACTTTGCCGTTTAACTGCATCACATTAAGCATTAGTAAAAAAAAAATACATGTTGATGCATACAAGTTTACACTAAATTTAGATCTGTGCAGATGCAAAAATTTCCCCAAGATAAAGTTTCCACTTGTGCAGCGTTTAGAGGACGTGGAACTCCTTGTAAAAAATGTAGTGGTTTGGCATTGCTTGTTGTTTAGCGTTCTTGATTAAGGAATTTGTGGTTTAGGCAGTAGTTGATTAATCATATATCCTATATGACACAACACTAATGCCGTATTTCACAATAATGTCTGCCAGAGGGGCCATGTATAGATTAAAAAGAGTGGGACTTCGTATGCACCCCTTGAGCCAGTACAATGCTTTTAGAATAATACGGTCGTTGGGACATCTGAACGCTTCGATCCTGTAACAAGGATCCCAGCCACTCCAAGGCCAGTCTATCCAGACTGTAGGAGCAGCGGGTGGGCAACGGTATTGAATGCGGCGCTGAGGTCAAACAGGACCAAAACCACAGTCTGACCTTAATCTACGTGTCTGCGAATGGTTTCTGTTGACAGAAGCAGTGCTGACTCAGTAGAGTACGTTGCACGGAAACTCGATTGTGTGGGGTGCAATAAACTGAGCTGGTTAGTGTGCGTTTTCAGTTGAGTATTGACCACTTTTTTTGCTATTTTAGCAAAATATGGCAGGAGTGAGACCGGTCAAAAGTTCTCTAAATGGCTCGTACTCACACCCGGCATTTTCTTAATGCGAATGACAACCGCTTCTTTCCACTTTTTTAGGATCACACCTTATTCAAAAGAGAGTTGAAGGAGATGCCTAATATAGGGTACTAGGATCTCCATGCTCTCCCTCAGAGTTTTAGGCATTGTAGGGTCCCTTGGTGAGCCAGATTTAATGCTTGAGTTCGTCACAGGAGGGGAGCTTAAATCTGTAGAGGCAGTGTGCCTCCTCCATGTTAAACGACACCATCCTCTTCGAACTCCCATTGCTTGCCTCATCCGGGAAGGTGGTATAAATCTTTCCTACCTCCTCTGGGAAGAAGTCTGCAATCAGATTGTAAGAATCCACCGAGATGCTATTGGGAACCGTAGTTCTGGCTTGTGACGATATGTCCTTAAAATTACGAACAGCTCTATAGAAGAATTTTCAGCTTGCTCTATCCTTGTATTGTAATAGGCGGCCTGAGTTTTCCATATGAGTGAGTGGTAGTATTTTCGGCTAGTTCTATAGTCAGTCTTCCTATGCTCTGAAAACTCCTTCCTCCATATTCGTTCTAAACTCTTGCACAACGTCTTGGCTCTTCTGAGTTCTTCATTGAACCAAGGGGCAGATTTTGACTGTCTCCTCGGTGCACTAGAGGACCACGGGGCTACTCTGTCTAGTGCCTCAGTAATTCGTTCATCTAGCACGCTACAGGCAAATTCAATATCATTGCCTCCCGGTGGCCTGCCCTGCTGAAGGGCGTTATTCAAACTAACTGCAGGGAACCTAGCCCATTTCCTCTACAGTCTCCCTTCGCTAGACAACTTCAGAGATGGAGTATTAGGTATCATAGCACTAAAAGGGATCAGGTGATGATCTGTCCACGGGACTGCGTTAGGGCTTTCAATTATTAGATTCCCCCCAATTGGCAAAGATTGGGACTAATAAGTGGCCCCGTTGGTGGGTCGGGAGGGAAGATTGCAACACCAACTGTAATGAAATGAAATGAAAATTGCACTTATATAGCGCGTAGCTACCCGGAGGCCTCACAGCGCTTTAGACTGAATACTGGTGGCAAGGCCAGGGGAGATCAGCACATCTTTACAAACAAGTGCGTTTTTAAAGCCTTTCTGAAGGAAAGGTAATTATTGATTTCTCGAAGGGAGAGGGGGAGGGAGTTCCAGAGCCTGGCTGCGGTATGGGAAAAGGATTGACCACCCCACGGGCTTTGTTAATTTTGGTGGCAGTTAACAGTTGCAGAGAACTAGAGCTTAAGGCTCTGGACGGTGCATAGGGTGTAGCTATAGGGTGCAGGATTGCTGGACCAGTGCGGTGAAAAGATTTGTGTGAAATGCACATGGCCTTGAACTGGACTCTAGCTGCTACTGGGAGCCAGTGAAGCTCTTTCAGAGCTTTTTTTTGCTGACTGCCAACGGGGGATGTTGTACAGTAAGCGGGCAGCACAGTTTTGTGTGACCTGAAGCCTATGGGTCACTGCTGCTGGGGCTCCCATATAAAGAGCATTCCCATAATCCAGACGGGAGAGGATCAGGGCCTGGACCATGATCCTCCTAGCCTGGAATGGGAGCAGGGGAAGCACCTTACGGAGCATTTTCATCATCCCGATGCAGGTGGAAGCAGTTTTTGTGGCTTGGGCTGGGGCTGAAAAATCAAGCGCTTTGTCCAGCCAGACTCCCAGGCTCTTAATCTGGGGTTTGGGAGGAGGAGGCAGGCCAAGAGATGGAGGCCAGATGGATGCTAGGGCAGATGGAGGGGGGTTGCCCAACAGCATTATATCTGTTTTCTCCCCATTAAGCTTGAGGAATGAGGATTGCATCCATCTGGCAACAGCCTCTAGACAGGGACCTAAGGTGGAGGATGATCCCGCAGAGTGGTCCAATGAGACCACCAGTTGGGTGTCATCTGCATAGGTAACAATACGCACACCGAAGGGATGGACTATCCTCTCTAGGGGCTCCATATAGGCATTAAAAAGAGTAGGGCTCAGGGAGGAGCCCTGGGGTACTCCACAGCTGAGAGGATGTTTTGGGGAGACCGACTCACCCTCAAACACCTGGAAGAATCTATTGTCCAGGAAGGAGGTAAGCCATTCCAGGGCCGCGCCCGACACGTCCAAACCACTCAGCCGATGTAATAGTGTAGAGTGGTTGACCGTGTCGAACGCAGCACTGAGGTCAAGTAGTATGATGGCAGCCTTACCTCCCTGGTCCAGCACAGCTCTAGCTTCTTCCGTCACCGCCAAAAGAGCGGTTTCGGTTCCGTGCTGCGGGCGGAACCCTGTCTGAGAGGCACGGAGCAGACTATTGGACTCGAGATAGTCCACTAAAATGTTATTAACGTGCCTCTCAAGTAGCTTGCTCATCCATGGAAGTAAAGAGATGGGGCGGTAGTTGGCCAAGTTGTTCTGGTCCAAAGTAGGCTTTTTCAACAAAGCTTTAACCATCGCACACTTCCAGGGGGGCGGGACGGTTTTGGAGGCGATGGAGGCATTAAGGACATCTAAGATGACCGGACGAATAACGTCTATGACCTTAATGAGAGTGTGGGGGGGTGCATGGTCATTAGGAGATCCCGAGGTGATTTTAGGGATCAGCCTGTCTAATGATAAAGGGTCAAGAAATGGAAACGTTTCGAGTGTACAAGGGTTGGGGGGATCAGGAACCGGAGGGGAGATGGGTTTGGTGTTGTCATCACCAGTGGTGAATGAAGAGTAGATAGCCTGGATTTTCTGGGAGAAAAAGGTAGCAAGATTGTTGCACCGGGTTTGTGCGCCGTCTGATGATGGACGCTCAGGGGGTGGGGATATTAAAGATTTAGCAATTTTACAAATTTCCTTGGGCGCATTAGCAGCCATATTAATTTTCACGTCATAGAAGCTAGATTGAGTGGCAGAGATTTCCCTTTTATAGAGTTTTATGGCGGCTCTGTAGTCGGCCTTCCTCTGTTGAGAATGGTCCTGCCTCCACGCTCTCTCGAGTTTGCGACATGATTGCTTCATGGTTCTAAGGACGGGTGTGTACCACGGGGCAACCTTAGATCTTATTATTGATTTTAAGGGGGTGAAAGGGAGAACTTGATCGAGGGTGCTGGAGATCCAGTTGTCGAAGTTGATCGTGGCAGTGTTGGGGTTAGTGGACCTCTGAGGCGGATGTTCAGTAAGGGCACGTTCCCACTCAGGGAGCAGGAGAGAGGACCATTTCCTTCCCCGGTGCTTATTAGGCTTATGGAAGATAGGGGGGGGGCTTATGGACCAAATAAAAGGTATTAGAAAATGGTCTGTCCATGGAAGTGGGATGGGGGTCTCAACTTTTAGATTATCTAAGTTGCTATAGATATGGTCCAAAAGGTGTCCCTTGATGTGAGTCGCAAGAAAACCCTTTTGGCAGAGATCGACAGCCTGAAGGTTGGACCTGAGGTTGTTGGCTGAAGTATCACACGGGTCGTCCAGGTGCAGATTGAGGTCACCCAGCAAAGTAAAATTTGCTGTGGAAAACAGGGCGCTAGCGACAGTATCTGTCAAGTTGGAAACAAAGTTGCTAAGGGTGCCAGGAGGGCGATAGGCCAGCATGCCAGAAAATGAGGTGGTGGGCGAGAACTCTAGAGTAAAATGAAAACTCTCACACGTAGGTATAGTGGAAGAGGTAATGCAGCATTTAAAAGTATCTCTATATATGATGGCGAGTCCGCCACCTCTACCCGACTGGCGGTCTAGGCGTTTCATGGTATAGCCTTGAGGTGTCGCCCACACAGTAGATTGATCGTTTTCCAGCTGAAGCCATGTTTCTGTCAAGAAGAGAGCCTCAGGATTCAACTCTTCTATCAACATGGAGAGCTCTGTGTGGTGTTCCTTGGCGGCTAGTTCCTTGACGAAGCTCTTGGGCTACCGAATTAGCCATATCGCCAAAGTGTAGGTTCATGTCTCCCAACACCAACACTTTAGAGTACCGAAGTGCCCTTTGTATTACTTGTTCCTTGAGGCTAGATGCATACTGGGAGATCGGACCCAGTGGTCTATAAATTAAAAAACCTTTCACTCAATTTCGGGAAGAGTTCGCTCTGTATGAATCTGCAACAAAAAAAGCCACCTGTCCTGCTGAGTACAAGAGTGATATTTGTCTACAAAATGTGCACTTTTTAGGATTTTTCACTGTTCTCACCACAGTTCAAGTCTTTTCAAGTTTCCAGGACTGTACATTTCCTCCGCACACCACCGCTATCTGAATATCGTCTAGTAGCAATATGCTGAGTAATTGCTAAAATATTATATCCGTTCCTGAGGGCAAGCCATCCAAACTTGCTGCTTTGATACGTATTTGTAACCCATTGGCTGAAGCTAATTCAATGGCAATATTATAGGAGTGAGGCAATTAGGCCTTCCTTACAAGTTGCCTTTTAATTCCGATGGGTCGACAACAGCACTTACTGGCCACAGCGGAATTATGAGATCTGCTATATTTATTTTCAAACCGAGATTTCAGCTGAATGTTGGTTTGAAAACCCGAGAAGGAAAATAGAGAATTACCAGAGAAATTGCACTGGAATGATCAGTTCTATGGTAATTCCTCATCAGGGGTGTAACACAGGCCTCTGCAGCCTCCGCAGTGCGGGGGCGCCCTCACCCTACAGGGGTCCCGCAGCACCGCACTTTTGCTGGGGAGCTCTAGATTGAGTCCGGAGGGGGCCTCTTCACGTACCCTCCAAGGGGCCCCCCTCAAGGTTCGTTACGCCACTGTTCCTCATTTCTGATGTGACCCTCCGGCTCCCACTTGTAAAGCCCTAGATTTTCCCTACCCTTGGAGTTACTGATACTCCTAGTAATGTTTTCTCCAAGACAGTCTGTGCTATTTTCTGGGCCACTTGTATTGAGGGTATTCCTGTTGTTAAACTGGCATTTACAAAGTTTGTTTTTGATTTCCTCCCTCTACTCATTTCAGCCGGCCCCAGTGCCGTGAGAGGGGAGGGCGAACCGCCATCTTGGGGTGGGGTGTTCCACGAGCCTGGCTGGAGTTAGCGGTCCAGTGCTTGGGTGTGGCAGGCCATAAGAAGCGATGTGCTTCCGGGAGCGCAGCGGACGGGCGCGACGATGGCGCGCCGAAGGTGCGCCTAAGGTAAGCCCGTCTGCACCCGTCCGCGCTCCGGCAGCGCTCAGGGCCAGGAACTCTGCCAAACCTGTCTCTCACGTGACTGTTTCTCCCATCACGTATAACCCTGACGATCTGAGGGCCCTCAACTGCCACCCCTCATGCAATGGCGCCCCATGGAATGTCTTAGATTCCTTTTCACGGATTTGCCCTGGGTGTTATTTTCGATTCAACTGCTCTGATCCCCCCTCCACTTCCCAGGCCAACAAAGATGGTGGGTCAATTATTCAAGCTGCTCTTATCAATGCCCGCTCCTTACCGAAGCATTCAGAAGAAGTGCACAAACTTATCATTGATAAAAGGCTTGATATCCTTTTCATCACGGAGACGTGGCTGAATGAGAGCTGCGCCCCAGTGGTTGAACTGGCTGTTCCCAGAGGATTCAAGATCACTAGACTGGACCGCATCATAGGCAGGGGAGGGGGCCTAGCTGTGATATATATAGGGAGAAGTGGTCTTTGATGAAAGAATGTACGGGTGGGATTGAGGATGGGGAAGCTTTGGAATTCTCTCTGGCCCTGTCCCCTCAATTTACCCTGGGGGGTCTGTTGATTTATCGCCCACCTGGTCCTTTGGGCGCTTTTAATAAATCTTTGGAAGAGGTTGTTATCCAGAGAGCGCTTAGATTCCCGAGTTTTTTAATGTTGGGAGATTTTAATTTACACATGGACACGGGCCTAGCTCCTGGAGTGAAGGACCTGGAGGAGATCTGCAACCTTGGCCAGCTGGTGCAACGGGTGCGCTCTGCCACTCATGTAGGGGGTCACTGTTTAGATCTGGTGTATTCCAACTTTAGTATCTTAACCGACTCACCCCTCCCTGTCACTTGGTCGGACCACTTTCCAGTTCACTTTTCATGGGACATTAACAACACTCGTGTGCCGATTAACCCTCAGCTTGAGGAATACCCAAGAAGCATTAATATCCCTGATTTGGCGGAGGCCCTCATGCACACTGCCCCAGCGAATGCACAAAACCTGAATGATGCTGTTGATAATTTTTCATCCTGGATAGACTCCACTATTAGATCACTACCAGAGTGAAAAGGGAAAAAGCATCGTAGGGCCACCCTCTCATCCCCCTGGTATACTGACCAATTAAAGATCTTAAAAATAGGATGTAAAGAGCGAGAGCGAGTATGGAGAAGGAATTATTGCCCCATTGCAAAAACGGAACTCCGAATAGCACAACAAAATTACTATGCAGCAATTAAGATGGCCAAAGGGGAATTTTACGCTGCCAGAATTCTTAAAGCCAAGAATAATAGCCGAGACATTTTCTCCATTGTTAAGAGCTTCACAACCCCAGTAGCAGAGAAGATGTCAGCCCCGATCTCAACAGATTGGTGTGAGCAACTATTCACCTATTTTATTGACAAAATACAAAAAATCCAAGATAGTCTCAAACCCTCTGACCAGCCCCCTCCTCTGCAAGTCGATCAACTCTTACAGGATTGACTACCCTCGCCTTCACTATTCCAAGGAATAGAGGTTAAAGCCCAGATGTCCAAGTTCATAAATGTAGAGGAGGTGGATGTGATGGCTATACTAAAAGCACTGAAGTCGGGGTCCCCAGCAGATCCGTGCCCAGCAAGGGTCCTGAGTGGAGTGGCTGAGGTGGTCGCCCCTATGGTTACTGCTTTGGTCCACGAGTCATTACGTACAGGAATGGTTCCCTCCCAGTGGAAACAAGCCAAACTCCTCCCTCTGATCAAAAAACCTACAGCAGATCCGCTGATTACATCCAACTACAGGCCCATATCCCTTCTCTCGGCCCTTGCCAAAGTATGCGAGAAGGCTGCATTTCGGCAACTGGAGAGGTTCGTGGAATCCTCTGGGGCATTTTATCCGGCCCAGTCGGGCTTCCGTACCTCTTTTAGCACCGAGACTGCGCTTGTGGAGGTGGCAGAGGCCATTAGGGAGTGCCTGGACGGGGGCGGCAGAGCGGCTCTAATTTTATTGGACCTCTCTGCCGCGTTCGATACGGTGCCCCACCTACAGCTCCTGTCTAGACTGGAGGATATTGGCATCACGGGCTCGGCCCTTAGGTGGATTAGTTCTTTCCTTTCAGACAGGTCTCAACAAATCTGGCTACCCCCCTTCCACTCTTCTAAGGATAGGGACTGGAGTACCACAAGAGTCGACCTTGAGTCCTCTTTTATTCAATGTTTACTTGACCCCTTTGATTTTGTTGGCAGAGAACGTGGGTGCGAAGATAATGGCATACGCCGACGACACCCAACTTCTCTTTACCTGGAACAAGGATAATATCTGTACATCAGGAGTCCGTCAATGCCTGTCCTCTGTATTTGCTTGGCTAGCAAGAGCCTGCCTCAAGTGCAATGAGGACAAATCGTAAATCTTGCTTTATGGCCAATTTCCAACTGACTTTAGGGAGTCCATTTGGCCCAGCGGATCACCTTGCCCTAAGGGAGATGGTGGGATTGCAAAGAACCTAGGAGTCTGGTTTGGTGCCGATCTATGCTTCCGTGACCAGATTTCCAGACTGGCAGGGACTTGTTTTGGCTCCCTGACCATCCTTCGAAGATTCTTTCCCCTTCTCACCCAATCTGCCAAAGAAACGGTAGCCAGAGCACTCGTGCTCTCTCGCCTGGACTATGCGAATGCCCTTTACATCGGGGCACCTGACTTTCTGATTAGAAACCTACAGGTAGTCCAGAATGCGACGGTGAGACTCCTTTATAACATTCCTAGGAGGCTCAGCGTTCGTAAGCAACTGAGGGAGCTACACTGGCTTCCAGTGGCCCAAAGAGTGCGTTTTAAGGCCCTGGTACTCGTTTATAAAGCCCTGCATGGACCTTGTCCGCCCTACCTCGCAGAAAGATTTGCCTTTTACCAACCGACCCGTTAGCTGCGATCTGCCTCCCGAAGGTGGTTGTCCCCAGATTTAAGAGAGTTCGCCTGGGGGGCAATCTCATGGGGGAGCTCATATATGGAATACCCTTCCTGATGCTCTAAGATATTCCCCCAACCTAACCAATTTTAAAAAATTGTTAAAAACCCACCTTTCACACATTCTGAATAGCTTCTCGTTGCTCACTCTGACACCGTTTCCTCACCGCGCCAGGACAGTCCCGACTAACAGAGCGCGATACAAATCAACTTGTAACATAACATAACATAACATAACATAACATAACATAACATTTCTTGCACACACATTGTATCGTATTTGTTATACAGTAGAAGCTAATAGATCTTAAATGCCTCTAAGATTACATTTGACTGTACTTTTCTCTCACATGTTTGGCCCTGTCCATTGGTTCTTTTGTTAAAAATTCCAGTGTATGACCAGAATGTTGACTCTGATCCCAAGCCTTTGTTATAGGGGCACGCCCATTGCCCCGGGACTTTTCCCTAATCGTTGAACCTATTAATTACATTAAAAAACATAGATTCTAAACAGGGCCACTGTTTTATGCGGCTGCAGCATTTTACACACTGTGTAGTTTCAGCATTTGCTACATAATTCATCTTTTGTGTCCCATTGTTTTTCCCACTGTTTTTTTGCGGCTGCAGCATTGCCCGCACTATGCCGTTTTAGCACTTACCACATAATTCACCTTTTTGCCACATTGTATATTTATATATAAAACATTGCTAGCTGAAGAAAAAAATTACCAGAAAAGTGCCCCACATGGCGCAGCGCAGTGCCAGACAATTTGTAAAGGTTTCATTGGTCACTTTTTCCTTGCTGATTGCCGCATTCGGGAGTTAATTGATACTTAGGTGAATGTTTTACCTATATTCCCCAGGATTAACCTTTTCGGTGCTCATGACGGCTCCCAGGCGTCTTGAGTCGTGTTAGGCGTGTGCTCATGATGGCCGGGAGCCATCGTAACGTTGCCGCTCCTCCCACGCGGTGTTAATTCCCCGCCTGTGCGAGAGAATTATTCAGTGGGTGGAGTTCTGACTGCTCCCGGCCGTCATGAGCACACGCCTACCATGATTTATGACGGCCGGGAGCCGTCATGAGTACCGTAGCCCCACGCCCTCGTCGCCCCCCGCACTGCGGTGAAATTCGCACCGCGGCGAAGGGGTTAATGTGTGCTGATATGACAAAATAGTAAAAACAATTGCATTACGCCACATAATTTGCCTCTGATGCATAATTTAGTCCTTCCTGCGAAATAATTGATATCTACATTACAGCATAATTCCAGTGGCAGTGGCCCTGGTGATAGCCAAGCACGTCATATACTAGATATTCCTCAATATGACCTCATCATTCTGTTTTCCAGCCAGCTAGACTGTCATTTATAAATCTGGTGGGTAAGATGTTACGGCCTGGGCTAGGTCAGAGGAGCTGGCGCTAATAGAGGAGGACAATCGAGGCATAAGACGTCGCCCAATTTCAGGACTGTGGTCCAAGGTGTTGCCGGAGTGGGATTCCAGCGGAGGAGACGGGGAAAGCTCTCCTAATACCACACAGAATGCAGAAACACAAATTCTCACCCCAACCTCTCTTCCACAGACCCAGCACACAGGGGGTAGTCAACCCAATTGAAAATTAACCCACTCCCCCAACCAGACATTAATATTAAGGACCCCAATACGCATACTGAAGAGTAGCCTTTTGCAGAGTGAGGGTAATTATGCAACTAACTAGATAATGGACCTCTAAATGCTTCAAAAGATTAACATGTTTTGTTTTTACAATGTTTTACCACAATACAATGAGATATCTATTAGATGACAAGAGTCGAGACTCCCTTACGGGATAATGCGAAAACTTGGCACAAAATGTTTTCCTGTATTGATATTAGCAGCGAATACAATGTTACTCTATAGGTCACTAACCTGAGTGATGTGTAAATCCTACTGAACTATATACCTAGTGCCATTGTATTTCCTTAGGTACGCCTAATTGTATGTGCAAAGCATATAAAAGAAAATGGCAATAAAAAAGATATTTCAAATTTATTTTTCAATAAATCTGGTGGACTGAGTAGTCTCAGCTTGATGGACGTGAAGTCCTCCGCCAAGCTGTCCGCCAGGAAATAAATCGTGCCCTAAGTGTTACATTGAAGTCCCCTCACCAGATTGGTCCAGAAAGCAAATATCCCATTGACCACGCAGTCCAAAACTGATAAATGATCTTATAAGGTAGCACCATTACTGGTTACTCAGTACCAAAGTGTTTTTCAGTGTTGTGTACAAATATATGATTCAGTTCTTCTCCACAAATACCTCTGTGATTTTCTGCCTTTTGTCCCTTTATTGATCCCTCTAATAATGTATTAAACACACGCCTATCAACTCTTTGCTCTCCTTTTGCTACGGTGTTTATTTAGCCACATGTTCTTGAAATCTCAGTCTTGGAAGCCATGTGATTAAAAGTCAGTAAGTACATTTTTAGAGTATGCTACTTCTCTGCTTCGATCGTATCACAGTTTGACAACACGCAGTATTCATTTTTTTCAAAAATGTAATGGGCTGCTTTATTTTGCTTATCTTGCTTTTTCCTTCTGTCTTCCCGGTCATACGTTTGCATATCAAAAAGCAGAAGAGCTTTTGATGAAATAAATGCAAGTGACTGCATTGTCACTTGCAAAAATAAAAAGTAAATTAAAAAAATCTTACTTAAATGTCATATGGTTTAACTTGCCTAAGGTCCCTTTCCACAAAACGTTTTAAGTGAGTAAATGTGAGGTATGAATATAAGCAATCTTACGGCATGGATGCATTAATTAGTTGCAATTCACTCAGGCAAACATAGCTAAGCTATGCATGCAGAGGTGTCATCTGTCACTGCAGGATCCATGCCTGGTCTCTGTAGCTGTCACGTTTGTAAGTGGCTCTTAGATGAGTTTAGCTGGTGTTCCGAAGGCACGTCACTAGCATTTGTGATGCATTTGCCACACCAATCAGTACTTTTAACGTACACCTAAATGTACAAGCAGTGTGTGGAACCAAAAGTGCAGACACAAGCGCAGCAATTCCACATATGTTTAGGGTGTTTATAGGAAGAGAAGGCGTTTCATGGAAACTGTGTCCCTTTAGGAAAAAGGGAATTTAAAAAAAAATCATAGATATTTTTGAATGTCAATAAACGTCCAGCCCTCTACGTCGTTTCACATAAGTAGGTCTATTGAAAACACATGTATGCTTGAAAGGCTTCAAAAATGCCCTTAACGTTTTGTAAATATGGTAACTAGTCATAAATTTCACACGGTATAAGCATGCACCACCCAGGTTTACAACATTGTTACTTCCTTTATGAAAGTGTGTCCGCAGTGTTTGTGGTGTGCATGCTCTGCAGTTTATAGACATCATTTAGGGTTTGCCAGGGGTCGCAGCTACCACCTCTGGCTTGCTGCTTGTTACTTGCTACCCCTGGCACTGCTTTTGTGACCCCTGACCTCAGAGGTGGCAAAATCAGTGCCTGGAATCCAGGGGCAGCTCTTCCTAATGGAAGCTGGTTGGAGCTCCACTTCCTTGGCTTCTGTCAATACTTCTATTATACAAATATTGAATACTATTATTCACTATTAGTGTAATACAAAATAGAATACATTAACTGGCATATGATCCTATATGGATGATGAGGTAAGTAAAAAATGCTGTTAAATGTATGTTGTATGCATGCGTGCAGGTGAGAGTGTGTTATGCGTGAGAGTGTGTGAATGTGTTAGTGTGTGTGAGTCAAAGTAAAGGTCAAATGTCGTGCGATATTACTTCCCCTACCCCAGGGATTTTGGTGAATTGTTGTCCATGCTGAAGTTGTGCCCAAACTGTACTCATGATGCTGTAGTAATTTTACACCAGTGACCATAACAAAAGACATCCGTGCCCGAAATCTGCCCTGCTCAGAATCTACAGTTCCCATTGCCAAATAACACACAGCATCCAGCTTACATATGGAGTTACACCCTTGCTGGCTCATCCAGCGGTATTGCCGAATCCACCAAAGTAGCTAAGAAATTACAAGAATGCAATTCACTTAAGTACCCCAGAATGGCATACTTTCATAATGGTTTGAGAAAATGTGATCTCTCTGGCAGAAATTAGTGGGAGAGAATGCTGCTGGAGGACTTTCACTGCCTATAACTCTGGCCTGCCCACCCCTTCTTCTATTCACTCTCTTTGATGTGAGCAGAAGATGAAAATAAGAAAACAATCGAGACACTACATTAAGGGCCTGGTGTAATAAGCCGTCTTCACAAACCAAATTGTACTATTTGCACATACTGTTTTTGAAAAGAAGGACCCACCACAAAGCAGATTAACTGTCACCTAACACTAAGTCAGGCTATACAGATGCTTAATTCCACCATTTCGTTGCAGTTTTAGATTGGCAACTCAAGTTTGGAGGAATATAAGTTCACTATTCCTGATTCTGTGAATCAGGAATGTGACTGTATCTGCACAAATACTACCAAAATCATGCATCTGTGGGGCTGTGAGAGATAATCTATCAGTAGTCTGAGCTGAAAAGTGTACTTTTATCATTTTACTTATGGTAGATGCATTTCAGGCGCACTCTTTGGTTCTTTCCTGATGCCCCTGATGTGAATAGATGGCTCTCGAAACAGGGTCTAGTTGGCATTGAATAGAACCGTGGGACATTACTTTGAAGATAACATGAAAACCTCTGATGTGTCTCATGTGAGTTTAAGGCTGCATTTGAGCTGCTTCTTACCTTCTCTTCACGGAAATTCATACATTTTCAGATGTGTGTGAGCTGTTCTTCCAATCCACGCACATTAAGGTAGAACCCAATGCTACCTCTATAAGAGGAGGGAAAGTTGTAACTGGCTCATGAATAGGTTCATGTTTCAAAAGCTGTGGGGAGATACAGAAACATGAGCTTGGTTGTTACTTTTTCGTCTACGTGAACAAGAAAGTCATCCAAGGCTGCCTGTAAGCAAGAAGACATAAGTACAATGCTTGTGATGTTACAGCCATTGCAGCTGGAAGGAAATCCAACATAGCCTTATATTCAACGAGAACCCAGGTAGCATAGATAATCAGAACCAGTGGTTTCTGGAATTCACTAAATATACTGCCTTAATAACGCCTAAGTGCAATTACCAGTAGCAATTTAATTGAAACATGTGCTAATATAAGCAGAAAAAGAGTCCAATTGTTGCAGTAGACCATCCAATCGTGTAATTACATGTTATCTTAAGCAACAAACATGCAGCCGTCAGAAAGTGCAGATAGAGCAGCGCTGAGGGAAGTTGTAAAATAATACAAAATAATAAACATATAATACATATGATTGTCTCACCCGGAAATGTATTTTGTCCAGTGAAAGCAGTCAATGATTTGCCCTTAGCATATGTCTATTATAACTTTATGCAGTTTCAATCCACAAATGTCAATATTTCGACTTCTTAAGGCCAAAGTCATTGGTTGTCATCAGAACTTATGCACTTCTGGTGTAAATCTGAAAAAAATATCTAGTGATATGTCACTACAAAGCGTGTCCATCTAGATCCCAATGGAATAAAATACCACAGTTAATGTTGGTGTAAAACCTATGATCTTCATTGAGGAATTCGCAGCCGGTTGAAATCCAGCTGTCCATTAAAATTCACCTGCCTACTGTACTGCTGATAAGTACTTGTTAATTTTAAGTTGCTGATATCCTATCATAGCTTGTGTCTTATATTTAGCTCAGAAGTGTTCTTGAGGGATTCTTAAGAGACCATAGTTGGTCCCCTGGCATACCGTTTGCTTGTGGGGGCATCTGCTTCTCTGAGTTGAAAGATTTACATGGATAGTTGGATTTCATCCCTCTCCGTCCTTCGTGTGATTCTTTAATACCAATATTACCTGTGGTATTCAATACCATTGGCATCTTGATGACCACACCACGTAGTCACATTCAATTGGCTACTTTTTTTCTGATTTACACTGTTCAATATATTAGTCCTGATGAGACCCATTGGCCTCGGTTTTAAATGGGTCAAAACGTCAACAGTTATAGACTAAAAACGCATAGTATTACAATACACTCAAGCGGAGGGCAAACCTTTAATTGATTGTTGAGCAGAATTAGTTTGCAATGCACATTACCAGATTATATATGTGATTATTTTGCAAATGTTCACAACTTCACTGAGGCATTGTGCCATCTGCTCAATCTCTGTGTTGTATATATGTACATACATTAATAGCACTCAAGGATTTCTAAGGTGTACTATTACGGGCGGCAAATTTAGTGAATCCCAGGAGCCACAGTTTATAAATATGTATATTATAGCTCTTGCAGCAGGCTTTATAAGGAGAGCTTCAATAGACAGTTCAGGAACTTGTTGTATTCTTAGTGCCAAATATACAATAGTTTCTGCCACTCCAAAGTCTGCAATGCAAACCTCTGCTATTTACTTTCCAGCATAAAAAATATTTTGTGCTAAACGTGCTTTTTTTTAACGCAAATCTCATTTTGCGCTGCTTTGTATTCAAGGGTGCATTACTTAGTTGTTACTTGGGCAGATTAATGGAAACACCCTTAGGTTTTGATGCAATGTCGTATCTACTAAGAAAGGCAGACCAGGCTTTGTGTGAAAAACCTATGCCTCCTTTAAGCAGGAGTCAACAAGAAGAAATGTTTTCATTTCTCAAAAACCCATATATTGCATGTGTGCTGAAGTGCACAGCATACATCCAATATGTGGGATTCTTTTAATGTTTGTTTAGACAGAGGCACTTGGACTGGAAAGGTATGATTCTAGTACAATCCTATGCTAGGCAGGGCCCTCTGATCTATACGAGGCTGTGCTTCACACACAGCAGCCTTAGTAGAACACCAGTGGAGTGGAAACCAGCAGCACAGGTCAATCTTAGTATGTATGTCTCTGTGCTCTGTTTTCCTCCTTGCGCATCACTGCACACAAATACGGTTGCTGCACTGCATTACATGAAGGAGTAGTAAATCTGTTCCTTAGTGTGACAAGTATTGCCCTGGTTACTTACCAGTAATCTTCATTACTCTGAGTATTGTCTTCTTTGCCACATGAGTTCCCATCCACCCCTCCCTCCCTGGGGTGCTATCGGCTTCATTATTGGGGCTCGGTAGTTCACCAAGCTGGGGGTTGGGCTGACCCTCGTCTTATAGAGGTCAGGGTTGATATGTGTTGGGAAGGGATAGGAGGCAGGGAAGGCTAACTTTTGCTTTGGAGGGTCCTGGTGTGGAGCTGAAGCTGACTTCGTTTAGCATGTGGCGAGGAAGACATACGAGGAGGTAATGCCTGTCACTCTTATAAGTGTGTGTGTGGCATCACCCTGCCCTCACCCCTCTTCTTTAAGCAGGGTCTCTTGGAGTGCATTACTTAATGCCTTGGGTCAACAAGCTCCGTCCAGTAAACACTAAGCACCCATTGCCTAATATAATAAATAAATCTGGTATAAAACCAGCCCATGAGCCCGGTGTTACCTACACAATGTTAAGTTGCTTGGCATCACACACGTGCCTCTCGAGGCAAGGGTGCACATTCATCTACTTGTCATTTTCAAGTTTAACAGTTCCAGTTCTGACACTGTTCTGACGGAAGCAAAAAAGAAGTCCTTGATTTTTAGGTCTCGGTCTGAGCCAGCGCATGCGCTGTTCTCGGCCGAGACATTTAGTAGGGCTCTGAGAAATGCTACTTTGCCGGCGATCAGCTTGCTAGAACGCGCACAAGAGCACACGCATGCGCGTTATAGCATGCTGATCGTCGCAAGGTAGCACTTGCGGTGATGCGCGTGCACACCACGTGCGTCACGACTCGCATTTTTTAAAATGTATTTCATTTCGCGGCCGCACGGCTTTACTTTTACAGCCACGCGGCCAATTCTTGTTAAATAAATAGTACGTTTAAAATACATTAACTTCCTAGGTTTAACCGGACTTCACAGGATTCAGCAGCTCTAACTTTCTCATGTTCGCGCGACAGGGTTTCCAGCACGTACGGGAAAACAGCAGTATATCATAAACGGACGGCATTGCTGTGCCCAGCATTCTCCAGGAGGTGTCAGCATAAAGCAACGATAACGAGCTATCGTTAGCTGTTTATGCGCAACAACAGTCTACTAGCGTTTGGTGATAGGTTTATTATATTACAGCACACATTCAAACTCTGTAAGGAACGGACAAACTCAATACCTCGATGTTGCCATTAGCTGCTGTCCTTTCACCATATTCTAAGGCAGGGACGCAAGATTGTGACAGGAGAGAGTATAAGGGTGACAGCTTTTGGTGATATTTCGGGACGGGTGGGAGGAGCTTTAAAGCCAAAATGCTGCCTGAGGCGAAATAGCTGCTAATTTGTCCCACCCCTCGTTTGGCTCTCCTCTGCGTTAATTATTGTAGGCCAAAAACTACCAGCCAACACCCTTATTTGAGTGTGTAGCGCTTTCCTGCCCTTTGACATAATCTCTGTGCGCTTTCTGTTTGGTGCTGGATCGTGCAGCGCCTCAGCTTGTTGTGTATGCATGGGCGAGCATTTATTAGCGCAGTTTATGTTAGAATTATTTCGGTGACAAGCCTCGGACCAGGAGACGTGCTCCAGACCTGATGCAACCGATCTCGCAGCACAACTTTTTTTGATGAACTTCAATCCCTTCCTCTTAGTTGTACGTACTAACCTAATTGCTTTCTTTACCAGTAACATGTGCATGTTATTGCGAATATTGTTAGAAATATCACATTATCAGTCAGACACACATTGATGCTGTTCGGAATTACTAAGAATGACTAAAATGTAGGACAGCACCCACAGATGTGAGCAGAACATCCAACACAAATAAAGCAGACAGAGGAGGGCTGTATTGTACAGTAGCATTTGTATAGTGCTTACTCCCTGTATGTGGGGCACTAAAGCGCTTGTTACAAGAATGCTTTTTCACCGACCAGTGCTGATTGTTCCACAACAGCAAAACATAAACAAATGGCTGGTATTTTTCTTTTCTAAGAAAGGTTGCAACCCTACCCAGCTAACCCCGGTGACTCAGGGGCTTGGCCTTAAGCTGTGGGTGTGCACGGATTTCACCGTCCAATGTTTGCAAATGGGAAAAACTTGCAAACTGCAAAAAACATGATTTAATTTCCCAGCCAAACATGCTTTTTCTTACCAGCTATTTTTGTACCTTCACCAACTGCATGTTCTTGATGTTTAAGAAAACGCCAGAGGACTGGCAACTGTTCACTTTGCAAACGTCGGACAGCCCTGTTGATGTCTCACAGTCGTCCAGCTGGCTGACCTGGAGAGGAGGCCACTGCAGAAATAAATAGCGCTGCCGCCTCCCTCACAAAGCAATAACAAGCGCTTGTTTGCCATGGAGCTTCACGAGATGCACCTTGAGGGCACACAGGACGTGGCACAACTCCTTTAAAACCACTTTCATACATTGAGCGGTGCAGCAAAACAGATAACACAACACCCCTGTACATATACTAAAACCACAGACTCTTCTTGATAATGCAGTAATATAATACTAGATTTATTTGGGGGGCGCCAGCCTACTATCTGGTTTACTTACTGCCATTGCGTTGAACGGCTGCACCCCCGTTGTATCTGCCCTTGGCTGCTGGACGGGCTATCCGAAAGACAGGTTGCACATCATTTGGGCCAGTGGCGTACGTGTGGTATTTTTTTTTCAAAGAATCTAGGCTCCTCTTTAAAGAAGGTTAAGGTAATGTTTACGAGGCTTTAAAGTTTATTATTTGGGACATGAAATACCTGTCAATGTTCTGTAGGGTAGGCGTGCTATCGGTTCAAATATGTCATTCTCTTTTCTACCATTTGTGCCCTGAGGCAGAGGATTTTTGATTTGCTAGGTTCAACAAATCACATTGCAAAACTCAAAATCAGCCATGTGACAAAACTATGGCAAACAAAACTAGCATCAGGGTACACACCTGCCCTTATCTAAAGGCCCACCATTGAGTCACTAAGACCACCCCTTCAGAAAACAAGCATTGGCATAGCCAATAGGTCTAGCCTTTGGGTCTTTATGTTTAGTTATCCAGCACAATATCCTTGGTGCAACAACATCAGCTGTTGCATGGATAAACACTTATAAGGTCCCAAAGGCGAGACCTATTGGCTATGTCAATGCTTGTTGTTGTTATAACTTGGAAGGTCTGAAGCCTGCCTTCCTTTTATGGCTGGATTCTATTGAGCTGGCCCAGCTGTCGCCCATTCCCATCGAGATTAAGACATATTCTCTCCTAGCACTGGTATGAAACGTCTTTTTTGTTTCTCCGACAAAGGTGTCCAAGTCAAGTAAGTCATATTAGCAGCTCAGAAGGGAGTGCATCCTTGGGTCAGCCCTGTCAGCTTATCAGTGTTTGCTCTGGATCTTCAGGCATGTATACCCTAACTCTTTAATTAACTGTAGACAGCCTGTGGTTGGTGGCCTTTCATCTCAGTGTGCTGTTATTTTCTCGCTCAGCCACTTAGGTAACCTGCATTATTATCTTTTCTCCCACCAATAGTAGCTAGCACAGACCACCGCCAACATGAAAATGACAAAATTAGATTGAGTCAATGTATTTTGCCTTCACTTGAATGGTTACATTTACTTCCAGTTACAACTCAAAGAAAGAGGAAATAGACTTTTCCTGGCAATTGTTGCGCAGAAAAATAATTTCATAAACAAGATGCAATTTTGTTTACTGCCGATATTAAACCCCCCCAAATTGTGAGACATGCATCCCATCGCCTCCTCTAAATGAGGGCCCGATGACGAACCTGGTGTTGCGGTATACTTGGGTGAGGTATTATTATTATTTTTTCTAAAGTACCTTTGTTGTTATGTTGTATTTAAGTAATGTCCAAATATGTGTTGTGTTGTTTTGTAAAAATTTAAAAGGTGGGTGTATGTTGTATATATGATATGTGTACATTGTTTTATGGATCTTGATACAAAGAAAAAGTACAATAAGCTCTTTAGAAATTGAGAAAAATAAAAAGACGTGAAGTGAAATCTTTGGTGTCACATTGATTTTGGGATGTGTCCCATTTATAAAGGAAGAGAATAAATAATGAACAGTATTGGCAATTTCTAGTGGTGTTTTCCTTATTTAGAAATGGCAGGAACATTTGTGGCACTACCACAAATCTGTATTATCACTGCGCCCAGCATGTGTGTCCACCTGTAAATGGACAATACCATGAAGAAACAATGATTCAATGTGTTATTTACTTTTAAAGCAGTGTCTTCCTGGTGCTAATGGGCATGGATTTTCCATGCTGTGATACAGTAATACCACTTAACTTTGAATCACAGAGGAAGTGCTACAAGTGTGGTGACTAAAGTGACCTCAAGTGCTATAAAGTTATGAATAATATCTTCAGACAAAAGATATTAAAGCAGTATGCGATCAATTAACTGTAATCCAGGTGACTATTATTTTTCTTGCATATTGCTGATTTGTTCTCTTCCAGCGTTAATATTTTAAGTCCGTTGTAGAAGTTGTGGTACTTTCAACACAAGTAGTAAAACAAAACTGAACCCTAGTACATGTTTCTAATAGTATCATGGTGTTCTGGCCTGCCACATGCAGAATTACAAAAGGCAATAATGGCTATCAATGCTGATTTCTATTTTTTTTGTTTCATTTTTTCCTGTAACATAGGATTACCTCATGCCAGTGTTTAAACCAGCATTTGCAATGCAATAGGTGTCGCATTTAGTGAGTTTGAACTATTGGCATTGTAAATGACAATGCCTTTTGTTTATGTTTTGGTTTTTAAAACATAAATAAAATGCATTGTAATTTACAATGCCACGAGCTTAAACTCTCGCAAATGCGAAACCTAATGCATTCCAAATACGTGACCCTCCTGCCCTCCTCCAGTAAGAAACTCATTTAAGAAAATAGTACTTACAGACTAAAGAAGACGTACTGTGTATCAACCGAAGTAAAAGAGCAAGTTCTCATGGAAGGTAACAGATGAAGACAAGGCGGTACTAAGGAAGGACTAACATGCCAAATAACAAATCAGAAGCCATCATTTATGAAGGACAATGACGCAAGCCAATGACAAATATGGGCGGGGAGAGGGCAGGGCTTCAAGTACATACTCCAATACAGCATGGCTCGCAGACCAGCGCATGTGCTGACCAGGCTCGGCCTAAAAATGAATGATGCAGTTGTTTCAAATGTGGTGTCCTATTCCTAGAACAGGGCTCTATGAGGAGCATTAGAGGTATTCTCCCTTTAGGGAAGTACTAACCATTCATCAGTTTGACTGCACAATAGAGCTAATGTGAAATAAGAAAGAAGACATAAAACAGAGGATTAATATTGATCACTATTGCATACCATTGGGACACTGTTTGGCATTGTTTGGTTTCAATTTTCTTTCGACAGTGTTTGTTATTTTACATAAATCTGACTATAAAAGAATGTACAAAGCACTCGGGTCTAAGATTAAACTGTAGTCAATCTATACTGTAATTCTCTTTACTGCATTGCAAGAACAGTACACGAACCTTGTGGAACAATAATAGGCTTCTTAAACATCCTTGTGAATTCAAGTGTACTATACATTGGAAGAGATATGTAGCTAAAACTCACATCATCAGATTATGGTGGGACAAATTCCAACCATCCAATTTGAATTTGAATTTTAAAATATTTGTAAAGCGCTCTTATACCGAAACCGGTTCCATGGCGCTAGATAGCCGAGAGTCAGTGGGGAACGAGCTAAGCTGCAACAGATCTGGAGAACAGAAGAGTCTTCAATTGCTTACGGAACTCCAGATAGGAGGGAGACATTCTGAGGGAAAGTGGGAGTGAGTTCCAAAACGATCCAAGGCAGGTGATGTGGCATTTTAAAAATCGAAAGCTGTTGCTGGACTGCATTTGTAGTTTCAAAATATGATGTGGTCCTTTGTAGGACCTTCTCTGTACTTGATGCTTAGAATGCAGGCACTATCTGATAATTAATCCTTGCATTACAAGCAGTCGGATCAAATCTGTAAGAAATTGGGTTACTGGTTCAGGGGCACAGCAGTTGAGATGCTTGAGCTCTGCTGGATCCACAGAGGCTAGTTTTAAGGAACAAGGGAACCCAATATGTGATTGGTCAGGGACCTTGGGTACGTATGTAATTGCTAAAGACAGTGGTCTGTAGGCAGCTGCTGAAATTACTTAATAATGAATATAGGCTGAAAAGCTGCTATATTCTTTGTCCAGCCGAACAGAATTTAATAGTCAATTGAATATAGAGAGACAAAACATTCAAACATTCTACAAGTGGGACACCACCTGGGTCCTACTGCCACAATACGACAAACAAAGGATTGGGGAAACGGTTCAGGCAACAGAAAGAAGTCTAAAAATGTATCCTCGTAGTAGACTTAGGTAAGACGAAGACACCCTTGCAAAGTAAAAATATACAGTATGATAATATGCATATGGTGTACAGATCGTCGATGGCGTTTTGATCAGCATGCCAAAATTCAAGGGATCATCTTCAGGACAATACGAATTCATGCCTGTGTACTTGAAGACAATACATATTTCTTGTCTCGATAAATTATCTACATTGAGCGCAAACCAGACAATGGGGAGGGGAAGAAAAAAGGAAACAATACAAAAAATAACAGGTTAACTTAGGGCTAGGGAATACTTCATTCACATATATTATTGGTGACTCGTGTGGTTGTGAAACCGAGCTGTGAAACAAGGGCAGCTTTGGCTGTGGAGAAGGTATTCGGTAATAAGGCGTGGCGGTTGGTGGGGGGGTGAGAATGGTGAGAGATGCCGTGCGCGAAATAGTTGGGATTGGCAGTGAAGTGGCAGGTCGGGTCTCGGAGTAGTGAGATGCACGAGGGCCCGTGAGTGATTGACGTATCAGTAGTTTAACATATCAACGCCTACGTACCTTGTCAGACAAGATGAGTCAGCCTGCTGGTGAAAGTATAGCCGATGTGACTGCTGACTGTGATAGCGGAGTCTGCAGAAAGGTATAAGGTTGAGCTACAGCTGAAATTGCCGTGCGAGCATTGGCGACTATTACATAAGAGACTATGGCTTACCCAGGACAGTGTGTTGTTATGGATCGATGGCTGTGAGCTGACTGTCGTCAGTACGACGTAGTTGATCTGTAAGAGAACACTTGAAATGATATTCGAGCCTATATTGGGACGAGCACAATGTGCTTGAAAAGTTGGGAAAACTTACCCAGTCGCGTGTAGCACTGGTGGCGTGTATTAAAAACCGGGGATGCGGCCTGTGAATAAACGGGTCAATTAAAATCAAATTGGCAAGACGAGGGCAAGGACGCTGCAGTGAACACGGTGGAGGCACTTACCGAGGTGATCTCGGCGCTGGACCATAGTGGGGTCCTTTGATACGGAGGCTCAATCGCAGCTCGCATACAAGTAACTCGAGCTTGCGAAGCGGTTTAAATACAGAATCACGGGGTTTAACCCATGTGACCACTTAAGTCAGTACGGTGTTCGCATGTAATTGAAGGCATTAGCGGTGGCCATCTTAACGTGGTGTTAATATATACAGTGATGTTTATACATCAAGTGAAGGGGAACACTGCGTGATTGTGAATTAAGGCGTGATTAGATAGAATTGTGAAAGTGACATGACCATTTACATGAAATGAGCCGACATTAATATTGGGGTCATCTTATCAGTATACATTATTGCATTATATTTTAAAGAGCCCTGTAAAATGACGAGTGTCATTGCAGATAGTGAGCAACTCGGTAAGCATGTAATATATGTACAGATTTCGGACAGTATGTACAAGGGCTAGTTCCAGTGTGTCAAAAGTCTAGTGGTTATAGCAGAGATGTCCAGTCCTCGAGGCGATTTAAGACCATTGTGAATACTCTTGGTTTTCAAAATCCATTTTAACTCCTCCTTGTTAAGCAGTTGGTGTATATCTGCGCCTCTTGGGGGAACTTTTATCAAGGTGATGATTGTCCATTTCAAGTCCATTTCGCTGTGGCCTGCGGCCACGAAGTTGTCCACCAAAGGCGCGTTGGGAGTTCTACAACGAATCCTGCTCCGATGTTGGCAAATTCGGATGCATGCCTTCTATGTGGTTTGTCCTATGTACACTTTGTTACATGGGCAGAATATTGCATATATAATGTTCGATGAATTACAGTTAGTGAAGTGCTTTCTTTGAAACTTGATTTGTTCATATACAGATTCCTTCCCTTCTATGGTGGCGTCACACACAATGCAATCTCCACATTTTGTATGCCCTCCTAATGGTGGGAGCCCCCACAAATCATTCAGAGTGCTTTTAGCTTCTGTAGAGGGCAATGCTGCCCGTACCAGGTGGTCTTTTATGTTTTTTGCCTTTTTAAATGCAAAGAGGGAGTGTTCCAAGTTTAATATACCCTCATTAATAACTTGCCAGCGTTTCTAAATGCTTTTTCTAATGCCATGGGATGCAGGGGAAAAGGTGGTCACACAGACTAATCTATTCTGTGTTTTTTTGGGTTTTGGTTCTAGAAGTGCATTTCTGGGACAATACCACGCCCTTTTCAGGACGTTGCGGACAAGTTTACGTGGGAAACCCCTAGTTCTGAGTTTTTCTCCTAGTGTCTGAGCTTCTTTAAAGTAGTCCTCCTTTCTGTAGCAGTTTCTTCTTATGCAAAGAAACTGTGAGTAAGGGAGCGAGTCACGGAGGGCACGGGGTGATGGCTCTCAGAGCTCAGTAGCGTGTTGCGTTCAGTTGGTTTTCGATATAGGCTAGTTATAACCTCCCCCCCTTGGTGCTCTATTTGTAGGTCAAGGAAAGGAATGGTCTGTTTGCTTTCAAATAGCGTGAATGTAAGGCCACTGCAGTTGTTGTTAAGCCAGTGCTGAAAGTGTACTAAGGCCTCAGGGGAGCCCTGCCAAATCATAAAAATGTTATCTATGTATCGTTTCCACAGGACTATGCCAGTGTGGAAAGGGTTCATAGGGTTAAGAATGTGTTTCAGTTCGATATCGTCCATGTAGAGAATGGCTAGATTTGCATGGGGGCGTGGGCGTTCATTGAGAACCCGTTCAATTACCAGAAGTGAGTCAATTTGTGGAATGTTGGTATATAGTGACTCCATGTCCAAAGTACACATTGTGTCAGATATGGGATCAAAGGGGTGTTCCTCAATGAGGTTTATCGTGGCCATGCTATATACGAGATAGCATGGCCATGATAAACCTGATTGAGTAACACCCCTTTCACCTCATATCTTACACAATGTGTACTTTGGACGTGGAGTCACTATATACCAACAGTCCACAAATTATGTTTATGTTTTTGTTTATGTTTTTGGAATTTTTATTGCGCACAACTACCCTGGGGTGTCTCGGCGCATGTCGGACTTCCTGGGACGGAAAGCAGCCAGATGATCATTGATTAAATAACCAGGTTTTAAGGAGTTTACGGAAGCTGATGAGAGTGGGGCTGGTTTTAATGAAAAGATGGAGAGAGTTCCATAGCCTGGGTGTTGCTACTAGGAAACGTCTATCTCCCCAGGTCGTGGTTCTGGTACGTGGGACAGAAAGAAGATGGGTGGAGGATGAGCGAAGTGATCTTTTTGGAACATAGATCTGAAAAGCATCCTTAAGTAATTGAACGTGTTCTCAATGAACGCCCACGCCCCCACGCAGTTCCTACGCTGTTTACACTGCAGCTTCTTGAAATATGCCTGACAAAAAACGTCTTCCTCTTCAATGAGCAATATTACGGCCAGATCAGGGGTACATCCGTGGGGACTGTCTTTGCTCCAAATATAGCCATTCTCTACATCATGGATACTCACAAACTTTCTGTTGGGGGCCAAAATTACAGTGTGGTTTGTGGCTGAGGGCCGCACCGGTAGGGGTGAGATCAGTGGGGCTGGGGTCAGTGGCCCCACTTCCATCACAGTCTCTCTCTCTCTGTCAGTCAGTCTCTCTCTCTCTCTCTCTCTGTCAGTCAGTCTCTCTTTCAGTCAGTCTCTCTTTCAGTCAGTCTCTCAGTCAGTCAGTCTCTTTTAGTCAGACAGTCTCTCTCTCTGTCAGTCTCTCTCTGTCAGCCAGTCAGGCTCCCTCTCTCTCTCTGTCAGTCTCTCTCTCCCTGTCAGTCTCGCTCTCTCTGTCAGTCAGTCTCTCTCTCTTAGTCAGTCTCTCTCTCTTAGTAAGTCTCTCTGTATGTCTCTCTCTCTCTCTGTTAGTCTCTCTCTCCCTCAGTCAGCCAGTCTCTCTCTCTCTCTCTCTCTCTGTCAGTCAGTCTCTCTGTCAGTCGGTCAGTCTCTCTTTAAGTCAGTCAGTCTCTCTCAGTCAGTCTCTCTGTCAGGCAGTCAGTCTCTCTCTGTCAGTCTCTTCTCTCTCTCTGTCAGTCAGTCTCTCTCTCTCTCTCTCTCTGTCAGTCAGTCTCTCTCTGTCAGTCAGTCTCTCTCTCACACAGTCTCTCTTTGTCAGTCAGTCTCTCTATCTCTCAGTCAGTCACTCATGCTCTCTCTCTGTCAGTCTCTCTCTCTCTCTGTCAGTCTCTCTCTATCTGTCAGTCAGTCTCTCTCTCTTAGTCAGTCTCTCTCTCCCTCAGTCAGTCAGTCTCTCTCTCTCTCTCTCTCTCTGTCAGTCAGTCTCTCTGTCAGTCGGTCAGTCTCTCTTTAAGTCAGTCAGTCTCTCTCAGTCAGTCTCTCTGTCAGGCAGTCAGTCTCTCTCTGTCAGTCTCTTCTCTCTCTCTGTCAGTCAGTCTCTCTCTCTCTCTCTCTCTGTCAGTCAGTCTCTCTCTGTCAGTCAGTCTCTCTCTCACACAGTCTCTCTTTGTCAGTCAGTCTCTCTATCTCTCAGTCAGTCACTCATGCTCTCTCTCTGTCAGTCTCTCTCTCTCTCTGTCAGTCTCTCTCTATCTGTCAGTCAGTCTCTCTCTCTTAGTCAGTCTCTCTTTCTCTCTGTCAGTCAGTCTCTCTTTCTCTCTGTCAGTCAGTCTTTCTGTCAGTCTCTCTCTCTGTTAGTCTGTCTCTCCCTCCCTCCGTCAGTCAGTCTCTATCTCTCTCTGTCAGTCAGTCTCTCTGTCAGTCGGTCAGTCTCTCTTTAAGTCAGTCAGTCTCTCTCTCTGTCAGGCAGTCAGTCTCTCTCTGTCAGTCTCTCTCTCTGTCAGTCAGTCTCTCTCTGTCAGTCAGTCTCTCTCTGTCAGTCAGTCAGTCTCGCTCTTAGTCAGTCTCTCTCTCAATCTGTCAGTCTCTCGCTCTCTCTGTCAGTCTCTCTCTCTCAGTCAGTCAGTCTCTCTCTCACACAGTCTCTCTTTGTCAGTCAGACACTCTTTGTCAGTCAGTCTCTCTATCTCTCAGTCAGTCACTCACTCTCTCTGTCAGACTCTCTCTCTCTGTCAGTCAGTCTCTCTCTCTCTTAGTCAGTCTCTCTCTCTCGGTCAGTCTCTCTCTCTGGCAGTCTCTCTCTCTGTCAGTCAGTTTCTCTCTCAGTCAGTCAGTCTCTCTCTTATTCAGTCTCTCTCTCAGTCTGTCAGTCTCTCACTCACTCTGTCAGTCTCTCTCTCTCAGTCAGTCAGTCTCTCTCTCACACGGTCTCTCTTTGTCAGTCAGTCAGTCTCTCCATCTCTGTCAGTCAGTCTCTCTATCTCTGTCAGTCACTCTCTCTCTCTCTCTGTCAGTCAATCTCTCTCTGTCCTTCAGTCAGTCTTTCTCTTAGTCAGTCTCTCTCTCAGTCTGTCAATCTCTCGCTCTCTCTGTCAGTCTCCCTCTCAGTCAGTCAGTCTCTCTCTCTCACACAGTCTCTCTTTGTCAGTCAGTCAGTCTCTCCATCTCTCAGTCAGTCAGTCTCTCTATCTCTCAGTCAGTCTCTCTATCTCTCAGTCAGTCTCACTCTCTCTGTTAGTCTCTCTCTCAGTCTCTGTCTCTCAGTCAGTCAGTCTCGCTCTCTGTCAGTCTCTCTCTCTGTCAGTCTCTCTCCCAGTCTCTGTGTCTCAGTCAGTCAGTCTCGCTCTCTGTCAGTATCTCTCTCTGTCAGTCTCTCTCCGTCAGTCAGTCTGTCTGTCTCTCCGTCAGTCAGTCAGTCTCTGTCAGTCTCTCTCAGTCAGTCAGTCTCTCAGTTAGTTTCTCTCAATCAGTCACTCTCTGTCAGTCTCGCTCTGTCAGTCAGTCTCTCTCTCTGTCAGTCTCTCTCTCTCTGGCAGTCTCTCTCTCTGTCAGTCTCTCTCTCTCTCTGTCAGTCTTTCTCTCTATTAGTCTCAGTTAGTCTCTCTTTCAGTCAGTCTCTCTTTCGGTCAGTCTCTCTTCCAGTCAGTCTCTCTCTTCCAGTCAGTCTCTCAGTCAGTTAGACCCTCAGTCAGTCTCTCTCTCTACTCTCTCCACTCTCTCTCTCTCTCCTGTCTTTCTCTCTCCACTCTCTCTTCAATCTCTCTCGCTCTCCACTCTCTTTCCACTTTCTCTCTCTTCACTGTCTTTCTCTCTCCTCTCTCTCTCGCTCTCCACTCTCTCTCTCTCACTCCACTCTCTCTCTCCACTTTCTCTCTTTAGGGGGCCATGGGTAAATTACCAGCAAGGTCTGCGGGCTGCCAAGGAAGGCCTGCCGGGCCGCTGGCGGCCCACTATGAGTACCACAGCTGTAGAGGAAAGCGATGAGGTGTCAACTATGCAGATGGAGGATTTCAGAAATATCTGGGGGTGGGCCTGGCACATGTTTTTAACATTGTGAGAGACTGTAGATGAAAGTGGTAGGAAGGGAAGAATTTGAGTTATTGAGAGACTCTAAAGACCACTAAGCCTTCGACAGACATGAGTATGTTTAATTCACAGGAAATGTCCATTTTCAATTCTAATTATTCACCACAAAATCACTGCTACTTTATCTGCTGCTGTTAATAACCGCTGGGAAAGCCAATAGGACGGGCTTCTTTTAAGTACATGTATGTTATTGGGTGACATGACTGGATGCAATAACAGAAAGCTCACAGAGAGGAACCAAAATACTGATCGGGTGGCAAGGTATAGGACTACAGGATTTTAGATTTAAAGGTTTTAAACCACGCCCTTCTTAACACAGGAAAAAAGAACAATTGATGGACAGAATGCTGAAAAATGTCATACATTCATCTCAGTACAGAGATCTGGGCCTAAATCCAAAGTTTTTTTGTGCTCACCGTGCCATTCCAATTTAAACCCAGCCATATGTAAATCAGTCTTGATTGACCCTGTGCCCAATAGGAACAGTCCAGCCCAAACTGCCAGGCCAGGTCCTCCCTGGACTGGAAACAAGAATCCCAGGATCAGTTTCGGGGTTTCACTCCTCGTCAGCCAGGATAGCTTGAGTCCAGTGGCATGGAGAGCACAGGACCCACGTCTGGGCATGACTGGCCCACTCGGGTGACAAATTCAACAAGCATTTACAATGCAATGGTCTCGGCATTATTAAAGGTAGAGCTATTGGCATTGCTCATGACATTTTTCTTCATTTTTTTAAAAAACATAAATAAATGGTATTGTCATTTACAATGGCAATAGGTGAGCATTAGAGAGTAGTAGAGAGTATTCACAGAGCCACACACACACAGAGCTCCACACACACACACACACACACCCCCACACACACACAGAAAGCCACCCACACACACACACAGAGCCACCCACACACACAGACACCCACACACACAGACACCCACACACAGAGAGCCACCCACACACACACACAGAGAGCCACACACACACACAGAGAGCCGTCCACACACACACACAGAGCCAGCCACCCACACACACAGAGAGCCACCCACCCACACACAAAGAGCCACCCACCCACACACACACAGAGAGCCACCCACACACAGAGAGCCACCCACACACAGAGAGCCACCCACACACAGAGCCACCCACACACAGTCACCCACACACACAGCCACCCACCCACACACAGAGCCACCCAGCCACACACAGAGCCACCCAGCCACACACAGAGCCACACACAGAGCCACCCAGCCACACACAGAGCCACCCAGCCACACACAGAGCCACCCCCCACACACAGAGCCACCCACACACACTTAAACACCTCTAGCTAACACAAAGCCTTTCCACTTAGCATACATTAGCACGGACAGTGCACAGCCACAGTACTGTCTCATCCTGCAGTAGATCAATGATACATGCCGCATCTGGACCACCTTTCCATTCAACATGCAGGCACGCAGAATGCAACTGGGGAATTTCAAGTGCAGCAAAGCATTGTACTGTACTGTACTAACGTATCGTACATGTTGAGTACTAAAACATACCCTCTGCCGAATAACTGGCAAATGTTAATGACTGAAAACAACTGATCCGGTTTCAAACGGAACAAATGTTAATATAAAAACACCTGCAATGAAGGGAAGTAACAGACAATTTGTAAAAGTTGCCTGGTCATGTCTCAGCTGTTGATTAGTATATTAAACCGGGATTAATGAGGTGATTTTTTTTGTTAAGGCAGTTCTAATAGTTATTTCTTAGAGAATACTATTTTCAAAAGGATCTGGTGAAACTGTATACGTTTCCATTTTAAGATACCTTTGTAGGCTGCATAACATAGGGATCACTTTTGTATCAATGTGTTCAGATGAAAAAACAGAGAACACTACCACTGAATTTACAACACCCTGATGCATGACTTGACTTTTTATACCACATAATTTCCTACCTCTGTTACAAAATGGGGTTTCCCACGCTCTCTTAAGTCCAGTTGCTCTAACTGCACCATATTAGATGTGATATACCGATACAGTGCAGACCGGGCAAGGGGAGGGAAAATGCTGCAGTTGTATCAAACTGGATGAGGCGAGACTGGGCGGCTGCAGCAGATCAGATGAAGTGTGTTTTGCAGCTGCTACCAGGGTGGATCAAGAGTACGATGGTATACACTCTATGAGATGGAATAAGGTGAGGAAGTGATGTACCATTTGAAGGGGGAGGGGAGGGTGTTGATGGGCCATCATGACGGTTGTGTTGGCGCTATACCATAGAATGGACTGTCGAAGGAGTGAAAGGGAAACTGCTCTCTCCCAGACCTGGTGTTAGGGGATGGTGGCCGTTTCTATCACTACATTTTATTGGTGGTTTCTGATCTCTCGAACCCACTCTCAAATGTTAATATAAAAACACCTGCAATGAAGGGAAGTAACAGACAATTTGTAAAAGTTGCCTGGTCATGTCTCAGCTGTTGATTAGTATATTAAACCGGGATTAATGAGGTGATTTTTTTTGTTAAGGCAGTTCTAATAGTTATTTCTTAGAGAATACTATTTTCAAAAGGATCTGGTTACTTCTATAATTACCCACATTTTACTTAACAGGCTCTCTGAATAGCCAGTTTTTTGGGTTTTATTCCTTCGGAAGGTAGATGTGCAAGAGCAATATATGTCCAGTATTTTTTTTTAATTTTTTTTATTAAAAAGCACTCTGTAGAGTTGGACAGATTCCCTGCTACTGAAGAACGGCATGTTCCAGTGCATGTAAACCTCACCAGGCCGCTAGGGAGCAGTAAATAAGCAGGACCTTAAAGTGTAGGGGCTCTGTCTCCATCCCTGCCTGTGACACCTCTGCTGCAGCTTATGGTGACATGCTCTGAGACCTCCCTGCATCTATTTACCTAATAGCCCCGTGTGACGATAAGACATCACCAGTGGCAGCACACTCTCCTCCGACCCTAGAACCCCACCCCCACCATCTCACGTTAATAATATATATGCTCACTCCCAGAATAACACTTGAGCAGCCCTGTGATTGCGTAAATCTCGGACGCCCCCTAGAGCCGATAAAACCGGTTCTCCTTTTACTGTAATTATCCCGCACACATTCCTCCACGGAATACTCCTCTGCTGGCGACTCTCAAGGAATGGAATAAAAGCGTGGACACCAAGAAAGGGAAATGTGAAAACGTGCAACATAATACATACAATAAAGACTACTCTCTCTAGCGTACTAGCATACATCTATCGGTGGGTTACACAAATGGAGGCATGCACGCCAAAATGTCTCTTCTGTAAAACAAGTTACCCTCTCTCGCTCCAGGAGCCGTTTTTGCTCACGAAGATACACATTTCGTATGCTCCCAACTGCACCTGTAGGTTCCACTCAGCGCCCTCCAGGAAGAAGCACGCCCTCTCTTCCACGGCCCGGTCACTGCCACAAACTCCCGCACCGCCTCCTGCAGTAGCTGAGCCATCTTCAGTGTGCGCCGATCACAGCGCTCCGGCGAGGAACAACGGCATGCGCTCTATGGTTCCCAGCACCGACTCTATGATTTCCGGCACAGATCGGCCACGATCTGGTAAATTAAATAAATAAATTAATTAAATTCACGGGGGCAGCCGGTAAATTAAATAAATAAATAAAATCGGCAAACAGAGTATGCTGGAGAAACGGCTGCCCCGGTGAATTAAATAAATACACAAAACCGGCAGTGCGCGCAGGGCCAGGTTATCGAAGCGGAGAGAGGCGAAGGAGCCCCCTGCCTCTGCCGCTCGCTGCATGACTGCCCCCAGTGAGGCCCTCTCACGGACACCTGCAGAAAGCCCACTGCTGGAGAGACAGCCGGCTCCCGGTGAATTAAATAAATAAAGGAAAGCTAGAACAACAGCACAAACCGAGGTGCAGGAGCACTAAAAACGGCACAAACTGGGGCAGAGGCAGAGGCTCGAGGCTCACCTTCACTGCGGGGCAAAGAAAAATGGCGGCCGCAGGCTTGCGAATTTTTCGGAATCGGGGCGTGGTTTTGCTGTTTTGAGTGACGCATGATGTCACTGTCTAAAGAACAGCAAAACTTACGCCCCCGAATCCGAAAAAGACGGGGCTAAATTGGAGTGATGGCCCTCTCCTCCAATGGCTGGCCTCCGTTTAGGAAGCCAGCCAATGGAGGAGAGACGAAAAGAGAGGCGGGATAAAGCAGCCACTCTAAGAATCAATAATTCTCCGGACTTCCGGCTTGGCCTACGGCCAAGCCTACGGTCCCTCGACCTAAAAAGAACAATTGAGGGACAGAATGCAGAACAATGGCATACATTCACCCCAGTACAGAGATCTGGGCCTAAATCCATTGTTTGTTTGCTCACCATGCCATTCCAGTTTGAACCCACCCATATGCACATCAGTCTTGACCCTGTGCCCAATGGGAACAGTCCAGCCCGAAATGCCTTCTTAACGCAAGCCACACCTCTTGGAATAGGTTTCCTGTTAGAGACACTTTTTCAGTTCCACTTAAAGCCATGTTACAATTACAACGCGTGCACGGCCGCCCATTGCTCGCCATTTAGCAGGTTTGTATTCAACACAGTGTTGTGCCTCTATGTGTGTGAGGTTTACGCTTGCTCTGACTGGGTTTGTCTTTATTTGTAGTTAAATGTTAGTATCTTGAGTGCTTTGGCACTATCGGGATAGATACAACACTACATAAATACACAGTGAATATTGCCATGGGAAGACTGTGCTTTGTACCTCTATGCATAAAATCTCTAGGAAACATCTACTTGATGCTAACACAAACATATATTCTGACAATTTATAGCATTCTCCAAAGAAATGTGAGCTGAAAATGCAATCGTTCAATAGGTAGCACCTTCCACCCGAGCACACAACAGTGCATTTTACAAGCTGGACTTTTCACTGCTTGTTTGCTCAGAAGAAACATTGTTTTCTCACGTAGCACTCGCTCGGTACAACTGTATCTAAATGTTTCGCAGAAATGCGGTCGTGTCTGTAGTAATTGGCTTTACACAGAGGATACCGCCAAGAAAAACACAGTTGGCCAGGAGACAAAGGCCAGGAAAGATGTGGCTTTCATCGCCGGTCATTGCCGTCACGAAACCTCGCCTCGGTTACTGGAGTTCTTAGTCATTTTCCCTCCTCTGACTACTGTACTCCAGCAGCCAATAAGATGCCGGCCTTGTGTCACATGACGGGCTTCATTTAGCCAGAACCCTGGATGGCTCTCTCGGTACCCTTTCACCTCTTGTGTACTTTGCCATCCTCCCTCCCCGCTTACTGTAAGGGATCAAGTCGCGAACAGTCTAATAGAGCAGCTGGCCCGGCTTTTGTTTTGTTTTTTTGTTTTGTGTTTTTTGATGTTCTTCTGGCTCTTACAGCTTTAGATGAACACTACATGCCAGGCAGTTATTTTCTTCCCCGGCTGACACCGAGAGGTTCTGTTTACCGACTCTGGGATCATATTTAAGAGCAGAGTGAGCGTGGGAACCAGGCGGCGCGGAATTTCATCGGCAGGCGAGGCGCTCGGCAGAACTTTCAGCCGCCTGAGCCCTGTTTTGCCGGTAGTTGCCTTTCCTTGTGGACCTGGTTAGTCCTGGGACATGCAGGCTTTGTAGCATCCATCCACCCTGGAAGTACAAACATGTACCTTCATGATAGCGAGGACTTTGAAGAGGTAAGACTCCAGTGACCGAGGTATGTTATGTCTCTTATGCTCGACATCACCACATGCATAACAGATTCGTTTTTTAAGGTGCTATTTTGATTCAAGTGTTCTGCATTCTGCTCTCTATTATATATTTTTAAATACTATGCTATTTTTGTTTTAGAAATGAACACTTCACGTTAACAGTATCACAAGGGCTTTTGGAATGACTTAAATACAATGAAAAACATGCTCCTTTTCAGTGCACACTGCGTGCGTGACATTGTCATATGCACACCCTGTCTTACAGTCGTGTGCGTCTTTGGAACCCTGACAGTGTGACTTGATGGTTATGGATGTTGTCAGATTAGGCTACTATGTTCGGCTGTCATATGCTGTGTTATGCCGAGGCATGGCATTGTGCTTTATGTTCTGGGATTTTGTAGCATTTAATGTTATGGTATGGTGTGGTATACCATATTTTAGGTTTTATGGTATTGTATTTATGGCACATTAGTAGTCATTCTGTGATAATTAGTATGTAGTTAATGTTGTGGTATGGTTTTGTATAATGTTTGATTTTTATGGTGTGCTCCCGTGGTGTGTGGTGTGACAGCATCATAAGTAGCAATTCTAATGCACCACAAAGCACTGCGGGACGCCAACGTTGGTACTAATACAGACCGTCATGACGCTGCTGTGCGGTTTCTTGCCAGAGAGTTGTGTGTTGCTGTGCTCTTCCTTGCCAAAGAGTTGTGTTCTGCTGTGCTGTTCCTTGCCAGAGAGTTGTGTGCTGCTGTGCTGTCCCTTGACAAAGAGTTGTGTGCTGCTGTGCTGTTCCTTGCCAGGGAGTTGCGTCCTGCTGTGCTATTTCTTGCCTGAGAGTTGTGTGCCATGGTGCTGTTTCTTGCAGGAGAGTTGCATGGCCCTGTGCTGTTTCTTGCCTGCAAGTTGTTTGCCGCTGTGCTGTTCCTTGCCACCGAGTTGTGTGCTGCTGTGTTTTTCCTTGCCAGTGAGGTGTGAGCTGAAGTGCAGCTCCTTGCCAGCAAGTTGTGTGCTGAAGTGCTGTTTCTTGCCAGCGAGTTGTGTGCTGAAGTGCTGGTCCTTCCCAACGAGTTGTGTGCTGCTGTGCTGTTTCTTGCTAGCAAGTTAGTTGTGTACTGCTGTGCTGTTTCTTGCCAGCGAGTTGTGTGCTGCTGTGCTGTTCCGTGCAGAGAGTTGTGTGCTGCTGTGCTCTTTCTTGCCAGAGAGTTGTGTGCTGCTGTGATCTTTCTTGCCTGAGGTGTGCCACAGTGCTGTTTCTTGCAGGAGAGTTCCATGCAGCTGTGCTGTTTCTTGCCAGCGAATTGTGTGCCGCTGTGCTGTTTCTTGCAGGCGAGTTGTATGCCGCTGTGCTGTTCCTTGCCATCGGATTGTGTGCTGCTGTGGTGTTTCTTCCCAAAGAGTTATGTGCTGCTGTGCTGTTTCTTGCCAGCAAGTTGTTTGCTCCTGTGCTGTTTCTTGCCAGCAAGTTGTTTGCAGCTGTGATGTTCCTTGCCATCGAGTAGTGTGCTGCTATGCTGTTTCTTCCCATTGAGTTGTGTGCTGCTGTGCTTTTTCTTGCCAGCGAATTGTGTGCTGCTGTGCTTGTCTATGCCAATGAGTTGTGTACTGAAGTGCTGTTCCTTGCCAGCGAGTTGTGTGCTGAAGTGCTATTTCTTGCCAGCTAGTTGTTTGCTCCTGTGCTGTTTCTTGCCAGCGAGTTGTTTGCCGCTGTGCTGTTCCTTGCCATCGAGTAGTGTGCTGCTATACTGTTTCTTCCCATTGAGTTTTGTGCTGCTGTGCTTGTCCTTGCCAACGAGTTGTGTACTGAAGTGCTGTTCCTTGCCAGTGAGTTGTATGCTGAAGTGCTGTTCCTTGCCAGCGAGTTGTGTGCTGAAGTGCTGTTTCTTCCCAGCGAGCTGTGTGCTCCTGTGCTTTTTCTTGCTAGTGCGTTAGTTGTGTGCTGCTGTGCTGTTTCTTGTCAAAGAGTTGTGTGCTGCTGTGCTGATTCTTGCAGGAGAGTTGCATGCTGCTGTGCGGTTTCTTGCCAGCGAGTTGTGTGCCGCTGTGCTGTTTTTTGCAGGAGTTGTGTGCCGCTGTGCTGTTCCTTGCCATTGAGTTGTGTGCTGCTGTGGTGTTTCTTTCCAAGCAAGTTGTTTGCTGCTGTGCTGTTTCTTGCCAGCGAGTTGTTTGCCGCTGTGCTTTTCCTTGCCATCGAGTTGTGTGCTGCTGTGCTGTTTTCTTCCCAGCGAGCTGTGTGCTGCTGTGCTGTTTCTTGCCAGCGAATTGTGTGCTGAAGTGCTGTTCCTTGCCAGCGAGTTGTGTGCTGAAGTGCTGTTCCTTGCCAGCGAGTTGTGCGCTGAAGTGCTGTTTCTCCTCAACAAGTTGTGTGCTGCTGTGCTCTTTCTTGCCTGTGAGTTAGTTGTGTGTTGCTGTGCTGTTTCTTGCCAGAGAGTTGTGTGTTGCTGTGCTCTTTCTTGCCAGAGAGTTGTGTGTGCATCGCTCTCTCAGTACCCCCGAAGCCCAAGCACAGCGCATACTACGAAAGGCTTCTAAATTAAGTTTTTTGAAAAGTTTGTAAAGTGATACTGTATTGATTCACTCACCGAAGCACATTTTTTTCTTGATTATTTTAATCTGTACTTTTTTTATTGTTAATTCATATTTGTCCCTCGCTATATAAAAACTTATATTTAACATATGACATTTTACAGGAGAAGGTTCGATAACAAGGAACATTAGCCCCACAAATTTCCCAAAATGTGTCCCATGATGAAATGTTAGGCGCGGTACAACGTCTGTGTGCGTCACCACCATCGCCTTCATCCTTTCCAGGGATCTGTCATGGTTATCACACATATTCTTGCATTTCTACCGGAAGTAGTGTTTTGTGACACACGCACACCAGTTAACACGGAAAGAACACAGAAAAGTGTCCCTATGAATTTACCAGGCAGAAACCTCCGCATATTCACACACTTTTAAGCAGACGATCCTTGTGTTGGAAGTACTGCGCTTCGTGCTATGCTTGAGACTAACTTTAGGAAGCAATGCAGCTTGTTATAAAGAAGCGTCAAACTCTAGTGCTTGCTTGTTAATCTTTACATTCTTCACCGGTCTCCAGTTAAAGTTATGTGGTGTTCTGTGATTTTATAAAGCGATCGAATAACAATGAGGTGTCTAGGCGCTTCAGTATAAAAACCACCTAAAGAAACACTGACGTACGTTGGAAACGCTTAGCATATACAAATGCTAGTTTCTGTATCTTATACAGACCCATTCCGTCCACTGCAGACCTTTTTATCCACAAATGGCAAATCATTTGGCCATTGTTGCATTGGAATCCAAGGTCCACATATGCGTTATAAAGAGATGCTGCCGGGTTGGCTGTCAGGATGTGGACAGGAAGCTGGCCCATGCCGGGGACGCCAGGAAGGAGCAGGATGAAAGTTCAAAGCATCGAGGGGCGGGTGGGGAAGGGACGGGAAAGAAGGAATAGTAGCATTTTGTCTACCAGAGTTGTGGAGGGAGTAGGCAAACAGTCCATTGTCAGAGTTCTATGGCTGTGGGCAGAGCCCGTGCGAGCGCAGGCAGAATGAAGGCCTTCCAGCTGACCAGAGACAGTCACATGTTAAGTGTTGCATCTTAAAGTTCAGATTTGCGGTAGCCAGGTTGCTCAGTACTTTGCAACAATTCCCTTTCAGCCTGCTTTGTCAGCCTGGTACTGAGCCAGCCTTAAATCACTAAACGCTGACAAATATCCCCTCTCTAGCATCGGCGGAAAAAACAAGTCATATCGGGAGAAGTGGTGGTTGGTTTTACAGTAGGTTGTACTCAAATGACCGAGGTGGTTTGCGGAATAATGCCTAGATGGCAGATATTAGATTAATATCATCAGATGGAATAGCACAGCGAGTTAAGAGCCTGCCGCTGAGAATGTGTCTGAAATAATCAGGTCAGAAGTACAACTGTTGGTTGGATAGACTCTCTTGCTGTTCCTCTGTGGTCAATTAAATGGCAAGATATACATATTATATTTATTAACTTTTCCAGATAAATTCCAGTATATTCACTCTTGTGTTCAGAAGAGAGTAAAGATATTTTTTAGCCAGGGTCCAGTAGGTAGATACGTGTTGTTGCCTTATGTCAGAGCAGTAGCTGATGTCATTGGTCCGATCCTTCATGAGGCAACTGCTATTACCCGATACATCTATTCATTAAGGCTGTTCAATCAATCAATCAGTCATTTGTAAGCGCACTACATACCCGCGAGGGTTTCAAGGCGCGGGGGGGGAGGTGGGGGCCGCTACTGATCGAACAGCCAGGTCTTTAGTATCCCCCTAAAGGTCAGCAGGTCCTGGGTCTGTCGTAGGCTCAGTGGAAGGGTGTTCCATGTCTTGGCGGCGAGGTGGGAGAAGGATCTCCCGCCAGTGGTTGTTCTTCAGATGTGCGGGATGGTGGCGAGTGAGAGGTTGGCGGAGCATAGCTAGTGGTTGGGGGTGTAGAAGGAGAGCCGTCTGTTGAGGTAGGCTGGGCCGGTCTCGTGGATTGCCTTGTGTGAGTGGATGAGGAGCTTAAAAGATACCCTCTTATTGACCGGGAGCCAGTGCAGGTTTCTCGGGTGGGGGGTGATGTGGCCGTAGCATGGTACATCGAGGATCAGTTGTGCCGAGGCGTTTTGGATGCGTTGTAGTCGATTGATGAGCTTGGTCGGTGCTCCCGCGTAGAGGGCGTTTCCGTAGTCGAGTCTGCTCCTGACGAGGGCCTGGGTGACTGTCTTTCTTGTATGTTTTGGGTTCCATCTGTAGATATTGCGGAGCATGGGGAGGGTGTTGAAGCAGGAGGAGAAGACGGCGTTGACTTGCTTGCTGCCATTTCTTTACTTGTAGGCATCACTTGCATTCAGTAGGCAATGCCTTCCATTGAAGCCCTCTGAGCCGCAGTGTTCCCACACTTTTTGTAATCCAGGTCGGCCTAAAAAGTATCTTGTGCTCAGTCTTGCAAATAAAAACATAATTAGGTCTGGGATACCTCCTGGTCATGTTTTGGTCTTTAGCTGAATGGTGATCTTCACAGCCCTCAAAAACTTCCCTTAGTATGGCGCTGTGTCCGGTTACACTGATGGACCGGAAACAAGCATCCTGGGACCGGTTTACGCTCAGACGTGAGTCCCTTGTTCACTTGGCCACTGGATTCAAGACAGCCTGGCTGATGAGGATTATGAATCCGAAACCGGTCCCAGGATGCTTGTTTCCGGTCCAGGGAAGACATGGCTTGGCAGTTCGGGCTGGACTGTTCCCATGAGGCACAGGGTCAGACTGATTTGCATATAGCCATGTCTGAACTGGGGTGGCTGAGTGAACTAAAGAAAGGTGATGGATTATGCCCAGATCAGTTGACTGGGGGTGAGTGTTTGATTTGTTCAGGCGCTCCATCCATCATCCCCTTTTGTATCGCTTTGTTCGCCCTAAGTGTGGCAGGGTATGCTCAGACGTTAGTCCCTTGTTCACTTGGCCACTGGATTCAAGACAGCCTGGCTGATGAGGATTATGAATCCGAAACCGGTCCCAGGATGCTTGTTTCCGGTCCAGGGAAGACATGGCTTGGCAGTTCGGGCTGGGCTGTTCCCATGAGGCACAGGGTCAGACTGATTTGCATATAGCCATGGCTGAACTGGGGTGGCTGAGTGAACTAAAGAATGGTGATGGATTATGCCCAGATCAGTTGACTGGGGGTGAGTGTTTGATTTGTTCAGGCGCTCTGTCCATCATCCCCTTTCGTATCGCTTTGTTCGCCCTAAGTGTGGCAGGGTATGCTCAGACGTGAGTCCATTGTTCACTTGGCCACTGGATTCAAGACAGCCTGGCTGATGAGGATTATGTGTCAGGTCTGTCGTGGTTGCTCCTCAGGATTGGATCGATGCTATAAAGGGGCCCACCTCTAGATCATCCCAAGTCTGACTGTCAAAGTCACAGACTGTTAAGGAGATCAAGCGGGGGAAAAATATGTGTCCGGAGGGGAACAGCTGGGCAACTGGAACCGCAACCTGCAATTATAGAAGCAAGGGATAAGTGCAAAATATAATCCTAAGCGGGAAGACCTGCTAAACAATATACCATATGATACCTCACCTGCATATCTTACAGGTGTGCATAAATGAAGGAAGGATCTAAAGGGCGGCTTCTAAATCCCCTGGTTTGTGCTACTAGAAGACATAATACAGAAAACATTAGAAAACCCCCATGTTCCCTCCCATCATGTGACCGGAATCTTGAAGGACAAAGCTGATATCAGAACACCTACCCAGAATTTGGGATGAAGATAACCCAAAACAATGCCCAGAACAAAAATGAAGGATGATCACATTCCTTAACGGTAAGTTCACAACAAAAGGTTCCTCCTCCTAGGAAATGTATGAAACGAATATTCACAGGGTAATGCAGGAAGAGTCAACCCCTTTTATACTGCATACATTCCCTACTCGTTTGATGTTCAAAGAAACAAAAGACCAAATCATATGCCCAGCTTAAAGTATAAAGAAAGCGTCTCTACAGATCCTTCTCTGTAAGCGCTAATGAGTAAGTACTGTGCGATGAATGGTATTGCGGCACCTAAGCCCAGGTGTCCTGCAAAAACCGGAGCAAGACGCTCCCTGAATGTAATTAGTATAACAAGTACAAGAACACCAGGTTCCACCAGAGAGTTACTCAAACTCAAGCACCCCCTCAATCATGGAAAACCTGATACTCCGATGACAGTTGACCATTCGGGCGCTTCCTAAACCCCACCAGGATAATCCAGAGATCACGTGCAAAGAATTCTGGGGACCTTTCCGATGTAGGCGCTTCCTAAGCCCCACCAGGGTAATCCAATGAACCCAGCAAATAACGCTGAATCACAGCGCTAGTAGCGGGCGCTTCCTAAGCCCCACCTCAGTAATCCGCGTTACCAGTCAAAGCGAACCAACGCTTACCGCCGCCGACATCCAGAGAACTTTCCAAAAGGAGTCAGGATACACGCTCAGATACTCTCCTCGCCAAGCAGGAATAATCGGCAGCGCGTCCACCGTGAGACGCCATATTATCCACTCCAGTCGCACAGCGTCATAGGAACGCGCCGCGCAAAGGATCATGGGATATGTAGTTTCCCAACCCGTTCAGTATCGAAGAGCAGGCAGTGATTTACCAGCGGTCGGGGGAATCGTGACATTATGAATCCGAAACCGGTCCCAGGATGCTTGTTTCCGGTCCAGGGAAGACATGGCTTGGCAGTTCGGACTGGACTGTTCCCATGAGGCACAGGGTCAGACTGATTTGCATATAGCCATGTCTGAACTGGGGTGGCTGAATGAATTAAAGAATGGTGATGGATTATGCCCAGATCAGTTGACTGGGGGTGAGTGTTTGATTTGTTCTGGCGCTCCGTCCATCATCCCCTTTTGTATCGCTTTGTTCGCCCTAAGTGTGGCAGGGTACGCTCAGACGTGAGTCCCTTGTTCACTTGACCACTGGATTCAAGACAGCCTGGCTGATGAGGATTATGAATCCAATACCGGTCCCAGGATGCTTGTTTCCGGTCCAGGGAAGACATGGCTTGGCAGTTTGGGCTGGACTGTTCCCATGAGGCACAGGGTCAGACTGATTTGCATATAGCCATGTCTGAACTGGGGTGGCTGAGTGAACTAAAGAATGGTGATGGATTATGCCCAGATCAGTTGACTGGGGGTGAGTGTTTGATTTGTTCAGGCGCTCCGTCCATCATCCCCTTTTGTATCATTTTGTTCGCCCTAAGTGAGGCAGGGTATGCTCAGACGTGAGTCCCTTGTTCACTTGCCACTGGATTCAAGACAGCCTGGCTGATGAGGATTATGAATCCGAAACCGGTCCCAGGATGCTTGTTTCCGGGCCAGGGAAGACATGGCTTGGCAGTTCGAGCTGGACTGTTCCCATGAGGCACAGGGTCAGACTGATTTGCATATAGCCATGTCTGAACTGGGGTGGCTGAATGAACTACAGAATGGTGATGGATTATGCCCAGATCAGTTGACTGGGGGTGAGTGTTTGATTTGTTCAGGCGCTCCGTCCATCATCCCCTTTTGTATCATTTTGTTCGCCCTAAGTGAGGCAGGGTATGCTCAGACGTGAGTCCCTTGTTCACTTGCCACTGGATTCAAGACAGCCTGGCTGATGAGGATTATGAATCCGAAACCGGTCCCAGGATGCTTGTTTCCGGGCCAGGGAAGACATGGCTTGGCAGTTCGGGCTGGACTGTTCCCATGAGGCACAGGGTCAGACTGATTTGCATATAGCCATGTCTGAACTGGGGTGGCTGAGTGAACTAAAGAATGGTGATGGATTATGCCCAGATCAGTTGACTGGGGGTGAGTGTTTGATTTGTTCAGGCGCTCCGTCCATCATCCCCTTTTGTATCGCTTTGTTCGCCCTAAGTGTGGCAGGGTATGCTCAGACGTGAGTCCCTTGTTCACTTGGCCACTGGATTCAAGACAGCCTGGCTGATGAGGATTATGAATCCGAAACCGGTCCCAGGATGCTTGTTTCCGGTCCAGGGAAAACATGGCTTGGCAGTTCGGGCTGGACTGTTCCCATGAGGCACAGGGTCAGACTGATTTGCATATAGCCATGTCTGAACTGGGGTGGCTGAGTGAACTAAAGAATGGTGATGGATTATGCCCAGATCAGTTGACTGGGGGTGAGTGTTTGATTTGTTCAGGCGCTCCGTGCATCATCCCCTTTTGTATCGCTGTGTCCGGTTACAATGACATTTGAATTCATTTGACAGTAGCACGAAAGTACATTTTAAACATTGAATACTTCAAAATAAATAGTGGCATCTGTTTGCACATAGAAAATAGCATATGATCGGAAAAAGGAGACCCTTAAGTTTAACAATGTGTGCGATCCAGTCCTGTCATATTTGAAAGTCCTGTCCTGCCCAGCTATGGTTCGAGTCCTAGGCTTGCTAGAGAATGGAAGGTTTAGGTGAATGAACTCCCATGCATGACTGAGGGTAGGATGGTTGGAGGTGTGCAATCTGAAAAGTGAGCATCAGGGGGTTGGGTCTGGTTTGGATGCTGGGTAGGTGGAAGCAGGGTTTTAATATGATTAATACAGGTATGCCTGCCTCAAGTTGTGCAACATGACATTGAAATAAAAAACGACTGAATCCTAAAAATTATAGGGTACACTCTGGCATGCAGTTTCAGCTCTATATTTGAGATTTTGGCTTGTCGTTTTCTAACATGGAGGATTCCAAGTAAGAACATAATGAGTTTCTAAATGCAGTAAATAGACAACGAATGGTTAAAACAGGCAAAATAACAAAAATGTTTAGTGTTAAGAATATGACCATGAAATGATTGATTGTTGCTGAAGAACCCCTCAGTCGGTACAATTAAATGTTGGTGCGCCATACGCAAAATTTGCATAGTCACGAATCCATTCCCAGGCCTTTTTAATCCACTATCAGAAACTTCCTGCCCACTTATCTCACTCTTGTAGGTTTCTAATTTCTCCTTTTGTGACGCTTTTTCCTTCTTTTGCTTCCTTCTTCCTTCCCTTTTGTTTGTTTTTCCCTATCTTGCTATTAGGGAAATGACTGATAACGAAAAATATGTGTCTTTACCCCGAAATGGGTGCCGATGGGCCCCATCGGCTTAAATTAAGCACTGGAATAGTTGTAAAGTGAGCTAACAAAGGGATTGCAATCCATGTTCTGAATTTAAACAGCAAGTCTCAAATGTTGGACCCTAAATCACCTCCAGTTATCTATGCAATCTCACACATAAAATGGAAACAAGGTATCTATAGTCTAACAGAGCTGTCAGAAACACCACTTGTATCCTTGGTAAAGTGGGACAGGGACAAGCTAGTTTCATTAGTTCATGCGAAGAGGCCTTCATTCTTGTAACTTTCCCTGAATACATGGCGGCAGTGATCTCTCACAACATAGGGATCCTGCCCTCTCAATCCATGCTTCAATATGACCAACTACACTTTCTGCTGCTTGCTGAGGAGAACCAATCCAAGGGAAAAGTATTAACAGATTCAGGAATCCAACAACCAAATGCTATCCAATTACGTTAACTTGAGCCCCCCTCCTTCAAAAGGGAAAAATTGATGGCACAATCGTTCTTAGGTAATGCGGTGAGAATCTGGAACTCGCTTCCTCCTTCGCTCCGTGCCATCACCTCCATCCAGATCTTCAAAGCGGACCTCAAATCTCTTTTATTCCAAAGACACTTTCAGAACTAATTCCCTCCTTCTCAGACCCCGCCAGGAAGTTCTTTAGTCATTGTAAATTTGTCACATATATTTATAATTTTGTTTGTACATCCTGTGCTTGCTGCGTTTGATTTTGTGTTCCGTTTAACTGCGTTGTTTTGATTCTATGGCCTGCTATTTTTCGCCAGGAAGTTCTTTAGTCGTTGTAAAATTTGTAATTTATATTCATATTTTTGCTTGTACAGTCTGTGCTTGCTGTGCTTGAGATTGTGTGCCTTATGCCTGCGTCGCTTTGATTCTATGGCATGCTATTTTTATTTGTTCCATTCCTGTAACAGTGCTCTCATGTAACGTAACTGGTTCTATTGTACAGTGCTCTGACACCTTCGGGTAAAGTCCGCGTTCTATAAGATTGCATTAAATAAATAAATAAATAAAAACGAATAGTGGTGTCTTCACAGTGCCAGTTGTCGCTGCTGGTTATTACCGCCTAGGATTGTGCTTGTAATGCATTTTTCAGTTAGAAACCTTTCACTCGGGACTTTCCCATTCTCCAAAAACGGTTCTGCTGTTTCTTTCTTCAGCCTGCTCTACATCAGTTATGAAAGATTTTGTTGTGGCCAGGAGTTCAATTGTTGGCAAATATTCCTGATGTGCATCAGAGTTTCTTTTTGTGGCAGATAGAGCATGCACGTAGTATGTTTGTTTCCTTTCTTCCACTGTGTCCACTATATGTTTTATTACCATTTTTGCATTGGGCCCAGACCCACTGAATTGATTGGACACGCAGTAACTTGCGCAGTAATATTTGTTTATCCCTGACAGATATGAAGGCTTCACATTGAATACTGAAACAATTACACATGAGTATTCGCCTATTTCAAAACGATGGCACCACCCCCCTTGCAAAATAAAGTTTGACTTTCTCAAACTGAGCTTTACCATAACTCTCTTCTGTTACGTTGACTGGTAATTAGCGTATTTTAACGACTTCTAAACTTTGAAATAACCTACCATTTTATTTTTGCGCTATTCAGATTTCGAAATATATATAATTACTCAATGTGTGTTCCATTAACACACTCGAATTGGCAGATGTTAATTTCTCAGGATCTAAATATGCCAGGGAGCACTTTAACAGTTGTAGAGGAAGCTCGTGAATAAACACTTGCAAATGTTGGAATCTTATGGGAAACTCTGATTATTTTGTAGAATCCATTTTCATATTAATTTTCAGGTGACTAAGATGTGCTCACTTTCCTCACCGTGAATTGTGTCCAAATTTAATGCAGCACTACATCTTCTGCTAAAGCCATTTTGTGAGCGTCCAGATCCGTCATTTGTGACCGCCATCGTGGGTAGTTCAGCTGTCCGATTTTCCATAATTCATTGTGCCCGCCATCAACTCTTTAAGCATTTAAGCACTAAACGTGTGTCAAAGGCAAGCCCGTCTACACCCGTCTGTGACTGGATGCCACCAATCATGCTGCCAAAATCGCAGTGAAGGTGAGATTAAACATAGAGGTTACTATTCAGAGTTCTTACTTGTCATGACCTGGGATTGGATAGCACTGAGCATGTTAAGGCCAATTCCTCCTCCTCCACTATGGGTGTGCTTCACCCCCTGTAGTTATCTCAAATTCCGTGAGCAAATTCAAGTATAAGAGAAGAAGAGGGTAAGGAGAGTGAAAAAGGAAGCCATACTCCTTTAGCTTGGTTGTTGGATATTCTGGACTGGATGGTTATGTCACAGCATCTTTCAGCATGGTTCAAGGGGTCTTCAGATCTCCACCTAGGGGAGAGATGGCACAAACCAGTAAAGGGACAACATACTCTAGGAATACAAATGTATTTGTCACACTTTTATTATCCGTATAGGACTTTGACTTACTTAGCGAAGCACTAATATTCTTATCTTTCTACTGGAATTAGTGTATTGTGCCACATACACCCCAGCGGACATAGAAAGAGCAGAGCAAAGTGTCTCTGTGAATTTATCATGGTGAATCATCAACATGCATACTGTAACTAGCCCCCACGCATACCATGGTCCTGCTCAAGAGCAGAACAACATATAACACCAATATAGCACCAGGAGAGAGACACTATGAGATCAGGGAGGCATAACTAACAAACATTGACTATTGGAAAGTCAGAGGAACAATAAGGACAAAGGAAATGAGGTAATAGAGAAGGGGGAAACACAACAAGTGTGAGGGGATGAATGAAGCCTAAGAAAACTGAGAAAAGTAGTTCTAACAACCGCTGTTGTCAGACAAATGGCTTCTGCATATGGTAGGTCTTTATATTATCCCTACCACTACTCATCCAGAGGTGCTACTCTGAGAGCTGGCCCTCCTGCAGCTGGTGCAGTGGAACTGACTGACCTAATTCTCAAAGTGTTGACTTTGTCTATGTGGGTCTGCATTTTCTATTGTCTTATTTTCTGCCTTTTCCATGTTTGAAGCCTTTGGGTCTTTTACAGGCTACTGTGTCTGATTACCTGACATTACTCTCCATGTTCCCAGCAAAAAAACAATGTCACCAGTCACCATTGCTATCCTTGGGGCCAACAGTGTTTACCACTCAATTCTCTTGCCAAAAGCGTCCTCTAATGCCTACTTGAAGCCTCACCCAGACCCTCACTTTTATGCTATCTTATGTAATATATATTTAACAGTTAAACACCAAATTGCTTACATTATCAACCAGCATCAATGTGACTTGTTATTTTTTAACAGAATCATGGCTCGCCAATGTTATTGCTTCGTTTTTGGGATTAGATAGTTACTCCTAATTGTAAAATCTTTAGAAAGGGCTAGTTGCAAAGAATCTGAAGCCTCGTGGTGACTATCTCACATTATCTCACTGATGGTTGAAACCTTTCCTCATCAACTGAATAATAAATTAGAAACTCTTCTTAATAGCATTGCACTGTCCTCTACTACTATGAGTTTCATATAAATATACATGCGACCTGACTTCACTGTCACAGCTCACACATCACTGTCAGTCTTATGCATTGATAAAAAACATCTGATGCCCTTTGGGAACTTACTTGGGGACTATGTTACTCTTTAAATAATTCTGCAAACTCTAGAACTAAACAAGGCTAACATAAATTCCAAATTATTAAATTCAGAGCTCAGCCACATTCCAGGACATATATTGGATGTCATTTTTGCCTTGGCCGAACTAATTGTAGTGCACAAAACGATTCTCCTAATCTGGCTTAATCTGGTCTAACAAACATGGAAGCACGTTTCTCATAAAATTAGCAAGGGACATTGTGGAGGATGTGACCTACGGGCTAGAGCAGTCGACCTCCGAACTGGGAACCAGGTTCGAGTTTCGATAGGGATGCTCAAAATCCTGTGATTCTGGCAAATCACTTAATCTCCCCATGCCTAACAAAAACAAGCATTAACAATGCAACGGTTTCGCCTTTGGAAAAGTTAAAGCTATTGGCATTGTAAATGACAACATTTTTATTTATGTGTTGGCTTTGAAAACCTAAATAAATGGCATTGTCATTTACAAAGCCAATAGCCTAATCTCTCGCAAATGCGACACCTATTGCATTTGCACCCACACACACACACAAAACCGGGTCACAAGCAGGCAACAGAGGCACACACAAAACCGGGTCACAAGCAGGCAACAGAGGCACACACAAAACCGGGTCACAAGCAGGCAACAGAGGCACACACAAAACCGGGTCGCAATCAGGCAACAGAGGCACACACAAAACCGGGTCGCAATCAGGCAACAGAGGCACACACAAAACCGGGTCGCAAGCAGGCAACAGAGGCACACACAAAACCGAGGGGGCAGGGAAGCAGCTCTACTTGATAAGAATAAATCAGAGATCTGGCAACGATGGGCGTGATCATGGAGGGAAGACCCAATCCACAAACAGGAGAGTAAGAAGCACTGCAACCAAATTTGCAAAGTAAGGAAAACATCAGAACCCATAAAATAAATGACAGGCTGACATTTTTTATGTAACCGCAGTCTAAATGCAGAAGTGTTTAAGTAAAATGTTTAATTAGTTAATACACAGGCCACATTATACATCTCTTATACACACAAAACATATGCCCTCCCAACTATTTTGCCTGTGGCTACCTTTTCAGCCTTGGTGGGATTCGAAAACTGGCCTGTGAGGTCTGGTGTCCCCCCGAAGTACAAGACTTCACTTCAAGCTATGGCTCCGGCTCAAGCTACCATTCTGATGCTCCTTTACATCTGGGCATCCCTCGGACCGGAACCCCGCCAGCCGCAACTACAGCTTTGGTGCTTCCTAACCTACACCTGCAGCCGCCAGTGCAACTGGGAGCGGCGGCCTCTGCGAGACTCCCGGTAACCCGCCTCTGCGCACCTGTGCGGCGACTGATCTCGGCGCTGCTGTCTGGGATCCGGGCGCAGCGTGTGATCTCGGCGCATTTTTTTTTGTTCGTGGTTGCAACGCAAACTGCAACACAGGGCTCGGAGAAACTAGGACCGGCCTGGCCTGTAAGGCAACATGCAACCACTGACTGCTTCTACCACACGGTACAAGAAACACAAAAGGCCGCTAAAAGATAAGAAACATGCGTGCGCGGCGTTGCCGCTGTTCGGTTAATCTACAAATTCACGGACACAGTAAGGTAGCCGCCAGTGCAACTGCGCCAAACCGGGCGCTCTGACTTACAACTTTCTGTTGCCTGCAGCTTAGCAGCGGGTGTTTATTTGCCTGTCCTCTTGTGTTAACGCAGGAAAGCGCCTTACCACCAGAAAGCGGGGTGACCCTGCGCTCTAGGTCTAACGTTAATAGACGCATTAAGCAGAGTACAGATAGCACTTACCATGGTCAAGTGTAGCGACCTCCCAGCATAGTAAGAGCCCCGAATCTACAAGAGATCTGGGCATGATTCGACCTCCTCCAGCAAGGCCAGGGGCTGCGGGCAATAAGGAGAAAGTGGTGTTGAAGGCATCTGCTCCAAGGTTCTCGCTACGTTGCTGTGGTCTTCGAGCCGAGGTGAGGAGTGGGGAACCTTCTGGTGCGATCATTAGCCCTGTCAGTCAGCTGGTTTTCGTGTTTGAACGTCCTGGTCGTAACAGATGCGGTGACTTTCGCCTAAGAATCATTGCGATCTGCTGGGGTCGTCTGGAAGAGTGGTCACCGTGGTGATCTCTGTGGTGACCGAGCGCCACAAGCAACAGTGGTTGAGGTGATCCGTTGTGCGGCAGGGGCTGTGGAAGCGAGGTTGCCTGTCTGCGTGGAGTGGTGCGGCGTATCTCCCCTTGGTGCGGTGCGGAGTGGGCTCCTCAAGGAACGCGGTTCCTGTCACAAAGTGCGCCTGAGCCTCAGAGCAGTGTTCGAGCTCGGCATCTGCGCTGTCGTTTCCTCACAGAGCCTGGATCGCGGAGCCGTGGAGACAGTATCGCACCTGCGCAGTCGGTTGTTTAAGCAGCGCTGGTGCCAGGGGAGTAGTGAAGTGTGCTCCGCACTGGTGAAATTGTTTTCTTCACAGCGCCTGAGCCGGGGAGCGGTGGTAGTAACACTGCATCTGCGCAGTAAAATTTTCCTCACTGAGGGGTCTGCCGGTGATGGAAAGATTAAGCGGCGCCTTCTCCTGAGCAGAGGGAGAGCAGTGAGGGCGTGTACCCTTCAGAGTCTCTCTCTTGCCTGTTTTCGCTGATGGGCACAGCTGACTCGAGTTGCACGAACGGGAGGGGGGCGGGAGAGGACACGGACGGCGGGAGGGGTGCGGGAGAGAACACGGACGGCGGGAGGGGTGCGGGAGAGAACACGGACGGCGGGAGGGGTGCGGGAGAGGACACGGACGGCGGGAAAGGGGAGGGAACGGGAAAAAACGTAACTCCGCCCAGGGAAAAAATCTCGGGAACGCCCCCGAATCTGGTCCGGCCTTGACGGACAGATCCGGCACCCAATGGCTAGCCTCCATTTATGGAGCTAGCCAATGAGAGCCGGGGGACGTTCCCGAAGTCCTTATTGTCAACAAAGGATTTCACCTGCGCCGAAAAGCTGCGCAGAGCGCAGCCTTCGGCAGGCGAAACCAGCGCAGCCTTCGGCAGGCGAAACCCAAAAATGAATGTGTCAGTCTTTAACACTTGGTGCTCATGTAAAACGCTCCGATACCTTGGGGTCTTGTTTGCGCTATGTAAAACTCCTCCCCCAAAAAAATATCTTGAAACCTGTTGCATTTTAACCACCGTCAGATACAACTGGAATCTGTTAGTTACAGGCCAAGGTGCCACATAATTAATACATCTAATGACTCAATAAGGCATACTTTATATATTTCATTTATTTATTTATTTGGTGTTTTCTGTAATGCGAACATGACCCTGAGTAGGGTGTCAGAGCGCTTTACATTTTCATTTCCAAAACAGTTATGTTACCAAGTCATCAGTTGTTATACAATGATTTAGAGAAAAAACATACAACTCCACGACTAACGTTCTTCATCATTTTAACGCCACACTCCTTGCAGTCCTGGATGACAGACTGTCAGTCTAGCAACAACAATCTGTGCATCCACAAAGCAGAAATAATCCTTGTTTTTCATGTGAGCTAAAAAAAACTTAAATTAGAACTTTGAGAGCTGAAAGAAAATGGAGACATGTCTACTCTACATCAGTTAAGGAGCAATACCGCTCTATAATGCTTATATATAAATCAAATATCAAATGCATATTTCACATCGTCTCGGAACTTCAAAAATCCTCTGCTAGATAATTCGAAATACAACCATCTCAAAGTCCTCTGTGATAACGCAGTCCTTTTTTCTCAGAGAAAATGTCTCCAAATCCTAGGCTCGATACTCCACTTAAATCTAGTTTGCACACAGGTAACCTCTACCTAGACTATTTTACAAAAAAAGCACAAGAATCTCTTCCAGGCCATAACTAATAGGCATCCTTCAGGATCCCCAAGGCACACTATACCAGCATGACTTCTAAAGACATTTTATTTTAGCAGTAACTGATATCCTCCTGATTGCGTTTAACTGCTTCTGAAAGCATGGTATTTTCCCAGATCCCTGTAAGGCAGCGACAGTGAGAACTCTGCTAAAGAAATCAGTCCTCGGATGCAACAAGACGAACAATCTTACCTATCTCATTATGCAAATACATGGGCAAATTACTGGAAAAAGTCATGAGCTTCAGGCCTTTTCAGAACTTACAGCCAGATTCATCAAGCGAAATGCGCTCGCAAGGGTCAGATTCTGAGAATCTGGCCCTTTGCGAGTGCAATTTCTGCATTTGTGATTCATCATCCCAAATGCAAAAATTGCTAATAAAGAATTCGCAAATATGCGAGGATTAGCATTTAAGGAATCTCTATTAGAGATTCCTTAAATGCTATTCATGAAACATTTAAAAATAGCAAATTCCCAATTTAGGCCCGCTATTTACCACTGTTAGAAGTGGCTGTCTCTAGTTGGCAGAGGTATACACTTCTGACAAATAGGGACACACCTTTTCTAGTCAGGGCAAGGGGATCACACACTTAGATAACCCCTGCTCACCCCCTTGGTAGCTTGGCAAAGCAGACAGGCTTATCTCAGAGTCAGTGCGTTAAGCATTTATGACCACATACAGTAATAAAGTGAATACACTACAAATGGACACGACACAGTAGTATTATAAAAATAAGGATTTTTATATAAGGCTTAGCACAAGGCCAAATAACGACAAAAATATACCACCATCTTAATAAATACTCTTGGAAGGAAAAATAATAGTTCAAGCACGGTTTCTTCTTAGCACAAAGTCTTTAGTATCAAAAGCAACTCTTCTTCTCTAAAACACAGTTCTTGGCAACAATGTAACCCACACGGGAGTCACACGACGTCGAGGCAAAGTTAATCCAAAGGTTCGGCGTCGACCGCGAGGAGCGCTACGTCGAGCCCGGAGTCGCACAGACCCCCACAACACAGTACCTTGGAAAAGTGAAGCACTCGATGATCAGCGGCGTCGAGATGTCCGGCGTCGCGTCTTCGGCGTCGATCGGGCCTCGGAGTCGGGGCGATCTGCAGCGGCGTCGACCGAAGTCAGGCAGGAGCAGCGCTCACGAGATGAAGCAGGATACGGCGTCGTCGATGTCGATGTTGCAAGAGTGAGCAGCGTTCACGGCGTCGAGAGGGCTCGAAGTCGATGCGATCAGCAGCGGTGCAGACACGAGGTCACTTGGAGCTGGAGCCGAACTCACTACTCACTGGCGTTGTTGCTGGCGTCGATCGGGCCCGGCGGCCGGCGTCGAGGATGCGGGACACTGGAACCGTTACTCACGATGTCGGGCTGGATTCGGCGGCGTCCGTCGGCGTCGAGATTGCTGGATTCTTTCAGAGGGGCTGGATTCACAAGTTCCAGCAAACAGCACTTTAAGCAGATGAAGTCCTTTAGCCCTGTGACTTCAACAGGAGACTGGCACTCTTCCAGCCCTTGGAGATTTTCTTAGCAAAGATTGAGAGTACACACACAGTTCCTCTCTCCTGGTTCCTTGGCAAAAATAAAGAAGCAATGCAGGATTCCCCCAACAAACAGCACTCTGGCAGAAGGGGTAGGCAGTCCTTAGATCAGCAGGCTTCTTGTCCTTGGTTCAGGTTTCCTTGTCAGAAGTGATCTAAATTCTTGGTTCAGGGGTCCTTCTCTTATACCCCTTTTTGGCTTTGATCCCTTTGTCCATGCAGGGGAATTTCCCCCCATCTTGGGTTTGTTGTGGGTGTTGCCAGGCCGAAGCACCTGGCCTATTCAATGTGCAGGGCAGAGTCTTCAGCCGCCCAGCAGGAGCGGAGCCAGCATTGTCACTGGCAGGGGCAGGGCCATCAAGTGCCCGGCAGGAAGTGGGCCAGGAAAGTCCCAGGCAGGCACAGAGTCATCAGCCGCCCGGCAGGGGGGCGGAGCCAGCATTGTATCAGGCAGGGCAGGCTATCAGGAGCTACTCTTCCCCTACTCTCAATGCAAATGTCCCACTCACCCCACACTGACTCATTCAGACCTCTGGAGCCACCCAGCTCCTGTCACACGCACACCAGAACCAGCAGAGACCGGTAGACAGTTAGACAAGAAAATAGCTACTTTCTAAAAGTGCTATTTTCAAACACAGAGTCCAAAAACCATCCACACAAACGGATGCGTTATTAAACCCTGAGTTCAGGGATACCAAACTCGACATTGCACCATGCTCCCCGAGCCCGCTAGGATTATAGCATTAATAATCCTGGCAGCCCATTCTAACTGATGGAGAGCAGGTTACCTTACAATAGTGAAAAACGAATATGGCTGTAATTCACTATTAGGACATGCCAACCTTGTCAGGCTTGTCCTACCTTATGCTTACAATGCACCCTGCCCTTGGGCCTACCATAGGGGTGACTAACATGAAGTTAAGGGAAGGTTTAGGGACTGGCAAGTAGGTGTACTTGCGCAGTCTGCGTGACAGTACCAGACTGCACGTGGTCTAGCAATGGTAGACCTTCAGACATACTTTTACTAGGCCGCTCTTGTGGGTGGCACAACACGTGCTGCAGGCCCACTAGCAGCATTTGTATTTACAAGCCCTGGCACTCCTGGTGCACTCTACTAGGGACTGACAGTAAACCAAATAAGCCAAACATGGAATTCAATCAATACAGCAATTTCACATAGGGAGCACTTGCACTGTGGCACTGATCAGCAGTGGCACAGTGCCCAAAGCAATATACCAGCAAAAACATCGTAAACAGAGGAGGCAAACAGAAAAAAATGGAGGAGAGACTCATGCCAATGATGCCAGGTCTAACACGTGTCCCCTCCAGCTGAAATGTGGGGAGAACTACCCTTACCCTAGGGAGTCCTCATCACTAAGGCGGAAAAATCTGGACAGACCATCAGCATTGGCGTGATCTGTGCCAGGGCGGTGTTCCACCGTGAAGTCCATCCCCTGTAGGGAAATGGACCACCTCAACAGCTTTGGATTCTCACCCCTCATCTGCATCAACCATCTGAGGGGCCTGTGGTCTGTCTGAACCCGGAAGTGAGTCCCAAACAGGTAGGGTCTTAGCTTCTTCAGCGCCCAGACCACAGCAAATGCTTCTCTCTCTATCGCACTCCACCTCTGTTCCCTGGGAAGTAACCTCCTACTGATGAAGGCTACAGGTAAGTCTCGGCCCTCTTCATTCACCTGAGCTAGAACAGCCCCCACGCCATGCTCTGAAGCGTCCGTCTGGACAACAAATTCTTTAGAAAAGTCGGGTGCCTGGAGTATGGGTGCTGTGCACATTGCAGGTTTCAGGGTGTCAAAGGCCGTCTGACAGGCGTCAGTCCAGATCACAAGTCGTGGCTGCTTCCTGGAAGTCAGCGAAGTCAAGGGGTGCACAATGTTACCATAATCCTTGACGAACCTCCTGTAATAACCCGTGAGACCCAAGAAGGCTCTCACCTGAGTCTGGGTTTTGGGCGGTGCCCATGCCAGGATGGTATCAATCTTGGGTTGCAGGGGGGCCACCTTGCCGCTCCCTACTTGGTGCCCCAAGTACACCACTGAACCCTGCCCAATCTGGCACTTACTGGCTTTGATTGTGAGGCCTGCTCTGCGCAGGGCCAACAACACTTCCTGGAGGTGGTGCAAGTGTTCCTCCCAGCTGGCGCTGAACACTGCGATGTCGTCCAGGTAGGCGGCACTGAAATCCTCCAGTCCAGCCAAGACCTGGTTGACCAACCTCTGGAAGGTGGCAGGGGCATTCTTCATCCCAAAGGGCATAACCCGGAATTGGTAGTGCCCATCTGGTGTGGAGAATGCTGACCTCTCTTTTGCCCCATCAGTCAAGGCGATCTGCCAGTACCCAGACGTTAGATCAAACGTACTAAGGTACCGGGCAGCCCCTAACCGATCTATGAGCTCATCAGCTCTGGGGATGGGGTGCGCGTCAGTCTTGGTGACTGAATTGAGTCCTCGGTAATCCACACAGAACCGAAGCTCCGGTGAAGCACCAGGCGCTGCAGCCTTTGGGACCAAGACCACTGGGCTGGCCCAAGGCGGGCTAGAGGACTCAACCACCCCTAATGCAAACATTTTGGAGACCTCCTCCTTGATGTATGCTCTGACCTTGTCAGTCACTCTGTAAGCCTTATGCTTCACAGGAGTGCTGTCCCCGGTGTCCACATCATGGACACACCACTGAGTGACACCAGGAATCAAGGAAAACAGATCAGGGAATTGTCCCAACAATTGGCGACAATCCTGCTGCTGTTCAGGGGTCAGCGTGTCAGAGAGGACAACACCATCCACTGACCCATCTTGCTCTTTTGCAGACAGGAGGTGAGGAAGAGGCTCACTCTCCTCCTCCATTCCAGCATCTGTAGCTAGGAGCATGCCCACTTCGGACCTTTCTAAGTGGGGCTTCAAACGGTTGACATGCAGGACCCGCAAGGGGTTCCTGGGAGACTTCAAGTCCACCATGTAGGTGACATCGCTCTTTTTCTCCACAACCTCAAATGGTCCAGTCCACCTGTCCTTGAGCGCACAAGGTTCCACAGGGGACATAACCCAAACTTTCTGTCCAGGCTGAAGCTCTACCAGAGTGGCCTTCTGGCCGTACCACCGCTTCATCTCCTCCTGGCTGGTCTCCAGATTTGCCTGAGCAAGATCTCTGAAGCGCCTAGTCTGGTTCCTAAAGGCCAGCATGTAACTGTATACATCTTGGGGAGGTTTCCTGGGAGATTGCTCCCAGCCTTCTTTGACCAGACTCAAAGGTCCTCTTACCGGGTGACCATACAAGAGCTCAAAGGGGCTAAACCCTAGAGACTTTTGTGGCACCTCACGGTAAGCAAACAACAGGCATGGCAAGAGGACGTCCCATTTACGCCTCATTGGTTCTTCAAGACCCATAATCATGCCTTTAAGGGTACGGTTGAATCTTTCAACCAACCCATTACCTTGAGGGTGGTAAGGAGTGGTGAATTTGTAGGTTACCCCACACTCCTTCCACAGAGACTTCATATAGTTGGAAATGAAGTTGGTGCCCCGGTCTGACACCACCTCTTTGGGGAACCCCATTCGGGAAAAAACACCCATCAGTGCCCGCCCCACCACGGGGGCCGTCACTGTTCTGAGAGGGATGGCTTCCGGGTACCGTGTGGCATGGTCCACCAAGACCAGGATGAACCTGTTGCCCAGGGCTGTCTTGGGGTCCAGGGGCCCAACAATGTCAATCCCCACCCGGTCAAAGGGGGTACTGACCACGGGAAAAGGTTGGAGGGGAGCCTTCTGCTTCCGCCCGCTTTTCCCACTTGCCTGGCAAGTTTGACAGGTCTTGCAATGGATATCTGTATCCCTTCACATCTGAGGCCAATAAAAATGGGTGACAAGCCTGTCATAGGTCTTGTCCTGCCCCAGATGTCCAGCTAAAGGAACGTCATGAGCCAAACCCAGTAGGAAGGCTCTGAAGCGCTGGGGTACCACCAGCACACGGGCTGACCCAGGCTCAGCAGCCTTAGGCTCGCTATACAGGAGGTCGTTCTCCCAGTAAACAAAATGTGACCCTGACTGATCACCTGAGGTTTGGGCTGAGGCCTGCTGCCTCATACCCACAAGAGAAGGGCACACTTTCTGTTCTGCACAGAATTCTTCCCTGGAGAGGGACCACCATCCTGCTGCCAGTGGGTCAGCTCGGGCAGGTCTCCCAGTTCAGCAACTTGTTCACCTGTGGGTTCCAGGGCATACCCCTCAAGGTCTGCCTCCTCCTGGACCACGGGAACTACGGGGGCCGGTTTCCCGCGCCCCCTGCCTCTTCTCTTCACAGCTGGGTCCTGGGCCATACTTTCAGGCTCCAGAACCCCATCAACACCCTTACTTGCTGTCATCGATCGAGTGGTTGCACACACCCACTCTGGCACACCCAACATTTTCAAATGTGTCTCCCTCTCCACCTTAGCCCAAGGGGAGTCTTCTAAATCATTGCCCAGGAGACAATCAACAGGCATGGCGGGCCTTACAGCAACTTGAAGAGTACCTGAAACTCCCCCCCATTCAAAGGAAACTTGAGCTACCTCACACTCTCTCTGGGAGTTGTCAGCAGCTATCACAGGGTAGAATGCGTGGGGAACAACCTGCTCTCTGGACACCAAGTGACACTTGACAGCTGTCACACTCGCTCCGGTGTCTCTGAGAGCTTCCACTCTATGGCCATTAATGGTCACCCACTGCCTATATTTCTTAGTGTTACTAGGCAGAGGGGGTGGAGGGACCAATTCCATGTCTCCTAGAGAGACAAGGGACATCTCTGCGGGACCCTCCCCACCATGGGCAACCATCTCCTCCCCTCCCAGGGCTACACTCGCCAACTGACGGGGGGCGGCACGTGGTGGTGCACTGGGTGGTGCACTAGAGTTCTTCAAGGGACACTGGGGATCATAAAACCGGTGTCCCACCTGCTTACAAGCGAAGCAGGTCATTGGGCCCCTACGAACAGGTCTACCTGTCGGGGGCCTCTGATTTCTTCTCTGGGGGAGGCTGGGAACCCTTCCCTTGGTTCCCTTGGGGATTACTTTGGGGCCCTTTCTGGAACTCCCTCTGTTTACCCTTGTCCCCCCACTCTTCTGCTGGGGACCCTGCCCACCCTTGGCTGAGTCTCCCACTGGACCCTTGTGGACCCTGGTACTGACCCAGCTGTCCGCCTCCTCAGCAAGTTTTCTAGGGTTAGATATCTTGCTATCAATAAGGTGCTGGCGCAGCTCTGGAAAACAGTTATTAGACAAGTGCTCCCAAGCAAACAAATCATAAAGAGCATCATAACTTTCCACTTTGCTGCCCTTTACCCAACCATCCATGGCTCTGCAAAAATATGACACATATTCCACCCACGTGGTACCAGGCAACTTCTTACATTCTCTAAAGGCCTGTCTGTACTTTTCTGGGGTTAGGCCATACCTTAACATTAAAGCCTCCTTCATATGAGCATAAGACATCCTATCCTCAACAGGCATGTCTAACAGGGTATCTCTTCCCTCATTCACAAAGCGACCCCACAACCCCGCTCCCCAATCCTTCTCAGGGACCCGGTGGGCCAACAATGCTAACTCATATGCTTTAAACCATTGACCAATATCCTCATTCTTCTGAAAATCTTTGATCACATCTTTGGGAAAATAAAACCTACTTTCTGCAGGCACAGATGGGATGCTGCCACCAGAGGGATTCAATTCTAACTCTTTAGCTTTGAGCTCCAACTCCCTCATCCTGGTATCACGCTCAAAAGCTAACTTCTCTCTTTCAAACTCTAACCTTTTGATCTCCAGATCAGCTTCTCTCCTGCCTCTTGCATTCTCTTTTTCCAACTGCCCATTTATCTTAAGTTTTGCCATTTCCATGTTGTAAGCTCGCTCTTTCTCCCTTTCTTCTCTTTCGTCAGGAGAAAGACCCTTGGAGGAAACACTGCTGCCAGGAGAGGACACATGACCATTCACTGGTACTTCCTCTTCCCCTTCCCCTGGCGGTACCACCACCGCATCAGAGGGATCTCTGGATTCCAACCAGGCCTCCAAAGCTTTGAGATATTCCTCCTTCGCTGAGATGCCTTTGGTAGGGACTTTACATTTCTTGCAAAAGGATTTCAGCTCCTTTAACTTGTAATCCTTTATCTTACTCCTATCAAATTCCTCCACAACAACAGGGGCAGTGACTCCGGCATCACTCATGGTCAAAACTGGCAGTTTCAAAAATCAAGCTTCAGGGAAGCGGAGAACAAAGATAGAATATCCAACCAAAACAGATTGTGGCTGCGCTATGGTCTGCTTTCACTATGTAGCGTACACTAATCACTGCACATGGGTCATAAATGCAAAGTTCAAATCCCACCGCTGACCCACCAATGTTAGAAGTGGCTGTCTCTAGTTGGCAGAGGTACACACTTCTGACAAATAGGGACACACCTTTTCTAGTCAGGGCAAGGGGATCACACACTTAGATAACCCCTGCTCACCCCCTTGGTAGCTTGGCAAAGCAGACAGGCTTATCTCAGAGGCAGTGTGTTAAGCATTTATGACCACATACAGTAATAAAGTGAATACACTACAAATGGACACGACACAGTAGTATTATAAAAATAAGGATTTTTATATAAGGCTTAGCACAAGACCAAATAACGACAAAAATATACCACCATCCTAATAAATACTCTTGGAAGGAAAAATAATAGTTCAAGCACGGTTTCTTCTTAGCACAAAGTCTTTAGTATCAAAAGCAACTCTTCTTCTCTAAAACACAGTTCTTGGCAACAATGTAACCCACACGGGAGTCACACGACGTCGAGGCAAAGTTAATCCAAAGGTTTGGCGTCGACCGCGAGGAGCGCTACGTCGAGCCCGGAGTCGCACAGACCCCCACAACACAGTACCTTGGAAAAGTGAAGCACTCGATGATCAGCGGCGTCGAGATGTCCGGCGTCGCGTCTTCGGCGTCGATCAGGCCTCGGAGTCGGGGCGATCTGCAGCGGCGTCGACCGAAGTCAGGCAGGAGCAGCGCTCACGAGATGAAGCAGGATACGGCGTCGTCGATGTCGATGTTGCAAGAGTGAGCAGCGCTCACGGCGTCGAGAGGGCTCGAAGTCGATGCGATCAGCAGCGGTGCAGACACGAGGTCACTTGGAGCTGGAGCCGAACTCACTACTCACTGGCGTTGTTGCTGGCGTCGATCGGGCCCGGCGGCCGGCGTCCAGGATGCGGGACACTGGAGCCGTTACTCACGATGTCGGGCTGGATTCGGCGGCGTCCGTCGGCGTCGAGATTGCTGGATTCTTTCAGAGGGGCTGGATTCACAAGTTCCAGCAAACAGCACTTTAAGCAGATGAAGTCCTTTAGCCCTGTGACTTCAACAGGAGACTGGCACTCTTCCAGCCCTTGGAGATTTTCTTAGCAAAGATTGAGAGTGCACACACAGTTCCTCTCTCCTGGTTCCTTGGCAAAAATAAAGAAGCAATGCAGGATTCCCCCAACAAACAGCACTCTGGCAGAAGGGGTAGGCAGTCCTTAGATCAGCAGGCTTCTTGTCCTTGGTTCAGGTTTCCTTGTCAGAAGTGATCTAAATTCTTGGTTCAGGGGTCCTTCTCTTATACCCCTTTTTGGCTTTGATCCCTTTGTCCATGCAGGGGAATTTCCCCCCATCTTGGGTTTGTTGTGGGTGTTGCCAGGCCGAAGCACCTGGCCTATTCACTGTGCAGGGCAGAGTCTTCAGCCGCCCAGCAGGAGCGGAGCCAGCATTGTCACTGGCAGGGGCAGGGCCATCAAGTGCCCGGCAGGAGGTGGGCCAGGAAAGTCCCAGGCAGGCACAGAGTCATCAGCCGCCCGGCAGGGGGGCGGAGCCAGCATTGTATCAGGCAGGGCAGGCTATCAGGAGCTACTCTTCCCCTACTCTCAATGCAAATGTCCCACTCACCCCACACTGACTCATTCAGACCTCTGGAGCCACCCAGCTCCTGTCACACGCACACCAGAACCAGCAGAGACCGGTAGACAGTTAGACAAGAAAATAGCTACTTTCTAAAAGTGCTATTTTCAAACACAGAGTCCAAAAACCATCCACACAAACGGATGCGTTATTAAACCCTGAGTTCAGGGATACCAAACTCGACATTGCACCATGCTCCCCGAGCCCGCTAGGATTATAGCATTAATAATCCTGGCAGCCCATTCTAACTGATGGAGAGCAGGTTACCTTACAATAGTGAAAAACGAATATGGCTGTAATTCACTATTAGGACATGCCAACCTTGTCAGGCTTGTCCTACCTTATGCTTACAATGCACCCTGCCCTTGGGCCTACCATAGGGGTGACTAACATGAAGTTAAGGGAAGGTTTAGGGACTGGCAAGTAGGTGTACTTGCGCAGTCTGCGTGACAGTACCAGACTGCACGTGGTCTAGCAATGGTAGACCTTCAGACATACTTTTACTAGGCCGCTCTTGTGGGTGGCACAACACGTGCTGCAGGCCCACTAGCAGCATTTGTATTTACAAGCCCTGGCACTCCTGGTGCACTCTACTAGGGACTGACAGTAAACCAAATAAGCCAAACATGGAATTCAATCAATACAGCAATTTCACATAGGGAGCACTTGCACTGTGGCACTGATCAGCAGTGGCACAGTGCCCAAAGCAATATACCAGCAAAAACATCGTAAACAGAGGAGGCAAACAGAAAAAATGGAGGAGAGACTCATGCCAATGATGCCAGGTCTAACAACCACGAAGTCAAACCTCGTGGTAAATAGCGAAAACTTAGAAAAATGCATTTTAAGTTGCATGTTACACACACACATGTCCTTTGGACATGTGTGTGCACAACATCAGTGTAAATTCACATTTCAGGGGTGCTAAGGGTGTCCTTTGGACACCCCTGCACCCTTGAAATCGCATCCTTATTTGCGATTAGCAATTTGCTAATCGCAAATAAGGAATGTGTAGGAATCGCAATTTATTTAGCAATTCCTACATGAATCCCGTTTTGCAAGTCCTTAATAGCGATTCCTTATGAATCGCTATTAAAGACTCGCAAAACGGCCCTTTCATGAATCTGGCAGTAAGTGACTTAATAAAAGGGCTTTAAGTTGGCTTTTGTCTGATCATGGCACTGACTAAGTTGGTCTTAGCAACCCTCATCGGCACACTGACAAAGGAAAAACTGGCATGCTAGTCCTCCTAGACCTACTGGCCGAATTTGATACCATTGACTACAACATCCTGCTTTAGACCCTGGGAGTTGCTGTCTCGCAGAGTCCCGAAGTGGATACAATCTTTAATTTTAGAGAGACGACAAGAGGTCACCCTTCCCTTGCACTAATCGAAGGCAGACAATGTAGACTGTGTGTGCTGGAAGGGTCAATTTTCTAGTCTTTTCTGTTTAATGTACACATGAAGTCCCTTACTCAATCACTCCATCAAATTAGATTACACTTCTATGGGTATTCTGATGATATCCAGGTCATCTTAACTTCTCTAGTTCACAAGACTCTTTCACTCAAAGGACAAGATGTTTTAAAGAAGCCCCAGTGCTTAATTTGTAACAAACGTAGTGCCGGGGGCTCTCGACAGGAGGACACTAGAGCTTGCACCATCCGTTGCCCCTGGCGGCACTGCCAATGACAGCACCAACACACTACTAATTATGACACTCTTAAAAGTGTGACCATTTATACTATTACAGGCCCCCAAAGCTATAAGACTGGCTTTGGAGGCAAATACTAATAATTGGAAATTGTAATGGAAATAATAAACAGAAGTTATTGTGCTTGTACCTAAATTGGCAGACAGTCATAATCCTCGGTGCTGGCAATTAAGTGCCGGTGCTGAGCACCGGAAAGCACCGGCACAAATTAAGCACTGAGAAGCCCTTCCTATCTATAGGGGATGGAGGTCAAATAACTTCTTCTAGATGAACCCGACCAGAACCTAGATTTTACTTACCTTTGCTTCAGCAGGCACAGAATGGAATACCACCTTAGGGCCAGATAGAAGGGGTAATCCCCAGTCCCTTCTATAGTGCTGCATTACATAAGAGTTCTGCTAGACAGCATAATGTCCCTTGAAGCCCAATCAGTAAACGTGGGTCACACTGGCTTTGCCCACTTTCGCCGCACCTCTTTGCATGATCCAATAGTGAAGGCTAATATTCTGTCACATTTTGACAATGCAAATTCTGCCTTGAAGATCCAGACAACATCTTACAAAACTGTAACCTGCTTTGTTTTATGTTGTTCTAATGCGCTAAGATGTATCTGCATTTGTGCGCTCTAGAAATACATTATAACATAATGCATTCATTCTGGATGTGCCGTGTAGCTACTGATTACCCCATCTTAGTTTCTATGCATGGTGAGAACAATTCAGTAGATAGGCCTACGTAATGCCACCTCCACTGAATTTTAATCGAAAAGGCCAGCTTTGTATAGTACTGTGCAGGACCCAGAAGCCATAATATGTTACTCTCGACTTTAAGGGTTATAGCTTGTTAGTTAATTGAATGCATAACTTACAAGTTATGCAGAAACACGTATTCCTTTGCCATGAACACTATAGAATAATACAGACTACTCTATACAGATGAGACCTGTTCCTATAATTAAAGACAGGTATAGTCATGTGGTATTTTCCTGAATTAGAACCAGACAAGTGTGTTACTTGAAGTGAGACATATATTTTAAAGTAAAAAATTAAAACCTAGCATGGGAATGTTGGCAAGGAATTTTAACCATGAAACTACTCTCAACATAATTTAATTTAATTTAATTGTGGGTTTATATAGCGCTAGATTCAACTCCCGGAGGAGTATCTCCGCGCTTCGACCGCTGGGGAACCCGTCCTGGCTCACCCTGAGAGATGGTCCCTAATGGGTATCTCTAAGGTGCGACCAAGCATCCCCGGCGGTCTGGGGGGCCGTTGTGAAGATGAGGCAAGCTAATGCCCAGAGTTGCCGAGTGTGGTCCCTGACTGGAGTAGGCACCGAGGCGAGAATTATCGAGCCCGCTGACCCTGGTCCACAACTGGCTTAACTCACTGCCTACCTTTTTTATGTATTTTAATCTAAGGGCTTTGTAACGTGACAGTGTTACTCACATACCTGTCGCTCCTCCACCTGAGACACATTCCCCTTCCCCCCAAACTGTCAGTCTCTGCAATTTAATTTTATTTGCCATGTTTTAATGCTGTGCACAGAACATGGATACAATCAGCGGGTGGATTTCTTCTGAAAGGCTTGACACATTGGGTCTATAATGCTACTTACTGCCCCTTTGGGAGTGCTGAGACTCTCATGTTGAGGTCCAAAGTCAGATACACCTGCCCGCTGTCCCAGTGTGGTTCATATCCCTGTTTCACAGTCTCACTGAAATTAACAAGCATTTGCAATGCAATAGGTCTCGCATTATTAAAGTTTGAGCTATTGGCATTGCTAAATAACAATGCCTTTTTTTTGTTTTCTTTTTAAAAACATAAATAAAAGGCATTGTAATTTACAATGCCAATAGCATAAACTTACGTCACTGCGAGACCTATTGCATTGAAGGGCTGTGGTGAAAAGTGTAGGAAGGTGGGGTCCATATTCAACAAAGCCATTTTATGTTTAAATAAATGTGCAAATAAATTAGCAGCTGCTTCCTCTTTTGTCTACAAAAATATTTGTGGATGAATATAAATAAAATAGATACCATGAGCAGACAGGGTTATGTAATGTACTACTATTGGAATCTTCAAAGTATTTAATTGGGAGATTACAAGGAATCCAGAATGCGGCAGCTAAGCTGGCCTTGATGAGACCTCGCCAGTCTTCTGCCTCCCAGGCCCTGACGGAGCACCACTGGCTCCCAGTGTTGCAGAGGAATCATTTTAAGTCCCTCTGTGTAGTGTTTAAGGCATTGCATGGATTGGGGCCCTTACAGTTGCAAAAACAATTCAGCTGGTATGCTCCTACCTGTTGTCTCCGGTCATCTTCGGCCAACTGGGTGAAGGTACCCCCGATTAAAAGAGCTCAACTGGGGGACAAGCCTTCAGTGTTGCTGCAGCAAGGCTTTGGAACAACATACCTTCGGGGTTGCAGCGAATGAATGATCTGTTGCAGTTTAGAAGGAAAATAAAGACCCGGCTCTATCCCAGAGCATCAGGCTAACTTACTTCCTTGTCACAGGCCTCCTGTCTCACAGCGTCAGTATACCTGCTGGGTCGCAGTGCCCTATACAAGAAGTGCTTATATTACATTACACAATGATAATCAAAATGCAGCGTGCATAGTGTAAATATGATAAAACCCTCAACTTGCATAGTGTAACATCGGACCCCCACGATATATCTATAATGTGCACCTTACACACTTATATCTATATTGTGTCTTTCATAATCTATTAGAACCCCAGCTAAAATATTCCCATATGAATATGAAATGGCGCAAACATTTTTAACATAACACTTCAAAATCTTGGGTATACTGCGTGAGTGTGATAAATCAAAGATATGTGTCTTCAAGCAGCTACCTCATGGATTGAACATAGAGACCAAAAGAGGCCATGCCGGTAATTATCACTTATGATGGAGAGGGATAGAGTGATTATTAAATGCCATGTTAATTATCTCTCAGCACTGGGCAACAAAGAGCTCACACCCAGTCAAGCGCATGCCTTACTGTGAAACTCTGCCACATAGTGTGTATTTCAAAGAGCTCTAAGGCTGCCCCTTCATGCAGCAACCAACAGGACTACATATCCCATAAGCCCCCTCTCCGTCACATCGAAACTCCTGAACTGGCCCAAACAGCAGTCAATAGGCATTGAAAATGTACATTGTAAGTTCAAATATACGTCTAAACCATAGCATGCACGATGAAACCGGCAGTCGGAAAGTTCAATGCCTTACGAGAAAATAGTCAAACAAACAAGGTTTCACCATAGTACTTTAGGCCCCCGAGATTGATTTTCATTGTATAAATGAATGTGAGCTGAAACACATCTTTATGCTGCAGGTAGCACATAGTCTCCATTATGAATGCACCACGCAGTTTATGAAAGTTAATCACTGTGCAGGGTCAGGGAGAACATTGCCTAAAAAATCCACATGCGAAGCAGACCTCACCATGTCAGCGTTGGCTAAGATGGTGTCCAGTCACCAGGTATCCAACAGATCAAAGCGCGAGGCATTACGGATTAGAGGAAAGCAAAGACCATGCGCTGAATGCCACAGAGACCTCCTCGCGTCGAGATCTCCACCTCCTACTCCGCAGTCATCCATTGTTGCTCTTACCTGCGGAATCCCTGGGGGCTAATCAGAAATGCACTACCATGCCACATACTCCAAACTGCGGTCAGCTGAGAAGCCCAAGAACGACTGGTGGTGCGTGAACAGTGCCGACTGCCGGCCTTGATGAAATATCAAAAAACATCCCTGCTCCATACGAAGAGGGCACGCACACAGAGAATGCTGATTTCAAATGCATTGCGGTGGGAGCGCACGAGACGCCGTCGCCGTGAGCGTGCCAATCGGCTGTCCCGGCGCAAGCTCCGAGTCTGTGTGCACGCACGAGTAAGAACGAAACTGAAACGCTGATACAAACAAATTAACGTGAACTGTTCACAAGGCGCGCGTCGTAATCTCATTCTGCCATGCTGTCCACGGTAGTAGCTCACGCACGCGCCCATCTCTTGTCTCCACTTTGGCTCGTTGTAAGCTGAGCTGACGACTATAGTTCTCGCAGCGAAAACGCGCTTCGCGCGCTTTCGAGCGAGACCTAAAAAGCAGACAGATCACATTGCTTAATGGAAACATTGAACGTATTCTTATTGGATGAGATAATTTCACCTTTCTACACATAATCACTTGTCATTGGTAGAAAGATTGGAAACATTTAAAGATGTATTTATTTATTTAATTTTATTTTGAAAGTTTTATAGAGCGCAAACAAGATCCTGGCGGATATCAGAGCGCTATACAGTCATTAAATGTTACTTATACATCAAAGAAAAAGAAGGGCAGATCAAAACAAAACATATGTAAAGGGGCGTATTATACAAGGACGAACAAAGTAAGAAGCGATATACAGTCTGTCTCGTAGTGTGAGACCGAGGGTCAGTATAATGCCAAGATTGCTTACAAGGGACTTTTATCCCGTACAGGTCGAGGATTTCTACGTACCATTATCATGTGAATTTGGCCATGAGGATGGCTTTTACTTCCTTTTTAAATGAGGCAGTGGAAGGGTTTAGTCTGGTTTCTGGGGGTAAAGCATTCCAAATTCTGGGTGCCATACCAGAAAAGGATCGGTTATATGTTTTTTTCTTATTGAATTTTTGAAGTTTCAGAAGTAGTTTTTCAGCATTTCTTGAGGGTCTGATCCCACCCGAGATTGTCAGCTTCTGTGCCAAGTAACTGGGGGCCTTGTGATGCATGGCTTTGTGTGTCATGCATGCTATTGGAGAAGTGTGGCTCAATGGTTAGAGCGGCAGACCCTGATGCATAGGTCTGGCCGGGACCAGGGTTCGACTCTCTGCCTCGGTGGGTCTTGGGCTCAAAATTCCATGGACCTGATAATTCTCGCCTCTGTGCCTATTCCAATCATGGAGTCCCACTCGGCAACTCTGGGCAATAGCTTGCTTAATCTTCACAACAGCCGACCACAACGCTAAGGATGCCTGGCCTCCACCTTGGGGGTGCCCAGGAGTGGACACCTCACAGGGAAAGCCAGGATGGGTTCCACAGCGGTATTCGTACAAGCGCCTTGAGACCCTTGCGGGTGAGTAGTGCGCTATACAAGTATCTATTTACAAGTATCAATTTACATTTATTTTCAGATGAATTTGGGCTTCCAAGGGTAACCAGTTCAGGGATTGTAGATCAGGGGAAATGTGGGAGCTTCGTTTAGAACCACTTATGAGTCTTGCTACTGCATTGATTGAGGCTCGTAATGGAGCCGTAGAAGCTTTGGGTAGGTCGCACAGCCGTGTTCTACTCTAGGGATAATTAGAGCTTGGACTGCTTGCTTGAAGTCATTGGGTGGTCGGAAGGGTTTTATTTTCCGCAGTGTGTGTATCTGGAAGTTTGCTCCCTTTGTAGCACTACTGATATGTTTTTGCATGTTAAGGTTGCTGTCCAATGTTATTCCTGGTGACTTTGCTGAGTCTACAATGTTATGTTATGTTATGTTAACCCTGTTTATATAGCGCATGGCTACCCCAGCAACGGGGCGTCCCAGCGCTGTGGACATATTAAGAACAGAACAACGCAGCAGGTGTAGATGAATTCAATGAATTAAATGGTAGAAAACAACCAGGTTTTAATCTGTTTACGAAACAACATGTGGTTAGAAGTGGTCCGAGCCACTAGAGGGATCGAGTTCCACAGATTTGGGGCCAGATACCTGAAAGAGCGGCCACCAGCTCTACTCCTTCGGATCTTGATTGTACGGGCAAGAAATAGATCTGCCGATCGAAGAGCACGCGTAGGGGCATAGAAGGAGCAGAGTCCCTGCAGGGTTTGAGGGGCAGTACCATACAGGATATTGTGAGTTAGACATAGGATTTTAAACTGGATGCGCTGTTTGACCGGCAACCAGTGCAAACGTCGAAGAATAGGAGAAATGTGGCATGTTTTAGGTAGTGCAAATAGAATGCGGGCCGCGGCATTCTGGGCTCTTTGTAGCCTGTTTGTCACCGTCATATTAGAGCCAATCGAGCATTACAGTAGTCTAGATGGGATAAGACTAAGGCCTGGATTATAATCTGACGGGTACAGGACTCAAAGAAACCGAGAATGGTTTTAAGAGACTGTAGGCGACCATAGCAAGTACCTGCCACTCTCTTAGCATGGGTTTCCAAAGAGAGTGAGTTGTCTAGCATCACACCCAGATTTTTAACAACCTCTTTGGGAGGGGGGGAAGTCCTAATGTAGGGGGCCACCAATGTTTGTCCCATTTCTGCGTATCCTTGCCTATAAGGAGTATCTCCGTTTTAGAGGAATTTAACTGGAGATAGTTCTGCGATAACCAGTTTGATATAGCCAGGACATCTTCCTGGAACTTGATTTGGTCAGCCCCTGTGTTCTTAGAAAGGGTGAACATAAGTTGTGTATCGTCCAATGGAGGGTTGGACGTTGAGCGCAGTAATGTGTTTGAGCCAATCTTGCATTTTGGGGATTTGTGCGGGTGGAGCTATTCGAAGGAATTCAGTCTTTAGGGCATTCAGTTTGAGATGATTTTCTGCTAGCCAGGCTTGGGTATTTCTGAGCGTTGTGTTAAGCAATATGATGTCCTCTAGGGTGTGGATCTTAAGGTATAGTTGTGTGTCGTCTGCGTACATGTGATATTGCATGTTGGAGGCTTGTAGAATTTCAGTGAGTGGTTCCATGCAGAGATTAAACAGTGTAGTGGATAGTGATGAACCTTTTGGGACTCCCAACGTCACTGGGACTGGTTTGGGCAAGGATTTATTGACTTTGTGTTGTTGTGACCGATTTTGGAGAAATTAGGTAAACCAACTTAGTACTGCCCCTGATTTACCCATTCTGTGTTCCAGGAGGTTTAACAGGTTTTCATGTTTGACTGTATCGAAGGCTGAGGAGAGGTCTAGAAGGATGAGTAAACAGGAACCATTTTGGTCGAGGATTTGCAATGCGTCGTCAATTATGTGTGTCATGGCTGATTCAGTGCTGTGACCTGTCCGAAAGACTGATTGGTGTTTGTTAAGGAGGTCGAAGTGATCGATATGCTTTGTTAGTTGTAGATGCACACATTTTTTCAAGAGCTTGGCTAAGGTTGAAATATTAGAAATAGGGCGGTAGTTGTTTAGGTCCGCAGGGTCTGCCATGGGCTTCTTTAGTATGGGTGATACTTGGCCAACTTTGAGGCAATCTTGGATGCAGTCTTGTTGAAGTGAACTGTTTATGATCTTGGACCAGAGAGGTAGAAGCAGAGGAGTTAGGTCTTTGACTGCATTTGCAGGAAGCGGGTCAGCGAAGTGATTGGCCGGGTTCAGGGCACTGAGGATTTTGCCAATGTTTTCTTCGGAGTATGTGGTAAATGAAGACCAGATTGCATCCTTTTTTCGGTTAGGCTTTGAAGTGAGTTGGCATGATGCAGTAGGGAGTGCTGGGGGGTTTGTAGGTGCGGTCTAACTTGTATGGCTTAATCAATTAGGAGATCATTCTTGATGGTGTCGGTCTTCCGAGTTAAGAAGCTTGAGAACTCTTCGCAATTTGGCTGTGGGCACGTTATGTCTTGTGGACGATGAGGTGCCTCCTTGGATTGGGTTTTGATAAGTTCGAAAAGTTTTCTGGGACGATTTCTTGCCTGGTCAAGTTGTAGGCTGAAAAAGTCGGCTTTAGTGCGCTTGATCTTACGGAAATGTGCATTTCTCTTTGTTCTGAGGATTTTGAGGTGATTGGTGGATGGCTCCGATCTCCAAGCACGTTCAGAAGATCTGAGTGAACGCCTGTCCTCATTGAGTATTCCGGTATACCAAGGTTTGGAGTCCTTTATGGAGGGTCTTTTTAATTGAATAGGAGCGACCTCATCTATTATCGAGGTCATGGCAGAAAGATAATGATTGGTGAGAACATGTACATCAGAAGATCCGGCAGGGGGTAAGAGTCGGTTGTAACCGGAGGATGGCAGGGTGTTGGGGTTGATTTTTTTCAGGTCTCTTTTCCACACTTTTGGTCTTGTGGATTGAACTGAGTTTAGTTTCATAGTTTCCTTAATGGTGAAGGTGATAATGTGATGGTCTGACCAATCACACGGTTGGATCGACTCCAGTTGAATGGAGTCTCTTTTAGAGATTATTAGGTCCAGGATCGAACCTTTGTCGTGAGTGGGAGAGTTGCAGAATTGGGTTAGGTCGAGGTCAACTAGGAAGTTCTTGAGACTGTTAACCACTGTATTGTTGTGATCATCCCAGTGGAGATTGAAGTCTCCGAGGAATATTTGAGTATTTGGTCTCCCCGTGTTAGAGGATACCATGTCCATGAAGTGTTCGGTGAAAGCGAGGTTCCCACCTGGAGGGTGATAGATGATGTGCAGAGAGCAGATAGGTTTGCCATTACTGGTGATGTCCAGGCATATGTATTCACAAGATAGGAAGGCAGGGGAAATGGCTCTGTTTACTGAAATATTACTGCGATGGATGCAGGCAATACCACCCCCGGACTGACCAGTTCTGTCTAGTCTGATGATGTTGTAATTAGGTGGTACTAGAATGTCAATGATTGGTGTGGAGAATTCCTTTAACCAGGTTTCAGTTACCATAATTATGTCTGGTTCTGGGTTGAGGATGAGATCGGCTATGTCTGCTGCATGTCTAGAGGCCGATCTGCAGTTTAGGAGTATACATTTAAGTTTGGGCGAAATGAGGGTTGAGGAAGGTTCCTGGGTGATTGGGACTCTTCTGAGGTTATTGTCTATGACTCCTCTAATGTTTGGTTTAGTGGTGCTGTGTGAGTTGGGGGGGATAGTAGGGATCAGCGCTGAGGCGGGAATGAGTGGTTTCATGGGGGTGGGATCATATGAACTCACCAGAGAGAGTAAATCATTCTACGAGAGCGGGTTAGAGCTTCTGATTGGTCGTGAGGAGTTATTATGGGAGGGGATTGAGGGCCAAGTGGGGCGATGGAGGTTCGCGTTGTATGTTCATTGATTCCTGAACCAGCTAGATTTGAGGTGTCTTGTGGCTCTAACTTTCCAAGATTGTCTTGAGAGATGATCGTTGAGAGCTTGGAGTTCTTTTTTTAATTTGATTTAGAGAGATTATGATCTCATCAAGTCTGGGGTTTTGTGCGGGTACAAATGGGGTGTGAGGCTGTGTTATGAGCGTGGATGTGGATGAATGCACTGAAGTCTTGCTTGGTGTGAGGTTTGTGGCGGGTGTGGGTGGAGTTGGGAGGGGTGTGGATGTGTGAGATGAGTGGGCTGTCGGGGTGGGTGAGAGTGGGGTATGGGGTTGTGTTATGTGTGTCGGTGCATGCAATGAAGTCTGGTCTGGTATGTGGTTTGAGGCAACTTTGCATGGGAAAGGTGGGGGTGCTGCAGGTGTGAGTATGTGTGATGGGTGGGTTGTGGGGGTGGGTTGCTGGGGTGTGGGAAGAATTGTGGATGTGGGAAGGTGGACAGTGGGGGTGGATGGGTGGGATGTAGGTTTAGGGAGAGAGCTTGGGGCCAAGGTGTTATCGGAGAGCCGCAAGTCTTCTATGTGGTAGTGGGGTGTCTTATTATGTCTTAAGACCTGAAGTACGGGTGATGATCTAGGTTGTGGGCTGTGTTTCCTATAAGTGTCAATGTTCAGCAAGGTTGCGGTGGCGTCAATGATAGTGATGGAGGGTAGGGTGTTAGCCACAGGGGCCTCTGTTGTGGTAGGTAAGGGGTGTTCAATATTTACTGGGGGTGTATAGGAGGCGGTGGCTATGTTGGGTAGGTGAGTTATGTGGATTTTGGGCATAGGGGTGATGGAATGTGTCTCCATTGAGATCACTGGAGTGTGTAGTGGAGATAAGGGGTTGTCGGGTAGGTTTGATGAGGTGGTTTGGAGTGAGTTAATGTGGGGGGTAGTCAGGGGGGAGTGGTATATGGGTCATATGCTGGTAATGGTCGGAAAGGGATGTTGTTGATGATGGCATGGGTGAACTGTGGGCTACTTTGAGTATTAGCGAAGGGAATAGTCTGAGCGGCTGTTTGGGGTTTGTACACTAGCTCTTTGATAATGGGGAAGATGTTATATAGGAGGTTTAGATTACGATCTGTGGTTTGCATGAGGATGTTTCCATTATTATATATGGTGATTGTTGCAGTCGCTTGGAAAAGTTGGGAGGGGCAATATAGATAACTAGGCCATGAGCGGTTTTCCTGGTGGAATAGATTGTAAATAGGGTTAGGAATGCATTCCTCCATTACGCTCTGCGTTTTGTGTAAAAATGTATGTCTTTGGTAGTATGTCCGTTGTGTAATGAGAAGTAGGAATCTGCAATGGGTGTTTTAGGGTATCGTTTTATAAGGATGTGTTTAAAACGTTTAGCTGCAGTTTTTGAGAGCTTGGGGGGGGTAAGTGATGGAGTAGGTGTGCGAGCCTATGCGCTCCATGGTATAATCGATACAGTTGGTGATGTGTTCAGGGGTGTGAGATGTAAGTGGATCTTGGTTAGCAGTCAGCGATATGCGGTGTGAGGTCGGGTTTAGGGATGTGGGTAAGGGGGGATGATTGGGGTGGGGCTTAGGGGGGATGGTTGGTGTGGAGGCAGGTGTCAACTGTAGAGGTGGCTAGGTAGTAATTTGGGTGGGCACAAGGTAGGGGGGAAGCAGGTGTCGACTGTAGTGGTAGTAAGGTAGTAATTTGGGTGGGCAAGAGGGGAGATCAAAAATCCCCTAGAATGTGTTATTGGCGTCTCTTGAGAAGTGTGCTAGGGGAAGGTTTAAGCGAAGGGCCTAGGGGTATAGTGGAGGTGGGCAAAAAGGTATAGTATTGGATTGTGAGGTCTATTGATGGACTATGTGTTAGCAGAGTTAATTGTAAATTCTGACCTGCAGTACTTGGGTAAGGAGGTTAGAGGGCGTAGGGAGTATGATGTATCCCTGTAGTGGAGCCGTTCCAATATGGCCGCCTTTGGATAGAGACTCATAGGCAGCTGTTCAGTCCTATTTCTTTATCCATTACCTGTGGGCTTATTGTTGTGGTCCTGTTTCACTTTCCATGAATTTTTGCTTCTAGTCCGACTTCTGTTGTTATAGATCATTTGTTGTGGATGGTGTTAGTTTCTCCTGGGATGCTAACAGTCTGTGGGCGGATTGATCTATATTGGGGGGAGTGCTTCTTCCCTTCGTTGTTGGCCATTTTGCTTAACTTTGTCCCCGGGCTGTCCTGTCAGCCATTTTAGTGTGTTAGTGGAATGGACATAAGGTCAATATCTTAAATACAAAAACAAGCGAGGTGTGATACCGTTATGTCCTTATTGTTGCCAGTTCAAGCACTGAGGTTCCAGCTCTTTGCCTTATCGTCTCTGGGCGTATAGAAATGGGCAAAAGCACCTTGGTGATTTGTGCGCTCTAAGCGCCGTACTACAACGAGCCGAAGGGGAGGGGGGGCTCGATGACAGCCTCATTCCACCACAGTAGGCTAGTTGCCCAGACCACCCCTCCCACTGTTTTAGTTCGCTACTTCGTCAAATCGTCAGTTCGCTAGTTTGCTAGTACGCAGTTCGTCTATGAAGAGACCATAGCGTACGAGCTCCCAGGCAGCCCTCACCTTACCTGCCGTCCGCAGGGCTCCTCCGCACCTCAGATCGGCTGACAGGCTCCCAGCGGGTCCCGCCTCTACATTTGTGCAGGTCGGCTGCGGCTGCGGTTGCGGCTCAGTACGGCAGGCCAGGACGTCCGCCCCTGACTCGTCCAGTGCAGTCCGCAACTTGTCTCCACTCGTTCCACTGCCTCGTAAGCGGGGATGGGGGCTTTTATTCTTGCCACTCCTCTGGCTGTGTCCGACGAGGGTCGCTGCCTCTCCACTCGAGAATCCAGCCGCCTCGCCCTCAAAACAGCGGATGGTCCGCTCCAGTCATATCTCTGTTCGCGATGATCGCCACTCCACTCGCCGACAGTCTCGCCATTCTCCGTGAAGAAGGGTATCCAGGTGAGCAGCGTATTCAGTTTCGAAACGCTTATGATCAAGTTTCTGGTTTCAGTTCAGTTCTAGGTATGCTACTGACAGGGATATTCCGACAGTGGGATCCCAAGTGCACGGAGCTCTTCCACAGAGCTCCTATCGGTCGGCCATCTTGCTCATTTGTTTAAAACTGGTACGACAACCACTTTCCAATAGTGAATTAAAGCATGAGTGTTACAGCCCGGTAACTCCACTACCAATTGCATCTTTTTTGATGGTGGTCGTGATGGAAACATCTTTTACCACGAAAACGAATCAACGCATGCCATTACAAAGCGGTCGTTACAATGACCGCGTTGTTACATCGCCTGCCATTACAATGTAAGTCGGAACAACGACTTGCTGTAGGGGGCAGAAGGTGTTGGATTTAAAATCCAACACCTTCCCTACTGTTGCACAGACTGGAGTTGAACATCTTTCCCCATCTGTATAACTGAGGACCGTTTCCATCCAGCCTAGATCTTCTGAGGAATAGGAGGAAGCAGAGTGCCAGTATGGGAAAGCCGGCTACGGCTGCATTTAGCGACCTCCAATGACTGCAGAAGCAACCAATTGGAGAAAGACAGAAGGATTACGGAGGAGCTTGGAATGATGTTGGCAGACTGTCAGCACAGACAACTGAAACAACCTAAAAAAACACCCAGAAGCCCTCCTCCATTATCGTTCTAAGAGTGATATAAGTTGCTTATAAAAACCAATAGGATGGCACTTCCGTCTTCAAATCAGAAGGAGGGCTTGATTTGCTTGGTCCTTTGCTGTTTTCGAATATTTGATAGTGTCAAGGCTCCGTAGGCGCTGTATGAGTTGTTGTCTTTGTAAAGTACATTTAAACAGATTATATTAATCAGTTTGAATGTAATTATATAGGGCATCCCACTATAGGTCAAAGACCACTCCGGGTCTGAACCAGCTGTTTCAGCCTTACCCTTCTGATTAAGCTGCTGGTGTGGTGCCAATATCTTTCTGTCTGCTTGCAGAGTGGTGCAGAGACTCTAATACCCCGTTGTGAGCTCTGCAATCGAGTGCTGCCCCCTTTATTTGTCCTGCTACCAGACTAGCCTCTTTTCGAGATATTGCGACTGCCTGGTGAGCATAAACTGGCTTACCACACCACCCCTCTTCCAGATAAAAGGACAAAAGACTGTTTTCGATGCTTAAAATAGAGCACTGTCTGGTTCTGGAGGCCACATCTGCAGTATTATGTGCAGCTATGAAGGCCTCATCTGTAGTATAGTTTTTAGTTCCATGGCTCGCATCCCCTCTTCTGAAGACCACACCTGGATCATTGTGTCACATTCACTAAAGGACATCAGATATAGTCCACGTTAGAGGCCACACTTTCATTATTTTGTTTCGGGACAGTGACATCACTGATAATACTGAGTATGATGGCTACATCTTCTGTTTGGATCCAATTCTGGAATAATAGTTTTAGAAGCCACGCCTAGAGTATTGCAACAGACTCTGGTTGCCACTTCTGGGGCATCACAGACTGATTTGGAAGTTCCTTTGAGTAGTGCATAGAGTCCTAAAACCTAGTCATGGTGCATCATTTTATTTATATCTGCAGGTGTGGTGTCCTCAACCAGAATATTGTGACTGTGTACACATGTCACTGTTGGATTATTGTATCTTGTTCTGGATGTCTGACCTGTTATATGTTGTCCAGCTTTCTAGTTTACAAATGATACACCCGAGTGGCATATTTCAGCAGCTTTGCATGGCTCAATTGAGCGCCACCAGATGTAGCGCTATGGGTAATAAATGAATTGCATCATGGGGAATAAATGAGCTTCACCAGAGCATATTTATCTAATGCGGAATAGCTGGGCATCACTGCATTGTAAGTGACCATGACAAGGACCTTAACCAAGGCACGTCACAGGTATGAATTTCCTGATCATGGACAAACTTTGAGCAGTACTATCCGCATATTTGAAAAGAATCAGCAACATTGTTGAGCTCCACCATGAACACAATTAAGTACTTCCTTGACTATAATTAAATGCATCAAGCCCATAATTCAGCTGCACCACAGGACATAATTGAGTAGGAACAGTATGCTCAAAGGGTATTGTATATCAGCACCGCAGGGCATACAAAAGGAGCCCTAGCAATATAGTCCAGCTGCAAAAGGAGCATAAGTAAGATGCTTCTGGTCAGAATGAAAAAAAAACAAAAAAATGAGCTGCCGCATTGGGCATACATTAGGTGCACCAGAGACCCATTTGAACCATAACATGGAGAGAAATTGACATGCACCAGAGTCATAAGTGATCTTCATTATGAGGCATATTTGACATGTACCTCCAGAGGCATACTAGTCCAACCATAAGGTGAGCTGCATCAAGAGATGACAGTGAGAGCTGTGTTGGTATATTTGACCACCACTAGGCTATTACTTGAAGCAGTCTGCAATATTTGAGCAGCACACAGAGGACTGTGGAACTCATCCATACCTACGGTGGCAGCAGGCTGGCGCATGAGGGTAGTACACGTGTTTTTTTTCTCCTGATTGGGTATTGCGGGGCTCAACGTAGGACAGTCACATTAACGTCTTGCAGGGTATTTAAAACTGGTGTTATTACTCCTGGTAAGGTATTGATAAGGGGCTTTTTGATCACTTGTCGACAGTGTTTAAGAAACCTTTTCTCCAGTGGGGCACTTTTCTTGTTGCTCTTTGCTTCTCTCAGGCACATAGTTTGATTTTTTTTTGTTAAAAATGTCTGTATTGGCATTTTCATTTATACATATCAGTATAGTCATACAAGGGCAGTACTCTTATCCATTGGCATCAACATAAGGAGTGCCATTATTTGCATACAGGTGCATTAGAGTCATACATGGTATATATCTGATTGTACAGCTTTAGTAGAATCTCTTGGGGCAGCTTGAAAAAAAACCTTTAGTTAGACCTGTTTGGAACTGTACCTGACCCGCGTTCCATCGCAGTCAGCCTGAACTTTGGATTTACCCTGGTCTCACGCGATCTAAAGTAACCTTTTAGCGCTATTGACTTCTAAGCACGGTTTTTGCATATAATCTTTAAAAATTCATTTCTTGACTTCTACTGATTGGATTTTTTCCATGTTGGTCTTGTTTTACTCAGATAAATATGATGTATTAATTGTGTTACTGTGTGTGTGTGTGTGTGTTTGTGTGTGTTACACAAATATTTTACACATTGCCTCTTTAGCTAAGCCTGACTGCTCTGTGCCAAGCTACCAGAGGGTGGGCACATATTATCTTTTAGTTTGTATCTAGTTTACCCTGATTAGAGTGGTGGCTTCTGCCTTGCCTGGGTGCTTACATCAGTCAACCAGGAATCCCAGTTCTAACCCAAATGTTGAGAAAGCCCTTGATTCAGGATTGAAGAGATGTGAGAAAGGTATCCGGTACTTGTTGGATGCCTTCAAGCTGATGGTGGCACCTGTTGCAGTAGGAATTAACACAGTGGACATTAAGGAACCTATTGGATGTTATAGAGCATATAGTTACTTCTACTGCATAGACTTTAGGTAATATGTTGTGAAAGATGATTACAATAAGAGAATCAGTGATGCAGGATTAGGATTGCTCTACATTACGTCCTACCCAGCAAGAGAGGAGTGTTGAAACTGGTACTTTCTGGGAAGAACCTACCACTCCTGGTAGGGTTAGGTGATTACACTCACTGTGTAACCTGTGCTCACCGTTGGGTCGCTTGGCACTGAGCAGTCAGGCTTATCAAAGAGGCTATGTGTAAAGCATTGGCACAGCACTCACAATAAATACACTGAGCATTACAAAAGAGCCTTCACACATTATGTATGCAAATACATCATGTATTTCTGAGCATAAATCACACATGGAAATATTGCTAGCAGTACTAGCCCTAACAGTGTTAAAATGACATCTGTAATATGTACACTTGAGAAAAATCCCATTTTACCCCAGCAACCTTATACAGTGTGATAAATTGTCGGAACTGGGCACACCCTGGCAAATAACACAATTCAAATCCACAATTTTCTAAGGTGCATCCCAGGTCACAGTGATATCCCTAACTTGTGCATACAGGAATCCATAACACTTTTCAGCAGCACTGTGGGCCAATGCTGCATGGGTAAAACCAATGTCAAAACAGAGTATCCGTTACATAATGAAACAAACAAGTATAACAATACAGCTGCCCGGTGCAATGATTAGAAGGCTGTTCTCATGCAGCACACTCTCCCACACTCACACAGCACCATTACGTGGTGCAATATATAACGGCAAGTATGAAGCATAATAGCACACACACGGACTCTGCACCATGACGTGGTGCAAAAAAAAAAAAAAAAAAAAAATCATCATGAAACACTGGCGGATTCTGGCTTTAGAAACAGATTTCGGTGATCTATTTAAAGACACTCCAATCTTTGCTTACACCCGAGCCCAAAACATCAGAGAAACTTTATAAAAAAAAACTATGGAAGAGTGCACATACAGCGGCACCCGCCCGTGTCATCATTGCAGCAATTGCAATAATATAATAAAAGGGAACACTATCAACCATCCGATGAGGGGCTTTGATATAAAATTGAAAGTGAATGCTACATGTGACTCATGTAACCTAATCTACCTGCTGAAATGCCCTTGCGGTATGATCTACGTAGGCAAAACATCCAGGAAAATAAAAACCCGCATCACGGAACACAAGTCAAACATCAGAACTAAGAACATTAAGTCGAACATTGCCAACCATTTCGTTGAAGCAGCCCACAACATTGCGCAACTGAAGTTTCTTGTTTTGGAGATGGTACCTAAATCGGAAGGAAAAGACCCGAATAAGACACTTCTACAAAGAGAAATATCTTGGATCTACAGACTTCAGGCCATGAAGCCGCACGGTCTCAATGACCGCCTTGAATTTAGCTGTTATTTATAGTACCCATGTGGTACATGTTGCACGCATTGCCACCTGCTACGGCTTGATACCTTTTGCATGACTCTTTCACCTTTCCACTTCAACTCTGGCACTTTATTCACCTTTTCGCATACACCTACTCCACTCTAATATGGCCGCCACCTTAACGCGTCAGTCTCTAGTCCCTTTTCTAAACCTCACCTTTCACTTAACTAGCACATCCGGAGCACTCCGTTTGACTCCGTGCGGAGCACATAGACTCCGCCGTTCCCAACTTTGCCAAATGAAGACGCCAGCTTACGCGCGATTAACTTCCTTCAACCGTAAGTTTTCCACTGCCTTTGAGCATCCATATGTTACATCCAGTTACGTTTAACTACTAATGGTTGCCTCATCGTTTTTAGGCTCCCGCAAACTGGGATTCAACTTTAAGACGTAAGTCCCGCTTCACACGGGGCATCACTTACCAGTTTCGCAGTCACGTATTTAAAGCCTCATCACACCCCGAACATCCCGCTTTCTTTAACAATAAAGCATGGTCTATTTCACCGATTTCAGTAATTCACACTAAACGAATACCCTCAATCTGGCTCTTCACCGCTGAGTCTACCGCTAATCCACATTACGGTTTCCACCCTTGCACTTTCCTCTAGACACCCTCCACCCCGTTTCCAATAACACACATCTGCAAACTATATGCGCACTTGGTTGCATGCTATACTGTCAGATTCTATCATATATTTATATCACCAGCACTATTGTGGATAATGTTATGCAATTGATACTATATGTGTGCATTTGCCTATCGTTGATGAGCCCGTAATTTTGTATTATCCCACAGTGCTCCTTGAGAAAGGGCAATCCCAGCCCGAAATGCATCGGAGCTCGTATGATTAACTGAACTATCAACCAAACACCATGACTAAATGGACATATTTCTGAAAAATTTGAGAAGCTATCAAATTGAAATATTCTTTATTAAACAGTGAATCAACTATATTACATTTTTTGGAGTCGGTTGTCCCTTCAACCACGAACCACCATTAGTGTGCCCAATTACAGGGATGCATTTACACGAGAGGTAATGCACTCAACCCTTTAATCAGTGGTGCAAATGATATCAGGCAGGTCAGTTGATAATATGAATGCGGACCCCTTAGCACAATCCCTCCCACAAATCTCAGTTAACCCCCTCACTACTCTGCCCACAGGTTAGAGTCAAAAACCCCCAATCCTTACTATACAGGTGTAAGGCTGGAGTCGCACTTAAATTCAATGCATTGCGCTACACGCAGAGGACGCGTGATGGGAGGGAATGCTTGTTGTTGAACTCTGGCACCCTTACGCTCTTTGTTTTTAAACTGTTACTTGCCTGTTTTCACAGAATTGATTTTATCTTTTGCACTGATCGCTTGTCTCAGCCTGATTCATTTCACCTACCTGCCTCATCCCTGACGCCTTCCTAGACCGCATACTCCCCCTTCCATCATGAGTTTTCCCGGTTGAAGTGGAGGGAGGCGCGGTATATTTTCTTCAGGACTAGAGGTGAGGGGAGGCGGGGGATCACCGGCTGCCGGTCACCTGACCTGGGGCTTTAAATTCAATACATAGCGCTATGCGCAGCGGACGCGTGCTGGGAGGGAATGCTTGTAGTTGAGCTCTGGCACCCATACACTCTTTGTTTTTAAACTGTTATTTGCCGATTTCACAGAATTGATTTTATCTTTTGCACTGATCGCCTGTCTCAGCCTTATTCATTTCACCTAACTGCCTCATCTCTGACGCCTTCCTAGACCACATACTCCCCGTTCCACCCCGGGTTTTCCCGGTTGAAGTGGAGGGAGGCGCAGTATATTTTCTTCCAGGCTAGAGGTGAGGGGAGGCGGGGGATCACCGGCTGCCGGTGACCTGACCTGGGGCTTTAAATTCAATGCATTGCGCTACGAGCAGCGGACCCGTGCTGGGAGGTAATGCTTGTTGTTGAATTCTGGCACCCTTATTTATTTATTTATTTATTTAAGGTTTTGTAAAGCGCATAGTAACCCGTGAGCATCCCAGCGCTAACCTTACACTCTTTGTTTTTAAACTGTTACTTGCCATTTTCACAGAATTGATTTTATCTTTTGCATTGATCGCCTGTCTCACCCTGATTCATTTACCCTACCTGCCTCATCTCTGACGCCTTCCTAGACCGCATACTCCCTGTTCCACCCTGGGTTTTCCCGGTTGAAGTGGAGGGAGGCGCGGTATATTTTCTTCCGGGCTAGAGGTGAGGGGAGGCGGGGGATCACCGGCTGCCGGTCACCTGACCTGTGGCTTTAAATTCAATGCATTGCGCTACACGCAGAGGGCGCGCCAAAAGCGCGCCAAATGCAAGCCCGTCTGCACCCATCCGCGCCCGGCCAGGTCCAGGGGCCATGACCCCTAGTAGTTTTCATAAAAACATTCTTACTTACAGCGGTCAGACATTGATGAATATGAGAGGAGTCACAGGTTCCAATTGCCTACATTCGTTTACCCTTGTTAATAGTCCCTCTAGCTGTCCCCATTGTAAGCTACAACCTCACAGTCTGGAAGTGCAGGAGACTGGTTCCACACTAAAAATGTTCCTGTTAAACTGTCGCTCTCTCCCCAAACACGCAGTCAAACTGGCTCTCCTTATTGATGATCTCAAACCTGATGTTTGATTCCTGACCGAGACCTGGCTTCAGGATGAACCTGATCCAGCTGTCACCCAGATCCTGCAGCCAGGGTACCGAATAAATAGAGCGGACCATAAGACCAGAAGAAATGGAGGCCTAGCTATAATTTTCAAAGAGTGATTTAGCTGCCGGTCCTCCACTGAGAAGATACCAAACTGAGAAAGTATGAAGTTTTGCTTTGAGTTATCACCTACCAGTACATTTTCCGGCCTGCTACTTTACCGACCACCCGGTCCGATAGGCCAATTCCTTAATGCTCTCCCGACCTTCGTTGCTGATTCAGCGCTCCCCCAGCTTATTATACAGTATTAGGGGACCTTAACACCATCGGCGCTGCGCATTTTCCTGCTGTGCGCTGACTTTTTGAAAAACCCGCGGTTCATGACGAGCAGCTCGTCACCAGCGTACGAGAGGTGTACCTCATGACGAGCTGAGCTCGTCATCAGCGTCGAAGGGGTTAATATCCATTTGGATAACCCCTCTGACCACCTAGATGAAGATTTATTAACTAGTCTCTCTGCACTTCAAATCATGCAGAAAGGCTTTGCCCCCACTCATGTTAAAGGACATCTCCTCGACTCTGTGCTCAGTAACAACCAGAATCTGTCCGTAGGCACCCCCCTCCCTCTCCCGTGGACTGATCATTTATTAGTGCCCTTGGTATGGGAAACCATGGCACCCTTTCCCTCTCAGAGCGCCACTCTGTTGCTGAAAATGAAATGGTTAAATCTTTCTCCCAACCAATGGTCTACAATTTTAGCCGCCTCTACCCCTCCCTCTGACCAGGATCCTGAGAGGGCCAATAGTAATTTCAATCGCTGGATCCAAAATTCTTTAGACTCATTACTCCCAAAATAACCTTTGTATAAGAAATCCAAACTTAAACCTGTTCCATGGTTTTCACCCAGGAAACTTAAACAAACATGTAGGAAACTAGAACGGAGTTGGAGACAGAACTTAGCTGACGAGAGGAAAACTGTTTATAGAGAGGCAATCAGAAACTACAAGGCTGAAGTTAAAATCGCCCAATCCTCTTTCTATGAGGAAAAGATTGGTGCTGTCGCAAACTCACCTAAAGAGATCTTCCGCATTGTAAATTCCGGTACCGCCATACAGTAAAAATCCCCCAATTCAGAGGATGCACAAGATCGCTGCAACAACCTGGCGGAATACTTCTATCAAAAAATTAATCTGATATCTCAATCCTTTCCTTCCCGCCAGAGTGAGTCTGCAACCCCTGGCACTGAGAGACTTCTTCCTGAACCTCAGTGTTCGCTAACGGACTTTTCACTAATAGATGAGGTTTCATTGAATACCCTTATCTCTAGGGTAATCTCCGGCTCGCCTTTAAATCCTACTCCTCCACAATATCTCACCTCAATTACTGATGTCATCTGCCCAGTAATTTTGAACATTCTAAATGCATCTATCACCTCTGGAAAGGTACCTCCAGCCTGGAAATGTGCTCAGGTTAAAGCCCTTTTGAACAAACCAAATCTAGATACCTCCAACATGGCCAATTATCAACCTATTTCTCTCCTTCCCTGGTTGAGCAAGCTGACTGAGAGACATATGAACTCCACTTTAGTTCACTATTTGGAGTCCAATAATCTACTTCATGACTCTCAGACAGGATTCCGTCCCAAACCTGGGACATAGACGGCCCTTCTGGTTGTAACAGAAGAGGCAAGGAAACTTGTAGATCAGGGAGGCTCAGCGGCAATTATCTTGCTCTATCTCAGTGCCGCTTTCGACACTGTTGATCATAACATCTTGCTTGAGCGACTAAAGAATCTTGGAATGACACATCTGGCTCTTACTTGGCTTCAGTCCTTTTTAGAGGACCAATTCTTCCAGGTCTCTGAGGGCTCGGTCACCTCAAAGCAATGGTCGCTTAGTTGTCGGGTTCCTCAGGGCTCCTCCCTGAGCCCCACACTTTTCAATTCCTATATGGCGCCTCTGGCTGAGATAGTGCTTCCATTTGGCATAAAAATCATTACCTACGCAGATGATACCCAACTGGTGGTGGCCTTAAACTACCCGGAGGGTTCATCTTGCACTCTGGGCACCTGCCTAGAGGCGATCGTCGAATGGATGGAATTATCTCACCTCAAATTAAATGAGGATAAGACTGAACTGATGTTCCTGGGCAAATCTCCTTCACCTTGTATGGCGATTTTCTGGCCGTCCTGTCTAGGTACTATGCCTGCCCCAAAGCACCAGATTAAGAGCTTAGGTATGTGACTTGACAGCTCCCTCGGTTTTAATCTTTAAGCCACTAAACTCTCTGCCATATGCTTTGGCCTGATGAGGATGTTGAGGAAAATTCTTCCTCTACCTCCCTTCCAGGCGCGTAGGATTTTGGTGCAAGTCCTTATCTTGTCCCGCTTGGATTATGGGAATGCCCTATATTTGGGCGCCCCTCAGGCTACCCTCCAAAAACTGCAGGTGATCCAGAACTGTGCGGCGCGCCTTCTTCTCCAGATGCCTCGGGGGCAATCAGCGAGATCTGCCTTGAATAAACTTCATTGGCTTCCAATCCAGTCCAGGATACGCTTCAAGGCCATGTGCTTGGCACACAGAGCAATTTGGAAAACCGGACCTGCCATTATCCACTCTCTGGTCACTCCTTATCAACCTTCTAGGACTCTCCGCTCCAGCTCTGCCTTCCTTGCTACTACAAGGAAAGTTTGAAGATCCAGATGGGGTGGAAGCTCCTTTTCCTTAAATGCTTCCAATCTCTGGAATTTTCTCCCTCCTGTTCTTCGTAGGGAACCTAACCTACAAACTTTCCATAAACTCCTTAAAACTCATCTCTTCAGTGCCACCTTTTAATTTCATTGTCCTCTCTGTCTGTACGGTCCTAAGCGCCACGAGGCCTCAGGGTAGAAGCGCGCTATAGAAATTCAATTTCATTCATTCCTTCATTCAATCAGGGGCCCTGGGGAGAAGGCTTGAGTAACTATCGGGTTAACAGGACAACAGTCGACAATTGGGGGATTGGCCAACACTCAGGAAGTTCACCCACTTTACGCAGAGCAGAACCAGCTAGAGGCTTTCCCAGTTCAATCAAAATGTCCCCCAATTCATCCTCCTGCAGCTGCCAAGTTCTGTGAAACACAGGGGAGTAACACAGTCTCTCAACTGGCTTACGATCCCTCTCGGAAGTGTTCCTCAACCCAGTCACTTACTCTCACCACACAGACCCGATCCAGGTGATACCACCTGGTAACACGAAGACGTTGGGCCGGGTGAGGAGAGGGCAGTTGATTCACCGCACTGAGTGAAGGCAGTGCACTTTGTGAATGGGGGATGCAGCTGTCGCGACACCCCACGGGAAGTGATACACAACGTCTGATGCACGTTCATCCGAGTCGCACCAGACAATCAGGTCACTGGAACTGTGCTGTCCCCGCTGATTATTTTGTCACCAATCTGGATCGTACAGGTAAAAAAGGGGGCGGGCTAGCTCTACTCTATCGTTCCTGTTACAAGGTGACAATGTCACCAGAGCCACTATTGGATGCAGAAGCCATACATTTACGCATAAAATTAAATAATGTTGAATGTTTTCAAAGAATCCTAGTATATAGACCCCCTGGTCCGAGATTAGCTTTTACCGCTGCTTTACAAACCCGTATGGAGTCGTACTTTCACAAGGACTCTTTTACATTATTGGGAGATTTTAATTTTCATCTTGAGGCTATGAACAATTCAGACACCTCTAATTAAATGGATATTCTGGCTAGTTTTGGATAACAGCAAATTGTGTGAGAACCTACACATCAGGCAGGACACACTTTGGATGGTATCTTTACTAACAGTACCCATATTGAAGTAACCAGCGTGTTGCCCCTTCTTTGGTCAGATCACCACGCGGTTAATTTTATCATCAATATTCCTAACAATAAAATGTGTCGTAGGACTCGACCCCCTCTGAGCAAGGTGCGTGCCTGGAAGAAAGTCTCTCAACATGAATTCATTTCGGCCTTGAAACTGAATTTAACCTACAGTGCCGACCCTAACCAGGCCGCAAAGGATTACAACAGTTGGATTAGCCAGGCAATCCATCCACTGGCCCCTGAAATCACCAAGACGGCCAAGAAGAGATTGGTATCCTCTCCCTGGTACTCAGCAGAGCTAAAAACTATTAAAATAAAATGTCGGCTTAAGGAACGCATTTGGCGATCTTCATATAGTTTAGTGCATAAGACCGAATACGGCCTCGCGCTAAAAGAATATAAGGAAGCGATTCTTTTAGCTAAAACAGCTTATTTTACTTCTAAAATTTCAGAGGCCACCAACTCTCCCAAAGAGCTGTTTAAAACAGTTACAGCTCTGACCCGTCATCCTAGAGACACTGTTTTCACCCCTGACCGAGCTTTTGTTGATAACCTTGCGGTTTTCTTCCAAACAACGGTATATGAAGAGCTTATGAACTCTGTGGAGTCCAACATCACAGACCCATTCCAGAGATGGGAAATACAGCATGTTCATGGCTGCTTATCTAAATTCACTAGTCTGGATGAGAATCAAGTGGCAGATTCACTCTCCTTAACCAAATCAGGATCTCCTCTTGACCCCTGTCCTCCTCACATTTTACATTTAGCTACCAATGAGGTTGGGGCACTGTTGACCCCTCTTCTCAAGCTAGTCCTTAGTACTGGGACTTTTCCAGAAGGATGGAAATGGCTTGCATTAGGCTCATTCTAAAAAAGCCCTCACTCGATCCTTCAGAAGCTAAAAACTATCGTCTCATCTCCCCTTTACCTTTGCCCTCTAAGGTTCTTGAAAAAGCCATCAATTTTGAACTGACTGCTTATCTTGAAGAGAATGATATACTTGATTCCACCCAACACGGTTTTAGAGCCCGTCACTCCACTGAGTCGGCCCTAGTCATGGCTACCGAGGAGATTAGAAGGGTACTAGATGAGGGTAGTAGGACGGCCCTAATACTGCTAGACCTCACGGCAGCGTTTGACACTGTAAATCATACAGTGTTAATTAATAGGCTGCAGACCGTGGGAGTCAGCGGTAAGGCTCTGTTCCTTCTCTTCTCTCCTCTTTCCTTGACTCTAGAAAACAAATAATATTCTGGGATGACCTAAGATCGGAGCAGTTCGCCCTTCCGGGTGGAGTCCCTCAGGGCTCGGCACTATCTCCCACCCTGTTCAATATTTATGTTACACCGCTGGGAGGATTAATTAAAAGTCATGATCTGCGACTTATGACCTATGCTGACGACACTCAAATACTGGTGTTGGTCACTCAAAATGACCTTACGTCTGCTGACAGGTTCTGTGACGCTCTCTCTTCCGTGATGTCTTGGATGGTAAATTTCTTAAAACTAAACACCGAAAAAAACGAGATCTTGGAATTTGGCAAACAACCCTCATTTTGGAGACACTCTTGGTGGCCCCCTGAAGCTGGCACCTGTCCCTCACCGGTGGGTTAAGCCAGAAACCTCGGCTTTCTCATTGACAAAGGTCTTACATGTGCTCCCCAGATAAATCAAGTGGCCTCTACCTGCTTTTTTACGCTTAAGCTACTACGTAAAATCCTTCTGGTTATTCCATTTTCCCTTAGGAAAATGGTGGTCGGCGCTCTTATTTTATCAAGAATAGATTACTGCAATGCACTCTATTTAGGTGCAGGAGTGAAACAGCTGAATAAGCTCCAGTCACTTCAAAATGCGGCTGCCAGGGTCTTGTACCATCTACCTAAACATCACTCGACCTCGGCCAGCATCAAACAACTACATTGACTACCAGTCAGGCGCAGGGTGGACTTTAAAGCACTCTGCCTTGTGCACAAAGCACTTGATTGTGGCGGGACGGAAGACATACAGCGACTCTTCCCCCGGTATGTTCCATCACGCTGCCTAAGATCGCTGGATTCTGGGTTGGTTCTTCCTCCACTGACAAAGCGAGTCACATGGGGCGGGAAACATTTCTCCTTCTTAGCTGCTAAGTTGTGGAACGCTCTCCCTGTCTCACTTCGACTCCAGCCTTCGCGGACCATTTTTAGGAAAGCTATTAAGACCAGGCTTTCTTTGCAAGGCTAAAGTTAGTTATGTGCCTCGATCTGTACCCAGTGCCAAGACGCCCCGGCATAAGAGCGCTTTATAAGTACCTTCAGTCAGTCAGGTCACAATGAACCACAAGTCAGATTCTCCATACCTACCTGGTAATGAGGCACAAGATCAGGTGTGCAAAGATACAAGTTGTACCAGAGAATCCAGTCACAATGAACCAAAAGTTGGGTTCACTGTACCTCTCTGGAAATGAGGCACAACGTCTGGTGCGCGATGATAGAAGCCACACCAGACAATCCAGTCCCAATCAATCCAGGGTTGGGTTCCCTGTACCTCCCTGGAAATGAAGCACAACGTCTAGTGTGCGATGATATGAGTTGCACCTGACAATCCAGTCACAGTCAACCCACGTTCAGGTTCACTGTACCTCCCTGGAATGAGGCACAACGTCTGGTGCGCGATTATATGAGTTTCACCAGACAGTCCAATACCCCACACAGTCTCAAGTGTATGTGTTTTCTGCAAGGCCCATTGTACTTTTCCCTATGTTAGCCTAACTGTTCATGTTGTAGACCTCATTCTCCTTTGCACATCTTACTATATAAACATGCTTGCTTTTGTTCCACATTGTACTTTCACACAGAACCTGCATATGTTTTCACGTTCTGTTCTTTTCCTGGGGTTTAGTCTGAGCGCCACTGACAAGGTCAAACACCAGTGTCCCTTGTTATTCTTTCTGACCAGGCACTATCACCTAGACATAATATAAGAATGCAGTTGTTTTTTATGTGCATACGTCCTGGCAAATAGATGAGTACGTGAGCCAAAAATACCCACATGGAACAAGAGTTCGAGGACAAGAGCACAAAGTCTGCTGAGATTTAGAGCATTCATCTGTGTATGCTAAAATACAGGATCTTCCTATAATCCCAGAGATCTTTTGTATAAACATTTAGTTTTAATTGAAGGGGAGGGTGGTTAGGTTACTCTGTTTTATAAATTGACCACACTCTTCATGGTACACGGATTGTTTACCATGCTAACAGTATTTTGTTATTATGCATTTGTTTTTTAATTGAGGCACGTATATTGCATTTCAGAGCACAATAGTTTGAATAAATATTCTAAACTTCTTTTGTCTCTCTTTGTTATCTAATTGTGGATGAGTATGAGTGAGAGAGTGAAAGGGTGTGTCATGTTACCACAATCCCTGAGAGGGTCAAGAGTGTTGTGGTCTGGGGGTGCCAATTCACTTGTTTCTCTGGTAAGATTAGGAGGGCAAATGAGTCACTATAGCTAGTCAGACTTGGGCTCATGGATACTGAGGTGATTTGGTGACTCAGTCTCTACATACTGATGTTGTATTGTTTCTTGTACCAAAGGGGCAAAAACCTGTCCGACAATCTGGTGCATGCCATTACCTAGCCACAAATCAACAATAGGCCTGAAACAGTGAGAGAACTATTGGACCTCCTTCCACTTCTTGGACATTACAAATGCCAAAAATGTTCTGCATGCGCCACGACACTAAACACTAAATGTTTCGAACATAACGGACGGAAATATGACTTGAAATCCTTCACTAACTGCAGGTCCAAGAACGTCATATGATGCATTCGCTGCCCATGCAATCTTCTGTATAGCAGCCAAACCACCCAGATGGTAAAAGATTGCACCCTACAACATCGCAGCCGGATCGGGTGCAATGAGCTCACAGCACCCCTGGTAGCACACTTTAAGGAACACAATCACCCTGAAACTGATTTTGTTTGGATGGTGATTGATCAACCATCTATCCCAATCAGGGGTGGCGATATCCAGAGACTCTTAAGCAGATGTGAATGCCACTGGATTGCTCGTTGCAACATCATTGAACAAGGATTGAACACTCTGGATGAATGGAACACCACAATAGCATAATGTACCCACAAATTTGTTGATCTGAAACTTCCTCCAGTTTTCCCACAGCATCTGCCTTTCTACCCCCCCTCCTAATGCATTAATTCTTGATCTAGCTTGAAGTAGCTTAGATAACTGTGGACCACTCATCATATGTAATATCAATGCTCAATAGCACCTAAGTCCAATTATTGTTCAGACTTTCGTTGACTTAATGTGCTTCCCATGTAAACACCCGAAAAATTACATATATATATATATATGTATATATATAAATATATATATTTTTTTTAAATCTGCAAAAGATCGAAATAAAATTTGGCAAACCACGCTGGAGCGGCTCTGAGTGCTCTTTTTTGGAAAACAGTCCCGAGGATTGAGGAACTGGGCGCTGGGAATATATAAATATATATACATATATCTCGCTCTAAAATCCACCCTCCTGCTGCACACACGAGCGGGTGCTCTTTTAGCGGGGGTGTACCCCCCAACGAAATTACTGCTCCCCAATTCTTTCACCGTCCATTCATCGAACAAGAAAACAGCACTCGCAGGGGGGGGAGGGGGGGTTTGGTGCCAATAATGCTTTATTGGCAACCCTGGCACAAACAAGACGCGTTTCGGCGAAGGCTAAGCGCCGAAACGCGTCTTGTTTGTGCCAGGGTTGCCAATAAAGCATTATTGGCACCAAACCCCCCCTGCGAGTGCTGTTTTCTTGTTCGATGAATGGACAGTGAAAGAATTGGGGAGCAGTAATATATATATATATTCCCCCGTTTGATATATACAAAGTATTATGTATTTCATATATATATAGATATAGATATAGATATATATATATATATGCAGAAACACTCCACAACCACTTCCAATCCCCACGGACCGGCGAAGCAGGAGACGGACCACAGGATCTGGCAAACCGATATTTTTATTTCAGGTAAACAGCAATGACGCGTTTCGGGCTCACGAGCCCTTGATCACATGATATATATGCATTCCCCGTTTGATATATACAAAGTATTATGTATTTCATATATATAATATTACCTACTGGCGGTCGCCAGTAGGTATATATAGTTAGGATTGATTTCCATAGGGAAATCGCAACATTCTATTGGGAATAACTTTGGCGCCGGTTGAGGAATCTGCCTGACTTTCTCAGCAACTTTGCCTCGCGGCGCTCCGGTCCATCCCTGAAAGTTTGGGGGGGATTCGTCAAGCGGGGGCCGAGATAAAAGGGTGGTCCCAAAACATGTTTTCCCCATGTTAATTTCCATAGGGCGGTCTGTCGCACTTTTAGCTCGAACGGCTGAATGGATTTTCACCAAACTTGGCAAAATTGTAGGGACTGGTACCCCGATGTGCCTTTGCTATGTCTCAAGATATATGCTCCAGTGGTTTTTACGAAAATTAACTTTGAAAAAATATATATTGGGCTACATTGGGCTATATATATGTTAGAGCTCAAATGTAGCCCAATGTAGCCCAATGTAGCCCAAAGATGGCCACCAGAGACAAAAAAAACCAAATGTAGGCCAAATATCAGCCAGATCTAGCCCAACTATAGCCCAATGACAGAATGTCCCAGAGTGTTCTAAAGAACAACTAGAGCGCTAACAGTCTTACTTATGACAAAAGTATGGCACACCTGAAGTCATCTTGATTGGAATAAAGTGTTAACACTTAAAACATTTAATTTGCAAAGGAACAAAATGAGGGGGTTCATTTTGCCATAGAAATTATGATTAGTGCTGAAGAAAGAAAAATTAGGGCACATTTTGAGTGACTTCTCAAATCCTCTTATATTTCATTAAAAACATTCTGATATGCAGTCTCCCAAGATGGCGACCAGAGACAAAAGAGCCCAAATGTAGCCCAAATATCAGCCAGATGTAGCCCAACTATAGCCCAATGACAGAATGTCCCAGAGTGTTCTAAAGAACAACTAGAATGCTAACAGTCTTACTTATGACAAAAGTATGGCACACCTGAAGTCATCTTGATTGGAATAAAGTGGTAACACTTAATACATTTAATTTGAAAAGGAACAAAATGAGGGGTTTCATTTTGCCATAGAAATTATATATCTATCTATATATCTATCTATATATCTATATATCTATATATATATATATATATATATATATATATATATATATATATATATATATATATAGAGAGAGAGATATATATATATATATATATCTATATATATATATCTATATATATATATATATAGATATATATATATATATATTACCTACTGGCGGTCGCCAGTAGGTATATATAGTTAGGATTGATTTCCATAGGGAAATCGCTACATTCTATTGGAAATAACTTTGGCGCCGGTTGAGGAATCTGCCTGAATTTGTCAGCAACTTTGCCTCGCTGCGCTCCGGTCCTTCCCTGAAAGTTTGGGGGGGATTCCTCAAGCGGGGGCCGAGATAAAAGGGGGTCCCAAAACGTGTTTTCCCCATGGTAATTTCCATAGGCGGTCTGTCGCACTTTTAGCTCGAACGGCTGAATGGATTTTCACCAAACTTGGCAAAATTGTAGGGACTGGTAGCCCGATGTGCCTTTGCTATGTCTCAAGATATGTGCTCCAGAGGATTTTGAGTAATTTAGGTTCAAAAAAATTTATATATCTATGGCCTCGCCCCGGTACTCGCACCGGGGAGCGCTCCGGGCGCGCCACGCTACTTGCGCACGGGAAGCTGATTGGTTCTCGGGTGTCTGTAAACATTCGAAACAGTCCGCAGCGGCCGCCATCTTGTGTCTCGGTAGGATTGAGACACAAGAGGTGGCAAAAATCAAAGGGGGAAATGACCAAAAGGGGGCAGGGTAGACCCCCCCTGACCCCCTAGGTTGATGTGGGGGCCATTAAAGGGTCCCGTGGGGAGCGCCCGGTACGCGCACCGGGGAGCGTACCGGGGAAAAATAGTGAAATTATATAATCATAATAATAAATAATAAAATAATCATTTTGAGTGATTACAGGTAGGGTAGCTCTGAAAAGAGCTTTTGGTTCTGTGGCTGTTTTAGGTACCTACAAGTATGTCCCACACACACCCACACGCACACAACCCCACACCTCCACACCCACACACTCCCCACACACACCTCACACACGCACACCTCCACCCACACCCAAACACCCCACACCCCCACACCGACACCTTACACATCCACACCCACACCCACACATCCCACACACACTCACTCACACACACCTCACCCCCCCAACACACACACATGCACACACAGATACCTCACAGACACACCTCACACATCCCACACCCACACCTCCCCCCCCACACACACACACACACACACCTCACAGACACACCCACACATCCCACACATACACACACATCCTACACACATACCCCCCACACCCACACACACCCCACACACACCTCACACCCCCACCCCCCCACCTACACCCAAACACCCCACACACCCACACACACACCTTACACATCCACATCCCCACCCACACCCACATACCCCACACACCTACACTTACCTATACACCTCATCCCCCCTCAGACACACACATACACACACACCTCACAGACACACCCCACACATCCCACACACACACCTCACCCCTTCCCCACACACACACACCTCTGACACACACCTCACACACACACACACACACCCATACACGCACACACACACCACACACACCTCACACACACACACACACACACACACCCACACACACACTCCTCTCACACACACACCCACACCCCCCCCACACACACACCCACACACACACCCCACACACACACCCACACATCCTACACACACACACCCCACACACATACCCCCCCCACCCCCCCACACACCACACACACACACTCATTATTTTTTTTATTTTTTTGAAGGGGTGCCCCACACACATACCCCGACACACACACACCCCACACACACCCCCCCCACACACACACCCCCACCATACCTCATACACCCACACCTCCACCCACACCCAAACACCCCACACACACACACCATACACCCCCAAACCCCCACCTACACCCACACACCCCACACACCCCCACCCACACACACCTCACCCCCCCACACACACACACACACCTCACAGACACACCCCACACATCCCCCACACACACCTCAACCCCCCCCACACACACACACCTCTGACACCCCCCCACACACACACACCCCACACACACACCTCACACACACACACACACACCCACACCCACACACACATTCCTCACCCCCACACACACCCACACACACCCACACACACACACACACCCACACACACACACCCCACACACACACCCTCACATCCTACACACACACACCCCACACACATACCCCCCCACACACACCCCACACCCACCTCCCCACACACACACACCACTCACACACACACTCATTATTTTTTTTTATTTTTTTGAGGGGGTGCACGCCCCGGTACACGTATCGGTACACATACCGGTACGCGTACCCTGGAGAAAAAAAGAAAGACAGAGTTTTTTAAAAATGTAGCATTTTTATATAAATTGGAGGTAGTTCTGAAAAGAACTGTTTTTTTATTCTTATTGTTGTTTTATATTTTTTTATTGTTTTTTTGTACCCCGCGACTTTTAAAAAAAAAAAGAAATATTATTTTTTTTGCCTTGGGGGTCCTTGTGGGACCCCCTGAGCAGGCCTAGGGGGTCAGGGTGTTTCTACTCTGGCCCCTTGGCCTTGGTTCACACCTTTGTTTCACTGCTTTCTTGTGCCTTGGTTCTGTATGCCGGTGAAGTGTAGCGGGTGCGCACACCGCTTCCGTTAAAGCCCCTGAAGAGAAGCAGATGGAGCTTCGAAACGCGTCGGGCAGATCCATTACGGAGCGGCGTCTACAAGCGGATCCCCGTCCTCACCTACACATAAATAAAGCTGCTGCTCGCGTGCTACTCACAAGGTGGACAACCTGGAGCGTGAATATATATATATATATATATATATATATATGCAACAAACTGTAATATGTGTTAAGATCTGTTTTTTCCTCTGAATTCACACCCTTCTTCCCTTTCCTTATCTTTCTTCCTATTTCCCCCTTCATTGTAACACCTGCGCTCCCAGCGCGCTCTAGCTGCTGGTTCCCCAGCACCCACATGACTGGCTTCACGTCCTTATCCACTCCCGCCCGAGCACCTTCGCATAGCCTGAATGACGCCGGCTACAGCGCTCTGATCCACAACTGCCGATTCTTCGAAATAAGTGTCCCCCTTTGTTTTTAACTCCCCGTCCGCCAGTAAATCAGCCCTTGAGGCATTCCCGCTCCGGACCATGGCGTGCCCCGAGGCCCTCACAACCTTGAGTCCCCCTCCCCGCCCACAGGACTCCTGATGGCAGGAGCTACTTCCAAACATGCTGCCTCACCCAGCTGATATCCCCTCCTCCAGATATCCTTTCCACGCCTGGTCCTGTCTCCCCGGCTCTAGCCGGCTGCCCTGCACGATTGTTATCCTACCGTGGTGTTGTACAGCTGCATGACCCCCGCGGGCCTACATGCACCGGCTCTGAGCTCTACCCCGCCTCCAGTGATGCGGGACTCCTTGCCAGGATTCCACGGGCCCCCCACCCACCCCGCGGTAATCGTTTTTAGCGCTCCCTACTTGTTTTCTTCCCATCATTTTTGGCTCGTAGTTTAATTCCTTTTCACCGCAGGCCGGCACGCACTGTTCCTGAGCTCTACCCTGCCTCCAGCATTGCTGCACAATTTGCCGGGATTCTACGGACCTCCACCCACCATCCCTTCCCCAATCACCTTGCGCCCACGGCCCTCTGCCAGACATGGGCAATGACTCCCACACCCCACTCGCAATGCCTTCTACCTAGAACACCCCATTGAAATTCTCCTATTCCCATGTAGGCAGCACTCTAGGGCTCCCTCACGACTGATTGACCCGTCGCTGTTCACGCTGCCAATTCAACTGTTTCCTTGGGACATCCATGGCCCTGCTGATCTGAGCCCGACCACGACTCCTTAGTAAGTCCATTACTGCTGATGTACAGGCGCCTCTAGCTCACCTTTTCTTTCTTTTCAATGAGCCTAGGCACGCGGTAATTGTTTTTAGCGCTCCTTAATTGTCCTCTTCCCGTCATTGTGGGCTCGAATTTTAAAGCCTTTTACCTTTCCCACTTTACCCGTCCTTCTCGGTCCACCAATCTCTGTGTATATAAAGGAATACACGTATCCTTCTATCCCCAGCACTGCATATCAAATATTATGTAAACCTGGTCCTGATGATGTTCTAATACCTCTACAGGCCGAAACGCCGTCGACTTCCACAGCGTAACTCTTGGCACCACAACCAAACGAATACCCTTTCAAATCAGTGTTATTCTGTAACAATAACTGTTTGGGTATTTTAAATGTAAAGAAACTGTTTTAATTTCACTTGCCCTGTCGCGCTCACTACAGTCGCTGTATATACCACATCACGTGTCACTTGCGCCGTTACCAAAACTTCACAAGCACTTGTGCACAGTATCCTTATGGTTACATGTCATTTAAATGTAACGCAGTGCTACCACCTTATGTACTTGTACATATGAAGTTTAATATGTCCAACGTGTTCTTTGATTGAAATATAATTTACCTTCATAAGAAAATGTCCTATTGGCTTTCTCCTCTTTTGGATTTAATCCATAGCAATTAAATGTGCTACATGTATTTGTACGTTAAATAATACCCTTGTTTGAGACACTGTTGTTTGTTATCAATTACTGCCCCAATCTCCCTGTGGTTTCTGGGCGACCTCCTGTAGTCTGATACTGTTCTATTGTTTCAAGCATATTTCTGTTCCACAGCAGAATCCCTGCAACAATGATACAAGTGGCAACAGACAATCCAGTCCCAATCAACCCAGGGTCGGGTTTGCAGTACCTCCTTTGAATGAGGCACATCACTTGGTGCTCCATGATACGAGTTGCACCAGACAGTCCAGTCCCACACGGACAGTCAGAGGTTCAGTAGTACTTCACGAGGTATAATAAGACCCTACTACGGATGTACCCTTCTTCCTAGGGTCGCAACTTGTGAATCAGAAACCCCATGCAATGAGTTTTTAGTTGGTGTTTTGCACGTGGGGGATGGGGCACGGACGACGAAGGCGGCCAGGCTGAATACCGTAAAGGGTGAATCTGCTCACCATCGGCAAGATGCTTATGTGCTGAATCCACACGATGCAGGGGCCACACTCCGTAGTTGTGGGCACTGTTTAGGGCTCTGCACACGGCAATCCAGCCCCCGGATACAGTACTTAGTTGCACACTTGCACCGCACTGCAGGCAGGATACAGCAGATGAAGCAGGTGCTTAAGAGGTCACCACTCTCCAGGTGAAACACATAAGTGGTGTATGTCCCTTACAGGAGGTCTTTGATGTCCCTGAGACCTCCCCAAAGAACAGGAAGCAAGCTAACAAGTCCTTGGAGAGCACACTTCAGGGTTCCATACTGCAGCTGGTAGTCAGCCCAGGCCAGTCACTATTCAGGCAAGGTGCACGGTCCCTTCCAGTGGCAGTCTCCTCCTTTTGCACAACAGATTCCTCTGGGAGTGTGCACCACACAGTCAAGGATGTCTGGCCCACATCCCCACAAATGTATCTCTGCCCAGGTACTCACAGGTAAGCACCACTTCCTAGCATGTGTAGGAATGGTGTGCATGCGTTCACATTGCTTTACAATGGGAAAGTGCCCGAGGTCCTGAGGCCACGAAAAGAGAATCGACATGAACCAGTAGGAAGAAAGCAAAAGGATTTAGGGAAATCCCATAAGAAGGGCCATGTCCAACAAGGAGTTTGTGAAATAGTTGAGCCAGAATTTTGTGCTTTCACTCCTGACAATTGTGGGACAATATACAAGCCAATATATAACATCAAAATTATATGAGATGTCAACATTAGGGCTATGGGAAAAAGGTTAGTATTTGATTGGGAAGCTATGGAACCTACATTTTAGAGAAAGGTATTGCACTGATTGGAGGAATTATTGCTATTACTGTGATTGTTCAGCTGCTGTATGCCTTAATAAGTGTTACGTTAAGAGAACATGCAAGAATAAAAAGGAAATTGAGATGACCACTATAAAGCACATGCTGGAAATACAGAGAGAGCAGGGAAGGACAGAACTAGAGAACATTGATATATTGATGAATGTAGATTACTGAGTGAGTGAATGATCTTTTCCCAAGAACCCAATGGGGAAATTTGGAAGAGGAAAATTGCAATGTGGCTTTCAGTGAGGCCTTTTCAGCATGAACTATAGCATGAGGACAGTAGTGATAGAGAAGGTTGAAGCATGTGATTGAAAGCAAGAACACCATAATAACATTGTGTGCTTACAAGGTAATTTTGGAGTTGAGAATGGTGCTACAACAAGAGTTCCATGACAAATAAGAACAATTGGGGACTTGCTTTTAAACAGACACACCCTTTACAAGAAGCACAACTGTGGTCAGGGACCGGGTAACCCTTACTTGAACTTGGTCAATAGGATGGAACACCCATATTGTACACATTGACATTCATATATGGAGAGGATGTGCTGTTGCCATGCTGATGTAAACTTCCTCACTCCCTGTGCACTTGTCGTAATCGAAAAAAATGTGTAATCAACAATAGCACAATGCCTCTGACAGTAATACTTTTGTTATAAAGTGTCACCTGGGGGCCTCTGCTGATTGGCTGGGTAATGACCAATTATCTTCTGTTGAAAAGTGTAATCATTTGTTTAATCGAGAGAGCTTCATGGAACATGATTATCAGGCCTCCAAATGATCATTTTGTTTCCATTAAATGCTTCATACTGATACCAGAAGTGTCTGAATTTTTCTCAGAAGTATAAGACTGTGTTTTCTTCAACAGCCCCTTTATGTTCTTATCTGTGTAAGCAGTTAGAATAACAAAATTGTTAATCTTTTATGATGCACGTTTGTGAGGAAAAATGTTTTGACAATAGATTTTCTACTAATATACCTGTAATTTCTATGCCAATTGCTTTCTATCTGAAGCTTGAAAGGTTTTTGTAAGCTTTGGGGATGAGTCTGCAGTATGAAGCCTGAGCATCTGGGCTCCCTAACTGGAGGGATTTATAAGCTCTCTAGTGCATCTGCCTATAATACAGAAATAGTAATGGTAGATGTTTCACCATGTAGTAGCTGTGTAATCTGAGTCATTGGCGTTTCTCTCAGATGTATTAGCATGTATGTTTTTATAAATCAAAGGAAATGTTATGCTGTCCAAATCTTAAATGTGTGTAATCACATTCATTTTTTTAGGTCGAGCCGAGGCAGCACATGCGCGCTCTCTTCGAGACATGCTGTATTCACTCTGTTGGCGTCGAGTCCGCCCATTGCCTTTTTATTAATCTCCTCGATTTTCATTTAAAAATGCTTGCTAGTGGTTAATCCTTCCTCTTTGTCCATCCTTTTTGTATTTGGTTGCCTCGCACAGAGCACCAATTATTGTTAACATTACGTTTCTGTGTTTTGTGTCACTATTTGTCTGTGTTTAGTGGTTCAGCTTTGGTGCTAGTCACTTAATCTCCTCATCCCATTCAAATTCGGAGACGAAATGTCAGACGCTGTTTTCAAAATTGCCTCTTTGATTTTCTAAGACTTCAAATTGTGAGGATTTTCTCCAAACCCCTCCCACTTTGCTGCTTGTTGCTTTAGCGAGCCTCAGTCCCCAGACCATTAACAGCCCAACCTTGCAGCACAGCTAAGGGCAAGGCTTGGGCAACCCTGATGCTGATTTATATAATGTGAACTCAAGTGACCAGAAGGTATTAGAGCGCTTTACACGCATGCTAGTTACATTAATCAAGGACATGTTCATTTTTTCGTTTTTAGGTACACGGAGATTAAGTAATGCCGACACAGTGCAGGTTTATTCATTAACTTCCCCTCTACCTGGCCAATGAGAGTAGTTTGTTGTTGCTGCTATGTCCAGTGCTGCTATACCCAGGGGGCAGGGACAGAGGGTGGGGCCGAGGGCTTGCTGACAAACGGATGGTGCAAGCACTGTTTTGAATTGAAAACTTTGGAGAAGGGTGCCTTGTGAATAGAGGCCTGGGGAAGTATGGATGTGAACTCTCTGCCATTGGAAAGCACTTCACTGCTTTTTTCATAGGCTGTTCAGTAGTCTAGTGATGCAGTCACACAAAGAATGTTATAGTGCTGTTGACTTACATGAAGGCACTTCTTTCTCTGTCTGTACATTAAAAAGCCTTGGAAGGTGTCCATAAATGTTTTCGGAGGTGAACGTGTATGCCTCAATCACACTGCATGACCCAGTGTGTAGTAATTGTATAGCTCTTTAATCCCTGGCGGTACAGCACCCAGTATAATGTGCTGCATGGCTAAACACAAATAAGGTCCCAAAGGCAAGACCCATTGGCTATGCCAATGCTTATTTTACCTGCAGCCTGACATGTTAGCCTATCGGATCTGTGTTACCTAAGTTCTATCTGTGCTGTAAGATGCCTCAGCCTGTGACCTCTTTATGTTCTTATGGATAATTTATCTGTCTGAGTTACTGCCTATAAAGTGTAAAAACTGAGTAACCTGAAAGGTTTGTTGTCCAGGACCTTAGCCTCCTGAAAGACTTGAGCACCTTTAGTGGTAGCTCTGTTTGAAGGCTTTTAACATTAGGATTAATGTATTTGTTTTTTTATTTAATATATGTAATCCAATGAAAATCTTTGCTGTGAGATATGTGTTTCTATGAAATACACACTACTAAAAGAATAGCTTTTCCTCAATGATAGTTGTGATTGTGATTGTGATTGTGTTCTTATATAGCGCACTACCACTCCAAGGAGTATCTTGGCGCTGCGATTCCAAGATGGTTAATAGAGATGAGAGGTAATGATGATTTAGTGAGCGTGCAGGGTGATGATTATACCAATGCTTTGTAGTCTGATTCTGAAAGGGAATAGATCCAGGTTTTTAGGTTTTTCCTGAAACTAAGTTCTGTTGAGTTATGGCGTAGAGACAAGGGGAGGTTGTTCCAGGCCTTTGCTCCGATGACAGCAAGAGATTTTCCTCCTTTGGTCGTTAACCTGAATCTAGGGATTTGAAGCTGGTTAGTGGTAGATGACCTGAGGGTTCGTTTCGGCTGATATGCTTTAAAGTACTTCCTCAAGTACAGCGGGCCTTGGTTGTGGTAGGCTCTGTAGGTGATGGTGAGTACCTTAAAGAGGATGCGTTTATGCACCGGGAGCCAGTGCAGTGCATCTAGTGCTGCCGATGCTGAGGACCTTCTGGGTAGTTTCAGTACAAGCCTGGCTGCTGCGTGCTGGACCATTTGCAGTCTGTGCAGGGCCGATTTATTCAGCCCTGCATACAGACTGTTGCAATAGTCCAGTCTGGACGTTATAAGCGCTACAGCCACTGTCCGCCTAGCACTTAGAGGAAGGAAATCAAAGAATTTCCTGAGGCTTTTGATGGTTCTGAAACAAGTCCCCGCTACTTCTTTGGCTTGTAAACTGAAAGAGAGGGTATTGTCGAACTTAATGCCCAGGTTTCGAACAGAATTAGTTGTCTTGGGGGGGGCTTCCACCATTTCCGGCCACCAGTCCTTTGGGGAGAAACAGTTATTGAGGCCAAAAGGAACAATCTCAGTTTTGGCTGAGTTACATTTTAGATGATTTTGGGTCATCCACTTAAAGGTTGCTGTTAAGCACTCTTTCAGAGTTTGTTCAGCGTCAGTTTGATTTTTGTCAAGGGTCAACACGAGTTGGGTGTCATCAGCGTAGGCAATAGTACTGATGTTAAAGGTGGAGATAAGTTCCAGTAAGGGTACCATATAAAGGTTAAAAAGGGTAGGGCTCAGGCTTGAGCCCTGCGGCACCCCAGATGTCAGGAGCTTCTCCTCAGAACGGAAATTGCCTAGCATGACAACCTGTCGTCTCTGCTCCAGATAGTTCTTGAGCCATTTGAACACGGTTCCTGCTATGCCAGCTTTGGTCAGGCGGTGTAACAGGATAGCATGTGACACCGTGTCGAAAGCCGCAGAGAGGTCCAATAGGATCAGGACAGCCATTTTTCCCTGATCTAAGGCAGCACGAATGGTTTCTGCTGATGATAGTAGCGCTGACTCAGTGGAGTGGTGAGCCCTGAAACCAGCTTGGCACGGATGTAATAAGTTGTTGTTTTCTATGTGGGCCATCAGTTGTTTGTTAACAAGGGATTCGGTGACTTTGCATATTGCGGGGAGGAGGGAGATGGGGCGCAGGTTAGACAGTGTCGTAGGGTCAGGTATTACTTTTTTCTGTAGTGGTCTGACTGCGGCCAGTTTCCATTGAGAGGGAATATCCCCTGTTTGCAGGGACGCATTAATAATAGAATTAATGCAGGGGTTGACCTCGTGTTTTATGGTTCTCAGAAGTGTTGGAGGACAGGGGTCAAACGGGGAACCCGATTTGGTGGCCAATATCCTTTGGTGGGATTCTTCCAGCGTAATATGGCTGAACTTTGTCCACCAAGGATGGGCTGGATCGGTGCCAGGCTCTGCCTCAAAGTTTTTTGGACTGGTTGTGGGAAGTCTTTCGTGAGGGTGTCGATTTTTTGGGCAAAGTAGTTTGCGATGTCATTGCACAGGGTCTGGGACGGTGGAATTTCTCGTGATAGAGCTTTAGGTTTGTTGAAGCTGTTGACTATTTTAAAGATGTCCTTATGTTTGTTTTTGGATGCTTCAATGCAGGAGGTGAAGTAGGTTTTCTTTGCGTTTTTAATCATAGAATGATAGAGTCTCCTGGCATTTTTATAGTCCTCTTTTGCTTCGTTCGCATACGTCCGGCGCCATTTTCGTTCCAGGTGTCTAACGCCGGCTAGATGCTCTTTGAGTTTATCGGAGAACCATGGGGCAGACTGTCTTTTTTTGTTCAGAGTGCCTTTAGACCCTGAATTCCTAATCTTATTGCCAATGTTGGCCATCCATTCCTCAAATTTTTGATTATCTTCAAGCGTATCCCCTGATAAAATGGGTTTGTTGTCTTTGGTCCATTTATCGAGGTCAGGGTGTTCCAGAATTTTCCCCCAACAGGGGAGGTTAGCTCCTTTTTTTACCGCCACCTTAGTATTTAATTTGTTTCCCTTTAAAGGGATGGAAAATTCAATGAAGTGGTGATCTGTCCAGATTTGGGGCTTAGGGGAGTTTACCAGTATGTTGGTTAAATTCGAACATATGCAGTCGAGGGTATGCCCTGCGTTGTGTGTGGCCTCAAGCGTTTGGAGTTTAAGTCCTATAACCTGTAAAAATTCTTTAAAGCTTGACGCATGGCCGTCAGTAGAGTCGTCAAGATGGAGATTGAGGTCTCCCAACAGGGTAAAATTAGCGTATCTGAGAGTCAGATCGCCCAGCACTTCCCCCACGTTTTCAAGAAACAGGGAGGGATGTCCAGGAGGGCGATACATCAGTATCCCTGCGAAAGCAAAATTGTCTAGGGCTTGTATGCAAAAACTTAGGCTCTCAGCACCTCGTATATTTGGTGGTTCTTTCATAGTGCACTTAAGGGTGTCTCTGCTGTCACAGGTGTGCGCTTGTTATATCTCTGGAACTGAAGAGATAGTCTTTCTGTCAAGTCTCTAAGCATGCAGTAGAAGTCTAAACCAAGGCATCTTTTTCTATTGTATGCCTGAACCTGTGAGATCGATGTATCATAGTAAATCTCTGCTGCCTCATGATTGACACTTTGGGAATACAAAAAAGAGGTAATGAGACACTTCATGAATCTGGAACACTACGAAAACTCCCAGGGCATCCCAGCTCAGAAATATGGGGAATGATAAAGGATATTACACAGAAAAGCAAAGATGTGGGTTGTGTAACAACTAAGGAAATTGAATTCATCAATAAGAAGGGAGCAAGGATAGTGCTCTACATATTACCGAAAGTGCATAAAAATCCTGAGCATCACTTAGGGTGATCGATACTGGCAGGCTCTGGGTCTCTATTGAAACCCATTTCTCAATTTAGTGACTGTTTTTTAAACCATTTATTCATTCGATTACATTAAATCATATCTAAGGGTCTCTATGCATTTCATTACCTTATTGAGAATACACCACTGGGCATTGAACAAGATATATTGGTACGTTTGTGAGTTAGAGTCACTTTACACAAACATTCCCCAAGGGGAAGCATTGTCTGGTATGAAGGACATACTGGATACAAGGACGGGCATACAAAATATCCCTACATACTTCATCATTGAACTAGCATCTATTGCACTCTGAATTCTTTTTTTCCTTTGGGGAAGATTTCTTCCTTCAAACTAAAGGTGTTGCAATGAATGTGCATTTGCTCTTGAATTGGCAAACATTTATATGGCATATATTGAAGACAAATTAATTTACAAAGAGATTAATCTATTAAGAAATAAGATCAGGTCCAATATAGATACTTGGATGACATATTCCTAATATGGAGGGGATTCAAAGAGGAGCTGAATGAATTTTCGGTGTGGAACAACCAAACTTGCTAAATTTTTTCACGATAAGGTGGTCAAAGTATACGATGAATTCTTGAATGTTACTACTGATATTAGACCAGACGAGCATGATATGGACAAATCAAGCACGCAAGCTCTCCTACAAGAGTTCAGTCCCCTCACACAAAATAGAGTCGAAAAAATTATCTTGGCAATCAAGTCAGGCTCTCCATTGGATCCCTGCTCAAGCATGGTTCTCCATATGATCCCTAAGACTGTCGCTAACTGCCTGGCACCTCTTTTGAATAATATCCTTAACCTAGGATACTTCCAGTTGACTGGAACAATTCCTTGGTAAAACCTATCCTAAAAAGCCGACCCTTGACCCCTTGGGAGTTGCTAATTACTGCCCCATTACCTGCTTACAGTTTGCCTGTAAGGGAGGGAAGGTAAAACTAATTTTGCTTGATTTATCCGCCGCGTTTGATACAGTGGATCATCGTATACTTCGTCAGCAGCTGGCCAAAATGGGGATTGTTGATAAGGCCGCAGACATCCTTCAGTCATATCTAACTAACCGACAACAATGTGATGCTAGATGAGCATAAATCACCCCCCTTTACTATGCCATGTGGGGTACCCCAGGGACCAGCACTTTCGCTGACCCTGTTTAACGTATATGTTACCCCATTGGCTAAACTCATACGTTCCCTCAGCTTCACAGCCATATGCTATACCGACGACACACAAATTGTTGTCTCCCTAGCTGCTAAACCAGAGATTATGGCAGCACGTTTCAACCTTTGCATGAGCCGTATCATCAGCTGGATGCAGAATAATTGCTTAAAATTTAACACTGGGAAGACGGAAGTGGTTATGTTTGGAAGGGACATTTCACTCTGGATCTCCGCCTGGTGGCCTGGGACAGCAGGGCCTTGTTCCCAGCCCGTAAAGAAGGTAGAAAACCTTGGAGTTCTTATCGATGGCCAACTTTCCCTATCAGATCAGGTCAACAGCATTACTTCTTCGTGATTTACACCTTAAAAATCCTTCGGAGATCCTCCCTTTTATTTCTATGCCCCTTAGGAAAATGGTCGTCACTGCCTTGATTTTATCAAAAATGTACTACTGCAGCTCACTCCACCTTTGTGCCAAAAAGAGTGTGATACATAAGCTACAGACCGTGCAAAATGCTGCTGCACGACTACTACTAAAACTACCTAAATTCAGTCCCACAAGTCAAATCATTCGGGAACAACTACACTGGTTGCCCATTTCAGCTGGGATCCAGTTTAAATCTATGTGTATCATACACAAGATCCTGCATGGGGCGGGACCTGTCCAGATCAGCCAATACATTAAGCGCTATACCCCACAGAGATTCCTCCGCTCCGCATCGGCATCTCTGCTTGTAGTCCCAAGGGTAAAGACGTTGAAATGGGGCGGTAGTTTTCGACACCTGGCCTCAAGGCTATAGAATTCCCTGCCCCTGCACCTTAGAATTCAAAACAACTTACTACAGTTCAGGAAAGAACTCAAAACGTGGCTATTCACTCGTACCTAACTGGCTGGCTGATTTTCCGGTTGTACTCTATGGCAGCAAGCGCTAAGACGCCACAGCAAACATGCTCTCAATAAAAACCTATATTTCATTTCAACAACCATAGATCTTTAGATCTTTTATCCACATGCGTGAAGGCCAGGTACAGGATTCACTTTCTTGACCTTGAGGTCTTTCTTCGGGATGTTAGTATTTGTTCCACTCTGTATATCAAACCAACATTTTTCCAGTTGTCATCTCAGGCCGCTGAAAGAGAACTTGCCTTAGAGTTCGTTCTTAAGGATAAGGAGATAGTCCTACAAAAAATGGGTTATTTGACAATGCCGCAATGCAGAGCAATAAACTCATTCATGGGGGAATCCCAGAAAATTGGTACTTAAAATGAGCCTTGTTTACCCCTAGATAAACACTTTTAAGCCCAGAGGTCAAGAATGAGGATCGAAAGCTGACATGTGTTATGACATTATTTCCAATAAGGTTCGAAAATCAATCAAGAAAAATTGGGCAGCTTTAGAACAAATAGGCCTTCCAGAACCTATGTTTTCATGTAAGAAACGGAATACTTATGGCAGCCCTTTATTTGTTCCAGCATCACAGTTAAGAAGAGCAAACAGTAAACACAGTAAAATCTCCCAGAGGTAACAGGGTATTACAAATGTGGTTCCTGTTTAGTTTGCCAATTCACACTGAATAATAAAGAAATTATTATGAGTGGCATTGTGCATACTCAAAATGTTTTCAGAAATAGTAATAGGTATAATGTGGTGTGTGCAATTACATGTCCATGCCCAAAAAACATTGATAAACGATTCAGAAAAGGGGGTGGTGATGAACAGAGTGTCTGAATTAAGCAGACCACTCTTACCCAGTCCAAAGATCAGGGCTTGATCCATCACCGTTATTTAGCTCACTGCCCCATCCCAGCTCAGAACCTGGCTATATGCAAATTAGTCTGTCCCTGGCCCAGTGCATCATGGGAACAGGGCAGACCAAACTACCAAGCCAATTCTTCACCAGAAAGGAGACAAGCTACCGGGGACCGGTTTCTGGCATTTCAGCCTCGTCGGCCCGGCTTGCTTGAATCCTGATGGAGCAGTGAGCAAGGGACTCATGTCTGAGTATACCCTGCCACACCTATAGTGGCCAAAAACGATTCAGAAAAGGGGGTGGTGATGAACAGAGTGTCTGAATTAAGCAGACCACTCTTACCCAGTCCAAAGATCAGGGCTTGATCCATCACCGTTATTTAGCTCACTGCCCCATCCCAGCTCAGAACCTGGCTATATGCAAATTAGTCTGTCCCTGGCCCAGTGCATCATGGGAACAGGGCAGACCAAACTACCAAGCCAATTCTTCACCAGAGAGGAGACAAGCTACCGGGGACCGGTTTCTGGCATTTCAGCCTCGTCGGCCCGGCTTGCTTGAATCCTGATGGAGCAGTGAGCAAGGGACTCATGTCTGAGTATACCCTGCCACACCTATAGTGGCCAAAAACGATTCAGAAAAGGGGGTGGTGATGAACAGAGTGTCTGAATTAAGCAGACCACTCTTACCCAGTCCAAAGATCAGGGCTTGGCCATCACCGTTATTTAGCTCACTGCCCCATCCCAGCTCAGAACCTGGCTATATGCAAATTAGTCTGTCCCTGGCCCAGTGCATCATGGGAACAGGGCAGACCAAACTACCAAGCCAATTCTTCACCAGAAAGGAGACAGGCTACAGGGGACCGGTTTCTGGCATTTCAGCCTCGTCGGCCCGGCTTGCTTGAATCCTGATGGAGCAGTGAGCAAGGGACTCATGTCTGAGTATACCCTGCCACACTTATAGTGGCCAAAAACGATTCAGAAAAGGGGGTGGTGATGAACAGAGTGTCTGAATTAAGCAGACCACTCTTACCCAGTCCAAAGATCAGAGCTTGATCCATCACCGTTATTTAGCTCACTGCCCCATCCCAGCTCAGAACCTGGCTATATGCAAATTAGTCTGTCCCTGGCCCAGTGCATCATGGGAACAGGGCAGACCAAACTACCAAGCCAATTCTTCACCAGAAAGGAGACAAGCTACCGGGGACCGGTTTCTGGCATTTCAGCCTCGTCGGCCCGGCTTGCTTGAATCCTGATGGAGCAGTGAGCAAGGGACTCATGTCTGAGTATACCCTGCCACACCTATAGTGGCCAAAAACGATTCAGAAAAGGGGGTGGTGATGAACAGAGTGTCTGAATTAAGCAGACCACTCTTACCCAGTCCAAAGATCAGGGCTTGATCCATCCCCGTTATTTAGCTCACTGCCCCATCCCAGCTCAGAACCTGGCTATATGCAAATTAGTCTGTCCCTGGCCCAGTGCATCATGGGAACAGGGCAGACCAAACTACCAAGCCAATTCTTCACCAGAAAGGAGACAAGCTACCGGGGACCGGTTTCTGGCATTTCAGCCTCGTCGGCCCGGCTTGCTTGAATCCTGATGGAGCAGTGAGCAAGCTTGTTTCCTTCCCAGTACAAGAATTGGCTTGGTAGTTTGGTTTGCCCTGTTCCCATCATGCACTGGGACAGGAACAGACTAATTTGCATATAGCCAAGTTCTGAGCTGGGATGGTGCAGTGAGCTAAAAAACGGTGATGGATCAAGCCCTGATCTTTGGACTGGGTAAGAGTGGTCTGCTTAATTCAGGCACTCTGTTCATCACCACCCCCTTTTCTGAATCATTTTGTCCACCATAAGCGTGGAAGGGTATACTCAGATGTGAGTCCCTTGCTCATTGCACCATCAGGATTCAAGCAAGCCGGGCCGAAGACGCCTGAAATGGCAGAAACCGGTCCCCGGAAGCTTGTTTCCTTCCCAGTACAAGAATTGGCTTGGTAGTTTGGTTTGCCCTGTTCCCATCATGCACTGGGACAGGAACAGACTAATTTGCATATAGCCAAGTTCTGAGCTGGGATGGTGCAGTGAGCTAAAAAACGGTGATGGATCAAGCCCTGATCTTTGGACTGGGTAAGAGTGGTCTGCTTAATCCAGGCACTCTGTTCATCACCACCCCCTTTTCTGAATCAAAAAACATTGATAGCCATGACCACACAACTGATAAGAAAGAGGATCATTCAACATCATGCACGGGTGTCATGTAACGTGGCTTTGGCCCCTCTGGTACCTCATTATATGGAAGCAGGCCGCAGGCCCAGTGATCTTTATTGGACAGTAATTGCCAAAGTTAGAATAGGAAAAAAAGGTGGCGATGTGGAGGCTACACTACAGCGATTGGAAGCATGATATATGAAACATTTCAACACAGTTAACTTGGGTGTGAATATGGCAGATAAGATGTTTGCATTGATTTATTAATAATAAAGGGCATCTATAAAGCGCACAGCTACTTCCGCTGAGGTGTCCCGGCGCGATGACTGAAGCCAACAGAGCAGAGCGAAGGAGGTGCTAATCTCTATGCTTGAAAAGCCAGGTTTTCAATGACTTTCTGAACTCTAGCTCGGAGTTCAGCATGCGTAGGTGGAGAGGCAAGTCATTTCATAGTTTAGTGGTTCCCATCCCGAAACGATCTACCCCCTAGCCTGGCTTTGGAAAAGCAAGGGACAGTCAGGTAACGTCTGTGGTTGTAACTCAAAGACCTCTCCAGCTGGTAAAGGAGAAGTCTCTTCCTCAATAACTAGGACCCCTGCCTTGGTAGGCCCGGAATGCAATCCTAAGGGCCTTGAATTACATTTTCTTGGCGACTGGCGGCTAGTGGTATTGTCTGGGATGTGATGAGATATGGTGGCGGAGTGGAACCTTACGGACCAACCTTGCGTTCTGCACTATCTACAGCCTTCTGATCAGACAACTGGGCAAGCCCAGGTAAAGGCCTTTGGCAGAGTCTAGGTGCAAGGTCACCAAGGCATGCACAACGGTTTTCATCCGGCAGAAAGTCAATACATTTTCTGATTGTTCTCATCTGTCCAAAGCAGGCTGCCAAAACTTGCTGGACATGGGTCGGACAGGTCTTTGTCCCATCAGACAGTAAGGTTCTTAACCGAATCCTTAGGCACTAGAGGAGCGCCAAGTTCTACAGGCCACCAGAGGATTACAGGGGGGAGAAGCTTGGTTAAGAAACTAGATCCTCTGTTTTATTGGCGTTGAGCTTTAAGAAGTTACCGTTCTTACAGGTAGCAATATTTTTAAAACAGTCTCTGAAAGAATCAAAGATTGACGACGATAGATCTCTGAAAGAAAACATCAGCTGGGTGTCATCCGCGTAGGATGAGATCCGCCAGTGGCATCAGATAGATGTTGAAAAGTAGTGGGCTCAAAGCCGAGTCCTGAGGCACTCCACATCTGAGTGGTTTCGCAGAGGAGGTGTAGGGGCAGAGAAAGACTTGTTGGTCTCGGCCTTGGAGGTAGGAGGTGATCCATTCTAATGCGGTCCCCCGGATGCCTATATGCTTAAGTCTATCAAGCAGGATAGGGTGTGACACTGTGTCAAACGCTGCAGACAGATCGAGAAGTACCAGCATGACTGACAAGCCTCCGTCCACCAACCATCAGATGGAACCTGCTACTTCAATCAATGCCGATTCCATGCTGTAACCAGTGCAAAAGCCAGATTGAGAATCATGCAGCAACTCATTGGCTTCTACAAAGTTGGCCAGTTGCGTAGAGCAACCAAAGTTCTACTACCCATTTTAAACAGCGGTGAAACGAAGTGCATACTGCTATTATAAACACAACCGACTTGACTGATTTATTTTCACCATAGCGATCCATGAACCTTGTTATAGTCAAGAGTGGCTTTAGCTCAGTTTGCCAATAAGTAATACATGACATTTTATTTGGATAGGGTAAGCCTGGATTTCTCCTGTTATGAGACAATACAGATCCCCTTTTATATATGCATTTTTTCCATACAATAAGGTTGTAAATATCAATTTCTTTGTTACAGATATTCGATTCCACTAAAATCATAACAGTACCTTGTTAGGAAACACCTGCATATTACAAACTAAGAGGTATTCTGAGCGTTTGATTAATTTTGCATGATACATACCTTAGGTGATTGTTCACACTGGGGCGTCCATCTTGACATGGGGTACGTGTTTATAAAGCAATGTGTACTTCGTTTCAGTGCTGTTTAAAATGGGTAGTAGCACTTTGGTTGCTCTACGCATTAATAGTGCAAGTTCTAGATGGTGGTACCAATAGATTTATAGGTTGCAACTGGGGTCTCCATAACTTCTAATAAATGCAATAAGTATTTATGGCCTTTTAAAATATCATATTTTACACCCTCGGTCAGCATGTTGTCCTGATGAGGCCCATAGGAAGTTTTTAAAGGGGCCACAATGCGTTGACACTACTCAAACAAAGCTCACCTCTGAATAGCGTTACAAACTGGAAGCTAGTTAGGGGTTGCATTGCAATTTAGGACAGATTAGGTATCCATGGCATTAATATACAAGCTTCAGTTACATTGAACTAGAATGAACTTTTGAAAATTGGTTGCTATTTATTTATAAATGCATAGAAGGACTTTAAATTTAATCGGTTTCACATATTACACTAAGCCATATGTTTGTTGTTTCGAAATATTTGTTATGTAGTAAAGAAAGCATTGTAAATCATTAACCTCTGTGGAAATGTACCCCCATGAGGGCACACTGGTGCAGGGTCACCCTCTTGTCTACGGGTCCGAACATTAACAAAAGAGAGATCGGCACTGGAGTGAAGTAAAAAAAAAACAAATGTATTAAATGCTCATGAGCAGGACTGTGTCCGAACAACACCCTCAAGTGTTGTGGGAGGAAGTACATTGAATACAAAAACCATCACCCTTATATACAGTTTGTTGCAGTGTAATCGCATGGGAAGAAAAAACAGAGGGAACAGGTTTAAACAAGGAAATAGCTACAGGCAAACACGAGCAGATGGGTGACCAAGAGAAAAGGAGATGAGGAGGGGGAGGAAGGAATGTTATAGCGGCAATAAGTAATTACTTAATAGCATCTAGGACCAGGTGCACCAGCAGCTGCAACCCCCCAGCACGTACATCAGACTGACCATGTCAAAGAGGTTAGCTAAAGTTAGAGGACACAGGCTGGGCAAAAAGGCAAACAACAGAGAGCAAATGAACACAACAGACACTTATTGGACGCGACAGTCAAAATGGCTGCCACTTATGCTAACATAGAATTTACACTTTTCCACACCTCTATTCCCAAAACCAAGACCTTAGTATTACAAAAGAAAGGACAAAGGATAAAAACATTTCTTACCCAACAAAATAGTAAAATATTTCTGATCATAAAACATTCAACAAGAATTCTGAGCACAGGTACAACTTAACATCCACGGGCCCCACCACTAGTGAATGACCACATTTTAAACCCTCTTCTCCTACTCAATATCATTCATGTAATATGCCCTTAAAACAAAAAAACACTGTCATGTCTTTCTGTGACGCTCTCAGAAAAGAAAGTTCACATTCATCTAAAATAATATAACCCCTCAACATATCTGAGTCTTGCGTCCAAAATGTCATACTCTGAAATGCTAATGTAGCATACATGGACACTCATCTCATGCCTATACCACTGTACAAAAAGGTAAATTAAATACATATATATTGTTTACATTAAGGATACCATTTTCTGTTATAGAGACTTTTCTGAATCTTTTAAGTTCTCTAAGATTCTCAAAATGCCTTATGGTAGGAAGTTCATCATCTCAGCCTCAAATAATCTCATTAAGTATACAAAAGTGATGGATGTGATGCTTGTATTAATCTGAGCCACTGGTAATCACTACGGCCGCATCCCAATCCATCTTTATTTTGCACACCATGCCACCTCAGTTTGAACCCAGCTATATGCAAATCAACCTTGACCTTGCTCCAATATCAACAGTCCAGCCTGAACGGTCAAGCTTGGTCCTCACTGAACAGGAACACAAGCAACCCAGAACTGGACCTATGTTGCTTGTTTTCTGGTTCAGGGACGACCTGGCTTGTCAGTTTGGGATGGACTGTTCCCACGAGGAGCAGGGTCAAGACTGATTTGCATATAGCTGGGTCCAAACTGAGGTGGCATGTTGGTCGAGAAATTATGGATTGGGATGTGGTCCCAAACGACTGCCAGTGGCTGAGATTAAGTGAAGCATTCCATCCATCAACTTATTGTTTTTGCATTTGATGCCCTAAGTGTGCTGGGTATGTCCAGACGTGGGTCCCGGGCTCTCTGTGCCAATGGAACCAAGCTATACCTGGCTGAAAATCCTAAACTAGGGCCAACCCGGTTCTAGATTACTAGTGTTCTGGGTCACGGAGGACCTGGCTTGGCAGTTCAGGTTGAAGTGTTCCCATGAGGAACAGGGTCAAGACTGATTTGCATATGGCTGGGTCAAAACTGAGGTGACATGGTGGGCAAAAAATGATGGATTGGGATGCAGCCTGAGCGATTGCCAATGGCTGAGATTAATCCAAGCATTCAATCATCCATCACCTTGTTGTTTGTTAATCACATATTCTGAAAGCAGAAATGTCCATCTCATGATATGCCAATCACAAGATCCTAGCCTAAGTTTCTGACACCAACATTAAGTGCATTAATTCACACTTCCAAATGTTCTGAGGCATGAATATTAACCTGAATCCAAGGAGAAACTCTCCCTCTAAATTTCATCCAGAGGTTCAACAGACCCCCTCCATGGCAAACATACCGTATCCACCCAAAGCCCTTTACCCACTCTACCTACCATGTTCATCTCCCAACACCCACACACACCAAGCAAAACATCAACACTTCGCAAGTTCTCAACCCATTCCCTGGGTGGGTCATAGAAGGAAGATCAACAAAGCATTCCTCACCCAGGCCCACCTGATCCTTCCATCACCCATGTTCTTTACCTGCTTCCCCAGACCAGCTACCAACTCTATTTTTTCACTCAATCATCTCAACACAACTCATTCCAGGACCTTCACACTGTGTTCATCACCTTTATCGGCTATAAACCCCACTCACAATAATCAACACATAAATCATTCCTGTACCTACATAACCTCCGCTCCACAAGGCTTCCAAACAACACAGCAAAAACCTTTTCTAAACTTCAGTAGTCTGACCTCCCAAACAATAAGACCAATGTCATCACTCCTAATCAGTCATTACATAGGGAAACGCATCCTTAAACAATTATTAACGTCAGTAAGTCCTAAATCAGCACCCTCACTAAAGAAAGTTAACTCTTTGACATCTGTCTTTCCAAACTCCTATGAGAATTTATCTGCTCTGGTTAACATGTTCAGCTACCAATGACTGCAAATCCAAACATATTGATTCAAGAATGCTTCCTTCTATACGAAACCTGGCAATAACAAAAAATCACACCCCAGGAGTGACACTTCATACCATTCCAACTAATGTATCCCTTTTTTTCCTACAAATCTACACAACAGTAATCTCATCCTGCTGTTAACATTTCAATAGCACATAATGCTTGAACTTGAACTCTCTTATTGGAAAACATGGAAAAAAAGAAGCTTGACACCTTAATACCAGTGGAATTTTAGATCACCCATTCATCCTCATGCTACTCGACTCTACAAAAATTACAATCTCACACCAACCAAAAAGGATAAAAACGTGAACAACTAAAGAAACCTGGACGCATCCTCCCTATGATAAGAAATAGTGTACCCACTTCAAAACATCACCCAACACTGGGAGTCCATGATCTTACAAACAAATACATAGAAACCATTAGTGAAATACTAGATAAATAGTCCCTTACAACCCTGAATAGACACCAGATCAAAAAGTCTCCTCATGGTTATCATTAGAACTTCATGAATAATGGAAAACCTTTCAGACCATTGAACGAAAATTGCAATAATGCACAAGCCCTTGTAACCAACTCTGGATTGGAAAAAAGCAAATCCTCCTTCATAAATTCGTAAATAGGCCAGGCCAAGGATTCACCGGAATAACTTTTTACAACTGTAAAATACTCCACTGAGCCGTCTGCCGTCTCTAACAATGATCCCTAATGCATCGAATGAGAATTATGAGGCATTTTCAAACGTCTTTTTTTAGAAGGTGAAAAAGATCAAGCTATCTCTTAGTTAAATGTCTAAAGATAAGAAGGTCCGCTGGTCCTCATTTAAAGAGGTGACCCTTAATGGTGATCCCATTCTGGTGTAACCTCCTCAACTCGTCTTTGGATAAAGGAAACAATCAGCCAGTTCTATTCCATTTCAGGCCAAAGTTTGCAAATACTGCTTAAAAGCCCAACTAAAGCTGATCCTAGAGGAAAATCAGGAATTAAATGATTGTCCGTCTGAATCCAGAGTCAATGCAGCATGAAAACTACAGTCCTAAATATAGATGACAACCCCCTCCACATTTTAGGGAAAGGAAACTCATGCATTCTTACCCTGCTTGACCTCTTGGCAGTCTTTGGCATGGTGGACCATAAATCTCTCCTTGAAATACAAAAGGAAAGACTGGACATAAATAAGCCAGTCCTCAAGTGGTTCTCTTCATTTCTGGAAAATCATAGTCAATGCATCTAGACTGGCAACTTCACATCCAATACAATGGCGCAACACCAAAAAGGTCCGTATAGTTCATCACACTTACACTCTTTGACATCTACACAGAACATCTTACCTCCATCCTTAAGAAGTATAACATCACTTAACTGTTTCTTTATTGAAAATACCCAGCTTCATTTAAACATTTCAGTTCCCAAGAGCATAATTCCTTTGTCTCAGCTCCTCAACAAGACCCCATCCTGGATGTCACTTCATCATGTAAATCTAATCCAAATAAAGACTGAATGTCTCTTTCCTGCTCCATAAAGTACAAAATAACAGTACAACATTGGCACAGAGAGATCATTCCTTAATTGTTATCTAACCTTTGTTGACTCTGAAATCCAGCAGCCTCGTCCTAGTGTAGCACATGTACTTACCACAGCACATTATATCTGGCAAAAGGAGCACAATCTCAGTTTAGACTGGTGTGAGGCATCAAACAATTAAACACAGAGCCTGACTTGAAACATGTTGGTCAAGCCCTAGACCTTTCTAGAATGGCCTAGTCATTCCTAGAATGTAATATAGTAGCTGTTTTAATAGGGATCCCCAAAGTACATATAGCTCCTCTCATCACCTAGTTCCTCCCTTCACACAATCACCATAATAGTCACGAGATCCAGCAAATATGACCATAAATTCTTCATTCCGGTGACTCTGAAATGGCTGCTCAGTGAAAACAATAATATACTAAAAATGACATATATGACCCATAAGAGTTTAGCATGAAGATCAAACAACTGAAATATTAGCTAAGAAACTTTGACTGTTTAGTGACAACGTCCCTCTCGAGAATCCACTCTGAAGACGTCTAGAACTGTAAATCAGTCATTCTCAGGAAGCGCTCCTAGAATCTAGATCTCACCCTACTGCTCACAGGACAGGATCATCCTATGATGCATTCAAAAAGTAAATGAAAAATGTGCTATTCAGTCGCAACTTCCACCCAGATCTGACATGATCTCAAGAAAGTAATTGTTTACATTTGTATCATGCTTTCAAACCGAAAAGAATATTACTGATGATGTGGTTTGCGAGGCAAATAGCTGGTAATGGCTAGTACTCTGTACATATGTATATACTGCCCACCTTTTTGATTCGCATCACCAAACTTCAGTGAACTAATTACACTCTTCAATTTAATGTTGAAACTGATTTCATCTGACATATTGTTCAGCTTTTATGTAAAGCACTGTGCCACATTTGGGTGAATAGTGCTCTACAAAAAAATACTAAATAAATAAGTAAGCAGCACATGGTAAGTGCCACTCTTCATTAGGTCTCGCTGTTGATGCAGCGCGAAAGCGCAGTCGCCAGCGAGATCTATTGTGGTCGTCTTGCCTGCCAAGTGGTACAGACTGGGCACGCGCCGATTGATGTCTGTGGACGCGCTTGCGCAGATGCGCTTCCATATACACACACAGCCCCTGCTTTCGCTTGGCTAGCATGCACTAACGGTGCGCACACACACACACACAGCCAGCCCCCCCTTCCTTGAAAACACACACAAAGATGCACACACACACACACAGACACACGCTCACACACACGCACACACATGCGCACACACACACGCACACACTCACACATATACACACGCACACACACACACACACATACATGCACACGCACACACATACACACACACGCACTCGCAAACGTGCATTGCCACCCGCCCCCGCCCCACTCCACTCACCGCATCGGCGGCCTCAGCCGCCACTCCGGACTTCTGCAGCCACCGAGGGGCTCTTCCTCGGGCATGGGTGCCCCGCGTCGCCACTGCTCCTCTGGGTCAGCCACTCCGTGGGCGAGGGCTTCAGAAGACGGAAGTCCCGCCCCACGACAGGTTTCGGTTTCGGCAGTGCACGCTCACGTCTTGTGTTATTGTTTTGTCGCACGCTGCAAGGAACATATCTTCTTTTTCAAGACAGTTTTGTCGTTCATTTGCATGTGTTTGCATGGAACATGATGATGAAGTTAAGGATTTCTGCAGCTATATGCCTGTCAGCGGAGTGGGGCGAAACTGTATATTGTTTCTGGCATTCCTGAGCCCTTCTGGCCCAGACATCTGCCTTGTTTGTGACAGGGAATGTATTTGTGAATCCTGATTCGGATTGGAAGCAGCCCCGAGCTACAAAGAATGTGACGGGGCGGGAATCTGGCATCCACCCAACCCGGACGCCGTCACCTGCATGTGGGCGGGAGCCGGCTCTTGTGAGCTCTGTCCTGTCTCTGAAGGTTCCGCTATCAGCTGTAGTGATCTCAGCAGGGAATGTGGCGCTTGTGTGGTGAATGACTGTTGCTCTGTCCCACCACTGGCACTTCACCCCAGAGGCGCTTGAAGGCGTGGGGGCCACCCCGAGTCACTGCGCTTCCACAAGCGAGGTCGAGGCACCGCTCGGATGCGAACATGTTAACTGGAACTGGAATCCTACCCTGACAGCACCATTATCAAGCATCCCGCAAAGAAATGAGAAAAAAATGAAAAAAAGAAAAGAGACGGGTTCCAACTATTTTGTATTAAAAACTAAAGACAGGCTTGTCACACCACCAGAGGCGCACAAAAAAATTAAAACCAACTTCTTTTTTTTTAAGGTAGTTGGGACGCTGCTGGGCGCCTACAACACGTGGCAGAAAATCTGTGACTGACAGGTGTCCTGCAAGGCATCCAATGCGGGCTTACTTGTAACAGTGTCAGTGCCACGCAAAATCTGTGCACTGCCAGCACCACATGAGTCATGACCAGAGCACAAGCAGCACCCTACACATAGTCTGCACAGTCCAACAACGCACAATCAAAGGCACAGTCAGCATCACCCACAACAACAACTGAACAAATTGAAATCTTCATTCTCAGGGGATACTTACTAATAGAAAGAAGAACTTGGCACAGAAGCTGAAATATGAAAAGACATCTTTATTAAACTTATAAGTGAGGCTACGTCACACAGAAGCCGTAGCAACTGAATGAGGTAGTCTGCAGAGTACAGAACACAGAGGCCTTTTATATGCTTAGGGTTACAAACTCAGCATAAAAGAAAGGGGCAGTCCTAGCTTTTGCAAGCATGCAAAATACCTTATATGGTCATACAAGATCTGCCAAATATTAGCGAATAGGCAAACGTTAAAAACAAGGCATCATGTAACCAGAACATCCCCCTTGAATCGTGCTCTTGCCCTACCCGATAAGTCAATCTATGACAGCACCTATAGGTCAATCAGTAATGGCAGAACATGTTTGCGTGCTTCAAAGGAAAAGGTTGTGGAATAGGAAAACACAGGGAGAGAATAGCGAAGGCCAAAAGATAAGATACAGCACGAGAAGAATGCTAAAGGCTAACAGATAGTTGATACAGGGATTAGGTGGTCCAGACAAGAATTAGTTAGGCCAGCTGGTATCTGAGATGAGTTTCAAAACAAGGACAGAGGGAGTTTTCAACATGTTGCAGTCCAAAGGGCAGAAACACCTCGTGATTCATGCAGCCTGTGTAAAGGCAACATAAAATGATGACAAATGTAAAATGGAGTCAAAATTAAGGAACCCTCCTTTTGCCATTACACAGGCAAATCCTAATTCATTGCTAGGTAAGCATTTTCCATTCTAAACCTTTCATTAAGGGTATGAGCAGGAATACAAAGAAGACAGGGCATTGGGTCATAATTAACATATAGACAACAGGAGAAAGTAACGACCATTATTACAAACAAAATTATCATTTTCACAACACTAAGCAAAAGCAAATCCTGAAATTATCTAGTAACATTTTTAGGGCTCCTATGTATTTCAGAAACGTATTATATACTCAGGTGAAACAGTGGCGATCCTTATCAATGCTCTCAGGTGAAAAGGGATACTCTTCCCCAGGGAATGGACTTTATTCTGCTTTTACTAAACAGAATACTACTTTAAAACAATGCCAGCAAAACAACAAAAATCAGTCTCCTAACACCCATTTTATGCAATCGCACGGGAAATACCCAGAGTCCGTCCAAGCCTCTCTGGCAGGATTCTGTTGTTTTCTTCCGCATGGGCCTCTTCATTCAGGCCTTTCATGAAAATGGTCCTTCTTAGTATCCGTTGGAGTGCCCTCCTGGCAAATACTCGCAGCTTACTTGAAACTCTCAATGTCTCAATGCAGTGCACCAATATTTCCTGTGCTGCAGACACTACAGATATCGTGGTCTTCGTTAGTCATGGGTACAGATCATCTCATGCAGACCCAAGTACTATTAATCAGGAAAGAGCAACAGACTTTCACATTCAGCAACACTTTCAGGCTCCAACGCTCGCATTTCAGTGTCAGAGGATGCTCGGGCTGCTCTTCCATTTAATCATAGGTACCATAATGTAGTGCCTTTTGCCGATCTTGGATCCTCCGGTGCACTGCCTTTCCGTTGGAGCAAAGAAAAGGGGGGGTGTGGCCAAAACTCAGGCCAAGGGGCTCAATGGACTGCACACTGTCAGAGGTTACCAGCACATGACAGGTGAAAAACTGAAGCCTCGAAGCAACAGGGATCCTTCTCTTTTGCTCTTTTGCACTGAAACTCTTGTTCTGTGATGTCCAATGTCGTCTGATGGAGCAAGTACGATTCTTGGAGATACCATGGATGGCGCGCTGGCGATCGCTGTCCAGCCTTGCTGCTTTTCTGGGTGCTGAGTCTGTCACTGATGGGAATTAGCTTTTCATCAAAGGTCCTCAGGTTATTATGACTTAATCCCGCAGAACCTAGTGACGTAGGAAATGGGACACTTGTTAGTTTCCTTCAATTTAGTACAAAAACAGTTTGTTTTTAACAAGAGGATTGCAAGCAGGTGGCCTGCAATCTGCGAGGGAATGGCCATACGCCATGAGACATTTCTGGTCTAGAACACACTGTCATTCTCAAAGGCAATACAAAAAAAAAAAAAGGCAGAAGGCAAAACAGTGCCTCTAGCCTCTTCAATTCATTTCCATGTGAGAGCATATCCTCTACCATCTAAGGGTAGATAGCTACATGGGTATTCTATCTGAATGGATGTCCTCACGCATGGTGACATCGTCTAATGGGGTAAACATATTTTTTTCTCTCAATGATTAAGTCTGGGTGTTCCTAAATTCCTTATCTAGAACATCCCAAAAGAGAAATCGCATGATACAGATTATCAGGGACATGTAAATACCTCCCTTTTAATAACTGTGCATCAGGTGCACTATGCAATACACAGGCTAATGATCAAAATGTGGAAACTTGTCTTATAATAGCATTGAGTCAGTTAACCAGTCCATCACTACCATGCCGGTCAGACTGGAAAACATCAAGGTAGGCCTAAAGAAAATTCTTAAAAACCAGTCTGGTTATACAAAAGGGAATTATACATAATATGGGGGTCTCTGGTACATTACTGCAATCTGGAAGTGTGAACCTAATACAATAATAATAATAAAAGAAGGCTAACTGGTGAAAGGAATATGGAAAAGGGAAAATGGGACTAGGACACAGCTAAAATCCCCAATTGCTAGGCACGATGCGACATCAATCAGGGGAGAAGTGACGAAAGAAAAATCTATAGGAAGAACAAGAAATTACTTGGGTAATAGTCAGGCATGTGACACAACACCAAGAGTGGGGGTGATACATAAAAATAAAAATAGTTCACGAACGTTAGCTCTACCGCTGGCCTCTACACCATATACGGTAATCTGAGCTAATGTTCCAGTTCCTTTTTCAGAAAAAAACAATTAAACCTGGTTTCCTTTATGGTACAAAGCCATACACTATTTAGGAAGCAGAACAAAACTGACTAATATAATATAAAAAGTAGGTCACCATGCACAAAAGTCACAGATCTATAATTTATCCTTACGTCCAATCAGGATACATAAATTTAGGGCTGCCTGTTCCTTACTGGAAAGGGGGCAGTAACGTGACTAACTGTAGGTGAAACCTTGTTTCCTGTATATCTCTTTTATTTTACTTCAATACTATATAGCCAAAATAGAAATGCACTGGTGAAGTGTTGTCTGTCTTGCTCACAGGATGAAAAAATATCATATCTGTGAAATTTAGCGCAAATTCACCCAACTGTTGTACAGCGATATACATGGTCATGTAGAACCCTTCACAACACAGGTGAACTTGTAATAGTATCTAAAGCAACAACATAAAACAAAAACATGCATGAAAATAAAAACGCACAAAACGGACATGTCAAGCCATCAGATATACTTGCTGTATATCAAGCACAAAAACATAGACAAAACAATAGCATATGTGAATGAGCGGTGACGCACAAACAATAGCATATGTACTTTATGCACTGTGAACATGCAGCCCAAAACCTATTATTCAGGCCTGCTTACTTTCCTTACCCTCCTTTTGACAGCTGATCACTAGTCAGTCGTGATCGGCTGGCAATACAATCTACTGTGTCACTTCTGACATACAGGACCATCAAGAACAATTCATAATAGGACCAAATACTGAAACATGAGAACCACCTGAATATTCCTTTCCAAAGGAGTTACGCAAAAACACATCTCTTTTCAACCAACCAAACTCACGTGTCTTGTCAGCCTTAAAATCACCTAGAACAATCCATGAATGATCTGCGGGCAGAAGCAAAAAAAAAATACACAACACACAAAAGAGAGACATTTCTCATAACAAACAAATATCCTCTAAAACTTGTAATCAGAAGACAAAGCATGATACACATTAACAGACACAAAAATAAATTTCCATTACTTAACTGTTACCATCTTGTCAGTCAACTTGCAACATTAAGCCATTTTAACTTTTCTAGAAGTAACATTTTTTTCACTGACACTCCATGTTAACTTTGCGCCACAATTTCCACTGTGAAAAATAATTCTTTATTGGCAAATCGTTCTCACTTAGGCATGTAGCCTTCAAAATTTTAATAAAGAGCTTCCTCTTATTTTCTGTGTAAGACTAATTGAAATACCTCATTTTCTGTCAAAATAAAGCAACTAGCGGGCATTATTATTATTTTTTTTAGAGCAGAGATACAAATGTATCATTTTTGCAGAGCATTTAGCATGATGTTGGGACTTTAAAAAAAAAACTTTTTCATATTTTCCCTTTGGAATTAAGTTCGTTAATTTTATTGATGTTCTTATGGAGAAACCAGAAACCCTTCCTTTTAGAGGCCCTTTTAGCAAAGTCATTCTGCACTTCACAGAGACAAGGCCCTAATTTACGAGGTCACAGATGTCGACATGACAGTCTGCTACCATTGTTTACAGGGAACCTAAATATAACACCTCAGCGCGACTCGAGCCAGCCTCTGCAGCTGTCCTAGCCCCCAGCTTCTGCTCACTAAGAAGTTTGTCAAAGACAAAAGGCCTTCCGTATTCCTCCTAACCTGCAATAATTCACTCTATTTAAAACACATTTTATATATATTACTCCTGTTAGGGGATATAATTTATTTCTATACTTATATTACTAAAACATTTACTGTGAATAATTCGCAGAACATAATAACATAACATACCAGCTTTAGAACAAATGTGTGCTACTACCCTATGCAACAGTACTCAGCTCATCAACCTTAAATAGATGAACATTTCAGTATGTCCAGCTTAGAGTTAAATCCTTCAACCCTGATATTAAACTCACATCTCTGCACCAGGCACATTGGCTTCACTGAGCCATTAAAGAGCAACCCTAAATGGGAACAACCTGCAAATTTGTGTTATACCTAAATGTATGCATTTACTGAAGCCTAAGGCACTTTAAAACTATTTCAAAGGGCAAGAATACCCAAATTCGACTTTGATATTTGGGGCACTTAAAAAATATAAATATCCTACAATTGTTACATACTAATCATCCTCAGAATGTTCTTTACACATTACAGAGATTAGACATTAGACATATCTCATGTAAATCCTTAGAAAAATGAGGTTTTTTTACGCCTGCGCTAAGTGAAATTTCATATGCTAATGTCCTCATTATGCAGCACAACACAACTTAAATTAAATTATAATGCTAGGAGGTCACAGTATGAGCATTCAGCTTTATGAATAGTAAAAAACGATTTTTGTAGCACTTATTTTTAATAATTATTTTTCATAATTAATAATTATTTTTAATAACCCAATCATTTTTGTTAATTTCACATATAGAAGCAAGCTGCATCCCTTGCCTATCATTTTAGACGCATTCATTTATAAGTCTAAGCACAGAACCCTAATTTGAAACATGACAGAATTTGGCGCCACATTTTTCTTTCTAAAAAGGACAATTTTATTTAGCAACAGAGCCAAGAATATGCATACAAAAATGTTTAAAGAGAGGAAAACCCTTAATTGAAATGTCTTCCTGTAATACAAAATAATGAACCTTAGTTTTGGAACCCTTTTTTTTTAAACACTATTCTGAAATGCAAAGATTCACCCGTGTTTAGCTAAGGGCAAAGTCCTGGCTGAGTAAATACTCCTGTTTATTCTGTGACCTGCAAAGACAACAGCTATTTGCTCAGAGGTAATAAAAGCTCTCCTCTCAGTTGTAACATGAGCACTGTGGCAGTCTTTTTTCAAACGAAGACATATCAATGCGTCTGAGTTCAGCAAGAAATTTACTTCAGCTGAAGTGTTTGCCTGTTAGTATCTAATACAATGTATGTATGTAAAAAATGCTATACGGTTGTTTTTCTACAAAACACAAAATTTTCGTTTTTGAGGCCTTTTTTCATTCCTAGTGAATGTGAATGTTTAATTTTAGTTTTTAAGCATTTAGACATTTCGCTTAGTAGACTGAAAACATCAAAAAAACATGAACACACATTGAGCTAATTTCAGACATAAACAGAAAGGGGTCAAACACTTAGGACACACAATATGGCGCACTTTAGCCTTTTATTTCGTGAATAGCGCCATCGCTATTCACTTACAGAAGTTGCACTAATGGGAAAACCACATAGACATGTAAACACACATTTAACCCACACATCAATACTCAGGACAGAAACCAAGGACAGCCCACAGACTGTACTTAAACCAAACCATTTGCAAATACTAGTTGTAAGTCATATTTACAAGAAGCGCTTCTCAATAGTGTTCCAAAAGACTTCAAAAAACAGCCCAACAGACTGATGTATGTCCAAGAAGCGAAAATACACTCAATTCACTAGCTTTGGCTAGCAGAACACCAAAAATCGTTCTACATATCAAAAAAAAAAAATGCACCGAACAAAGGATCCTTGTTTGTATTTTGTCATATTTTAATTCCCTGGGGATTACAGAATCACCAAGGAAGAAATATGTTTGTATACTTAAACCTCTTTAAGTATTCCCTTTTTAGGGGAGCCGGCTAATTTACTTCACATAAAAACAACACATTCTTTAATGTGAGCTTGAAAACAGGCATGCCAAAAATACTGCCGAATATGCAAGTATTATAATCAAAAGTAGTGCTTAATGTACTTTTCATACGTGCACCGTTTCAACAAAACCAGATAGAGAAAAATCTCCTCATTGCCTGTCCAAACAAATTGCAATTTGCATATCAAATCCATATCCAAAGTTGGCCAACACAAATTCCAAAGATTCCAAAGCTACAGTAAGCGGTACTAAACTACCTTACTCTTACCAATCAAAACGTTATTCAAATTCTAACTGCCAAGTTCTAAATGACCTAACGGTCCTTTTTTAGAATACTCACGCCAAAAAGAGGTTCTCAGTCAGGAGTGACATCATGTGGAGGATCAAAATCAGGAAGATCAGAAATATACCGGGCTGCAAAGACAGAGATTCTCCAGAATCCTTGTGCACAAAGTAGCAGAGTCCCGTCCTCTCCTCCTCAGTAGATTTCAGTCTCCTGACAAGATCACTCCTTCAGAAAGTCACTTCTCTGATGAGGCCCGCGTTGGCCGCGCCATTTGAAGAAATTGAAATCTTCATTCTCAGGGGATACTTACTAATAGAAAGAAAAACTTGGCACAGAAGCTGAAATATGAAAAGACATCTTTATTAAACTTATAAGTGAGGCTACGTCACACAGAAGCCGTAGCAACTGAATGAGGTAGTCTGCAGAGTACAGAACACAGAGGCCTTTTATATGCTTAGGGTTACAAACTCAGCATAAAAGAAAGGGGCAGTCCTAGCTTTTGCAAGCATGCAAAATACCTAATATGGTCATACAAGATCTGCCAAATATTAGCGAATAGGCAAAGGTTAAAAACAAGGCATCATGTAACCATAACATCCCCCTTGAGTTGTGCTCTTGCCCAACCCGATAAGTCAATCTATGACAGCACCTATAGGTCAATCAGTAATGGCAGAACATGTTTGCGTGCTTCAAAGGAAAAGGTTGTGGAATAGGAAAACACAGGGAGAGAATAGGGAAGGCCAAAAGATAAGATACAGCACGAGAAGAATGCTAAAGGCTAACAGATAGTTGATACAGGGATTAGGTGGTCCAGACAAGAATTAGTTAGGCCAGCTGGTATCTGAGATGAGTTTCAAAACAAGGACAGAGGGAGTTTTCAACACTTGCAGTCCAAAGGGCAGAAACACCTCGTGAATCATGCAGCCTGTGTAAAGGCAACATAAAATGATGACAACTGTAAAATGGAGTCAAAATTAAGGAACCTCACAACGTGTGCAGCCCCACAATGAGACAGTTACTCACACGCTTTACAATGTGTGCAGCACCATACAACCAGAGCATTGGCAACACCCTTTACAGCCCAATTCCACATAATCTAGAGCAGTCAGCATCCCCCACAGTCAGCACGCTGTACAACTTGTGCAGCCATACAATAAGACACAGCACTCCCGTCATAGTGTGCGCACAGGCTGCATCTACACAATCCAAGCCAGAAACTATAAGCAGCCTGCATAATGTGAGGCAGCCTGTACAAACATAATGTGACACACGCCGCACACCGTGTGCTTTGCACACAGCAACCTGCATATTTACACTCTGCAAAATGCTAGACAGCCAGTACCGCCCCTTTACGTCATGATAAAATAAGCATTTGCAATGCAATAGCTCTTGCATTTGCGAGAGTTTAAGCTATTGGCATTGCAAATGACAATGCCTTTTATTTGTGTTTATAAAGTAAACACATAAATAAAAGGCATGGTCATTTACAATGCCAATAGCTCAAACTCGTGTGAATGCGAGACCTATTGCATTGCAAATGCTTGTTATATCAGAATTTACCATGTGTAGCAAAACCATACCAAATTTCCTCATATACACACTGTCCTGACATCAACCTGAGCTGTTATTTCTACACACTTAACTAGTTGGTCTGTCATCTTGTACTTGCTCTTTGAAATTCTTTGTGTCTTGTCTAATGAGACATAGATATCTTCTGGGTATTCTGAATATTAGAAAACATGATAATTTGGCAATTTGAATAGATGATGACCTGGATAAGAATATTACTATCCTCTGATTTGCTTTGTTTCATGACAGAGTATTCCAGTTCATGTTAATGCATTCATTCTTAAAAAAGGTCGTTTTATTTTTTAATAACTATCTGTGTTTATAGTATACTTGTATATCACAAATCTAGCAGAGTAGCAACTGAATACAAAGCAACAGCTTAGAGCGCTTGAACTCAAGTCAAATTTTAGAACATTCACAGAGATGTAGTAGGGTCAGCTGGTGTCTGACATGAAGGGAGGTATTTTTCTTACATGGCCTCTTTCTATTGGAATACACGTCCCCTAACAATTCGCTTATGCAGAGAGCTGGGAAAGGTTTTTAAAAAACTCCTAAAAACCTGCCTCTTTTAGTCAGTTTTTGCTAGGCATATACTTCAGCAGAAGTGCCGAGATATTCCTTTACGGATGATTCGTTGTGCTATACCAAGAGAGCAATACTTAACATGATATTCTTCTTTGAAGGAAGATGTCTTAAGTTTCTTTCTCAATTACAGAAGACAAGCTGTTGTGTTCAGTGCTTATTTTGTCCAAAACAATAAGTGCCAGGACCCTTATCAGGAGGTTACTGCAGCTTACACCATCCTCTGCCCATGCCAGCGTTGCCAATGACTGTACTGACACAACTACTTACTGTCACACTCCTACAAGTGTCACAATTCTGACTATTCCAGATCCCCAAAGCTATAAGAATGACTTTGGCAGCAGGCAATAATCGGTTTTAATGTACACTGAATTAATAAACTGTTGTTGTACTCATCTCTAAAATAAACAAACAGCACCAACATGTGTCAGACCGTCAAAAAAACCGGTGTTGACAATTAAGTGCCGGTGCCAAGCACCGGAAACCACTGGCTTAAATAAAGCAGTGGCTGTGTTATATGGTGAAGAGATTTACATCTGTTTTCTTCTTTCCCGTATTTCCTCATCTCCAAGCTGACAAACTCTTGGTCTACATTCCCATTCCGAATGTCTGTCAATATTGGAATAAGACGAGTGACAAGTTTTCACTACCTTTTAAGTGTTCCAATATTTTGCCTCCTTAGGAAAGATTTTCTTTTTTAAATATGACATCCTTATCAGATTATCGCAAGCTGATGACACATTCTAAACCATGGCATTCATTAGGGAACATAACACCTTATTTTTAGCAGGCTCAACTCTTCTTTCCGTTACATAACTTTCTGCAGCTCAGAGGTGCAAGTACATGGTAATAATTTCAAAATGCATATTATAGGTTTACCAAACAGATGCCATCTTCTAAATTGTACTACTGTGGGTACCATAAGACTTCCAACCTCGAATAGTAACAGAAGGGCACATTTCTGACATCACTCTATATGTTTTTTACAGTGCTTTGTTAAGTGAAATGATGGGAAAGTAAAGGTAAAGAGATAAAGCTGAACATTTGTCATATTGCAGCTAGGAGGAGTAATACAATTGAATATAATAACTAGTGCTCACCCAGTTTCCTTCCTGCTATTTTTTAATTTGACCATCTTTCTAAGCTGCTGTTGCCATGAACCTAATAAACTGGTGTAATAAAAGTACAACATATCACCCTACTTTGCCGGTTTCAATGTCATCTCAATTTATATAGAACATTTCACACGAAGATAGGTTAACTGCCTGCCAGCAATACCTTCAATGGGAACCAACAAGAAGCATCAAGCTTGTAATACACCTTAACATTTTCAAATTCCCACACAATGTCTATTTCAGTGGTAAGCATTTTTTACATTGATGAGAATGACCGTGGACACAATAATATAAATTTGGCAATTAAAGCGTTGTAAGACAAAACCAGAACAAATTATTTACAAGAGTAAACACAAACTATTAAGGAATCTGAGGCAAGTAGGAGACAATTTCGTGATTCTGGCAGACGAGGAAGAATCTGTTAATCCCATCATTATTTAAGTGATTTACGTCACTGCAGTAAAAGAATATGCAATTCTTCCAGAAAAGCATACCGTTTTTGCACTACTAAGCGAGTGTGCAAAGGGCTGCTTATAAAAACTGTATACGAGAATTCAGTGGATAGGAAGACATATTTAGTTCTATCAAAGCCGCATAAAACAATATGTCAGACAATCAAGTACAATCACATATGTTTTAGTAGTAGGACAAGCGGTGGTCAAGTTACTGTGCTCAACTTTTCTCCCCAAAAGACTGAGCCAGACACATCGACAAACAATCTGCAAGCACCACTCAGAGTAAGAATGTTACAATACAGAGAATAAGCAGAACTGAAGAATGTGTACCATGGTTGTAACATATCATCCATACTTGGCACACAAGAAAATAATTGCTTTAGACTTACGATTGACACAAAACTGTTTCACGAAACCACAATTTAATGCACACCACAATAATGGAATGCATGAAGAAGAGAGACCAGACATCCATCCTCGCAAGAAGCATGTTTCTACACCACAATAAACAAGGATTGGCAAAGCCAGTACATGTGGCATGGACAAGCTCATGCAGTGGTCATTTATTTTTATAAACATATTTTTATTGCAAATATGTGCTACAAAAAGAGACAGGATAAAAGAAAATATGCCATCACTTTCATGGTTGCGTTAAAAAAAATGTAATTCTAAAAAACATTCACGGATGAAGCTTTTTTACTAATGGTTTTTTAACCCCTTCACAGCGGCGGATATTCCGCCGCAGTGCTAAGGGGGCGGCCGCAGTGCTAAGGGGGCGAGGCGGCCGCACGGTGCTCCTGTGCTCGTGACGGAACCGCTCCGTCACGAGCCTCGGGAGAGCTGTGCTTATGACGGAACGGTTCCGTCACGGCGCCGCCTGCCTAATAGAACGCTCAGCGCAGGCGCGGAATTCACGCCGCGCAGGCGCGGCGAGCGGGCCGTGACGGAACCGTTCCGTCACAAGCACATCTCACCCGAGGCTTGTGACGGAGCGGTTCCGTTACAAGCATACCAGGGGTTAAAACGACAATTCTTGTTGTTGCTCTATTCATTTCATCATTATTTGTGCAGGAAAGTAATACTTAATAACATAAACTTAAAAAATTAGTGCAGGCAAAATAAGTATGCAACCGTTATAATTAGAAGAAAAGCACAGGGCTCTTCAGTGAGCCGCACACTCTTTAATCTCTATGTGCCCACACTGGCGGAGATCGTTCGTGCAGATGGCTTAGCATTTGCGTTGTACGCAGATGATACACCAATTATAATGGCCCTTACACCTGAGGTAGTCGAACGTCTACCCAACTTAATCATTGTCTAAAAGAGGTCACATAATGGATGTCTGCAAGTAGCCTGAAACTTAATGCTGAAAAGACGGAAGTACTTTTGGTCGGGAATAATCCCTCAAGGTGGGCAGACTTGTCATGGCCAGAACATCTAGAAGAGAGTCCTAGGCTATCCCAGGTTGTAAAAATGTTAGCCTGGGCTTCTGGATCGATGACAAACTTACTATGTAGAATTAGGCCCAAAAAGTGGTGGATCCTGTTTCAATATTCTGAGAACACTTATAAAATTCCTACACATGCTGCCACTATTTACTAAGAGAGTGGCTGTGTAGGGATTATTCAGCTCACGGCTAGATTATGGAAACTCCCTTTATATAGGAAGTCTGTCAGACCCGGCATTTTTGACCGGTTTATTCCCAAACTTTTTGCCTTCTGCCTCCTATTTTTCTGAACCTGTTTTTGTTGGCTATACGATTCTGGGCACTGTACCACTGCTGACCAGTGCTAAAGTGCATATGCTCTCTGTATAAATTGTGACAATGATTGGTTATCCATGATAGGCATATTGGATTTACTGGTAAGTCCCTATTAAAGTGCATGGTGTGTGCCAGTGCCTGTAAATCAAATTCTACTAGTGGACTTGCAGCACTGGTTGTGCCACCCACGAGTAGCCCTGTAATGTGTACCACTGTAGTGTCTGTGAGCACAGTTGTAAACTGCAAAGTTGTGCTGGCAAGCGCATCCACTTGCCAGACCCAAACCTTCCCTTTCCTTACATGTATAGCACCCCTAAGATAGGCCCACGGTTACCCCCATGGGCAGGGTGAAGTGTGTGTGAAAGGTAGGACATGTACTGGTGTGTGTGACATGTCCTGATAGTGAAATACTGTGTATTTCGTTTTTCACTGTTGAAAGGCTATCTGTCTCATAGGCTTATTCATTTTATTTATTTATTCATTTGAAAAGTTTTATATAGCGCTGGCTACACCCGGAGGTATCAGTGCACTTTACATGGGGAGGTACAATTGCATTCAAAACATAGTTACATAGTTACAACAGTTCCAGGAATGTAGATACAGGAGTTATAAAGGGATGGCTCAGGTATGGGAAAGGAAGGCCAGCAGGGGAGATTTGGGGAAGAGAGGGAGGGAATAGAAGAGGAAGATAAAGAGAGATGGAGGACAGCGGAGAGGGCGGAGGTAGGAGGACATCACGGGGCGACCAGAGAAGAAACAGTGTCAGATGATCGGATGGGTAGGTGACGGCCAAGGGGGTGACCAGAGCCAGCTCCTCAATAGCTGCGTAGGGCAACTCCACCGGTCATCAGCTTAAGGTTGCTCGGTCGCCGAAGTACCTCAGAGGGTAAAAGTATCAGCCTAGAGGAGATCATCAAACGGTTTCAAGGAGAGCGCCTTTCACAGTGTAAGGTGCTGGGTCCCCAGAGACAATGGGAACTATCCCAGACCTCCGCTAAGTGAGGAAACCCTTAACACTGTGGACTCTCTCAGAAGGGTATCTGAGACTCCAGAACAGGAATGCTAGGATCCCTCCCCAACAAGGGGAGAAGGAGTGCTTTGGCAAGGGGTACATTCAAGTAGGCCAATTAAGGCCTTTTTCCGTTATGTGTGAGACCCATGGGTCATCTGAGACTCCGAGGCAATACTGCTGGAACCTTCCTCAACAAGGGGAGAGGGAGTGCTTTGGCAAGGGGCACAATCATGGAGGACGATAAGGGACAGTTGGGCGGAGGGGGAGGACCTGTACAGCAGACAGGGGGGGAGTGCTTTACATAAGGTTCCACAGAAATAACAAAATTGCATCAGTTACACGATTACATCAGATACTAGAAGAACATTTCAAGAGAATAGAATACAAGATAAATAGATCTTAGAAGGGTAAGGGGGTACAGATAAATATCTGCGACACATTAAAGAGCGAGAAGGGGAGAGAAATGGAGCGGATAGGGGATTGAGAAGGGAGAGGAAGAGGGGGTAGACTGTATGAAGAGACGAAGGGAAAGTCTGCCCAATGAACGACTGGGTAGGAGTCGGTCGAGGAGGGAATCCACAGCCAGTCTCCCCTTAGCTCACAGGATAGCTCCATACGGCATTGGTCAGATGTCTAGGTCTCTAGGTTACATCACATACATGTTACATTGGTTGCTCAACACATTTAACCAGCATATGAGACAGGATTAATGGGTTCCTGGGAGTTCCAGGGAGAGGATAGATGTCCGGGCTAGATTGATTGTCCGGTTCGTGGCGGGGAGGAAGAGTCACGTAAAGGTGGTGAAGGGAGATTAGGGGGTTGATTTGTAGGTGGGAGTCCGGCGAGTTTTTTGATGTAACATAGATAAGGGACGGGCGGTCGCCATCTTGGGGACAGGCCCCAGGTTTTGGTGAAGAGATGGGGTATGCTAAGCCTCCTGTTTCTGAGGCCAGCGCGTTCAGGCTAGATTGGTTGTCCGGTTCGGGGAGATGTGGAGTTTTGTTTAGGGTTGAGGTGTTGGCGAGAGTTTATGGGATTGGTCCGTAGGTGGGAGACAGGTTATCTGCATCTTAGGGTCAGGCAGGAGGTGGCGTGCCTTATGTCTCCCGTTCCTGGGATTTCGCGTCTGATTAAGCTTCTTTGCCCCTTTCCGTGTTCCAGTGAGTGTACCCTTTCATTGTTCATTTCTCGGGTACAAAGTGTGAGCCCACCTTCCTGGGTTCAGAGACCTGTCTTGTGTTGAGGCTCTTCTCAAAATATAAGTGGAGCCAAAAGAAATTACAGAAAGAAAAAAATGTTTCTTTCTTGAGTCCCCTCACTCACCGGAGTTTCCTCACGGTGACATGCTTCATCATTGGGGCCATCCCAATTCTCTACAAAAAGGGGCGTGCTGCGACTTGCGAATTACGTAGGAGCACTTAGTTGTGAAGGACTATGTGTAGTGCAAAAAAAAAAGGTGAGGTGGAGTGGTGAATGTGAATTAAAAATACCGTGCTAGTGGGCCTCAATAGTTTATTCTGCTCCTAGGTTGGTATGCTTAAAAATGGGGTTTATACTGAAATCCGACCAACTATGAAGGTAGGGTCAGTATATGGTTAACATGTTTCACGCCATCCCTGGCGTTTCTTCAGGACCATACAGGGTCCAGCCCTGTATTTCCACTCCTAAAAACCTAAAATGAAGGTTAAGTATTCAATAAGTGATACAAGATTAATGCACTTGCGACCGCTGCCCAAATTAGAAACATGCGTGGTTCAGAATACATACGCTGTTGCTTACTGACGTATGTTTAACTCGTTGATGAACCTGTAAAGAAATTGACAGAGTTTAAGGCACCTTGCCCTTTCTTTAAGAGATCGGGTACATAAAAGTCCTTCATGCCGCACAATAAAGAAATATATAATGGTGCAGATTGCCCCATATTGGTGCGTGCAGGCTCTCAAGTCTGGTGCTTAATCACTAAAATACACACAGAGTGATTGTGGCGTGAAATTATATACGTAAATACCACACGAATTACTGTGACACAGACAAACACTACAAATAACACAAATATAGACATAGAAAAAGAATCTCGATATTTACATTTGCAGGTGCCTACTAGCACTTCATGGTCTCAGATGGTGGCGGTGTCGCTTCTATGGAAGCATTGCTAAAAGATCGGGATTAGCGAAAAAATATGGTTTAGTTATAAAAGAAAAATACTGTTTTTAACGAGTGAGCAGACTACTAAAGTCTGGATCTCTCACCCTCAACGAAATGGTAGACTTACTTCCTGATCAGCCACACCGCGAGTTATTACCTAGCTGCTTCCCCGTCGGACCGCATCTCAAAGTGCGATCGGCGGGGGGATGTTAAAGTTTCCTTCATTTCCGGGTTTGTCGGAAGGGAAACGCTAGACCGGTAATCCAGGCGGCCATTTTGGGAGGATGTCATTCTTAATGTTAATAAAGTTTTGGGATTGTCGGAGGGCGAACATCCAAACATAGATATTGTTTGATGATGAGACTGAAGGACCATCAATTTTGGGCAGGCAATGAAAATTCTAATTGGATCAACGGGCATTTGTTCTTTCGTTAGTGACTACCAAATAGTCACTTGATTCTCGATGTGGTTTCTAAAACAGAATATTTTCATACAGTAAAGTGGGGGGACCTTTGGGTTTAGAAAAATTAGGAGAAGTGAGAGAAGAGAAAATATTTCTTCACTCGTAATTTAATGGAAACCAATGTTTTTTGGAGACAAATGTTTTGTTCAGCCAAAAAATTAATAAAAAAATAAAAATAAAAAATAAAAATAAAATTGAATATAAAAATGAAAATTGACTCGTGGAGCTGGTGTCATCTAATGAACCCTTAGGTCCTAGTAAAGTGTAGACAGGTACACCCAGACCACGGGTATTACTATAGCCAAAAATGTTGGGTAGGGGTGGTAATTCTCAACAGGACCCGTTGCCTTATCAGAGTACAGTCCTAGTGGTTGAATGCACCCCAGGGTATATCATCGTTTAGCCCAAGTGTATCAGTTCTGAGCTTGAAAACCCAACGTTGTTCACGTTCATGAAGAGTCCTCTCCAGATTCTCTTTATTTTTTATGCATTCTAAAACCACCCATTTCAGATCATTTGGTGTGTGGTTTCTTTCGATGAAGTGGTTGGTCATGCGTGTTGTGGCTCTTTTGCAGCGGATATTGCTTCTGTGCCCCACAATGCGAGTACTGACCTTTCTTGAGGTCATGCCCACATAATGTAAGTTACAGGTGCAGGTGATGAGATACACTACTCCACTTGTATTGCAGTTTGAGTAATGCCTCAGTTGCCATGTAGTGTTATTGTTGAAAGTTATTGACTTTGTAACTGATGTTAAATGGCAGACGCTGCAGTTGTTGCATGGGTAATGGCCTTTTGGTAGTGGCTGCAACCTGTTGGTGGTCCCCGTAGGTTTCGGGCGAGTATGCACCAAGTAGTTTTTTAGATTCATTCCTCTGCGGGTACTCACAGGAGTTGGTTTCTGTGGGGGTTGGGCTTTTATTCTTCGCCCAGTTTCAGCTTCAGTAACCTTCGCCCAATTCCAGCTTCAGAGTCTTCCACTTTTCTTGCTTCCCATTGGGGGCTTTAGTTGTTCAGTGTCTTGTGATCTGCGTTTCCAACTCCTTATGGGTCCAAGTGTGACTGTCCGGGAACCGCTACAGTGGAGTCCACCGGCTACCCGATCCTCTCCGGAGGGGAGGCAGCTTATCTCCATTGGGGTTGCACTGTACCATTTTTACCTGTGTAATTTGCAATAGGGATAAGATAGAAAATGAAGTTTAGGCTCTCTGAACTCAGAATTTCTTAACGCACCACTTGGTAAAGGTGGTTTTTGAATTCTGTGTTTGAAAATGCCACTTTTAGAAAGTGTGCATTTTCTTACTTTAGAATTATGTGCCTCTGACTGTTTGTGTATTTATTGTCTGGTTTTTGATTGATGTGCATTCACTCTAGACAGTCACTGGGGGGTGGGGTGGTTGAGGTGTGCCCTGACTTGCCTGGGTGACTCATCGCAGGGCGGAATAGAGCTGGTCTGCATTTAGAGTGGTGGGATGAGTTTTGCTTGTACCTGATTAGGGTGTGTCTCCTTTTTCTCAATGCTGTAACTGTCCCCTGTGGTCATGCTGCACAAGGGAGGACAGGACTGGTTTGAACTGGGTTCAGAGACCCTTGCCACAAAGAGAACAAGTACATTTTTGGGTATAAGAATTACACCTAAAACCTCAGGACTTTGGATTACTTCAAGGAACAAGAGGACCCTACCAAGAAGAAGAGTGGAAGAACTGTGTGAGGAGCATTGCCTTTTGTGCATGAGGGGTGGGTTGACCTTCAGTTTCTTCTTCTGTCTGTGGTGGAGGAAAAGGACTGACTCTTTTTTCCCTGCTGTGGTTTCCTGCTTGTGAAGTATCTCCAAGGGCTTGTGTGAGCTCCTGTTGGAAATCTCAGGGACATAAAAGATTTCAGGAAAGATGGTAGCTGGAGCTAAAAGTAGCCTGCCTTAAAGGAGGGCTTAAAACTTTGTGAGGATCACTACCCCTGACATGTGTGGGGTGGGCCGGCCTGCAGTTACTGCTCCTATCTGGAGTAGGAAAAGGACTGGGGGAGCGATGTTTCTGCTCCTGGGCTGTGTCTGGTGCATAACCCTTGAAGGAAGTGATGGATTCCCTGAAGGGAGCACATTCTTGGAGTTGCCTGCCTCCGAGCATCGTAATTGGCCATTCCTTCCTGGTGAGTTAACAAAAGCACAAGTAGAGCTCTTCGCCCGGCTGATTAAAGTCCATGCCAGAGCATTGGCTCAACTTGCAATGAGTGCGGGCTGCTCACCGCAGTGCAGCACCACGAAATCCCCCGTCAACGCAGCCCCCCTCCCTTGTGGCAAGAAACCAAGCTGTGTGCCTCCTGAGGACGGGAAGAGCCCTGCGGTCATCCGACAGTGGGCAGGGCTGGCAAGGAAGGCCACTCCCATCCACTGCATCCGAAGAGGAGGAGAGTTGCCGAAGCAACCAGAGTCCAGTCTGTGATGCTGTGCAGAGTGCAGAAAAGCTCTACTGTCGCCTGGTAGTGGGTGGGGCCGGCAAAGAAGGCTGCACTCACCTGCCATGGTAGTGGAGGAAAGGTACGGCATCTCCCGCTCAGCCCCGTGTTTGCGGAGAGGGCTGAGCTTCACAGCATATGTGGCAGCCGCACCACGCGTTCGCGGGCGGCTGCATGCGATTCAGTTTAAGTATGCGGAGGACCAAGGAGGTCTCTAAGCCAACAGCGGCATAATTGTTTTTGCCTTGTTTGGGCCCATTCTCCTGTGGCACAGTTTGGTGGCATTCTTGTTGTAGTCTGCACCAGTTAAATTTGGCAGTTGCACTGTGGTTCTGTGGCCAGCTGCCCCTGCCATTTCCCAGGTGGAGGGGACTGAGTGAGTTCTCCCCGCTGTTGGGGAGGGGGAGGGCATGTACCCTCCTCCCTACGTTCCATGCACATTCCGGGGGACACAACACAGAGAAGGGATTTCACCACGGAGGATTCGGCCGGGAGTGGATTTCAGGGAAACCACTCTGAATACCATATTAGGTGCGCCAAAGCACTGGGGCCTGGAAGTTGATGATGACCTGTGGGGAGTTAGGTTTGATAATGAGTTATGGTGAAGTCTGGTGATTTGTGTTTCCCTCCCTACTCCAACTGCTGCATGTGCATGCCAAAGTCTTATGAGGGAAGTTATGGTTACATTTGTAACAAGGATGTGTTCAAGTACAGTACAAAGTGATGTTTGACTTTGGTAAGTTATGAGTATTGACTGCAGTGTACTACTGGTATTGCTATGACAAAGGCCTAATTGGTCAAGTTATTTATGACCTATATATTTAAATGCATTTTTATGACAAGCGCCTAGTGGTACCATGATTAATGTGATGTGTTCTAATGTGTTTTATGTGTAATACAAAGGATATTTTTATATAACCTTATGTGGAGTCTCTTTAGTGGTGTGCCGAGTGTGTCGCTGTTGTGTGTGTGTGTGTTGTGCAAACTCTATACACATTGCCTCTGGGATAAGCCTGACTTCTCTGCCAAGCTACCTAGGGAGTGAGCAGGGGTTAGCTTGGGTGTGTTACTCCCTTACCCTGACTAGAGTCGTGGGTTCTGCCTGGCGTAGGTGCATACCCTAGCCAACCAGACACCCCATTTCTACCAGAGTCCATAATATGTTATCAAAAGACTTCAAGAAGTACAGCCATGATCCTTTATAAAATCCCTAAACAACAATCAGCCAGTCTAGCCTACGCATCTCTGCACTGGCTGTCGGTACAGAAAATAATTCAATGTAGGGCCCACTGCATCACCCATTGGTTCATAAAGGGGAAAGGACCACCTATCATCCAAATCTCCGCCTACGTTACAAGGAGGCCTCTTCAGTCCGGGAAGCAAGGGCTTTTGATGGTACTGAAGGTCAGCAGAGCTAGAAGTGGCGGTTGTTCCTTTGCATTCCTTGCCTCGAAACTGAGTAACGTTCTCCCGGCCGACCTCAGATTTCAACAGTCAAAAACTAGCTTTAGAAAACTCCTCAAAACTCATATTTCCTATAGCCCAGCACTAACCTAAAGTTCATTAAGGTATTCCGGCTGGTGTTTCTACTATTAGTGCTGGAAGGCCTGGACTGGGTAGCCACACACTTTACAAAAACATTAGAATAGAATAATGCATTTTAATTATTAAAAACATTCCAAAATCGTCATCTATATGAGGCCTGCGCATTCACCTGCATAGGTAGCCAAAGTTCAAACTTTTTCAATGTAATTATTTTTTTTAAGACTTAGTGTACTCCGCCAATGGCAGCAGTCCACCCTCACCTCACTCTATGCATGGCTCCATGAACTGTATCACGTAGCAGTTTACAAGAAAATCACTTATAAACTAAATCATCAGTCAGACACCTTTGAAAACACATGGGACCCTTTCATGGCAAGTGCTGAAATGTCAATCTACTGACCCACCCTGCCTACCGGGGAGATAGATGGGGGGTACCATTCTGAGAAAAGGGCTTTGTGGCACCATAGACCGAAAGGAGGCTGGTCCACTCCTTGGTGATGTTAACAACGCTGCAGACACGTATGCTCCCACCTTTCCCTTTGCCCGCTTCACCTATGCCACCACCCTCGTGCCCCCACCCAATTACCCCAGGAGTGCCTCTTTGGATCCCCCAGAGTGCCTGATTATTGAAGTGAAGACCCTTTCCGCAAGGTGGACTCAGCCTTCACATATCATCAGATGACCAGTCCTAGGTATTCGCTATTCTATGCAGTTGTACCTTGCTGTCCCTGCTCCTAAAGTGAACTCTTGAGCGGCATCCTACTGATTTTTTGTGGTATCTGTCTGTATCTTTTCCAACGTATGTTCCTCGATGGCTTTTTGATTCTCTCTTGCACCATATTGTTTAAACTTACAATATATAAATGTTACAAAAAACGTACTGTTTTATTTACTTTAATAAAACCCATTCGAAAAAGACCGGCCACCCACCCATGCTTGTGAAGGCTCACACCTGCGTGCATCGTTAGCGATCTACGAATGTTTTTTATAAAACTTTATTACAAAACCATTTCCAGATGGCTGACTATTCATGCACGTGCATGCATTTTTATATTGTTTCTGTGATAACATTTTACAGAAACCATGAAAAAAACAATCATTGGCAAAGCAAAAAAAGGTCAGTGTTTTCTTTTTGTTTGGTTCTGGTCAGCACTACATGATGGTCAATGCTATTGCTTACTGTCACAGGGCAATCTTAGAGCAGAGCGTACATAAAGATTGGAAGCCTTTGATTCATAGTCACAAAGTTGTCAACTATAGACTTAATTCGACTAGGTGAAAAAAAGAAAAAAAAAATTAAATGGTTACAGAAAATGCTACATTGTTTCACTATACAGTGACGTCACTCTGACGGCACCGGCATAAGTGTTGTGGATAACAATGTACAAATATGAACTTATAAAAGTTCTACATAACAGATAGCACTGGTGTACTCTATAGAACTACATTACTGTTTAGAATAAAAAGTATAAATATATGAAATATTGACAATTCTTTCACAAATCTTCACACCTCCTTTTGCACTGCTTACTTATCCTCCATTCTCAATATCAATTGGGCACCCTCCCCCTCGTCATTCACCACACCCAGTGGAGTCTGTGAGGTTAGATTGTTGTATCATTCATAATCAACTCGCTGACACAGTTTTACCCTTTCAGCCCTTGCCCCTCACCCAAAATGGTACCCCAGCCTACCCTCTACTGCTGACATAACCTCTTCCCGAAGCAACTTCTTGACATAAATGCCCTACACTGAAAACCATGCGTCCATACACTTTCTCCTGGCACCACTCCCTGCCCTGCTTTGTTTTCCAGTCATGTCGCCTCCCCATGGAATGACTATCTATCTGCTTCTACTCATCCCTTTCTTTATTAAAGGCATATTCAGCTCTCTTCTGTCCAACCCTAGAGCAGCCCCTGCCAACAAATAACACACTTGAAAGCAATAAACCATCCATGCTTGAGATCACCGAGTATGCCAAGATATCTCATTTCCAACCTGGATTTACACATCACTCCATGTGGGCAGCCAGTAACTTAAAATACCCGCCATCTGACAGTGAGTGAGCGAGAAAATGAGTGTTCCTGCCCGCTTCTTTGAAGTATCGTGGGAAGTTTTCCTACAAGTAAAGTTTCAGAGTATTTGCTGTAAACGTTTCCCAGTCTTTCCTACTTTTGTCTTACTTTCCGCCCTTCTTTCTTTCATTAATTTGTTCCGTTCTTCGATCTTTCTTTTTTTCTTTGTTCAGTCTTTCCTTCTAACGTTCCTTCTTTCCGTCATATTTTTCATTTATTGTTTTCATCATTCTTTCCTAAATTGTATTATTTTTTCTGTTCTTTCTTTCATGCACATTATATTTCTTCTTTCCATCTTTCTTTCATTCTATCCATTCTTCTTTCATGCCATCTTTTTCTTTCATCTTTCTTCATATCTTTTCTTTCCATTTTTCCTTCTCTCTACCCCTTCTTCTTTCAGTATATTGTCTTTTTTCGTATCTTCCTCCTGTCCTTCTTCCCCCTTATCACTATTATTATTTATTTTTGCTTCGTTTTTTCCTTTTTTCTTTCTATTTCTCTCTTCTATCTTTCCTTTTACCATCCTTTTTAATTCATCACTCCAGTCTCTCATTCTTCTGTCTATATTTTGTTTGCCCGTTACATTATTTCATTCAATGTTCCTGCTTTCCTTCTTGGCCTCCTTCAATTATTCTTATTTCTTTGTTCCTTTCTTTGCGATGCCATTTTTCCATTCATCTTTCTATTATGTCCTTCTGCTTTCATTAAATCTTTCTCCTTTTTGGTCATTCTTTCCTTCTGCCGATTATTCTTTAGTTCATTTCTGTATCCTACTTCCTTTCTTTGTATCATTGCATTCTTATTTCTTCCTTTTTCACATTCCCTTACTCATTTCCTCTCATAATTTTTTTGTATTTGCCATTGCTGTCATATTTTTTCTTTGCCTCGGTCATTTGTTTGACATCGTTGGCAACCCTTAGCCGCCTAGCCCATATCTGAGTTACAGTATCTTCTTTTCGGTAATATTTATTAGCTACTGCTTCTGCCTTGTGACCTGCGAGTTACAGAGCAAAGTTAAATAGTGCCATAAATAACCATTTATTCTGGGGTAATGGGTGCTTCACTACACCCTACCATCACTCAAAATAGTCAAGAAACACTCAGAATACAATACCTTCCCCATGCCAATCTCATCTACTGCTCTCCTTATTCAGTGTCCACACCATGCATAGCAACTCACCTCATGTCGCTCCCAATGTTCTCCTAGTGTTACCAAGCATCTTCACACACAGCTGCTCCACATAACCAAACATCAGCTCATCCATAGTCTCTACTGCTTTGCCCTTCCTTTCCTTTTACCCAACATAACTTTAAAATGCCTTCCTAATTCATAACTCTGCCTACTAAACCCACAATCTTGATTTTGATCACCTATCTACCAATCAGTACCTTTCAAATAGCCCGCCCACTACCAGATCACTATTGGTGCAAGATGCCGAACTGAATGTCATTTTGTCTTACAGCAACACGCACCTCTTCCTTCAAAGTCCCTGCTGTAGGACCCAAAATGCCACACTCATACTCTGTAACCAAGCACTGCACCCTCGTAGCTCACCATATTTCCCTGACCACCACCCTCGCCCTGAGACCACCCGCCGACCCCATCGATCCCGACTCTGCCGCTACCAACATTAAACAGTGGATCAACGACTGTGCCAACACCCTCGCCCCCCCAAGATCTCCATAACCAACCACACCAGCAAGAAAGCCGCCTGGTTTACCGAAGACCTCCGGACCTCCAAGCACACCTGTCGAAAGCTAGAGAAGAAATGGCTCCGCGACCGTTCACCAGACAGCCTCACATCCCACAAGAATGCCACTCGCAGACACCACGAACTCATCAGGACCGCCAAAAGGACCGCCTTCAAGGACCACCTAGACAACAACGCACACAACACCAAAGAGCTCTTCAGCATCGTGAAAGAACTCTCCAACCCCAGCTCCAACACCAACGACATTCCACCATCACAAGACCTGTGCGAATCCCTGGCCACCTACTTTCACCGCAAGATCACCGACATCCACAACAGCTTCAACTGCGACACCCCCGCACCCACCACCAAGACCACCATCCCCGCGACCTCCAGCCGCACCAGTCGCCTGACCGCCTGGTCCAACGTCAGCGACGAAGACACCATCAAAACCATGAACTCCATCCACTCCGTATCCCCATCCGACCCGTGCCCTCACCACGTTTTCAACATTGCCAGCTCCACCATCGCACCCCACCTCCGGAAAACAATCAACATCTCCTTCGAGACAGCATCCTTCCCGGAAAGCTGTAAACACGCCGAGATCCACGCCCTTCTGAAAAAACCCAAGGCGGACCCCAAAGACCTCAAGAACTTCCGGCCCATCTCCCTGCTTCTGTTCCCTGCAAAAGTGACAGAGAAGATTGTCAACAAACAGATAACCCGCTAACTCGAAGACAACAACATCCTGGACCCCTCCCAAACCGGCTTCCGCAGCAACCACAGCACCAAGACAGCCCTCATCGCCGCCACCGACGACATCAGGATCCTGATGGACAAAGGAGAAACAGCCGCCCTCATTCTCCTGGACCTGTCAGCTGCCTTCGACACGGTCTGCCACCGCACCCAATCAGCACGCCTCCATGACGCCGGAACTCAAGAGAAGGCCATGGCCTGGACCACATCCTTCCTCTCGGGCAGAACCCAGAGCGTCCGCCTCCCACCCTTCCGCTCAAAAACCACCGAGATCCTCTGCGGCGTCCCTCAAGGATCCTCCCTCAGCGCGACACTGTTCAATCTCGCCCACGTCGCACGACAACACAACCTCAACATCATCTCCTATGCCGACGACACCCAGCTGATCATATCCCTCACCGAAGACCCCCTCACCGCCAAAGCCAAACTTCACAGAGGAATGAAGGCCGTCGCCGACTGGATGAAAGACAGCAGACTGAAGCTGAATTTAGACAAGACGGAGGTCCTCATCCTCGGACCCACCCCATCAGCCTGAAATGACTCCTGGTGGCCCACATCGCTAGGCACAGCCCCGGAACCCACCGACCACGCACGCAACCTGGGTTTCATCCTCGACTCCACCCTCTCCATGACCAAGCAAGTCAACGCCGTCTCCGCGTCCTGCTTCAACACCCTCCGGATGCTCCACAGGATCTTCAAATGGATCCTTCCCGACATGAGAAAAACCGTCACCCAGGCCCTCATCACCGGCAGACTCGGCTACAGGAACACCCTCTACTCAGGACCAACAACCAAGCTCCTGAGACGACTACAGCGAATCCAGAAAGCCTCGGCACGACTGATCCTGGACGTCCCCCGACGCAGCCACATCACACCCCACCTGAGAAGCCTACACTGGCTCCCCGTCAACAAGAGAATCACCTTCAAACTCCTCACCCACGCACACAAAGCACTACACAACACCGGACCAACATACCTCAACAACCGACTCAGCTTCCACACCCCCACCCGTAACCTCCGCTCTGCGGCCCTCGCCACAGTTCCTCGTATCCGGAAAACCACTGCCAGCGGCAGATCCTTCTCCTACCTTGCCACCAGGACCTGGAACGCTCTCCCTACCAGCCTACGACAGACCCAGGACCTGCTGGCCTTTAGAAGACTTCTCAAGACCTGGCTCTTCGATCAGTAGCAGTCCACCCCCTCCCCCCCCCCCCCGCCCCCACCGCCTTGGGACCCTCACGGGTATGTAGCGCGCTTTACAAATGCATTGATTGATTGATTGATTAAATTCTAGAGCAGATGGAACAAAAGTTGAAAAAATATATGTCAAAGACTTCCCAGAGATCAGATAATTGTTCACATCAGGAACACACTCGACACACAAACTTCCACACACATAATTTATTGTGTAGCCGAGTGGCCCAAGCAACTCTACCTAGGCTTGGAGAAAGGTTAGTCTCACCTGGTTTTACTGCCGAAGATCAACACCAACAATATTGTGATACAAGAATATCGAGGACAGAGTGTTGAGGGAAGTACATTGAAAGGTAAGCACTTATAGAAAAGTATAGATTTACTATTCCTAACTACACATCTCCATACTTTGAAGATTTACGTACCACGTAGTTATATATATGTGGACTCCGGTATAGAAAATCTGGAGCTATCTGTCAATACTTTTTTCAATATTTTCTCCTCGCTGTTCTGTCTCACTGATGTTATGGATCGATATTCAGGATGCACACCATCCCACCTCATACATTCAAGCACTGCCTTTGGTAAAAATCAAAACACACATACTTTAGAAACTCACACTCTTGTGTTAGTCAATAGGTACATATCACCTCACCAGTAAAAGTACTAACAACATGGAGACATGGGATCAGCAGAAAGTCACCTAATCGACTCACCACTGGAGCTCGCTAGGACCACCTGCCACGCAGGTAACTCAAACCTCAACACTACTAACACAAGCAACCGTAGGATGCAAAACGAACAAGCATTTACAATGCAACGGTTTCGCCTTTGGAAAAGTTTGAGTTATTGGCATTGTAAATGACAACATTTGTATTTATGTGTTGGTTTTGAAAACAGATAAATAATTGCCATTGTCATTTACATTGCAAATAGCTTTAACATTTCCAAAGGCGAAACCGTTGCATTGTAAATGCTTGTTTTTTGTTGCGGGCAGTTGGAGAATCAAAGGGGAGCGGAAATTAAGACCCCCACTCAGCCGCATTTACATGGAAACAAAAAGAAGGGAGTTACTCGAAAACTTACAAAACAAAAAAAAATCCAACCCCAAAATGTTTGACAGTAATTTCACCTCTGCTTGTCAGCAGCAATTTGCCGCCGCAAGCTTCCCGGAGGATTGGTACAGGAAAAACAGAGAAAACCAAAAGAGAGAAGGAAAGGAGGTGAAATTACACGGTGCGTGGAACTGAAGAGAAAAGAGGAACACAAAAGAGAAGGGTGAGGGAGGGAGACCAAGAAGAAATTTGAGGTGGTAAGAAGGCGAGGACGAAATAAAAGACGACAAAGTCTTTGAAGGAGGAGGAGGAATGAAAGGGAATGAATTGCTAGAAGAAAGGACCAACAGGAGGAGAGAAGAAAAATTCAAGAGATGTAAAAGAATGAACCGAAATGGAAGCGAGAGCTAGAAGAGAAGGAATTAAAGCGGAGTAGAGGGGACCGGAGGAATTAAAGGGGAGGGGAGGATTGCGTGTGCACTGTGTTCCCGGGCCTCACAGCAAGGTTTTTGAGAAAGCACGAGGAACTTTTAAGTGCAAACATCACATCAGTAGTTTGGAATGCACTGAGCAATTCCGTTTGGAGATGGTAATTACAAACGCGACAGCCAAGTGTTTTAGCCACAGATGTAATGAAAGGGGAAAGGATGTACGCGTGGTATAGCGGCTAGAGGGCGACTTTGGAACCTTGCAACCTGGGTTGAAATCTCGGCTGCAACGATTGACTAATACATGTGTGATTCTTGACAATTTACTACATTTCTTTGAGACAAAGACTGTAAATATGCATACGGTTACATCATTCTATATATGTCATATGTTATTCAATTCTACTTTCAGAGGTGTAACGCCCCTTGATGTGCATGATCTAGTATTGTAACCAACCCCCCACCCACCACATTACACCACGCACGCCGCTGCTCCCAAGGATAGGTTCATGCTGCATTTTACCAATACACAGTGTGGATTTCAAGGGCGTGGCCAGGCACAATACGGTGTGACGTAGACACACAAGTCACACCTGTGGCTATTCACAGGCCGCCGGTCGTTCTCCTTCCGGGAATTGATTCACACAAATATACTCCAGCAAAAAAGCTGGAGTAAAGGACATTCATTCCTTGTTGAAAATAATAAAGTTTGAAATGTTCAGCACATGTAAACAATTAAACGCAACGTGTGCTGAGCAAGATGTATGCCTGAAAGTATAGGATTTGTGTAAACTGCCATACGTACTTCTGTTGCTGTTTGAGTATTGAACATCACAGTCCCAAGGGGGTTATCGGATCGCGCTATTCTATTCAAGTTTGTGTATTGGCAACATGTGCTAATCTAGTCAACTCATGTAAAGAAGTGAACGGCTGACATCTGTACATATTTCTTGTGAATACTCCGAACTGCCAGGCGTCTGGGAGCTTAGAAACAGATTTAGCGCAGCATTAAGCGCTAGATTAAAATAAATCCACGGAACACAGGAGAAAAATGCAAACAAGTTAGTGCAGGTGAAATGGACGGGCCACTCGGCCCACATTACTCAGTGTCATGGCCACACAGAGACCAATTACTGCAGCCCTTAAACAGCGTCAGCAAGGAGAGAAAACAAGTTTTTTGGGAGTGTACTTAGCTGTGAGTGTGCTGTGCGTCAAGGTACAGAGGTCTGTGTGAGCTTTTCATACCTGCGATGGCGCCCTGCCTCGCCCCGCCATGCTTCTTCTTTTTTCCCCCCGGGCTGCGGGGGCGGGCACTTCCGGCCGGCCGCGCTGGAATTGGCCGGCCGGCCAACCACTTCCGGGTCGCTGCGGGCAGCGCAGCGGCCCTTCTCCTTAGGTAGGCAGGCGGGGGCTGATTTTTACGGGCAAATGTCGGGTGGGCACCGGCTCTAGATAACATCAATCGGGGCGGGAGTGGACACAGACGGCGGGAGGGGGCGGGAGTGGACACGGACGGCGGGAGGGGGCGGGAGAGGACACGGACGGCGGGAGGGGGCGGGAGAGGACACGGACGGTGGGAAACGCGCACAGGACAGCGAGGGGGGGCGGAAATGGACAGCGCATCAGTGAAAGGGGAGGGAACGGGAGAAAACGTAACTCCGCCCTGGGAAAAAATCTCGGGAACGCCCCCGAATCTGGTCCGGCCTTGACGGACAGATCTCTGTTCCAATGGCTAGCCTCCATTTATGGAGCTAGCCAATGGGACAGGGGGGCGTATTCCATTCTCCTTACTGGAAATCAAGAGATTTCTCTGGAGGCGGAGCTAAGAGCTCCGCCCTCCAGCGAAACCTAAAAATGCCAAGTGTGCCTACTTCAGAACTAACAACTGCAACGAACACCAGAATAGAGCGCACCAAGACACCGAGCAGTTGGTGAATGCTAAGTTATACAGACCGTACCCATAACATAATGTAAAATAGAAATTATGTGAGTGTGATAGAAGACTATGCACAATTTTGTCTCATATATTATATTGTTATGTTATATTATATTATATTATGCTATGTTATGTTGTGTTATATTAGATTAGATTCTGCCTCATAGTCATAGCCTTGAATTGCAATGAGGTCCACTCAGTCATTCATCCTTCAGAGGTTGATAAAATATTACCTTTGAGTTGAGTAATCTTAAACACCTCCTATCAAAGTCAAGATATTCCTTGGTGTGAAAGTATGCCTTAGAAATATACATTATTCTATGTACAGTTGGTGCAGCATTTCGCCTCTCTGAGGTCGAAATAGGACCATTCAATGTGGTGGTCATAATTAGATGTATTATTTAAGTGACTTTTCATTTCAGTTTATGGGTTTGACAGTTTATTATTATTAGTCATAAAAATACTACTAATATTATTATTATTAATAAGTCTCACAGAAAGACAATCATAGACCAGCAGTAAACTTACTTCAAAGCTTAAGGAGCGGTTCTTTACCTTACGGATTTAAAAAATAAGTAGAATTGTTTTTATTAAAATGTGTTCTTGTATAAAAATAAATAAAATACTTGGAAATAAAAAAAAAATTTAAACGAAAACTCCATTTGTTTAGGACAGAACTATGTATGCAGCTCACTGACCTAACATATATCGATGAAAACTTAGTAGGGGCGTTGAGTCCTTTACCATGGCGCTTTTCCGCCCTAACACTTGACATAAATGGCTCGTTTACAGGACCAGCCCTGCACCGTTTACGCTTGTTCTGTTTTGAAGCTTCTGCCGCGCGCGGACTTCGCAAGCTGTCATCTGCATTCACATCATTCCTTGGGTGTCCTTGCTAAACAGTTGCAGACATATCGCTCACCTGTCACAGCGAGACAAAATGTAGGTTGTGGCTGATTACATAAATGCATGCACTGCTCGCTATAATAATATTGTCCCTTAGCATCTAAAGCGTCACAGAAAACATGTCAAGATTTCTTTTTCACAAAATTGCGTTGAGTTGTTTAAGAAAATTCAGCAGGGAACGCTGGCAGTGGTTGCTGTGTTTTGAATAAGAGTTCATACATATGGTCTTTACTGAAAGACATATATCAATATGGGATGTGATTCCAATTACCTAGTTTACCAGCTGTTGCATAATTGCCAGGACCTGACTATTTCCAGGCTGTTTACCCTTGAGATGCAAAATGGTGCCTTGACATAGACTGACAACAGTGTGACGTCGGCGTGCACGTACAAGACTGGACGCCGAGCATGCCCAGTAGTGATGCTACATCCTCCCCTTCCACTGAGCTTGATCCCTGGAGAGTCGCAATGACCTTTGCACTCGCAAACGTCAATTAAGACCGTTGGCACCGGATTTTTTTAAAAATGTCCCTCGCTCCAGCATCACCCGCTCTCTGAAAGGGGCAGGGCTGGAATGGAAGCAGCATGCAGATGTTGCCGGAGATGAGTTTAGGACCCAAGTGATGCTCGGGCTGCGCGCGTGCCTAGCACGCGCTCCCCCCTGCCCGAGCTGCACCGGCGAAGGGGAGACTGGCGGGCGCGTGCGGGCGGCAGGGGGAGAGCAGCAGAGAGCCACCAACAGAGCATGGCCAGCGCAGGGAGTGCTCTTCCGCCGGGCTCGCGGTGCACATGTGGTGTGAGCAGGACCTGCGCCCGGCGCTGCGTCTGCGGACACTGACTGAGCTGCCTGGCTAATGAAGGCCACTTGGATCCGGATCCTTAAAAGAGCCAAGGGAGGACGGCTGAAGCAGTCCGACATCTGCGTAAAGCACCTTTTTATTTCATTCGCTGGGCGGCGGGGGGTTGCTATGACGAAGGATAATGGCTTGTTTGCAATGGATGCAATAGCATCTCATCCTTGTATTGGCAAGCGTAGAAGATATATATAAAAGCTTTATTTATATAGTCAATGTAGGGAGGAGGCAAGGTTACCGCACGCGCGCGCAGTCTGTGTATTTCCTCAGCATGTCTGTCCCAGAATGGGGGTGTCGGCTTTATGAATGATTCTGTGGAAATAGGAGTTTTATTTTAGGGTGGGGGCGGTGTGTGATGACGAGGCGGCGTCTTTGAACTCAGTACAGGTGAGCAGCATTAGCATACAGCGGACAGCAGGCGCTGCTGCATTCCCCTGGTGCTGTGTTCCAGCTCCCAGTCATGCCTCGTAGTCTGATACTTACTGGTGTGATGCCCGAGATAGCCTTTGCTCTCCTCTGTGCAGTGCAGCTGTTACCGAGTCTGTTATTAAGGAAAAAAACGTGAGGCCCACGAGAACAAATGCACGTTGTCACGTGAAAGATAAATAGGTAGAGCACCCTTGCACTTTATGAAAATAGAGACCTTCTAAAGCACAAATTACACATGTGCGTGGCCACCCATGCAATCCCAGTAATATGTCATTAATGTTTCATAATTAGCTTGTTGACTTTGCTGTTTATTTTAGTTTTATGTCAGGAAGGATGTTTTGTAAAAAAGTGAATAATTAATGGATGGTTTGACCATGGACTAAAAGAAAAAGCCTTTCCGATCCTCAGCTGCACCCTCCATCAAGATAGAAGCAGGGTTGTGAGCAGTCCTTTCAGCTTAAATGTGTGTTCTTCTGCAAAATGTGAATACATGCCTCTTCTGACTGTACCTGGATCTGTAGATGAAGCCAAAATGGCTGCAGGGGGAAGTGCAGATGATCAAAGGGAATAGTTATTGTTAAAATAAAAAAAAAAGGTTAAAAATGCAAAGTGGGGAATGCTGAGTAAGAGTTTGGCACCGGATGAAGTTGTATTTTACTTATCCCCTCTGCTGTTTCTTTGTAGGGTTCAGCGGACTCCTACACTAGTCGCCCGTCCGATTCAGATGTGTCTCTGGAGGAAGACAGGGAAGCAGTGCGGAGAGAAGCAGAGAGACAGGCCCAGACACAGCTGGAAAAAGCAAAGGTAAATGAATCCTCGTCCTGCTGCTAGTTTTTGATGCACATCCTTGTCTTCCACTACAGTGTGTCTTTTTCGAATAATTGAAAAAAATGGATGGAACAGAATGGAGATGCTTAGCCTAGATCCACTGGGGCTGCAGCCGGGCCCGGTGTTCATTGTAATTACTGACATCCGCATTTACTTTAATTGTGTGTGAATGTATCTATTGAGGAAACGCTGAAAATGAGGCAAGGCTCAGTTCCTCATGGACCTGCCCTGGAATAGAATATTTTCATATCTGAAAACATCTTTCCAAGTAGTATCTAGATGTTCAATCTCTGACATACAGACAGGGACCAGGCTATTTTATCTGTTCACCTGTACTTGTAGTATGTGACATCCTTGTCTTCTTTCGTTTTCTGCTTTGGTTAAAGTGATGTTGTTGTTGCTGACACGATTAGGAGTCTGTAGTGTTGCAAACATTGCTGAGGTCGTATGTTACATTTTAGTTCATTGGTTACTGAGCTATCACTGATTGGTTGATCATTTATTGTCTCGCCGTTCGTTATATGCATCTTACAGGTGAAAGATTATCTTAGTGTGCACAACTCTTCAAACTGTTAATCCAGGTTTTGTTTTATTCTCATAATTACCACATTTTCCATCAGCTTATTTTGCTGAGGGAGTTACTCCTGTTTATGACATCACGAATGTGATGAAGCGTAGAAAGCTGCTTAGAAAGTAAGGTTAAGAAAGGCGTTGAGGCTGGAGGGTCCCGTAATTTTGAAGGCCGGTGTTGGAAGAAATGCTTGACTTATAAGTAAAGTAAAATGCACAAGAAACCGTGCAGCATCAATACATTCAAGATCATTTTCAGCATATTTTTTTATATAGATTTACTCATCTGTGATGGTGTCTTCATGGCCTTTTTTGGTTTTATTTCTTCTGTTCACTGATACAAATGGGATTTGTAATTAAAGTAAATGCAATGAAAACAATGAACATTTTCAGAACCCCTTTTGGGTCTCCTTTTCCACTTTTTCCATTGACATATGTTGACATACAGGATTTCTTATAGAGACAAAGACTGTTAAAAGCCCATAGTCATCTCTGCCCATTCAGGTTAGCATATTGTTTGCTCCTGGGAGGCAATTCACACATTTTTCACCACTATTCAAAGCTAATCACTGACTAGGAGAAAAGGATATCCAATATCAATTAGCCTCCAGGAAATTCAGGCAGGCACAAGGTAACTTTCTGAAAGTTACTCTTCCTTAATATTAATCAAAATCCAATTTCACCATTGATATGGAGTTTTAATAAGTATTAAAGTTAGTTCTTGACCATTTTTCTAGCTGGTCCAATTCTTGTTATACATTATTAGTATTTTAATATGCACTCTGGTTTTCAACATAGGACAGCTAGTCTTGCCAAAGAAAAAGCGCTGTTTGGTTCTTGTCATTTTAGCGACATCATAATCTTAATTTTTACATGTCCCACTTTTGACTGCCATGCACCCTACCTTGTGGGAAACAAGGATTACATGAGGGTGACTTATTCTTATTTAAAAGGGAGGTTTTTTCCTTTAAAAAATTGCCATTTTGACAGACAGAGCTGCAGGTTTAAAACTGCAGTAGTTGGGCTACAATAGTAGGCCTTAAGTCATGTTTGCACTGTCGCTGTAGTGGGAAGCACAATAGGTGCTGCAGTCAACAAATGCCATTTAACTTCCAGGCCCTGTACCTTGTACCATATTCCAGGGACCTAAAGTAAGTTATTAGGTATATGCCATTTCAACCATACTTAAAGTAGGAGCACAGGCACTTTACTACCAGTTATCAGGGATGAAGTGCACAAAGATATAAAGTCGTCAAATTGATATGGTCAAACAAAAGGCTAAAAATCAGGGGTGACCACACAGATAAGGTGGATTCTGGTTCACTCTCAAAGAGTACTACAAGAGTACGTCACATAAAAGGTTTATAAATCTGCCCCGAGCAGTTTGCTTAAAACACTATGGCACAAGAAGTCAATATATGGCAAGCTAACATTTCTTTCTACAAAGGGTGTACTTCATCATGAATGTGAACAGAAATATATTACCTCTAATGGCAAACACCAAGAAAATAATTTCAGTGTTGAAGTTAAAATGTTCATTACCCTAAAATTGCTAGTTATTGGAGGTTTGACCAGCTGTTCTTCGAAATACTGGCTGGTAACTGCAGAAAGCTGAAGAAGATGGCTAGTGGCAGGCTATACTGCTGCAGTAGCTGTAGAAACTGTGGCCACTACTGGATTCAAACGTACTACAGGCTCTCTGGAAAGTCCAAAAAACACTGGTGTCATGCTGCCCTTGATATGCTTGAAAAGCTTCTCTCGGCAACTCCCTAACCCTCTTCACTTGACCCAGGCCTGACATAGAGGTGACCTGTCAGCTGATGGCACTTCCATATTGGAAAGATGCCTGCCCTGTTTTGGTGAATTGTAGAGGAGCATTTATCAGATTCCTGGGTTAGAGTCTGGCCTGTGTCTGGGACTTTAATTGAATCTGGGACTCTTGGGAATACACTAGTTAGCAGCTACTCTGCAGTAGAACAGAGGCATGCAATGAACTTCTACTCGGGGAATTGTTAGCTACATATTTTCCCAAGGTGCCTCAGACCATGCCACTGACAGAAACCAACCAGAATGTATGTATAAGAAAAGAGCTATTTCTGTGTTGTGATAGTCTTAACAGAGATACTAAGAGAAGTACAGCGGGTCTGAGCAAAGACTGTGTCGAGTCGTTAGGGACTCAGTGACCACGCGGACAACGGTTTCTGTAGAGCTTCTTTATTTAGGTCTTACAAGTATGGTGGTCAGTGGTGAACTGCCCTTTCTTCCCCCAGCTCCTCCCTTTCCTCCCGCCCTCGGCTTTCCCTCGGGCTGGTCCTAGTGCCTGACCAGTGTGGTCACTGGGCACTGTCCATTCCTAACCATTCACAACATTACATCTCCCCCCTCGGTGGATGATGACACAGTGGCATTGTCCCTGGTCAAGTCACAAGTTCGTTTCTTTAAGGTTCTTCAATCAGGCGCGATGGTTTCTTGATCACCCGTCTGGGGCGTGCTTGGGGGTCGGAGTCGTCACTCTCATTCTCGTCAGTGATTCCACTGGGCAATGGGCTGTTGATTGTCAGTGTCTCGCGGTCTTCTGGCTCCACTTTAGGATCGGCCAGCAACTCGGTGACATTGGGTCCGCACTTTTTGAAGTATGTCACGTTTCTGGTGAGTCGCTTCCCTTCGGCCTCTGCTGTGATCATGGTTCCTTTCTGTTGGATCACTTTGAGGGGAACCTCACTGTATCGACAGTCTGTCTTCCGGTGTTGCTCTTGTCTCGCCAGCACCCAGTCTCCTTCCTTTATTTGCGGGGGGGCCGCGTGGCGTCGCTCATCCGCATAGTCTTTCATCTTTTCCTTCTTTTCTTTGTCTCTTGCCGCGATCTCTTCGTGCTCAGAGTCAGTATCCAGTTCTGGCGCAGTTGGGTTCATCATTGGTATTCTAGTGCGCACCGGGCGTCCTAGCATGACGGTAGCGGGACATTTGCCCGTGGTAGAATGGGGCGTGTTTCTATATGCCCGCAGCACTTCGTCAAGTGCTGTCTGTATGCGCCTCCCGGTGATTTCTGCTTGCTGGAAGGTCCTCTTGATCGTGGCCATGAAGCGTTCAATCATTCCATTGGCTTGTGGCCAGAGCGGCGTGATCTTGCGGTGCGTGAAGTTGAGGTGTTGTGCGAACTCAGCAAAGTCGTGGCTATTGAACGGTGGTCCATTGTCCGACTTCACCACTAGGGGGATTCCCCATGCGGCGAAGACCTCATCTAGGATGGGTATGGTACTTGATGCTTTCGTGGAAGCGCACAATTGGGCGATGGGGAATCTGGAGTATTCGTCCATGATGACTAGGACGTATTGGCCCGATTTGATTGGCCCAAAGAAGTCAATGGCGATGTGTTGCCAGACGCCCTCCGGTAGTGGGGACATTTGCAGCGGTGCAGGGGGGTCCGGACGACTTACGAGTTGACATTGCGGGCAGTCCTTCAATGTCGCCTCCACCATTTGATCTAGGGTTGGGAACCAGACTCTTTCGCGGAGTGCTCTTTTTGTAGCTACTACACCCCGATGTCCTTCATGCGCTAAGTGAATGACTCCTTGTCTGAGTTCTCGTGGTATTACTATTCTCTTGTCTCGTAGAATGAGTCCATTGGCAGCGATCGACAGGTCTTCGTGGACGTGTTTGAATGCCGCCATGTCCGTGTCGTTTTGTCCATTGCTTGGCTGGCGTCTCCAGCCATTGGTTTGGATCAAGTTTTTCACTTCCTGCAAAGTGGCATCCTTTTGGGTCGCGTCGCAGATGGCATCCAGAGGTACCGCCGGAGGTCTCGCTTGATTCACTACGAAGTGAATGTATTCGTCCGCTATTGATTGTTCTGATTTGTTATCTTTGATGGGGTGTCGTGACATGTAGTCGGCCGGGTTTGCATCTTTGCCAGGCTTGTGGATGATGGTATATGTATATTCTTGCAATCTTAGGCCCCACCGCTCTATTCTTGGTGGCATTTTTGCTTTTGGGTTTCCAAAGATCGTGATCAGGGCTTGATGATCAGTTATGAGTGTGAAGTGCTTCCCAAAAATGAAGATGTGGAAGTGTTCACACGCCCAGACAACCGCCAGGCTTTCTTTTTCTGGTTGCGAGTAGGCTCTCTCTGTGTCCGTCAGGCTTCTGCTCGCATACGCTACTATGTGCCTTTGGTCTTCTTCCCTGTCATACTGGGCTAGGATGGCTCCTAGTCCTACCGGACTGGCGTCTACTGTTATCTCCGTCTTCATTGTGGGGCTGAAGTATGCTAAATTCTTTGCTGTTTCCACAGTTCTCTTAATTTCGCGAAATGCTCCTTCACACTGGGTGGACCACTGGAAGGGTTGCCCTTGTTTAGTGAGCTTCCTCAGCGGGTAACTTAATGTAGCATAGTCGGGAATATATCTTGAGCAGTAGCTGGCCATGCCTAGGAACGAGCGTATGTCGCCCACGTCCTTCGGGCTTGGTGTGTCGATTAGCACTGCTACTTTTTCTGGGTCAGGTTTCATTCCATTTCCAGAGAATTGATGTCCAAAAAACTTTAGTGTTGGTTTGTGCAGTTCACATTTAGCTTCGTTGAGTGTGAGGTTCGCGTCTAGCAGTGCTTGACAGACCTGATTCAGCGCTTTGTTGTGTTCAGCTGTCGTTGCTCCGTATACAAGGATGTCGTCACTGTAGTTCAAAACCTGTGGGATGTGGTGTATTGTTCTCCTGATGGCCTCTTGGAATATCTCTGCTGCTGATGACACTCCGAAACTTAGCCTCTTGTATCTGAATAGGCCGAGATGTGTCGAGAATGTTGTGATGTATCTAGATCTTTCATGCAGCTCTAGTTGATGGTATCCTTTGTTGAGGTCCAGTTTTGAAAACACCTTTGCTCCGTTGAGGGACGTGATCATGTCACTGATGTGTGGTCCAGGATGTCTCTCTCTTTCGATGGCCGTGTTGGGCGCTCTCATGTCTACACACAGACGAACTTGACTCGTTTCTCCTTTCTTTGGGACTACCACGACCGGGGAGACCCACGGTGTCGGCCCTTCCGTTCTCTCAATGATGTCTGCTTCTAGCAGGTCGCTGAGTTCCTTCTCCACGGCTTCTTGTAGATGAAATGGTATTTTTCTGTGGTGTTGCGCCACCGGCGTGACTTGGTCATCTATGTGTAGCTTTATTTGACAGTTCTTCAGTTTTCCTAGTCCTTGGAACAGCTTTGGGAACTTTCGGATGAGTGATGGTTTGTCAGTGACTCTGAATAGGATGTCTACCAGTTTCAGACGTTCGGCCGTTGCTAGGCTCAGTAGGCAGTCAGCCTCGGGCCCTTCAATGACGTGGATGTACGCTGGTATTGTCTGACCTTCATATGACAAGTCAGTTTCGAACTTCCCCAGGCATGTCAGTGGCTTTTCAGCCATCCACGTGTACACCTGCACATAGGCCTCCATTAGTTCGGGTTGGGGATTCATCCGGTGATATTCAGCGGCTGGCAGATAGTTTAGCGTTGCCCCACTGTCGAACACGAACTGCGTGGGGTGAGAGCCAATGTTGATATCCAGGCGCGGGTATTCCTTTAGTTGGTCAAGGTCTGCCACTCGATTGAGGTATTCTTTTCGAGGAACGGGTGGTGGAGATTGAGATCCTCTGGAGGAGGATCGCCGAGACCGACAGGTCTTGCAGGAGCGGTCGCTTGATTGTGACGACCCCGAAGATGAGTCACGTTTGGCTTCGACGGCTCTGGCATGATGGCGACTGTCTGGGTATCGTCGGTGACTTCCCTTGTGATCACTCTTCGGCACTGCCACGCACATGCTTTCGAAATGGTTGTCTCTCCCACATTTCCGGCATTTCTCACCCAGCGCTGGGCATGCATCTGCATGTGGATAGTCGTAGCCGCATCGGAAGCATTTGCTGTGCTTGTCCGAGCGTCCTTTCGTGTATCTCGTGTCTTTGTGCCCTCTGTGGGACTGGTGGTGGTGTTTATTCGACCTGGACGAGCGGTCACGTGGCGGAGACCGCCTGTGTTCGTGCCGAGATTGCATCCTGAATGCTTGTTCCGGTCTCTCGCTTTTCCCGCTTTCCATGCTTTTGGCGTAGTCATCAGCTTGCTCCTCTACTCTCGTCATGTCCACGATTTGTGCTAGTGTGTAGCTTTTCTTCAGTAGCTTGCGTCTTAATGGTTCGGAGAGGCAGCCTTCGATGACTCTTAGTCGCAGAGCGTCTTCCTTTGAAAATTTGTCAAACTCACAGTGTTTCGCTAGGCGGTTCAGACGAGTCACGAACGCCTCCATCCGTTCCCCACGCTCTTGCACCGCTCTGTTGAGGGTGTACCGCTCAAAGTCGACGTTCTTTCTGTGCAGGAATTTACCATTCAGTGCTTCTCGTGCTTTTGTGTAGGACTCCCGCGCTTCTTCTGGCAGTTCTTTCAGGACCCGGCCTCCGTCCCTGCCAATCAGGTTCCTGAGGAAAAGTAGTTGTCCTTCCTCGTCAGTTATCTTGGAAGCTTTTATGAAGTCGTCGAAGTCTTCAATCCATTCTTGCCACCGCAGGCTCATGCTCCTGCCGGATTCGATAATGAGGGGTTCAGGGCGCCGCAGGAGAGATGCTCTCGACATGCTTTCAGGGAGAGGGTCGGTCATTGTTTGCTCGTAGTGTCTGCCGCCTACTTCAGTCCGTATATCCTCTTTGGTTCGGTCGCGTTGCACTCACCAGTGCTTGTTTGGCGTTTCCGTTGCACTCGCCAGTGCTTGTTTATCCTCTTCTGTGCACTCACCGGTGCTTGTTAATGGTCTGCGTCGCGCTCGCCAGTGCTTGTTTGGTGTTTCCGGGTTTTTTTTTGTTGCACTCGCCAGTGCTTGTTTATCCTCTTCTGTGCACTCGCCAGTGTTTGTTTCTTTCCTTCGATGCACTCACCAGTGCTTGTTTGGTGCTTTAGGGCCTTTGCCTGACCCTAAAATGGCCGCCGGGAATCCCTTGCAGGGGATTGGTTGAAACCGCCTGACTTCAAGATGGCCGCCGGGAATCTCGTTTCCGGCGGGATTTCGGCCGATCTCAGTCAATTAGCTGCCGGGAGTCTGGCTGGGTCGGCGTTTTCACTCACCGGGGCCGCTGGAGACAGGTAGCAGTCAGTCTTCTTTACTTTTTCACCGCCGAGGTGGGCACTCGGTGGGTGGTGGTCTCGCCACGCTTCTGCCGCCGAGGTGGGCACTCGGTAGGCGCTTTTCTGGCTCTCGGTGCCGCCGAGGTGGGCACTCGGTAGGCGCGCTTCTGGGTCCCGGTGCCGCCGAGGTGGGCACTCGGTAGGCGCGCTTCTGGGTCCCGGTGCCGCCGAGGTGGGCACTCGGTAGGCGCGCTTCTGACTCTCGGTGCCGCCGAGGTGGGCACTCGGTAGGCGCGCTTCTGGGTCCCGGTGCCGCCGAGGTGGGCACTCGGTGGGCCTTCCGCCGCCGAGGTGGGCACTCGGTGGGCGCTTCTCGTCTGATTTCGCCGCCGAGGTGGGCACTCGGTGGGCGCTTCCGGTCCGCTGTTGCCGCCGAGGTGGGCACTCGGTAGGCTTTTCACTGCAGGGCACTGCCGCCGCAGGGGTCCACACGCGCAGGCTGCGTTTACCTTCGTCGCCAGTTGTCGAGTCGTTAGGGACTCAGTGACCACGCGGACAACGGTTTCTGTAGAGCTTCTTTATTTAGGTCTTACAAGTATGGTGGTCAGTGGTGAACTGCCCTTTCTTCCCCCAGCTCCTCCCTTTCCTCCCGCCCTCGGCTTTCCCTCGGGCTGGTCCTAGTGCCTGACCAGTGTGGTCACTGGGCACTGTCCATTCCTAACCATTCACAACATTACAGACTGCACCACTTTATCCCTGCAATGATAATCAAAAGAAGGCTCAGCACCATGCTCACTTACGGCAGACTGCAGAGTCTGGCTTGGTAATAGAGTTAGTGGAGACACAGTACTGGAATTCTCCACAGTTCTTTCCTCAGAATAGCACTTTTTTGGGGGGTGGGGGTGTTGGGTCCTAATTGCCAGAGATTTTGCTTAGAGTATATTTGACTTACTGCTGTAGATCTCCTCACTTACTTCTGAATTTCACTACCTGACCCACAAATATTTAGCAGTGAGTAGCTGTGACTCTTTTAGTATCCATGATTTGCTCCTCAATTCCAGGAGTAAGATAGTTACTGGACTTCAGGTATAAGCCAGGCACACAACAAAAGGGAGTAACAACAAAACCTTTCTGAATCTAGTCCATAGAGTACATGTGCGTGCTCTTAAACATGCAGACATACACGCACACACTCTCCTTCTTTCTCTCTGTCTTTCTCCTATCCTCTGTCTCCCTTAAAGCAGTAAAGTCACACATACTCGCAGCAAAACCTTTGTGAATCGGGTCCAGAGCCAAAAAGTCTTGATGAGTGAGCAGTGGCAGCCGGCACGGATCTGGGCTGGCGGGGGAGGGTTTGTAAAAAAAGAAAAACATACTTCCCTCCTTGCCGCCCTCTCCTCAACGTCCGGTGCACAGGAAGCAGCCAGTCGCCCCTAAGCCAATCACAATGCTGCAATGCAGCGTTGTAATTGGTCTGAGCGCTGTAGTTCAGAGCTCAGACAGGGACTGGGGGCCTGGGCATGTTCTCCACCCAGGCTGTAATGCGGCCTGGGTGGAGAACATGCTAAGTGCGCTTGACTGTTTGGCTGGCCCGAGACCACTGACCAAAGAGTCAGGCACACTTCAGTGTGCCCAACACTCCTCCCCTGCTCTGCTCTTTAAGCCGAGCAGTCCCACCCCATGCTGCCACAGTAGGATCAAATAAAATGATTACATCAAGTTATTATAATTGTATTTTTCCTTTCTTTCACTGCTGCAGAGCAGTGGGGCGACACTCCTCCGCCTTAGCTGAGGAACCGCCACAGTGAGTGAGCTCAGTAATTGGGGGTAACGTTATGTATCATAGCCCTTTCCTACATACAAAAAGCTTGCATCAGCTGGCCACACCGATTGTCCTTCCACAGTCCAGACAGACTATTCGCAGATGATGACATAATCAGGAAGGTAGAGGTGAACAATAATGCTCTTATAGATAGAGCTATACTGCAGCGTCTGCTTAATCCTCAGCCTAAAGAACATATTATAGCATTTGAAGCATAAACAACACATACTTGTGCGAGTCAATGAATATGGCAGGCTCGGGGAAGAAAGTGGATTTAAACACTGTCTTAAAGCCATCTGAGAAATACAAGGGCTGGTTCATCACTCACTGCTGACATGTCACTGAGAGACGTGTACATCCATGTGAATGCTGCTATGGGAATTTGCCTTGGTGGATGCTGACTTGAAAGCAAGGACAGGTCTTATGAAATATTTATGCCCTCCAGCACAGCTGCCACACACAGAACCTGTGAGCGCACCATGTCTGTGTTTCTGTACTCCGGCTCAAAAGGATGCTTAGGAGTGAGCCGACAGGGGAATGGACCAGGTCTGACAACGCTTCCGACTGGGAGACAACCTGAAAGCCGCAGGGCCACGCCGCATCACCAAAACTGACAAAAGACAGGCTCTGTGTGAGAAAGAAGCTGGCATTTCCACTGTATTGAATGCATGTCTAAATACAGCTCAGAGCTGTGCTAAGATGCTTAACCAATGTCTATATCACATTCATGGGGTTTCAGTTCTTCATCTATTACTAGGAATACAGGTCAAATAAATTTCTGAATCTAGTTTGTGTTGTAAAAGCGGTCTTGTCATTGCTTATTTTACCAATGTTTTATATACGACTTTTATGCTTATTTTACCAATGTTTTTTTTTTTTTTAAATATATTTTTATTGCGAAAGCATAAAGTAGGCACAAGGTACATGGTCATCAAGACCGCTTATACGTAAGGGATGATAACATGCTGTTGCAAGGATAATACACAGCCAAGTACGGCTCACATCCCGTAGGCTGGGCGGCGTAGGAACAAAGCACGTAATGAGGAAAGGAAAATCGCATTTGTGCTCTAAGGATACGAAACTATTAGTACATTCGCTATTTTTCTTATTCTGAGTTCTCATTTTATGTAACATTTTAACAATAACTAAATCCCCCAAAAACAAAGGCATCAATAGTACAGAGTCGAAGGAAGTAGGTCATATATGTGGGGACCAGTTAAGGCATAGACATTATAATGTAGTACGGACCTATGGGGATCACAGCTATGTACAAGCATACATATCAAGGAATACCGGCCTGGCTACGGAGGGTCTTTATACTGGATCCAAGCTCCCCACATCTGCCCCCTCCCCAGCACAGTCAGATTCCGGGTCAGTGTGAGTAAATAACTCAGCGCTGGTGGCATCCGAATCATCCTCTGCCAGCCCCTCCATGCATAACACTCTCCAGGCAAGCAGATCATCCTGCAGCTTCTCATCCTTGGGAGTGCGTAGCATGTGCGTCTCCTCAGCTAAGGCCCACTCTCTCGCATCCCTCAACCAAAGGGAAAGGTCGGGTGCCCTCTGACCCATCCAAGTGATAGCCACGCGCCTCCTCGCCTGAACCAACAAGAGTTGCAAGAATTTATAAGACAGCTTCTTCTTCCTGGGCTTGGGTACCAGCGCCAGGAGGCAATGGAATTTTACCAATGTTTTATATACGACTTTCATGCTATCTCATTAGCTATTCTGTTACATGTATATTTTATTTTGCTTTCATAAATCTAGATTCATCCCCCCAACTCATTCAAATTAAGTTGAAATGGTGAAGGATATACTGCCATGTAATACTTTTATTGCTAGGAAATGATCTATTGTGTGTTGATTGTTTTATAATATCACTGCTGAACATGTCACAGACTTTTCTATTAGTACTACTACGAATAATAACAGTATTAATAACAATAATTATGATAAAAACAGCAGCAGCTACAACAACAATAATAATTATATAGCACGTAATATCATAATTTTATCATTCCTAATTGCTGTAAAAACCAGGTATAACTCGTGCCTAGCTCAATCGTTTTAAACATAGGCATCGATGCTGAGAAAGAAAAGCTAACAAAAAATAATTTTAGAAAGAAAAAAAAGATAAGTGACCGCATAGACAAAGGGTCAAAGTAAATGACTCCTAAGGCCTCACTACATGTAACACTCCACTACATTTTAAATATGTTGGTGGAATTCGCTGAATAAAAAAATTCTTGTTACAAGATATTCCCCAAATTCCTTGAAATTTCGCGTAACTATTTTTTTACCCATGCCTGCACCTTGCATAAAATAGCCCTGCAATACAACAGTCGGAGATTAGTTTGCACAGTAAATATGCGGAAGAGAAACACTTTATGTTAAAACCATTCTCCTGCTGGTATCTGCAAGACTTTTCTATCCGAGCTCCTCACTTGGGTACAAAAAAAAAGTGATGCAAGATACCGGCAAATCACATTTCAAAACAAAAGGGCACTTAGTGAAAAAAATGTGGTAATTTCCTACTCCCCTAATTAAAAGTACTGCGAGGGACTGGAATTCCTTATTTTTGATCATATCCCATCACCTCAATCCTGCATTTACAAGTGAATGAGAGCGGGACTAGGAATAATTGCAGATCTGATATTACTGGGACCTTTCCCACATATATTCTCAAATCCCCCTCCCTCCGCATTAGCTACCCTGTTGTCCCCCCCCCATTTACCATCCGCTTGGCCAAAATAGGAAATGGGAGTTAGAGAAACTGTGGATCAGGCTGATTGGGCGGGAGTTGGGAGGCTGCGGACAGGTCACAGCGGAGAAGCACAAAGCTGGCGAGAGCAGTTGCAGTTTTACCCGCAGTGCAGTAGGAGGGGACTGGGCCAGGCACTGCAGTTGTGTGCAGCCCCAGTAGCTCCTAAAATAGGTCTTCTTCTGGTGTCTCTGAGCCCAGGGTTTCCAAGTCTGGTGTTGGCATAGCCGGTATTTCTAGGCCCGCATACTTTCAAATTTGGTATGGCACGTGAGGGATCACTCTTTGCGACACTTGTAATAAGGGCTTTAATGTTAATGTTCAGCTATCAAACAGAATTTCAAATATACAAACAAAAGTTCTCAATACTGTTTTTGATGACTTGCTGTTAGTTTTTGTGCCATTGGAAAAAAAAATAGTATATATGTGATAAATTCAGTAAAAGTGATCCTGTTGTGCATTCTTGTTTCAGATTTATGTACTCGCATGGGTCAGATTTTAGTGGGTGAATGGGCTGAGCAAAATATTTAGATGTGGTATAGGTGTGCAAGACGGCAACAGTAGAAGGTTAGAGTTGTTGCAGGCAACAAGGAGGCTACATTGGTGGAGGTGGATTCTTGAGGATTCTATTGTGTCTATGTATCACCAAATAGTTGAGATCTAGCCAGTGTTTATATGTGGCAGATGTGTGAGATAGTTATTCATGTGCTGGTCTACGTCTTGTATATGGAGCATACAGTTCTCATGCAGATATCTCTGAGGGAACCGGTTTTACAAACCTTCCTCACACATGTCAGTTCTGCTCATGGGAAACATATAACTCTTCACACAAATTCATGATCCAGATACAGATGTGTAAATGTTTTCATGCGAAGATGTCAGTTGTTTGTGTGAATGTTCTGCTGAGTGTGCAGAATTTATTTAGAGTTGTAAGATACAATGACTTAGTTTTCTAAGTGGGTTGCCTTGGTAGACAATCAAGACAAATGTGTGCACCCAAAAAGCATCAGTTTGTGGATATTCACATATATTTTCATTCCTTTCACACACTTTCACACTATTCTGAAATGATGCATGGAAGAATTGGGACGCAAGTAATGCAGACAATTTAGGAAAATAATGGAAAAAACATTTTTTTTGGTCTGAACTAGAAACAGCTTTAGCCCCCCTAATATTGTCTAAAAAAATTAATAAAACACATACTCAAATACTCACATATATAAAGTAACCTTTAATTATCTTTCTGCATCCATTGATCTGTTCGTGTGTGAGTCGCATTTTCATTTCCCTCACCAAAGCATACAGCATGGGGCATTAGTTCAGGCCTTTACATTCATTGGCTGTCTTGCTCTGTGACTGGAAACATTTGCTGAGCACATCTGCACAGCCGCCTAAAACGAATGCACTCCTATTTCAGGACTAGAATGCCTGGAATGGTAGGGCACTCCTTTTGTACTACATATACATGCTAAGTAGTTTTACATTTGCATAGTTTTGCAGAATAAATACTTAAAAACATTTGCACACTTCCCTTGTCAAAGCCAGTTCTGTTAGCTTTGTCAGTGCTTGTTCAAACGGTGGAGGAAAAGGATACTTGTCACATAAAATTTAGTTTGACTTGAAATAAGTACATTGTATATTCTTTCATTTGTCATGATGTTATGCCCAAATATGTTATACAGTGCAGATGTTGGGCATACAAAGAATAGGAAAGGTTCTATTTCTTTTGGGGTATTGGGATCCAGACACTAGTACATGAACATTGCTGTAGAAAGTGAATCGAGTGAGAATTTTCAAATACTGAGTGGACGAATTACAAATCGTCAGGGACATTTTAGTAACTTATTACAAGTATATGCAACTCCTACTCTTATTTGTAACTTTGTCAGGTTTTTCAAATTCACATACATTACCCTGATGTAAGTGAATTACATCCCATATAAAATGCTCATACAAATGTATGCCGTCCAAAAAAACTCCCTATTTGACCAAGGGCCTGCATCCTGCATGGCTCTTAGTGTTTGTCTGCTGTTAACCCACACGTGTCCAAACGTATTCTGGGCTGATGTGTTTTGCTGCATAGATATCAACTCTCTCACAACATTTCCACCTCGCTCGAGGGTTTGGAATCTAGTCCCCCGGAGGCAGTACAGTTCTGCTAACATCGGTAGATTATATAATATAGGTTGTTGCAAGGGGCTTGTATGTTGTCCTATAGATCATGCACCTGCAATTTAGAGTAGAATTTGCAAAATAGTCACCTATGTAAGCAGGGTGTCCATGATTACTGTTGAGAGTCACAGATTGCTAATTGCTTGCTATTTAGTCCTTTGATGGTTGGGAGCAAGCAGGACATTTGAAGAAGCACCATTCAGTCCAGCAGGGGTGTCCCAGAATGTGGGCAGAGGAGACAGAATTGTGAATGTTCTGTTGAGTATGGCATGTTGTCAGTGGTGTGACCTGTTATGCTGTAAAGGAAACCACAAAGACGAGTATGGTATGGAAGAGAGAGAAGTGTGAGTGTTTTACTAAGTTTATTAAGCTGAACATAATGGTCATGTTTTGCAATACTTTGTGATGGAACCAGAAATACACCATGAAATGAAGAGAGCGGTGTGAATCGGGGACAGACCTGGCAAGGACATTGATTGGGGGAATATTTTAGAACTTTACAAATTGGCACCACAAATATAGAGTTGTAGGAGGGATTAGAGATCTAGGAAAGGGAGTGTGAGGGTTATCAAGTGAAGGAGAGAAAAAAGGGAGGCATTGTGCTGCAAGAGTTTGGAAGACCTAGGAGTGGAGACATCAAAGAGAGTAAAACAAGTGGGGAAGGTGCAGAGAACATTTGAGGGAAAGAGGATAAGAGGTAGAAGAGATGATTGAAGATCTGAGGGAGGTGAGAAAAAATAACCTAGGGCTCAAGGTAAGATACATGTGAGAGAGAAGGTGATGGAGAAGGCAATGCTGCAGGAGGTAGATTGTAAAATGTTGGAGGGTGTAGATAGGAGAAGGCCAAGTGGAATTTATTTAGAGATGTCTGCCACACCACCTAGAAAACTCCTCCTTCCAGCCACCTCAATTATACCCTAAAACCCAAAAGACCATTCCATAGAAGTATCAAACGTGGCCTCTATTAGTGATTTTATTGGTTAAGAACGGGGATGTATGGTCACTCCACTGTCTACACGTACACAATTCTGTAAAGGACTATTGTTTAAGAATAGGCTATGACATCAACCATGTGACCCAGGAAAAATTCTTCATTTCACTATCCACATTTCCTCCATTCCTTCAACAAGTTAAAACATTGTATAACAATCTTCCGCTGAGCTCCTCTCTGCAGATGAAGTTTCTCTCCGTTCATAGCAATGTCCTTTTGTTCGGAATTTTGGCATGTTCGTGAGTCTCTGAAGGACACAATGCGGCTCTTTCTCTTCTCCTGCTCACACTTCATAGTTTTAAAATCATTTTGTCCAGATTCTTCACTGTTTCACCCTTAACCCAACATGCAGAACGAAACTCCAGGCTTTGTTTTCTATAAAGAATGAAACACAAACATTTTTTATTCCATGAAAATGATTTCTCTATGCACCAACCCGATGCTGCATCCATCCCTGCTCAACCCATGTTAAATGAATTATTTTCTATTCAGCCAATATTATTATATTAATAACATGCATTTAAAGCAGCATTAGTCCTTTTACTTATATTAGCTACTAGCTTACCCGTTGCGCGTTGCTGCGATCTCCGAAGAAAGGAAATTCAAGGAAACTCGTTATGATAACATTCAATTTACATTGTGTCATTTTTATTGAAACTTATTCACTTTAATATGGAAAACATTTCAAAGTGTCGTTTAATTCTATTTATTTATTCGAGTGCTTGTGGATACACAATTTTTTGTTTTTCCGTCTTGTGCGTACATCAGTATTCGAAAGATTATGAGGGCTCTGGGGGTCGATATTCAAAAACATTTTATGCCAGAAACCTTTGCGGGAGTGTACTCAACAACCTCCCAAAGTTTCCTGGCGATCAGATGAATGGTGTTTTAATTCTATTTATTTATTCGAGTGCTTGTGGATACACGATTTGTTGTTTTTCCATCTGGTGCATACATCAGTATTCGAAAGATTATGAGGGCCCTGGGGGGGCCGATATGTAAAACAAATTTATGCCAGAAACCTTCGCGGGAGTGTACTCAACAACTTCCCAAAGTTTCATGGCGATCGGATGAATGGTGAAGTAATGCAAAAAGGACAAACAGACAGACAGACAGAGAGACCTACATTCATTTTTATATATATAGATGAAGTAAGTTTTGAGGCCTACTTCTCAATTTAATTTTGTGCTTGCGCAAAAGCATTTCACTCATGTTAGGCCCTTTTTATTAATTTTCCACTGCATAAATTTAGTAAATGTTAATGAGGGTTCAATCCGAGCAGGTTTTATTTTACGCGGAGACCCTGCTCCATCAGAGGTATAAAGATTATTGCATGGGAAAGGGAGGGGGGGTGGAGTGAGTGGGGGAGAAGAGATAGGCACAGAACGGAGTGGGTAAAGGGGGATAGTGTGTAGCAGTGGTGACCACGAGGAGGAGTGCACAAAGAATAGTAGATATAGGGAAAAACGGTTAAAAAGTGAACTCCATAATTGTTCCGTCAGATTAGCCCATTTAAATCCTTAATTTACACCGTATTCAAACCGGTGCATCGTACATGGATAAACAGAAATAAATCACCTATCTGTCTTTGAAGATAAGGTGCTAAGGACTGTGGCTGGCTGAATCTTCTGCAGCACAGTGCAATAATCCAGCATACTCTTAGAGAAAAATATAATTCTCCAAGGAGGTTGGCATATGACTCGTTGAAGTGATTGGCTTTGACATATACCATACATAATGTAAACTGCTGAACTTGATTTAGCTGTGTGAGTATGTTGTTAAGTGCATGCAATGCATCCTCCAACCTCTAACATTTGGTTTGCCTTTAAGTCGTTTTCTTTATTTTGCTAAAAATATGCCATGCATTTGTTTTATCTCTAGGGCAACGTAGCCATATGGGGTGAACATCAACGGTTTTAATTACCCGCTCATGGATTTATGGGCCCAAACAGCTGGAAAACATCCTTAAATAAGGAACTATCAGATGATTAACATACATTACTACCCTGCAACTAAGGACAATAAAGCGATTAACACCTTGACATTATTAGTAGCTAAAGTCAATACGACTATTTTCAGACTGAAATCGACTCCACTTTGACGATGGTAGCAAGGTGGCATTGTTTAATGGCACCCTCCTCCAGGGGTAAATTAGGACAGGTATGAGGAAGGCTCCCTTGAGATTCAGATAACTCTTCTTGGAACAGCTCAAGCTATCAAGAGCAGAAAAAGAAAATTGTAAACCCACAAATTCCACCTATAACGAACTCACAGCAAAGCATGGAATGGAACCTTATTTAAGAGTCATGTTTAACGCGCAGGACCGCTTTGTCATGACACGGTTCAGACTAAACATGCTACATCATATTCTCGCGGTCCCGGCAGGGTTTACTCACACACTGGCGGAGAAGGGTACCTGCGGCTGCGACCATAGGTCTCCGCAGGATACCCTTCATTTCGTTTTATTGTGCCCATTTTATATTATGCCTAGACGTAAGTTCCTGGTGGGGATTCTGAAAGACATAAAACCCAAACATGCAAGAACGGCTCTGAGATTCCTACAGGAAGCGGAGGACGCATATACCCTCTTTTGCACCATAAATTTTATTCGTGTAGCGATAAGACTAAGAAATACTAGAGAAAACTGACCATTGACATTTGCCTGTCCCCATGACGAGCTAAATTGCACGAACATTTTAATCAAAGGACTCCCGTATTTAGTGATGTATTTAGGTGTTACACTAAAAGCTTTTTATGTGTGTATTTTGTATCTGTGCTTTTATGGTGTCTTTTTAAGAACCGAATAAAGATTATAAATTGAAATTGATTCAGATAACGTAACTGGTGCTCAGTGCTCATGGATACACTTTTGCTCCCCTGCATCAGAGACAATCTAAAACAAAGTTCCTGCAGATAATAGGCAGTTGAGCATTGAGGTCAGTTTTTTAGACTTGTATTCTTGACATGGGATCACCCTTTCAGAAACTATAAATAAAACTGTTCTTCCCCAAAGAAAAACAGTCAAGTACAGGAGTTTATTTTCGTATAATGTCTAAAATAATGTTTACTACAAGGATCACCATGTCTTCATAGGTCTATTCAGAACAGGAATGTGATTCCTGTCTTAATCCATTAACAGAAGTTTGTCATATTAGACTTACTAATTGAATACAAATTATTAGAAATGGTAAACACACACTGTAACTGACACGTGTGTACAATTTGTTATGTTTGGGATGCAAGGGTATAAAATCAGGTATGGATGCTTGATGGCATTATGTGGGTGGTAAATATTACAATGTTCCAGAATGGGAGCAGAGCGTTCGCAGTTATCACCGCTCAATCATGGAACAGCTTGCCACTGTCCCTTCGTATGACAGAATCGGAATGCCTATTTCGACGCAATTTAAAAACCTGGCTGTTTTCCAAACCTTGGCCGCTCAGAGATACTTATAATTGCTTACTGTCCGTAGCGCCAGGCCACCCACGCTGAGTAGGCTGTGCGCTATATACGCTTTTAAATAAATGTGTTTCTTTGACTCTAGATCTCAGGGTTGTAGCAGTGTTAACCTATGATGAAAAAATTTAACGCAGTTCTGCTGAAATAGGCTGATCAACAGCATTTATAATAATGGTTAATTACTGGCTTCAGTATTTTCCAAACATTTTTGCTTACTTACATGATACCTTCGCAGCATGAATAGTCCGCTCTTAAAATGTGTTGATAATGGATTGTATCTTTTCAGCCAATCGTCCAAGTCTAACAATGTGAATGTGTGAGATGTCTCAGATTTAGTCTGAAGAGAGGACCACTTACACATAATACGATGTGTCCTTTGTGTTTACCCCATGTGTTTACTAACACATGCCCTGCCATTTTTTATTACCTTTTATTCGAACTAGCCATTTTTGTGTTGCTAATTTATGCCATACAAAACATATGTATTTTACATTTCATTTGCAGTTGCGTATAGTGCTAAACATGGAGAAATGCTCTGAATGTATGAATAAAGAGGACATGATAAAAGATAACTTGCCAAGTTTACATTAATTCCACATATATTCTTGGTAGATTTGACATTGGAACGATTATCAACACTCACAGAGCCAGCATGCATGGACTGGGCAAAGATGGAATACATTTATTTGTTCAAGAGACTTTTTAGCATCAATATAGACCTCCTCATTGGCACTTCAATCTCGTTTAATGGTCGTACATGTGAAAGAGTTAATAATCACTCACGGGTCTCTCAAGTTTTAGTGCATCTCATGACAATTGTTTACACTGTTGCTCTATTAGTTATTAAATGTATCATGTACAATATGCGTAGATCATGCAAAAGTAAGTTTCACAGGTTATATCTTATCCGGATGCTGAATTGGTTATTAGTTGTGCATTAAGTGTGCATTCAAAGCTCTACAGTAAATTTCTCTAAAACTGATTATTGTTGGTGTCTTCAGAGTTTATGCTGTTTTGGACTTGGCCCTTTTGGCAGGTTCTCCCCGAAACTTTTTGTGTTCTCCTAGCCTTTTTCTGTAACTTAGTGTTGGTGATTTTAGGCCTCTGTACACTATAGCACTGTTGTCCAGTGTAAAGTCTGTGCGCTCTCTGTGTATGTGTGGAGAGACTGGCCTGCCCTCCCATAGGAATGCATGGGGGATATGTGTTTCCCTGGTAGTTCCTGGTATGAGAGGAGTGCAGGGGCGAGTTAGTGAGAATAAATGCTGTGGAATGATGTGCGCAGGTTTTTTTGTGACTAGTGGAGAAGTGCCACTTTTAGAAGTTGGCATTTCTGTGTGCAGTGTGTCTGCCTGCCTGATGTGAATTGCATGTCTGGCTTGTGATTGACAGGGGCTGGCTGGTGTGGTTGACTCCAGGAGCCAGGATGGGTCTGCCCGGTGGTGAATAGGGAGATCTGCATGTAGGTGGGAGGGAGGAGTTGCACCTGGGACCTGAATAGGGCTGTGCCTTCCCTCCGCAACGCTGACTCCACCTCCTGTGGTGCGTCTGATATCCCTGGCTTGTCCTATGAATAGAGAGGGGAGCTGAGCAAAACAAAGTTCTCCTGAACCAGTTGTATCTGGTTCTCCCCTTGCCCAACAGTTGAGAACAAAGGATTTAGGTGTATAAAAGAAGGGACTGTGACCCCCTGAGTGCTGAATCTGCCAGGGGCATGCTGCTGCTGGGGCCCAGGGGAAGGCTTGCCTCCCTGAGCTCTGTCCTGCCCCTGGATGCCTGGAGGACTTTCCTTTGCAGGGAGATGTCTGCTCCATTTCCTTGCCCCAGGACTCCTTGTGCTCCCTAGCGCCCTGTGAGTGCTCTGCTTTGTTTCCCTGAAAGGACCTGGACTTTCCCTGAATGAGAGGTAAAGCTTGGGGGCTGCGCAGCACCGCGCTGCAGCCCTTGCTGGAGGAATCCCCAGTCCAGGGATTTCCCCATTGTGCTTTTGCGGCGGGTGCCTACCCCGCTTATTTTTATATTTAGTTGCAGGTGCCCACCCTGCCCCTTCGTTTTTTATTTTATAATTACTGCGGATGCCCACCCCGCTTATTAGAGTCTAACACGGGTGCCCACCCCGCTTCTACATTTATTTCTAATCTCGAGGGAGCCTACCCCTCGTTTTGCCCCAAAGAAGAAATCACCGCCGCGGCGAAAACGGAAGTCAGGCCACCAGGTGCCTGACGGCGGGCGGGACTTCCGGTTTTGAGGAGGAAGTCCCGCGCACTCCCGGCAGCCTGGAAACGTCATCTGAGGCCACCCGGAGGGAGAACGATGGCACCTGCCTGCGCGGGGCTCCCATGACTGAAGAAGAGCCCCGCAGGCGCCACCGAGTGCAGCTTGAAGGCAGAGGGGGCTTGAGGCACATTTCTGGTGCCTGCCCCTAACGCGTGGGAAGAGGAGACGGCGCCTGCAGAGAGCCTGCAAAGCGCCGGTGAGTGGAGCTCGAGGGAGTTCGGGGGGAGAGGCAGAGCCAGAACGGCCCGGCTGGCAGCGGGCCGCTCCAACGTTGTGAGCCGCCTCTTGGGAGCCCCCGTGGAGCCCACAGTTCATCGGGGGCAAGTTCTGTTTTGGCCTAGTCACTTAAAGGGCCATAATTGTTAAATAGGCCAGAGAGGCCCGTGTTCGTCCCCATGAGATGCCTCAGTGATGGGGGCATGCTTATTTCTAGAGCCTAGATCGCTCCAACAGGGGCACAGTTTATTGAAAGCCCCAGCCAGTCCCAGAGAGCACAGTGGTGCTAGGGCCTTTTCCCTGATCCTCAGCTGTGCCGCACCAGCGCAGGCAGCTGCCACGTTTTTCAACTGATTATTGCGAGAGCCCCTGAGGGGAACAGAAGTGGTACAGAGGTGTCAGGCCTTCCCCAGCAGTGCAGCAGTTAGTGCCATCTGCACCGTTTATGCGCACAGGTCTTTGGGGGCATGTCTTGTGAAGTTAGGAGTGAGATGCACGCCTTTGCCCCACACTTCCCAGCTGCCCAGCAAGTAATGGGCAGCTGCTATGTTTAGGTTTGCGCAGTGGCGCACCCTTGACTTTTGCTGCCCAGGCTAGACCTGACTTTGTGGACATAGGGCATTTGAGCCCCCTTATTGGATGGCCAGTTCGCCAGAGGGACGGTTAGATTTATAGGGCACCAGGCCCTAATGAGATTTATGTGCTAATGTGATGTGGTGCTAGGAAATGTAATGCATTTAGTAGGTTTTACGCACTCTGTTTGATACCTCCTAAATATGGTTTATGATTATGAATTTGTTCTGCATATCATGGTTTATGCTAGTGAGATTGTTTCACTGTGTGATTTATGCCCCTAGTACGAGTAATACTTAGGAGGTTAGGGTCTAATGCGTTTAGACTTGTGAGATGATTGCATAATGTGTTTATGCTGGTGAGGTTGGCGCAGAATGTAATTCGCGCCTGCTGTGATACTGTGCATAATGTACTTTATAATACAGGCTGATGTTAAGTACAGTGATTGCCAGTGTTTACTGGTTGTACGTTTTATGATCTGTTTTACTTTTACCAAGTTCGCTTTGTGATGGTTCTGACAGTGGTCCATGTGGCCCTGTCATGTGTAAATAATTCCCTTGTACATATGACTTAGTGCCAGGTGGCACCATGTATATTATGTGTTTATTATTCTAATGTGTTTTGAGAGTACAAAGGCTATTTTGATATAACCTTGTGTGGAGTTCCTTTTGTAGGGTGCTTGAGATGTTGTTGTCGTTGTGTGCATGCTGAAATGCTTTCCGCATGGCCTCCGGAATAAGCCTGACTGCTCGTGCCAAGCTACCAAGGGGGTGAGCAGGGGTTATCTTTGGCGTGTAACTCCCCAGCCCTGACTAGAGTGGTGGTCTCTGCCTGGCTTTGGTGCAAGCCTTAGCCAACCAGAGATCCCATTTCTAACATCCTGCCTTTCTCATTCAGGATGCGGTGCAAGGGCGAAGGCAGGCTTCAGATACATTGTCGGAGTTCCTACCAGTCACTTGTGTGTGTGTCTCTTTAATTGAGTGCCAGAATTGAGTTATGTGGGGGCGGCTCCACATCATGTGGTAGAAGTTCGTTGATTCATCATAGCATCATGGACAACTGACTGTATTGGTGGTTTGTATTTTGTTAATCAGATTTGGAGACATATATGCCCTAAGTGTCTTATAGTAATGTATTTGTGAAAGCCTTGTGTTTTGACATTCTTTCCTTGGGTATTCTGGTCGAGAGGCACAATCTTTATCACTGAATAGGTTCCCCGGGTCTCTTTCCCAGCAGAGTTTGAGGATGTTTAATGGGAGGGAACATAGCAGCAAGACTGATCTATAAGCCATGTGACTAGGTGATGTTCTGTGACTTTAGTGAGGAGGGCTGCATGTGTTGGTGTTTCCGAGCTGGTGAAGCACCTGTAGTGTAGTTCCTATATTCCCAATAGGCTCTGCGCATTGGAATAACATAAATGATAGTTTAGACGTAGGACTGAGGTCGACTAGGTCTCTATTGAATATGTTAGACTTAATTGTGAATGCCAGCTAGCTCAGAGGTCACTAGAAACTTTCTCGAGTAAACAAGAAGGTGTTAACTTTCCTGAATAGACAAGAAGGGATTAGTTTCTGACCACCGCATAAACATGACAACTTTGCTCCCTCTAGAATAAGGAGTATATCTCCAGAGTCGCGGAAACAATAGATAACTATTTTTATTTTACTCAGTCCCATTTTAGCTAGAAAATTGTTCATCCAATGGAGGCTTGGCACCCTGCTGATCAGAACCTTTACTTGTAAATGGTCAATGAAGGATGATAAGCTGTGTCCAGGGTGCACTAAACATGATGAGGAGGAAATTCATGTTCTGTTTTTCTGCCCAGCCTACAATAGACCAAGGAAATATTGGCTAGTGCCATTATGCAGGAATCTGGGCATAATGAGTTATTTACATTGGTACAGAATATTGAAAACGAGCACCCTGCCTCACATAGTCTTTGCAGTCGCCAAGTTCATAATGGCTATGTGGCAGATAAGAAGTAAATTAGTAAAAGTCTGAACATTGATATGAACTGTGATGTTTACCCCCACCATGTCCAGACTCTTTAGGATATGAATTTTTATGAATGTATATTGGTATGTGTTCATTGTAAGTGGTTCTTTTTTAAATGCTGAAAGCTTTTATTGTATCTTTTATGGTCTGACATGGCCGAAATAAAGAATTTTTGGATTGAATTGGATAAAAGTGGTTATTTATTGAACAGTCTTCTTTCTCATGCAAGAGAAGTGAGTTGCCACAATTGCAATACTTGTCATAAAGTAAAGTGCGTACAGTAAAAGGAGTATTATGAAATAATACTGTAAAAGCATGGTATGGTTTCTAAGCCATACAGTGTTTAAAACAGATCAAATATATACATATATAAAATCATGACTAAACATACTCAACTGGTGCTTCTAAGATACGCCTACACCGGTGTACCTAACCTAAGCCTAGTACATGGGAAGGAGTAAATGAGCTGCAGTTTAAGTTAAGATAGTTTTTGCCAAGAATCTGAATCAAGAATTCTCTAAGGATCTAATCAGCTCCGTACCTTGGTTATAGAATGAAGGAGGTCTTGTATCTCTTTCTCAGGACTCGATCTCCCAGCAACCCGCAAGGGTGACTGGGAACACTGGAGCTGGATTTCTCGGCAGGAGAAAAGACAGCGTCTCTCTCAGTGCGTCAATGGGAGGGTCGGCTTCCTTCGGCACTTGCCTCAGCAGGGCGTCGGGCAAGTAGATAGCTGATCTGCTCCAAACCACCGTGTGGTTTGCTAGGGCAGCTGTTGGTATATTTATACCTGGAAGATGCCGAGTTTGACGTAAGGTTGGACATAAGACGTCACTAAGAACTCGCAGTTCTTTTTAGGACTCCAGGAGTTCTAGGACAAATCAATACAGAAGCAGGGGGAATTCCCGGGCTGCTGGAGGCTTGGTTTGTTTAAGAACGCGTTGTGCTTTCTAGGAGTCTATGGGAGTAGCCTTGCCGTATTTAGACTGCATTGGCTATGACTAAAAATGGATATGAGTCTTATGCCTTTATAAGGATATGATTTGTTATAACCACATAAGGGCATAAATCGGGAATATTTAAATAGGGTCCTAGATACGTTCCCAACTTCCACTCCACGTTTAATGTCCATCATTACTAAATACTAAGCAACATTAAACATATGTGTTTTCCGGCCCACCCCAAAATACATAAAATGCATTTGAAATGGTATGTACACGAAAAATGAGTATTATACTGTACGTTTTCAAGCAGTGGTATCATTCAGATAATGCATATATAGTACGTTGAAATATTGGCTGAATGAATCACTAAAATTACATTTATGAAATGGCTCTTAATACAGAAGAGAAGGTCGAGACCATTTCATCACATATTTATACAAGATTGTACATGTGCTAGAGGCTAAGTCAAAATATTGTCTCTAGAGTTTCAAAAATAGAAATCTTGTTCTCCAAGAATAGTTCTACTTTAAGCAGAGTATCATGTGCCAAGAAAAGTAAATATTTTGGGAACCCGGAAAAATATTTTCGCTTTTAGGCCAAAAAAAAGTTCCACAGTTTTTCAGAAGTTTCTGTTTTTCAAAATTGAAGGTCGAAATCAGAGTTCAGGGAACGCTATGTGCTCAAAAGTTATTCTTGTTGTTAGGAGAGAACATTAACTCAGATAGGCTGGCAAAGAATTCGTCTACAACAGTAGGTGAAAGTTGGACCAAGTCCGAAAAAGTAGAAATAGTGCATATATGAGAAGCATTGCCATCATCGGTGTCTAGATCAGCAATGGTCACAGAAGGTTGTACCTGTGTGCCGCTTTCATCTCGTACCTCACCGCTACCTAATCGTAATGGTGAGGTCTGAACGAATGCCGTCATCAGAATAGGTAGCCGCTGGGGACAACACGTTGCATGAGCCGTACCCGAACAAGCAAAGTATCGATATCCATAGGTACTACTGATGGTAGTGTGAGGCAGACGTCCAACACGCATTCTTCTCTGCATAGCAGGCATCGTAGAACAGAAGGGATGCAATCTTGCCAGATTGGTCTGAATGAAAGAAACCAAGTAGTATTCAGATCTCTTAGCTGAGCTAAGCCGAGTACCTTAGTTATTCTTTCTCGGTATCTCATCGCTAGGATCGTTTCTTTCATGGTTGCCTGAGTTTTGTTTGTGGGTGGATTTGCCATATCGGAGCAGAAGGAACAAAAATAAAATTCCTGCTACGAGTCCCAAGATGAGAGGCAGGCCGCCAAACACAGAGTGCACGAAATTCGGGAAGATGCTCAGGACTGCTTCAAAGGGTGCTAATAGTCCCGAAAAAATTGTCTTAAATACATGTGCGATGCCCCTGGTATCAGACATGTTTAAAATTTGACCAAACATTTCTACGAAATGCACGGGGCAATTTGTTGATAATAATGCATGTATCTCTGCCGCTGTCCTTGCAACTTGCAGATCATACGTTTCTTTAGACGAGGTTAAAGGCACAGTTGTTTGTAAAAGAATAGACTTCATTCTGCTTAAAGTATCAATTCGAATAGAAGAGATATTCAGAGACGGCCATATTGCTGCCTCCTTGTCTGGTTTGTTGTTTGGTTACAATACTTGCATACAGCAAATGACCCTGGAAGTAACACTCACGAGATAGGCCGTTCCTGGCACCATGCCGCAACAGCTGTGGTCACTTATTATAACGTAACTGCCATTGGAAAGTTGTCTGAAAAAAGGCTCTATCTGTGTAGCGGGGGTGCCGTGCAGGTGGCATGAAAGGTTATTTGATGAACCTTCGCAGGCTCCATGCAAGTTAATGCCTTGACACAGAAGTGTACTGCTTAGTGAATTTTTACAGTTATTACCACTAAGAAATACCTCTTTCCCCCCCCCCACTGTAACATCTATGTGTATAAGGTAGATTCCAGGTCGACTTGATGTAACCTTTACCCAACCTTTCATACAGGTCTGCTGGTATATACTTCTGACAATATTGAAACTGAAAAGTCGTTATCGGAATTGTAATTGTACCATGTATTATCCATTCAATGACCGGTCGTTCTGACATTGTTAATGGTAATTTTTCTAGTTTTTCAATGCTCAGCACCGAATAGTCTGCTCCTTTTTGTGCCAAAGAGATTTGTTTATCTGTAATGGTAAAGATAGAAAATAATGACGTTGTGTTGATTAGACGCCATGGCACTTAGCCTGAACGCAGATTTTGTAACGTCCAGCCTAACTGTACAATAGAACGTAATTGGGACTGGCCATGTTGTAACATTAGCATATCCTGTTCTATTATATCAATAGCAGATGATAAAATGCTGTCCAGTGAATAAATTCTGGAGGACAGAGTCGTTAACCCATTGTCCACTACAGACAGTGATTTTTCCAAATTAATACGATCAATTACTTGTATTTTTTCAGCAGTTTCAATTTGCATTACTTTGCAAGCTTTGTTGTATGCAGCGTATATACCGGCGTATATTAAATCTTTTTGACGCTGATTGTGAGGTCCCAATATTAAATCTCGCAAGTCAGCACCTTCTTTAAGTAAAGTCAAGTGTTGCTTCATTTCAGGCAGTGTGGATTTCTGTAGCCATTCGAGGCATAGTTTCCCTACACTGTATGTTGTAATTATCCCTGGATGTTGTCTCTGGGAATATCTTGGGTCTGGCCTGTTCTGTTTGAACCCCTGTATTTTATTCAGGAATCTATCTTGACAGTTATTAGTGCCTGTGGGCCAGATCAACCATTTTCTCCAATCAGGATTAGTTCTGTTTTGTTTACAAATATGGGATACATCTATTTCCACATCTGTAGAGCTATTATTATCAGGTATGGGCTTTGGAATAGACGGTTTGTTTAAGTCTTTCATCTTGGCTAGGCCAAGACAGGTTGTTTGTTGAATGGTGTCATTCAGGAATATTAACTGTTCTGGGATCATGCAGGCTCTGAATAATGATTCTAGACCTTGTTCCTGCCAATCTTTTGTACCCCAGATGGTTTTTGTCTCAATGTTGTTTTTCCAAAATTCAAAACTAAATGTAGACATTTTTTCATAAAATTTTGAAGAATATATCAATTTAGTATTTGTCAACATGTTTTTCATTCCTGTCTTATTTACAACTTTAAAATAAAACATTTCTGTATTAGTGATGTTAAACCCTGAGAAGTATGGGAATTTCTCATAAAATGTTTTCGAGCTGCCTTTTGGCGGTGTTGTACAATGTTCCCATTGATTATAGGTATAAGCATTTCTATGATTAGCAGATTTATGCAAATAGTGATGCCCATAGTGATTAAAGCAATACATTTCTTCATAGTTTGATGAGCCTTCTAAATAATCATGTTCTGTAAATTTTGCTGACATTTCTAAATCTGACATCATAATATTAATATTTTCAAAGTCCCAATCATCAGAGAAAGTACTAGGTGATAAAAAGTCACTTAATGAAACCTTGAACTGATGTGGATATCTCAAAAGTTCAACCGGGCCATAGTTGTCGTAATCAGTTGTATCCCATGCTACATCACCAGGTATAGGAATGGCTGTGAAGTTTACTGATGATAGTTCTCTTTTTTCAATGTGAGAAGATCTGTGAGGCTTTAGGACCAAGTTGATGTTCTGACTTGCTGTGTCCCTTGTACTATATTTTCCATCAATGAAATTTCCCAAGCTTAAAACCAAATGAGCCAGAGTAGGAGGAAAAGTACACCTAACAAAATCCATAATTCAATCCATGGTGAAATCAGATATGTTTCTTTAAGTTGATGAAAGAGTTCAGTCATTTTTTTTTGTTGAAAGTTTTAGTTGCTGGCGTTTCTTCATGTTCACTTGGATCATCAGAAAAGTCATCGAAATTGATGAAGTAGCCAGATGCAGTTCTGTCAATTGTTGGAATTGCATCCGGATTTTCATTAATCTTTGCACTTGTGTAGTCAGAGGCTACATCATTGTAGATTGGTGTTTCTTGACAAACTGTTGCAATTTGGGTTTCAAGAGGCACACGTTCCATGGCTTTGTTGCATAGTACTTTAGTCTCGGCCTAGAGACGCGCAAAGCGCGTTCTCGGCAGAGAACTATTGTAATCGTTTCAGCCGGCAAAGGAGGCAAGAGCTGGGCACGCGCCCAGCATTTTCAATGGGAGAGGAGCGACAAGAGCTGGCCACGCGCGGATTCAGTCGCGTGCACGCACACGGCGCCAGCGTCTCCGCCGCGCGCCGATGACTGCTCTCTTCCTGGCCTGCTTCACGGAGGCAGCATGCTTGTTCTTTCCTCCTACCCTTTCACTACCAGGTCCCCCCCCCTCGCCGTAGTTGACTGGCTGTTTGTTTATTTATTTGGACACCGGGAGACCCAAGCAGAGGCCGTCACCCCTTGCCGGGGCTGCCGACAGAAGCAGCCATCCTTTCCTCCGAGGAGCGAGCGGCCGCTGGCCCCCGGGTCCGCCCCGTCCCCTTCATTGTTCCCAGGGAATGCTTCTCCTGCCCCCTTCCGCCTCCCCCACCTGGCTGGCGTGCAGTGATGGCAGAGATGCGGGCCCTTTTGTTCAGGGTTTGACAGGCTGGCCGGAGACGGAGTATAAAAACAGGTTTTCTTTTTGTTCTTTGCTGTTGATATCTGCTTTTTTATTATAGTGTTAATTGTACGTTTATTTGTGCTCCAAGCGCGGCATAGCAATCACACGCAATGTTGATCATCCCGCAGAGACTTGAACCCGGTTAATACATAATAAATGCAGTTGTTCTGCACTTATTTTCTCAGTTTTGTTATAAAGTGCGGCACACTGTGCTTGACTTGAACCCGGTTAGTACACAATAAATGCCCGTGTTTTGTACTTATTTTCTCAGTTTTGTCATAAAGCGTGGCACACCATAATTGATCTTTATTTATTTGTTCTTCCTTGCATTCACACAAAGTGTTGAGCATCCTGCAGAGATTCGAACCCGGTGCTCCAGTTTAAAAGTCGGCCACGTAGCCGTTACGCCACCTCCAAATTAATGGGTCTAAACTAGCAGCCATCTTAATGTTCTGCCACTCCGTGCTGTGACGTTAATGCGTCCATGGAGACACTGGTGTACATCCACATGCAGCGCGAGACCCAGGAAGCAAAAGTGTAGACACTGAAGAGTTCCAACGCGGCTGCTTCAAGTATCCGGCCTCTGAATGGCAAAGTCCTGGAGTCCATTCTGGTAACTGCTGAACTACAGCCTGTAATCACACAAGTAGTGGCATGATTAGTTTGGAAGAGGCACATGCTTGGCTGATGCACACACTTACGCTGCAGGCAAGACTAGTGTGTGTCTTAGTTCTTAGACGTTTCCGGAGTCTAGGAGAGGGCAGTTGATATATAGGAAGCAGGGTGGCTGCATCCTCTGGCTCTGCCAGAGTCCATTCATTCTCCAGGGCGCAGCTTGCTTGCCTGCCCTATGCCACAGTAAGCAACAGATGAGCCTTCAACACTGTGACCCAAATGGAAGCTGTCCTTGGCAGGCTTTCTCGGGGTGTACCACGGCAGGGTGTCGAGCCGTCTGCATTTAATCTCTGGGGCCCCTGCATCTATGGGGCCCCAGCCTGGGCGCTGAACTGAGCTGCTCGACTATGCTCTTCAAGGTGCCCACACCCTGCAGCAGCAGCTCGCAAAATTCTGACGTGGCCAAACGAGAGAAACTGAATACATTGTTTCTGCTCTTCTTGTCATCATGCTTTTAAGAATAAACTCAGACACCTACTTTCTATCCATGCAGTGCCCTGTCTCTCCAATGCTAAACCCTGATTATACATCGTTTCTGTCACCCTGTACCCTCATGCTAGCGTGCGGTGCTTGCTAGGGAAAGATTAAGCAGTGTTCCTTTACCTTTTACTATGTAATTGCTATGTTGATGCCATTCGAGCCCTGCGTTATCTGTGTGTAAGACTTTTATGCATTACTAGTTTTTCTTTCTCAATAACAGAGAAAAAAGCCACTGTTTGCCTGTCTTTGTTGCTACTTCCCTCACGTTTCTCGTTTTGTGTTTCGCACTCTGTTGCCCTGCTTGTGTTTTTCTGGGTGTAAGAAGTGTGTGTGTGTTTGTGTTTGTATGTGTTTGTATGTGTCTGGCGGCAGCGCCACATAAATACGATCATAAGGCCGGCACTCTAATGACAGCGACAGATGGAGCGAACGTGGGAGACTTCATTTGGAGCACTGAAACAGACTGAGAGAGAGGGACAAGTGGGACTAAGGTGAGAGAGGAAGGGAGGAGAGAAAAGGGAAGACAGGAGGGAGTGCAATGCCAATAGCTCTCCCTTTAATAATGCCGAGACCATTGCATTGTAAATGCTGGTTATTCACTGCAGATTTATCAAATGTGATTAGTCTCTCAGTTTGAACCTCTTGAATTGTAGTAAGGTTTGGTCTTCTTCTACTTCTTGGGAGTCCACTGGGCCTACTACTTATTATTAGCCACATGATTGTGGTTTTACCTGGTCGATTGATACAACTCTGTTCTCCTTTTTACCAGCAAGGGGCGGTAGTACTACTGATCTTGTTCCGATGATAGCTAAGACAGGTACTGCTTTTCTGTAAGAAGGCCCAATTTCCTTCTTCACCGCAATCTTTTCTCTGACCAGATCCCCAATCTTTGGAATCCAGACAGGTCTTGCTGGGACAGGTGGTTTTTCTTCAGTGGCCGTTGGCTTTAGCTTTATGTTACTTAGACTTCTTCTTGTTTCATTTAAGTCCTGTAAAACAGCCAAAACGATCTTTGATATCAAATGTTTTTTGTTCCACCACTGAAGTTTGACAATCGAGGTCACTGATGATCATTCTAGTACCAAACAAAAGTTCATACGGAGTGATTCCTCCCAGAGAATTTCTTGGCAGATTATTAAGACTACGTTGGACACTTGTTAGATGTTTGACCCACCCGTCACCCGAACCTAATACCCTCGCTGTTATAGATTGCTTTATGTCACGGTTTTTTCTCTCCACTACCGCATTTCCCTCGGGATGGAATGGACTAGAGTATCGCAATGCAATGCCCAAGCTGGCCATGGCCTCTTTGTAAGCTCGGGAGCTAAACGCAGTACCCTGGTCAGAATGTAGCATGCCAATTGCGTATGTGCCGACAAAGACTCGCAAATCTTTTATAACAGTTCTGGCGTCAGCCGAGCGCTGGGGCCACATATAAATGAATCTCGTCTTAATATTTATGGGATCGCATTAGGTGTCTGGGCAGGTATCTGGTCCGGTTCACAACTGCGATCTCTGTTGCCGTCCTGACAATCCATTGTAAAGTTATAAATTTGCACGCTCATCCCCGGCCACCAGTATTGTGATTGCAATTCTATTAGAGATTTCAGGATCTCTTGGTGCCTCAGACCCATTCCCATGTGTGCTTCTTAAATCAAGTAAGCCTTCCGGTTCGTGTTTGAAATTACTCTGTCCCCCACTCCAGGGATTCGAGCAAAACTGAACGGAGTTCGCATCAAGTATGTATGTATTTCCGAGTGGATAATTTAGAGGTAACGCCGCATAGTTGCCTTCCATTGAGGCTTTTACTGCTAGTAGCGTTTCTCCATCTATTTGTTTTTTAGAAAGCTTTTTTGTAGCTATGGAAGCCGGTTGGACAGCTGCCACTGTGGCTCTGTTAGCCAATGAATTCCCTGCAACGTGAACGCCATCTGCGTATGTATCACGTGAGTCTTTCGTAGTTCTTTTTGTAAAAGAACTACTTGTTCCCAAAGTTTTTTATGCTTTATTGTGGCACCTGTCTCATCTTTGTAACCGTTCTTAATCCAGGTCTGCATGTAATTATTGTAAGACTGGATGCAGTAATGCGAATCGCACACTATTAGTGTGGGGAATTTGCGATCGGTATTTTCAAGCGCCATCTTGAAAGCCTGTAGTTCAGCTCGCTGAGCTGTACAATCTCCCGAGTGATTGAGTTTTAGTGACCAAGGGTCTAAATATTCCTTCGTGCCACCGACCTTTAACGATCGCGCACGCAGCACTATATGGTTGATTACCCCCAACTGCGGGCTGTGCTAAACCGTCTGTATATATTATACAGCCGTAATGTTCGAGAGGCAGAATTTCAGTCGGCAGAGAACATTCATATTCGTATTGGAGAAATTCTTGTGTTTTTAAGTTAGTATCAAATTCGTATACTACGTCTGATGCAGCAAGAGAATTAACCCATTGTATCCATCTCGGATGTAGAGCTTTAGCATTTAGAATGCTGACTCTTGTTACTGCCTCCAGGGCGGGTACCGGTGTAACGATTATTATACGTTTACCTTGAGCGAGGGCTCTTTCTTTTGCTACAGCAGTTTGAACCGCAGTCAGATTTTTTCAGTAGAACTGAATTTCATTTCAGCTTGTGTGTACAAGTGTAATTTATAAGCTATTGGTACCGTTTCTCCCTCATTAGAGGTCAGGTACATGAATCCGCATCTTCCTGGGATGACTCGGATTACAAGGTTACGTTCATTTGCGCGTGTTTGCAGTTTTGTTTTAGTTAACATATCTGTTTGTATCGATCTTAAAATGTTTGTGTGTTTCTGAGTCCAATTGATTGGTTTGAAATCAGGTTTTATTAATTCGTAGAGAGGTTTAACCCTCTCTGCATAGTTTAGAATGTAAGTTCTTCCAAAATTCAGGAAACCTAGAATTGATTGTAAGTTTTTCAGCGTCTTTGGAGCTTGGAGTACTGCACACTTCTCTAAGAAGTTGTCTGCTAGGCTTTTGCCTTCACTTGATAACTCATATCCCAAAAATAGGACAGTGAGGTGGGCAATTCGTGACTTCTTAAAGTTGAATTTGTACCCTTCAGCTGCGAACCCAAGTATAATGGTGTTCACTCTTTTCAAGTGTGTCTCCAGGTCATCGTCTGTAAGATAGATATCATCGACATAAGATAATGCCTCATCATCATACATTTGTAGTATTTCTGTTACCCTGGCTGAAAATAATCCTGGGCTGTTCTTGAATCCCTGAGGTAGACGGCAACATTGTTTTTGGGCCCCGATACAGGAGAAAGCGGTCAAATACCTGCTTTCTGGTGCAATGTTTTGACAGAAGAAACCATTCGAAATATCTAATGTCGTTTTATATTTTTTGCGCACGATGTTATTCATTAGTGCTGCACTGTGTGAGTTTTGTACTGCAAATGTTTTGCAGCAGGAGTTTAAGTGTCTGTAGTCCAAAACTAGACGATATGAATCGTCTGGCTTGGAGAGAGGAAACAAAGGATTGTTCATTTGTGAGGTGCATGTTTCAATCACCCCCTGATATTCAAGTTCAGGTTTCATACGTCTTTATTTCGATTATTAAATCATAAAAGACAATTTGTACAGTAAAAATTAATGGAATACAAAATGGATAAAACAACATATTTACCTAGAACATTTCATCATTAAAAAAACAATTAAACAATTTATTAAAGACCCAATGTATGAAAACCCTAAACATTTTTTTAGCAATCAAGTGCCTGCAGGTGTCTGCAGGTGCCTGGCTCGGATGATCCTTGCCCATCCCAGATACTTGGGTACACCGATTACCACCATCTCTGATGTATTAGTACGTAGCGCCCACAGAGCTTCAGTGCTCCCTTTAATTTTCATTTTACAACAGATAGGCCTGATCCATTTGGTTCTAGGGCATAGTAAGCTGGACATGCAAAGACGAAGTGACCCACACTCTCCCTTTGGTCAACGCACCAGGGGCAGAGCTCATTAGAATGACCAATTTTTTGTAAAAGATCTTACTGGCAGGGACCCAACTCGAAATTGGTGATAGTTTTTTATCTAGAGTTTTTGTAATAACGTCCCAGTAATTCTCCAGAAGAGGGTCTAGTTTATGGACCAGAAATCTGCCTGTCAAGCTGGTAACATCAGATTGCGCAATGGACGGAAGTTTAACAGATGCCCAGTAGAGTGCTTTGAAGGCCTGCTTTGACGGGAATATAGTAGAGCGTGGAGAAACCCATGGGTCATTAAGACCCATGTCCTTCAAAATTGATTTCACCTCACGTAGCCAAGGAATGTTACTAGAACCCAGTAATGATCTCACATCCAACAATTCACCTGCAAAGAGACTTAGATCCGGTGACGTCCAGATCCGTCTCCACAGCGCCACTAGCCGATAACGCGCCATCTCGTTTATCGGTTTGCAGCCCATGTCCAGCAAGAGTGGTTTGATTGGTGTGGATTGCGGGAAACCTACCAAATTCCGCAAGAATTTGTTTTGTACTTTTACCAATGGCAAAAGGTCCTTGTAACCCCATAGGTCAGCCCCATACAAAATGGCAGAACTAATCTCAGCCTCATAAATCCTAAGTGCTGGTTTAACCCGTTTGGTTAATGACAATTTTTGTTCCTGGATTAAACAGCCTGTGAGGCGTGCAAATTTTCAGCGGAGTATGTCAATCTGGGGTTTCCAGCGGAGGCGATAATCTAAAGTTACTCCAAGGTAAGTCATAGCCTCAACTTGTTCAAGACTTGCACCATTCAACATAACAAAACTTTTAGTGGGGCGATTTTTAGTTAAGACCATAAATTTGGTCTTGCTCACGTTGATTTGCAGATCGTTTAACTTGCAAAACTCCTCAAACCGGTTTAATGCCGTTTGCAACCCTCCACGTGTCTTTGAGAGGAGTAAAGTATCATCTGCAAAGATGAGCATTGGACATTTAGTCCCACTTAAGCATGGTGCATCCGTTGGGGTTTCGGCAAAAAAGGTCACCACCTGATCGATAAACAATAAAAAAAGGGTCGGTGCCAAAACACACCCTTGTCGGACACCTCGTGTTACAGGAAAACTGTCCGTTACCCGCCCCTGGCCTCCCCACCTTACCCTTGCAAAATTGTCCTCCTGTAATCTGATCACAAGGTCTAATAGGTCTAACGGTAATCCCAGGTTTCTCAAGACTTCCAAAAAACCACAGTTGATGGACAGAATGTAGAACAATGTCATACATTCACCCCAGTACAAGGATCTGGGCCTAAATCCATCGTTTCTTTGCACTCCACACCACCCTGGGTTAGACACTGGCTATATGCAAATCAGCTCTGACCCTGTGCCTCATGGGAACAGTCCAGTCCGAACTACCAAGCCATGTCTTTCCCAGACCGGAATCAAGCATCCAAGGACCGGTTTCTGGCTATCAGCCTTCATCAGCCTGGATAGCTTGACTCCAGTGGCAATTTTCACCCCGAGTGGGCTGGGTATGCTCAGACGTGAGTCCCAGGCTCTCCACACCACTGGAGTCAAGCTATTCAGGCTGATGAAGGCTGATAGCCAGAAACCGGTCCTTGGATGCTTATAGTTGCTTATAATACTTGAGAAATGTTGCATGTATGGAAGTTTGTATTTGTTGGAGGGACCCCTCACTGTTGAGTATTTTATTCAAATTGTTACCTCATTTATTTAGGTTAATCAGCTAGGTGAGTAATCTGGCAGTGCTATCATCCTCTCATGTAATTTATTCATATATGTTGCATAATCTAAGCAGCGTTTTCATTCCTCATGTGTAGCATGTTCTTCAATGGCTTCGAGGAAGGCAGGTAGTTGTGTCGTGTTGGAAGTGTAATGCTTCTCAAACTTTCAAACGTGGCTATTGAGGGCATCAAAGCATTGCATGATATGTTTCCGGATCCTCAAGGTTTATTTGCAGTGGCTTCCTATGATCATCTTGAAGGTCTCCCAAACTGTTGAAGAGGAGTCAGTGGATCCCATGTTCTTTGTGAGGTGTTGTTCTATGCTTTCCCTTAATGTGATATATGGAAGGCAGAGTCATGCAATGACCTGCTCTGGAGTTTCCATATTGAGTTTAGGGTGCTATTGCGTCCCCAGTTGATTTGCACCAGTAGAGGATTGTGAACAGAGATGGTGTATCAGACATTCTGCTGCATTAAAAGCGGTCCAGGTGCACATGTACATCGTGGACTGCGGAATAATGGGAGTATTTCTTGGTATGCATTAACCTATAGCGCCAGGCATCAATGAGAGTCCAGTGGTGCCAGCAATCTCTCAGTGCCTTCGCAGTAATGTGTGCAGGGGTATTAGGTAGGATTGATGGGATCTGTCAAGGTGTGTGTCTAATACTTCGTTTGTTTCCTCCTATTATGATTGTGCTAACCAACCAGGGGTCAACAGGATGGGAAGCGAAGAATAAAACTCTGGCTGTCCCGTATTTGGGGCATATACACTGCCCAGCAGTAGGGGTTCTGCCATCTAGCCTACCCGATTCCATGACATAGGTCCCATTAGCATTCATGTGTTGCGTGAAGAATTCAAACAGAAACCCAGAGCCAATCCATGAGTGCTCCTTGTGCATAAGAGGAGTACCCTGTAACTATAATGCATCCCCTCCATTAGTTTTGCAGTTTTTGCCCCCCAGACCTTATCAGGAGGGTTTCTTGAAGAATTGTGGTATGATTTACTGTACTCCGCAGATAGAAGTAAAGTAAAGATGGCCATACCCCTGAAATTCCATGTCAGGAAGTTATACTTGTTCATTCCCATTGTTTAGCTGTTAGTCGAGACAGTGACACATCACAGTTGAGCCATCCGCCTACCCATCCTAGGCTAGGACCCCAACTTTCCCCGCCTGAAAAAGAAAAACCAACAGTTATTGTAAAGCATTGTAGGGGTTGCTTATTCTTCACAGCATTCTGCTGCGGGCAGAATCCATGCTGAAGTCTAGGTATTTGGGGGTGAGCTGATTTGTCATACAGGTGTGGTGGAAGGAAATGTGCTCTATCTAGAGTTTCCCCAGCTGGCCCGTGCTCCCACCGAGAGGGCCCTGGGGTTGGTAATGCCATGACTACAGAGCTGGGTCATGTCATAATACAGACCGTAGGAGGTGTGGTTGCCCACAGACCTGCGGCAAAGTTGTCCATGTCATATCAGTTGATTGCTGCATTGACAAGAGATTTTGTTTCCTTGTTAGAGTTCATCCAAGGTTTTTCGGCTCACTATGAGGAGGGTCATATTCTTGTGGACAGTGGCTGAGAGTGCTGAGGGGGTCCGAGAGGTCCACTGTCAAAACATGGTGGAATGATTAGGCTATTTCACTGGCAGCCTGTTGGTGCTGCAGTGCCGTTGAAGGAGTGGGTGTTTTTGGTCATGTGGGTCATCCTTGTTGTTGGCGTCTGGGCCGTCTGCTAGGTCTAATTGGATTAGTTTGTTAATTATTGTTTCCCTTAGGGAGACTCAACTTCTCGTAGTGCTCCACCCAATCCTATGCCTCTTTGCGCATGTTCAAAAAGAAGGTTTGCTGTTTGTGCATGATTTTAAATCTGGCGGGGAATAATAGTGCATAGCATAAGTTCATCTCCCTTAGTTTGTGTTTGACCCCCAGCGAAGCTAGCTCTGTGCTGTTGTACCATGAACTTTTCTGCGCCAACAAGAAAGTTTTGTTCTTGGTGTGAGCACTGAATAGTAGTGTCCCTGTACCTGTAATTGAGGAGTTTAGCTGTTATCTGTCTGAGGGTGGCACCTGTGGGGGGAGTGGTTGTTTGGCCGAGACACAGTGGGCTCTCTCAGATGTGAATCAGTTCATGAGGACCTGCAGGGCAACTGTAATAGCCAACGTTCAATGTATTGTATAGAGTCATCCCTCTCTGTCCCCTTTCGCAGTCGCACTATGTGGACATTGCCTTGTCTGGCTTATCCTTCCATGTCTTCTGCACATTCTTCAAGGAATCAGACTTTGGAGTTGAGTTCCGTCACCTGTTGTTGCAGGCTTGACATCTGAGGTCACAGTTCTTGGAGAGCAATCTTGAAGGTGCAATCTATGTCAGATAGCTTTTATAGATCCTTTCGGAGGAGACTAACTGCCCCTCTGTCCACTTTTGCCCCAAGTGTGTTTTTGGTGTCCACAGCCACAGCAAGGATCATTTGCAGGGGTGAGGCCGGGGGCTGCGCCCCAGACTGTGTGACATACATTCCTCATGTGGGTGTGATAGCATTTGAGGTGGCCACACAGGTAGGGCCCAATAGCGTCCTCAGTCGCACATTAGCATAATTGTGTCTCATCTTCAGGAAGGCCTCTAACCCTCTATAGCCTGGATCTGGGGGCAGAAGAGTTTGATTGCGAAAGTGTAGGCTTCAGGGGCCCATTCCTCTATGGCAATATGTGTAGCCCAGTTTTTCAAGAGCATCCCACGACCTATGTGCCTCCGCCCCAGAGTTTTAAGGTATGGGTCATCTGAGGACCCTGAGATGTGGGGGTGAGCGCTGCCCCTAAGAAACCACTGTTTTGCTCACAATCGTTGAGTTATTATGGTATGGACAAGTGGTTAGGGTCCCTTTATCGGCTGCCCATTGAGGTTGAACTGCAATGAGCACAAAGGTGCAAGCGCCTGCAGACAGACCCAATCTGTCTGGAATGAAAGAGCCACAAGACTGCACTCACCTCCGTGTTGCAATTCTCGCCTCAGCTCCCTTTGGTGCCTCTGTCCCCAGGCCATGCAGGTCATTTAGATGAAGTGTGCTGTCCGGAGAAGTGTGGCTCACTGGTTAGAGGAGGTAGACCCTGAAGCAGAGGTCAGACCTGGGACCAGGGTTCAATTCCCGACGCGGCAGGGTCTTGAGCCCAAAATATCCACGGACCTGATAATTCTCGTTTCGGTACCTACGCGAATCACGGGTTCACACTCTGCAGCTCTGGGCATCAGCTTGCTTAATCTCCACTACGGCCCCCCGCGGCGGGATGCCTGCCTTTCACCTTGGGGATGCCCAGTACGGGTATCTCACAGGGAAAAGCCAGGACGGGTTCCCAAGGCAAGCGCCGAGATGCCTACAGGTAATCGAGCGCTATATAAGAACGCATAATAATAATAATAATAATAATTTTGTATGTCCGACAAGGGGGTCTGGGTGCAAGGAGGAGGCACATCACAGATCTTCAAGCCCCGCCCACTCAGTGCACTCGCTACCCACTCTGGTGGAGCAGTATGGGCTTTAGTGTGAGTATTCAGGTTCAACGGGTGTGCCCTGTAGTGGTGTTGTCCTCATTCCCTTTGTCCACATCTGGTTCAGGGTTCAGGCTTCAGGCAGGTAGTTCCAGGACCAGGTGGGAGGGAGGTGCAAGACTGGTTTGCACTCCGCACGTTCTGGGCACCGAGGAAGGACAGCTTCTCAGGCCTGGATGCCATTTGAGCACTGGGGCTGTTGCCTGTCTGTGCTTGTCCTCAATAATATGGGTTGTCTCATGGGGTCCCAACCATCAAACGGGTTCGCAGTGCTCTCGGTCATGAGAACCATGGGTGTCATTGGCTCTTTGATGATTTTGGGTGGCACATGAGGTTACTGGGTCGCAGTCCGGCACAAGAGCTCAGTAAGCCACGTCCACCATGGTATGTGACTTGGCGAGGCTCCACAGCTATTTGTTGATTCATAAGGGTGGGAAGGCAGAGGTCCTCAATTACAGATGCCGATTACTTTGAACCCATGATTCCCACGTATTTTAATTAAGTCCTGTCTGGTTCCTTGTAACGTAGTGAGGAATTTGGAGATTTTAAATGATGAAACAATGTAATTTTCTCCGCAGCTCAGTACCATCTCTAAATCTTTCAACACTAACTGTATATCAGGTCAGAAGCTCTTCCCATTGAATCAGAAATAAATCATGCCACGTCTGCAAGGGGGCAACTTTGTATCATATATTTTTATCTACATGGGGACTCCCCAGCAAATACTGACTACTCTGCAGTGTCTATGCCATCCTGCAGCACACCGTTATAGTGAACATATTTCCCTGACTTTGTGTCACTTGCCTTCACATTGTGCATTGTGCATAAATCCCTTTAAGAATGCGGCCCACCTCTTACACCAAAATGCCTCCATAATATGACCTGGGATATAATCTGCATTCCGCAGACCTATGTGTGGAAAAGATTAGATCTTACTGACAAACTAGAACAGGTGGTGAGTCCTTCAGATTTCAGACAGGGCTGCTGTGGAATGTGCTACCTTGACCCTTTCCACTAGCACAACAACCACCTATTTATTTTTGTAGGCAAAATTAGTAATAAAATGAATTAGTAATATATTCATTCTTCCGTCAGTGCTTCAATTCAGCACCAGTATAAATAATCCACCGGTATGTGACTCGGAGGAGTCATATACCCATGGACTTGGATATGGGTCGCCTGTATGGTAATTAGTTAAAAATGTCCTGACACCCAGTAAATATTCAGTGTCATTGCAGTGGTGGGTCTTAGATTGGTTCATGTTCTGCATAGGCCTCCAGGTTCTGATATAAAAGACTAGCTTGCATTGATCTGATGTGTATATCCTAGCTCCTTTATTAAATGGGGTTGTTTTAGATATTTATTATGAATTTGTAATAGACTAGTTGGGTTTGATAAGTCGGAGCTAGTTTGTTCCGGAATAGTTTCTAAGGGCTTGATTACGAGTGGGTCAGTGTATTCCGGTCCTTGGGTAAACCCCTCTTGATGTACGATTCAAAATTACGAGTTGGAAGGTATTTAACGTATCGATAATTATCAGATGTATTAAATCTTCATTAAATTTCATCAGGTTAATCCTACCAAAATTTAACAGGAAAAATATTTACGGAATTTACAGTATCATTTGGATTTTGATGCGTTAAACACCAAAATCTGCATGTTATTCCCCAGAAACTCATAATAGTTTCTATTTATCACACTCGATAAATAACGCACCTGTGATATTTTTGCTTATCAGGTGCAATAAATATCACCTATACTCCTAATTAGGCCCTATATTTCTTGAGATTGTCAGCGCAAGTTTTCCTTGTCTCATTTTGCCAAAGTCTACCAGCATTTCATGTCTCAAACTTTTAGTATTTTGTATTCTGCTTCTTGTTCCTTATTATTATTATATCTGATTTTATAGAGCGCGCAGCTACCCATGGGTTTCCCGGCGCTAGGAGAACAGAAGTAATAAAGGGCAAACGGAAGTGTAAGGAACAGGTTACAAAGAGAACAGCCAGGTTTTCACTCCTTTGCGGAACTTAAGATAACACGTTTCAGACCGCAAAGGGATGGGAAGCGAATTCCAGAGCGTGGGTGCCAGGTATGAAAAAGAGCGCCCACCAACTCTGGCACGCTTGAAACGGGGGACAGAGAATCTGCAGTGAGTAGAGGATCTAAGGGTGCGGGAGGGACAATATTGTTGGACTAAAGTGGATAGATAATGGGGAGATTTTCCAGCTTTGATACGGTGCATAAAGCATAGTGCTTTGAATTTGGCCCTGGATTCTATGCGCAGCCAATGCAGGCTACGCAGGGAAGAAGAGACTGAGGTAGTTCTAGGCAAATTACAGAGTAGACGGGCGGCCATGTTCTGAACCACTTGGAGCTTCCGGGTGACCTCTTTGCATGCGCCCAGAAGAAGTACATTACCGTAGTCCAGGCGAGATGTCACTAAGGCCTGGACCACTGACTTCTGGGTGTCTGGGGGAAGCATCCATGTGATCTTCCTCAACCACCTGATGATGGTAGTACAGGTGGCTGAGACTTTGACCACATGTTGTCTCATAGATAAATCAAAGAGGACCCCGAGATTGCGTGCTGTAGTTGCTGGGGCCGGCAATGGTCCCATTTGCTGAGGCCAATGTTGCGGGCCCCAGAGCGCAGAGTCCGGCCCAAACAGGAGAAGCTCTGTTTTGTCGCCATTAGCTTTAGTTTGTAAGTCAGCATCCAATTGGCGATGTCAGTGAGTCCAGAACAAAGAGAGGAGGAGGGGGAGTGCTGATTAGGAGAAAGAGAGAAAATGATTTGAGTGTCATCAGCATAAGAAAAAATAGAAAGTCCAGCCTGTTCTGCAAGAAAAGCAAGAGGTCTAACATAAAGGTTGAAGAATAAAGGACTGAGAATAGAACCTTGGGGAACACAGTATGCAGAATTGTGAACAGTGGACACAGAAGAGGGGGAAAAGACCTGAAAAGTACGATTAGAAAGAAAATTAGAGATCCAAGCAAGAGCGGAGCCACAGATACCAACGGACTTCAAGGCAGAGAGAAGGATGTTATGGGAGACGGTGTCAAAAGCGGCACTCAAATCCAAAAGGATGAGTGCCACTGTCTCCCCTCTATCTACCTGGCGCCTAACTGTCTCCGAGACTCCCAGAAGGGTGGACTCCGTAGAGAAGCCCGCCCGGAAACCTGACTGGGAAGGGTGGAGAACGTTCGCTGATTCAATGTGGCTGGTGAGGTGACGATTAACATGCTTCTCCAACACCTTCGAGAGGCAGGGAAGCAGGGAAATGGGCCGAAAGTTGGCAGGGTTGCTAACATCCGCATTAGCTTTCTTCAGAAGTGGAACCACCATCGCATGTTTCCAGATGTTAGGAACAATTGCCTCCATGAGAGAGGCATTCAAGAGAGCCAAGATACAATCCAGAGGGACGGTGGCTAAAGTACAGAGAATCTGGGGGGGCATGGGATCCAATGGAGAGCCAGATTTGATCTCTGCCAATAGTTTCTGGAAAACGGGCAAAGAAATACGTTCCCACTTATCTAATAAAGGAGAAGAGGGTCGTTCAGGGTCGTCCTGTATGGATGGACGATCGTATTGCTGAATGGATGACCTGGGTGGAGCAGATGGTGAAGCTCTAAAACCCGCATAGATGTTGTAAATTTTCATTGTAAAGAAGTCTGCCAAAGAATTACATTGATTGCTATCCAGACATGGAGCTTTAGGGGCACATGACATACCAGATAGTTCCTGAACTGCCTTAAAGAGGGCTTTAGGACGATTCTGGGCTTTCAGTATCGTGTTGTTAACATGATTGGCCCTGGCAGTATTACATAGAGTGTGATATTTATGTAATGCAAGTTTGTAGTTTTCTTTGTCTGCCGAAAAATAATTGGATCTCCAGATACGCTCCAATCTTTTGCAACGAGATTTTTCCATTTTCAGTTCTTCATTAAACCAAGGGGCAGGTGGGTGCAGGAACTTTTGTTTACATTTACGTGTCGGAAGGCAAGAGTCGATAGCAGAGGTAAGCCAGGTGCTAATTTTGCCCACATCATCGGTAGAAATGTTATCAAGAGAAGGTAAGGTTTTTTCTAAGGAATTATTAAGTTGCTCCAGATTAAGTCTTTGCCAGTTTCTACTAGTTCTAAGGGAGTGAGGGCTAGTAAGGGGGCAGGGTGCACCCGTTGTCTTAATGTGAAACTCTACAATAAAATGATCCGACCAAGTAATGGGGCTGGAAGGTAGGCAGGTAACAGTGTCCATATTAGCAAAGATTGGGTCTAGTAAGTTGCCGCCTTTGTGAGTAGGACCAGAGTTTAGGAGACTTAAATTGAGGGCGGCAAAGTCCTGTATAAGATGAGTGCTAGTAGGGCAAAGCGTGTTGCTAAAGTGTATATTCATATCAGCCAATAACAGGAAGTTATTAGAGTCCAGCAAAAGGGGGGCAATAAGTTCCGGAAGGACTTCCATTCTTGAACTCAACAAAGATACCAGTGGGATAGCCAAGAGATTCCATATTGAAACTGTAGATACCCTTAGTTTCACAACATATATATGGTACAGTTGTATCTTTGGTAGAACATATTTTTCCTGCATCTTCATTTCCATATCTAGTTGGACAGATGATCTTGATACAGGTACACAGGTAAACATGAAACTGTAGTCCAGGCCAGAAATACTTTTTGCACGGTCAGGGTGATAATTTTGAATTTGGAAGCTGCAAGGAGGTTAGTGGGTGTCATTTTTATTTGGTAAATAGCCCCTCTCCTCTTCTTTTGTTCTCAGTTGTTTGATCCAGCTGTTTTGAATAGTAGGGTTTTTTAAACATTTACAGTTTTAACATCCATTTCCCCAAAACACATCAGGTTGAGGGACCACTTAGTCTCCTGTTTCAACATGGATAACTCCATTCCTTATCAAGACACGCCTGTTGTTACTCCATAAAATAAAGGCTTATATTAAGGAGTCTTAGACACTCTGATGGAACACTTACTTTCTGCACCCTGAAGCCGTGTGCTACCTAATGCAAAGCATACCCCACAATACCTTGAATAACAATTCTTGTACCAGCAGTGTGTTTAACTAACCTATTATTCTATTTAGTGAGTAAAAACTGTTATTCATCCCCTTTTTAGGTCGAGCCTAGACGAAAGCAAAAGCAAAGCTTTTGCTGTCAGGGCTCGACAACTTATTTTATCACTCTGGGGGGAATGTGGACAGCAGACTGACACGCGATTCTCCTGCCGGAGATTTGACTTCGTGGGCGCGCTTTGGCGCCTTGGCTGCTTGTTGCGCATTCATTCATGTGTAACGTGCGCGTGTCAGTTTCGCTTTCATTTATGTGTCATCAAAGGGGCTGGCGTCAACAACGCGGAAAAGGCTTGAAGAAAACGTGCTCGCACTCTACAGCCCCCGAAGCCACACCGCATGTGAGGATTCGGGTGCACAAGGCAGTCTGTGAAGAATCGGGACCGGTGCATGACACACATCAGGTATCTCAGGAAATGTAGCTACACAACCCACAGGCTCTTGTTTTTTAATCTCGTGCCTCTCCCGGCCGTGTGAAAGTTGTGCGTTTGAGGCGCGCGATCCGTGGCATTTGCCTTCAAAGGCTTCAAGTTAATTTGCTTTCTCGCCCCCGGTGTTTCTGACTTTTGTCTGCTCCGCCCTGTCGCCCCTCCCCGGTGTTTCTGGCTATCGTCTGCTGTTCCCTTAGGCTGTTTACACCCCCTTCCTCTGTTTCAGTGCGCTTACTGCGTATTTTAAATGCCTATGGCCCAGCTGGACGAAAAAAAAAAAAGCTGCTTTACTGCCTGCAGGTTGCTGCTTAGAGCAAAAAGCCGACCATGTATAGGCACTGCTGAATGTATGTAGTTCCTACGTGCCAGGCTTGGCGCAGCCCATACATAGCTGCTAGACCCCTTCCTTTCCGGCACTGACTGATGAGCGGACGCCTGACCGAAATTAAACGTCTCTGTGATGGTGAGGGGCTGGCGCAACCTGCAGCTTGTAATTTCCATTCACGGCAAAGTGAGCAGCATATTTGCAGGTAGCGTGTGTTCATTCGGAGAGAGTGCCTTTCTTGATCGGGTCAGGAGTCGTGCCCCCTGCCACTGGGTGTGGAAAGATACAGAGGTGAATGTGTGACCTACAACTCAACTGTGAAGGCAGGGCGTGTTAATTTACACTAGGTTATCAGGTAAAATTGTCTTATACATTTTAATGCAGTGTGTTGCAGCGCCTGCCTTTTCAGCTCTGGTTACGGAGCATCTGTATAAATAAATAGGGTATCTGGTTTGAGAGCAGAGCCAGTGGCTTACTTTTAATCCCCCCATATCGCTGGTGGTACCGTCCGTGAACAGTCCACGCCCTGGTGTCTGTCGGCTTTTCTCGGGCTCCGTGTTGACTGGCCCGATGGGTGGGACTGTGCAGCCCCCAGGTTAGTCTGTAGCTTTATTGAAGAACACAATCCGCTTCAAGCATGAGGTAAAGCGCCTCGGTGTTGTGCTCTACAGGGAAGGCATCTACCAGCAGACGGAGAGCAGCTTTTTCCCTCAGTGGCAAACCTAGTTGTCAGAAAAGAAGCGTGACCACGACAAGATCACACATGCATATTCGATACATACACCCATCAACTTGATGCTGAAACCTCGCCTTTTTACTAAGAAATCTCTTCAAGGTCAAACTGATTCTTTCAACCACTCTTAATTGCAGTCTCCAGGGCATTACACCCGTGAGAGAAGAGTTGAGAATTACTTTTGTTGTAGATATCTGTATGATAAAAAACAGAATAACATGGCTTGCTTCACAGATGCTCTCCTCAAACTGCAGTTATTTGAGCTTTACAGTCACACTAGAGGAGTCATAAGTATCAGAAACTTACGTAACGAATATGAACTTTAATATCCTTTCCCTTTCACAAAATTAAGTTCCCTGGTTGTTTGCGCTCTAGCAGAGACTTCACAGAGCGAACATCCACTAAATTGTAGTACAGCATTATTAAAGGCGAAAACTCGGGCACCATTAGCATTCAGGCATTTAAATTTGCAGCCTTCTATACCCTAATATATTGCTGAGGGTGAGCACTTACAAGCCACATCCCTAAACAAACTCATTAGAATTCTAATTGGCAGGAGATGCATGTGTCTTTTAGCAGATGTATGAACGGGGCCTCGCGCAGCCAGCTGGGATTTCGCCATGTTTTCACCCGTGGCCTCTAATCCCCCTCCTTTTCATCATGTCACACACTCCAAATACCACTCAGTGCCACATAATTACACATCACATAATTACACAGCACTCAATGTAACATACACTCCAAATACCACTCAGTGCCACATAATTTCATGCCACATAATTACACTGCACTCAATGCAACACACACTCCAAATACCACTTAGTGCCACATAATTTCACGCCACATAATTACACTGCACTCAATGCAACACACACTCCAAATAGCACTCAGTGCCACATAATTACACGCCACATAATTACATTGCACTCAATGCAACATACACTCCAAATACCACATAATTACACGCAACATAATTACACTGCACTCAATGCAACATACGCTCCAAATCCCACTCAGTGCCACATAATTACACGCCACATAATTACACTGCACTCAATGCAACACACACTCCAAATACCACTCAGTGCCACATAATTACATGCCACATAATTACACAGCACTCAATGCAACATACACTCCAAATACCACATAATTACACGCCACATAATTACACTGCACTCAATGCAACATACACTCAAAATACCACTCAGTGCCACATAATTACATGCCGCATAATTACACTGAAACATACACTCCAAACAATAACACTTTATTTAAGTATTAATTATTAAAAAAATGAAAAGACATTGTTATTTGTAATATCAATACATCTAAGTCACGTAAATACAACACATATTGCATTACAAATGCTATAGGTGTCACATTTGCGAAAGTTAAAACTATTGGCATTGTAAATGACAAAGCTATTAATTACACTATTTTCAAAACCAACACGTAAATAAAAAATCTGTCATTTACAATAGCAATAGCTCAAACTTTCCTAATACGAGATCTAATGCATTGCAAATGCTTGTTGACTTCATTGTTGATAAGTGAAGATGCAGGGTAGCCAGTAGTTTAGGTGAAACAGGACTAGGTTTATTCATTAGGTAGGAGTCTCAGGTTACAGGTAAAGTAGGTATGAAGTAAGCCCCACCGGGACCAGCATCCTCGCTGCTCAGCCCACACATTCAACTGACTCTCTCAAACCACACACACACACCGGCATTCTCATTACATCACAGTCACTCTGGCTGAGCAGCGGGGGACATGATACCAAGGAGAGGACGAATGACAAGGATGAAGATACCACACATATATTGACTCGCTTCTCTTTCCAAAGTTGGAGCACAAGATTTTCAAACTTGAGACAAATTAGATATTCAGAAAGAATCCAGGAGACATTCTTACACACCTAAAACCAAAAGTACTTTTCTGCTCTGACTTACCGCACTGAGGTTAACAACTAATTATCATGTTCAAGTGGGTTCGACCATGTGTATCTACTGGTGAAGTTGCCACTACTGCGGCATGCTTAATCTTGTAATAATTGTTATTGTAAAAGCCATCATCTCTACGTTCGGTCCTGCTTCAGACTGAGCAGGCAGTTCTATGACATAACCTCTTTTAGTTTTAGCAAGGCCTGTTATTAGTTCTAGGTCTGATTATACAATTTGAATCAGATGTCATTTTCTTGGCTATTAGCTTTATATTAAATTTGTGGTTTTGAATTTGGCTCGCTGAATACCTATTTCAAGATCCATGGCCTTCTGCCAGAAGAGCATTGCGTTGTCTTATCTGTCAACCCCTCCACCCAAAGAAGCTGTGGCTCACTCTATGGGTGGCTGTTTGCACTATGTTTATTTGGGAACCCTACCCCCACTCTATTTCTCTCTAAGAGAAAGGCAAATAAAATCTAAAAATGTGTGTTAACCTTGTCAGAGGCAGTGGTGATTTTACCACTTCGCTCATGTCTCTGTGCTGAAATTGAGTGCAGGTATTGGCTATTTCAGAATCAGCAAGAACACCTTCCTCAGAACTACAGACGGTCAAGAAGCCAAGGGATCATACAGCTGCTCTGCAGCATAATGCCTTCCCACCAGTGTTAACATTGTAAATGGCATGCATGACGCCTGTGTGGTAAATAAATAAATAATACCTCTCTTTTTGACTAGACATATATCATAACAGATAGCTCAATAAATAAGAGTCAAGATTCGAGGTAGTAGGAGTTTTGCAGGTTTAATACAGCATAAGGACAGGAACAGGACAACCTGCATAGGAATAGGATGACAGGGCCCAGCAGCTGCTGGGGCTGGGTCTGGGATGAGCGCGCTGACTTTTAATAACAATACATGAGCATATATACATAACGCAAACACATAGCATTACATTGCAGTAGGCGTAGCAGTGGGTGGAGCAGAAGGCGTGACGCGTAGCAGTCGCGAAAGATAAGGGCGAAAGTAGGTGTAACGGGGCGTATACATAGACATGTGGTGCAGACGTAACAGAATATGTCATGAATGGGGCGGAAACCATGGAGGGGGCTACCTGAGGAGCCGGGACCTCTAACCTGATGGTGCGCGCAAACTAGCAATGACGTATCACTAGGAGAAGCTGGGGGCTATGAACTCTGTGCTAGGAGCAGAGACTGAAGTCTGGAGAGTCAGGGCGACATGTACCTAAACAGTATCTAGTATCTGATGTTTAGAGAACATGTTGATATAAACTAGAAGTCAGGAGAGGAAAGGCTAACTTGATTCTAAGACTGGACCATGCATTATTCTACATGTAGTGCGTGATGAAGAATATTAAATGACCATTAAATGCAGTATTTCTCTAACGTGGAGACGTGAAGGCTAGACAATGCCGGAAACTATTGATGCAGTTCAGTAGCTTAGGAATGCAGAGAAGGAGGACTGAACTGATAACTGGAATCATAACATATTCTTGGCAGACTCAGAGACTGAGCCAGGCTGGACCGGGCACTGCGAGGCAGGAAGTAAGTGAAGGGTCGAGGATACAGGTGGGGGCTGTATCGCTCCTCAGCGAAGTGTCAGGAGACAGGAGCTGAATCTGGTGTCCAGGCCCTTTTGAGGCCTAGAAACGGGGACTTTATAATAGAATAACGTGTACACTGAGAAACGTGGCAACGTAGCTTTACATAGGCCTGATATTCGTAGTATTCACGAGGACTGGAAACTGGCATACTAGAGGTGGACACAACTGTAATTGCGTCATTAATCGGACATGGGGAATGCATATGCATATTTAATCATGCACACATAACATATGATGGATGACACGTAGGGACACAGAACATGGCAAAATTTACTTTTCCACATTCCCTCCTTGTCACTACGTTTTCATCAGGAAACATCAATATTCATGATACCGTCTATCATTTCATACAGTATCATTTGCTCGTCTCGAATTATCCTGGAACGGGATGTAGAACGGGGCTTGGGACTAGGAATACAAGAGGTAGCACAAATGCCGCAAATCGCAGGGCCACATTGTATACAGAGGCAGCAGCTGAATATGATCGCTACTGCAATACCTAGAAAGGACAAGACTTTCCATCCCCATGCGGAAATTATATTCCAGAACCAACCGGACCATGTCCAGGTGCCTGGATCTTGGTGTATCAGATGGGCAATTTTATGGAGTCTGGTTATAGCTGAATAAACAGACGGCGCGTTATTTGGAATGAAAATGCAGCAACTAGATCCGATGACTCTACAGGCCCCGCCCCTATCGGCCAGTATGACGTCAAGGACGAGACGATTCTGTAAAACGACAAATCTCATAGCAGATTGCTCTTCAGTTAAGTTACCTAGAGCAGAGGCAGTCTCATTTACTACAGCTTCGAGGGTTCTGGTTAACCTACGGATCATTTTACTATTCTGGATAGGTCCTATAAAGAAGAAGAAACCTCTGTTGAAATCTGTATACTGTTCTAGAGCAGTTTCAGTATAATCGACAATTGGGGACTCCCTTTTATGTCTAATGTGTACTAGATGTGTATTCCTATGATAATCAGGTGGGGCTAGAAAAACTGGTGGCAGTAGGAAGGCAATGTAACAGGTTCCCTCCCAATCGAGGGGCAGACGAACATATGCGGTTTGACCACAAATAAAATAAGAATGACGTGAAGCTTTGAAAATAGATTTCCCACTGTCACTATACTTGACAATAGTAGTACAATCACTATGTCCTACATGTACGGAACCATTATTTCGGACACATAATTCGCCTTTGACTGGTAGTACTGAAATAGCAGGTAAGTCTGGAGTAGTATCAGACTGAACATTCAGGACCATGAAATTCGAAGAATAGTTTCCTAGATTATATACTTCATTTTCTAGATCTAAACCTGTTCTGTGGGGAAGACCTTGCTTGTCTGGAAAACATGTACTGTTAAGAAAAGACATATCTGTTGAGGATGACGTTAACGTGGACCATGCTCCACACGAACCATTATGTGAAAATGGATAAGGAAAAAGTGGCAGAACTCCCTTCGGGGTCTGGAAAGGGGGGAGTCGACCACACACCCAACAATTAGTGGTATTGCTGGACTGGTGTGAGTAATGTAACATGCGGATAAATGAGTTATTTCGCATAGCGAGGCGGTAAGAGAGTTCATGAGGAGGCAGATCACTAAACGTGTGCTCTACCGTAGCATTAGCAGACTTATTTACACGAAGAACTGGGAAATACAAGAAAAATGCATAACTGGTGCAGGAAATCATAAGGCTGAGAAATAATATGAAACATAGAAAAACGATACATCGGATTGAGTTTTGACTAACTCTCTCACTATGGGGGTCTATTTTATACATGTCAGAAACAGTCTAACCGTTTCACCTAGGGGAGGACTTAGACAATCAAACTGACTGACTTATTTTACTAGACCGGAGTTTTAGCTTATACTCCTGTTGCGGAGTTTTCTCTAACAGGGGAGGGGTTGTAGCAATGTCTTTTGCGGGACAGTCCTTGAGAACAATGCTTTGGCAATCCTTCAAATCCTGGGAAATGTTCTTTCAGACGGGTTTCAGTCCATTAAAAAGTTTGACATGAGAAAGGTGTACCCAGCCTTTGCGTCCTTCCAACTTCACGGCTGTACGGGTGGTGAGGAGGACCTGTTGGGGCTCTTTCCAACGAGGCTCCAGCGGACTTGATCTGTCAAAGTTGCGGACCATCACCATGGATCCTGGAACGATTTCATGCGGTGCCACCTCGGTATTGTCTGGAAATGCGGCAGCAACCTGTGAACGACATGAGTTGAGGGCAGACATCAAGGAAGCTAGGTAATCTGTCAGCATATTACTTGAAACATCGGTAATACTTCGGGGTCTAGGAGTACCCCACATGTTAGGGGGGCGGCCAAAAACGACCTCATACGGGGACAGACCTGATCTGGAATGTGCGACCATGCGCATATAAAATAAAGCGACTGGCAGAGCTACTAGCCAGTCCACACCTTTTTCTTTACACACTTTTGCAATACGGATTTTCAGGGTCTGGTTATGTCTCTCTACGAGACCGGCTGCTTCAGGATGGCGTACACAATGAAACTTCCACTGGTACCCTAGCAAAAGGGAAACATGCTTCATGAGTTCAGATGAGAATGGCTGGCCGTTATCAGAATATACGACTCTAGGGAGTCCATAACGGGGGAAGAACTCACGAACCAACTGCTTGGCAGTGGTCGCGGCTGTGTAATCTGGGACTGGATATGCTTCTGTCCACCTGGACAAAGCGCATACAACTACAAGGACATACTTGAAACCTCGACATCGCTCCATCTGAATATAATCCATCTGGAGGACTTCAAAAGGGTGGTCAGGGGGCTGGAATCCACCTTGTTCCACCGGGACACTTTTACCTGGATTAAACTGACAACATATCATACAGGTACGGACTTTCTGCTTGGCTGCAGCTCGTAAATGCTTGTTGAACCAAATGTTCTGGATACTGTCTAACATAGCTTTTTCTCCTAAATGTGCTGGACTATGTGCGGTATTAATAATGACTTGAACCATAGAGTCGGGGAGAAACCATGTGGCTCTACCCTTCGTTAACCATCCTTGATCTGTCTGGACCCCTCCTTGTTCGGACCATTTCTTGATTTCTTCAGGAGTAGCATGTAACTGGATATCTATGACATCTTGTGTAGGGTCCTTAACTGTCATACATGTAGTCGGATCTGGAGCATGTGTCTGTGTCGGATTAACTTGAATGTCTGGAGTCTGTGCTGTAAGCTTGGCTGTGCGATCTGCTAGATCATTACCTTGGGAAATAATGTCAGTAACTTTCGTATGTGCTTTGCACTTCATGATAGCAATAGATGTCGGCAAATGTATGGCATCTAACAGAGCTTGAATAAGGAGACCATGCTGAATCTTGGTTCCATGAGAAGTCATGAAACCTCTCTCCTGCCAGAGCACTCCGAAGTCGTGTACAACTCCAAATGCGTAACGTGAATCTGTGTAAACATTAACTTTCAAGTTCTTGGCGTATATACAGGCTTGTGTCAGAGCAACTAGCTCTGCTGCTTGAGCGGACAGGGTATCAATACGGTGTGTCTCTATAACTTTAGTGTCAGTAGTCACTGCATACGCAGCGACTAGTTCTCCTGTACTTGTTCTCATACATGAACCATCCACATAAAGTGTCAGGTCGGGATCTGGTAACGGAATATCTGTCAGATCTTGTCTTGGCTTTGTCGTAAAGTTAACTACTTCCACACAGTCATGTGTGGCAGAATTTGAATTAACTGATGGTAACAGTGTAGCAGGATTTAAAATGTTGCAGCGTCTGATTTCTATGTGTGGCTGGAACAGTGTCAATTCATAACCTGTTAAACGTGCAATTGTCAAGTGCTGAGTTTGTGTTCGGTTTAAAAGAACTTCCACAGAGTGTGGAACTTGTACTGTCAAGGTATGTCCTAAGACTATGGAATCACTTTGTCTGATAGCTAGGGCTGTGGCTGCAACTGACTTGAGGCACGCAGGCAGAGCCTGGGCTACAGAATCTAATGTGCTCGAAAAATAAGCACAGGGCTTGTATTGTCCTGCTTGATCTTGTGTGAGAACAGATAATGCTGTACCTTCGCGTTCAGTGACGAAAAGTGTAAAAGGCTTACTGTAGTTCGGTGTTGCTAGAACTGGAGCTTGGCATAGGGCTTTCTTTAACTCATTGAAACTAAGTGTATGTTCAGATGTCCAAGGGAGGACAGTCGATACGGCTGCCTCCTGTGTCGTTAACTGTATCAGTGGTTTGGCTAGAAATGCATACTGGGGAATCCATTGTCTACAGTAAGAAGTAAGGCCGATAAAAGCACGTACCTCCTTCTGGGTCTTGGGCTGAGGAAGACTCGCTATTAACTGGATACGGTCTGGTGTCAACTGCCTACCCCTCTTGGACAGTAAGTGTCCTAAGTAGACCACTTGCTGGACACAGAATTGGAGCTTAGAAGGGGACACCTTGTGCCCCATCTCGGCTAGGAAATACAAGACTGTAAGGGATGCTCGCTCGCATGCACGTTCAGAACGGGCTGTGATCAGTAGATCATCGACATACTGGAGCAGGGCAGTGTCAGTTGGCATGTGAATGTTGTCTAGTTGTCTCTTGAGTGCTTGACTGTAAATACTAGGACTTTCTGTGAAACCTTGAGGAGCTCGTGTAAACATATAGCTCCTTCCATTTAAACAAAATCCGAAAAGGAACTGGCTGTCTGGATGAATAGGAACACTGAAAAATGCGTTCTTGAGGTCTATGACAGTGAAGAACGTGGCTTCGGAATCAATGGCCGTTAATAGGGAAGAGATATCTGGGACAACTGGGTACTGCGGAATAATACATTTATTAAGCTCTCGTAGGTCAATCACTAATCGATATACTGGGGGTGCATTTGGATCAGTACGTTTCATGACTGGAATGATCGGAGAATTACATACGTTGGAGTCAGTTTCTACAACCACTCCTTGAGCCATGAGCTCGACAATAATTTTGGATAAGGCTGCTACAGCCTCAGGTGGCAATCTGTACTGTCTGATTCGTGGTAACACTACACCTGGCTTGAGAGTCACACGATAAGGTGTGATTTGCATGTAACCTACATCAGTTGGACCTTGCGCCCATAAGTGCTGCGGGACATTAGACAGTCTTGAATCAAAATCTCGTAATACATAGTGACCCTTGAAGTCACGTAGGAACAATCGTATTCCCTCTGGGGAACAGCATATAACTGCACCTAACTCTTTCAGTGTCTTAATACCTAATAGATTTTCTGGACATGACTTAGTAAGTAACAGATCAGTAGTGCGGGACAATGGACCTACTTCTAGAGTAACTGGCTTTGAAATCTCATTTACGATAGGTTTTCCTGAAAATCCAAGGGAAACATTTCTTGAGCCTGAGAGCGGAGCCCCTGGAACTTCGGCGTGACTAATTGTGGTCCTACTTGCCCCTGTATCAATCAAAAACTTCCTGTCTTTCCCTAATACTTGACTATGAACATAGGGACCTTCTTGATCTACAGGTATCTCGATGAGAGGCAAGCCTACCTCCCTCTCTAGGCTGTTTCATGAATACTGCTGGTACTCTGGATACTCAGACTGTGCATACTGGTACATCTGCGATGTAACATGCTGTGTTGCAGCAATAGGCTGCGGTGCGGTAACTGTCTGTGGTGCATTCTGTGGCTGAGGAATCTGTGAAACTTGTCCTTGTCTAGGCGGACGTGGTCTTTCTTTAGTCTTACCAGTAGCTATGTTGTGTTTCAGAACTGCACACTCATTTATGAAATGACCTGGCTGTTTACAATAATTGCAGTTCCCTTTAACGGGAGCTGCAGGATGACTGGCTTGATTCGGACCCCTCTTCTGACTGTCTTGAGGAACAGATTGTGCAACTAGTACTTTCATTTTCGTATCTTTCATACGTTTTCTCTCGTGTTCTTGTTCTTCTCTGATTCTATTCTGGTGGTATTGAAGCATCTGCAACATCTGGGACGGGGTATTAGCTTGCCAGGTACTTTCGACTTTCAAAACTCGATTTTTAATTTGTGGACTTGAATTCTCGACTAATTTGGTAACAAAAAGGTGAGGGTATGATTCACTACTTGTCTTGAGGCCACTGTTGATGCTGAAACATTTTTCAAATCTAGAATAAAAATCACTAATATCCTCATCTTGCTTCTGTTTACAGGCTGAGATTGCATCCCAGTCTTCTTTTCTAGTTGTCAATAATCTAGGTAAAACTTGTATTAATAATTCTGGTAATTCTTTACATTTATCTCCAAGACCGGTACCTGGTACTCGTGCCTTATCTTCAGCTTCTAGGACTGCCCAATCGATCTTTTTCTCCCCCACCTCCCATTCTTTTTCCTTGAGCTTTTCATACACCCCTGCGGGCAGCAGAACCTTTAACATTTTAATTATATCTGGGTATGTGTATTCTCCCATACGGAGCATGTCTTTTAATTCTCTATGGAACCCTGCTGGATCTTTGTCATGACAGGGAATTAATTTCTTCATCTCGAGGAGTTCCATCTTTGTTATTGGAGTGTATACAAACACTCGCTGCATTTCGCCACCCGTTCCTTTAACTGGGTGGACTTCTCGTAACGGATTCTGTCTCTCCATGTAAAATGGTTTACTTTCTGGAGGTGAGACATGAACAAAATGCGGGTTCAGAAACGTTCTATATTTGTGACGCTGTTCTAGAATGACACTAATTAAATCGGTACCTAAACCTTTCCATCTATACTGGAGTAACTCGTTCAGGATATCATGTAACGGGCCTGGATCAGAGTGCTGACCCTCATACAATGTAATGAGGTGCTGGATCATATACATACCCGCCAGTCGTTGTTCGGCTGGGGGCATTTTCAGAAACATTTGTGCCACTATTTCGTCTGGAAAAGTGGTAGAATCAGTAATCCATCGGACTGCTGATCGGGCTAGTTCTTGTTCATGCATGGTACTTAACTCACTGTAACCGATTCGTGATTTCAGAATGTGATCGGTAGCTTGGAATACTTGTTCTAGTGAACCTTGTTCTGGTGCTGGAGAATGAAAAATAGACTTGTGTTCTAGGCGTAAATGGCGATCTGGAAATCTAGATTTTCCTACATACGCTATTCTGGCGGGATTCTCGTCCTCTACCTCTTCAGTATCAGAGTTACTTTCTTTCTCGCTTACTTGTGCTGCTCGTCGCTGTTCGTGTAATTTTATTATTTCTCTACGGATTTTCTTGTACATACTCTCCATAGCACCGACGGTCTTGTGCTTACCCTCGGCTATATTATCACTCCAACTTGTCAGGATTTTCATTTCGCCCTGATCTTTAGACGGGTAATCTTGTTCTCTTATTAGACAATTGATCAGAAACTTTAATATCATGAGCTGGATCTCGGCTTTCCTTTGAGACATGGCCTCGCTGATACTTTCTGGATCATCTCCTGTACGGATGAAACGATATATTCTGTCTAGATCTTCTTTCATATTCGGTAAGGTGACTAGATACTCGGCCACCTTTCTTACGCGGAATGAATATAAAACCATATTATCCTCGCCTGGGACTGGATCATAGCCGCATTCGGCAAGGGATTTTCTTATTTCTGCTACAGTCTGATGTCTGGGCGTACGCTGTGACGCTTGTGCATGTAATTCGGCTAACGTTAAACGCTTGTGTGGCGGCGGGGTTTGAGGAGTACCTCCCCCTGCGGCCCCTAAACTGGAGTCTAGGTCTACTGAGGCTCTTCGTCCTGGCAGAGTGGGAAATGGAAATGTAGGCTGGACTTGTATGGCGGGCTGGACCGGGGGTACCGTGACAGGTACTCCGGTGTCTGGAGGAGCGGGAAGTGCCTGATTTACAGGGACTGGCGGGGCGCGAACAGGATTTGCATATTCTGGGACTGTGTCGTCCAAATAGGACGAAATAAAAATATCAGCTGCGGTCTGTTTGTGACGTAGCTTGATCGGAACTAATGGTGGCGGGAAATTACTGGATGCCTCTGGGGTCGCTTTTGGCAAGCCCTCGGCAAAGAGAGGATACATACCCCTATTAAGGGCATGCCTCTGTCTGTCTGACTGTTCGGCTTTGACTTGTTCACCAATCTCGATTAGTTCTTTTTCTTGTGCTCGTTCTAAGGATTCTCTACTTAATTCTGACTTTCTGATTTCTTTTTCAGTTCTTTTATGAGCTTCTTTACGCCATAACTCGATGGCATCTTTCTGTGATTGTCTGGCTTTCTTTTTCCATAATGCTTCTTCTACTCGCATGATGCACTCGGCATCCCATGTACCCGATACGGGCCATCTATACTTTTCTTCTAACTGTTTGGTATACTCTACCCATAAATCTAGATACAATATGGCGCTTATGCCATGCTTCTGATACATAAAATGACCTGGACTGTCCCTCGGCGGAACAGGAACTGCTTCTTCTAACAAACCCTTTCTAGTTTTTAGCTGACGTAATCTCGAAAAGAGAGACATTGTAAACTTGAATCGGAACACAATACAATACACGAGAAACAATAACAATTTGGAGAACAATTCAGGCATACCACGACATTGGAAATACATTGAACAACATCATAACATAACAGTTCGGACAGAATATTACCTGGAATACTGAGAACAGAAACACAAGAATTTCTCGAGAACGGAACAGACTAGAGTTACTGGATGCACTGCTGAAACAGTACGGAACATACCGGTCCCATAAAGGGACGCATCAAGACCCGTATCCACCTAGGTGAACACTTTGTTTGTGAGTCTGTGTACCACCAACCCACGGACCAGAGTCAATTTAGATTGACCCTGTCTAGATACTACCCCAGTAATGGTACTCACCGGGCAGCAAGAACGGAAAGCCTCGGACTGGACTGGACTGTTACGACGACGGACGACGAACTTCGGACTTCAGTTACGGGTGGGCCTCCGGATACCTCGGACCTTGGACTCTTGGCTTGGGCTCTGGTCGGGACTCGCCGCGTTCCTCCACCGTCTCGTTTGGATGCTGGACCGCCTCCTCCGTCTCCTCCGTGGGCCTGAGGGATACTTGAAGCAGAAATATCTGCCGGTGCGCAGAAGAGTTCCGTCACGACTGCAGAGGGTCAGGGGGTCGGCGTGGCTTCACCGACGCGTGGGGAAAGGGCAAGTCCCTATTCGGGCGCCATTATGTGGTAAATAAATAAATAATACCTCTCTTTTTGACTAGACATATATCATAACAGATAGCTCAATAAATAAGAGTCAAGATTCGAGGTAGTAGGAGTTTTGCAGGTTTAATACAGCATAAGGACAGGAACAGGACAACCTGCATAGGAATAGGATGACAGGGCCCAGCAGCTGCTGGGGCTGGGTCTGGGATGAGCGCGCTGACTTTTAATAACAATACATGAGCATATATACATAACGCAAACACATAGCATTACATTGCAGTAGGCGTAGCAGTGGGTGGAGCAGAAGGCGTGACGCGTAGCAGTCGCGAAAGATAAGGGCGAAAGTAGGTGTAACGGGGCGTATACATAGACATGTGGTGCAGACGTAACAGAATATGTCATGAATGGGGCGGAAACCATGGAGGGGGCTACCTGAGGAGCCGGGACCTCTAACCTGATGGTGCGCGCAAACTAGCAATGACGTATCACTAGGAGAAGCTGGGGGCTATGAACTCTGTGCTAGGAGCAGAGACTGAAGTCTGGAGAGTCAGGGCGACATGTACCTAAACAGTATCTAGTATCTGATGTTTAGAGAACATGTTGATATAAACTAGAAGTCAGGAGAGGAAAGGCTAACTTGATTCTAAGACTGGACCATGCATTATTCTACATGTAGTGCGTGATGAAGAATATTAAATGACCATTAAATGCAGTATTTCTCTAACGTGGAGACGTGAAGGCTAGACAATGCCGGAAACTATTGATGCAGTTCAGTAGCTTAGGAATGCAGAGAAGGAGGACTGAACTGATAACTGGAATCATAACATATTCTTGGCAGACTCAGAGACTGAGCCAGGCTGGACCGGGCACTGCGAGGCAGGAAGTAAGTGAAGGGTCGAGGATACAGGTGGGGGCTGTATCGCTCCTCAGCGAAGTGTCAGGAGACAGGAGCTGAATCTGGTGTCCAGGCCCTTTTGAGGCCTAGAAACGGGGACTTTATAATAGAATATCGTGTACACTGAGAAACGTGGCAATGTAGCTTTACATAGGCCTGATATTCGTAGTATTCACGAGGACTGGAAACTGGCATACTAGAGGTGGACACAACTGTAATTGCGTCATTAATCGGACATGGGGAATGCATATGCATATTTAATCATGCACACATAACATATGATGGATGACACGTAGGGACACAGAACATGGCAACATTTACTTTTCCACACCTGCCTAGCTTCAACCAGCTGTATAACCTGAAGATTCACTTGTTGAAACTAGCTTAAACGCTCTATGCGCCTCTTGGGCCACTCTGAATCTTATAGTCCAACCCATAAGACATTTTGTAAAAAAACAATGTCCATGACTTTTTAATATCAACTATGCAAGGTACAATTCTTGCTATTAGAATTTATCGAAGCACTTTCTAGAATTCTGCCTCCATTCAGACCACATTTGGTTTTTAGAGATAATGTGCAGACTTGATAAAGTCCATATTAAGTCTCTTCTACATCTGATGTAACTTTGTCATTGGTATGATAGGACGTTATTGTAATTACCACAAATCATGCCTGGGAACTAAATATTATTATTTTTTCACTTAAAGTTGTGATCTCAGATGTCTAGACGCTGAAGCCTACATGATAGATAAACAGACTTAATGCTTCTATGTAGCCATTCTTTTTCATATGATGAGACCACATGAGCAGTAAGAAATATTTTAACTTGATTTTAAATCTAAGTGCTTAAGAAAAGGTTTGAGTTAATAGTAGTAGAACTTAAAACTCTTGTGTAAATCAGGTTATTTTCTCTATTATGGTGTGTAGAAGAATGAACACATCCACCAGTTATTAACCGCATGCGCGCTAGCGGTTTTCCCGCTGTGCGCTGCGATATGTAAAAACCCTCGTTACATGACAAGGTCAGCTCGTCATGCGCGCAGCGCAGGTAACGCCCATGATGAGCTGACCTTGTCATGAGCGTCGAAGGGGTTAAGAAGATGGTAGGGATTTAAATTTGCCCCAAACCATCCCTTCCTTGAAATCAGGCAATGGCCAAGCAACATATCCATAGAACAATGGTTCATTGAAGTCAACCTTCCTCTCGTTTTGGTACCAACGTGATGACAAAGCTTTTCTTTTGAGGTGATAGGCAGAACTAAATAATCAGTTTTAGAAGGTAAGAAATAAAATACACACTATTTGGAGAGATACATAGAAGGAAACATTTGATAAAACCAGTGTCTAAAAATATAAGAAAGACCTAACCAAAATCTGTTAATATATTAATGTTTTATGCATTGCTGCTTGAGAGGTGTTGATTATGAGCGAAAATAGATCCATCAAGTGTCTCATAGATGTGAATCGGTCTGTTAGATTTACATTTGAAAATGAGATATGTAACACGGTAAAAAGAGGTAAAGAGGAATAAAAAAAATCTTTGTATGTTTCGCTGAGTGATGATAGGAGAAGCCAAAGGAGATGCTATTGGAATTGTAGGAGACCGTGCAGGTAGAGGAAAACAGAGGGCAGAAGACCAGGCTTGATGGAAGCATTTCAGCGGAGGTTGATGTCTCCTATCTCTGTCCCTGCATGTGGGACTCCATGAATGCTGGTATTATTAGTCACTTCAGACCCAATAATGGCGGTCCATGCCCTCATTCAGCACATTCTAAAAGGCTTTTGGACGTAAATACAGTGTTGAAGATGTCTGTGTGGTAAGACTGATTTTCTGGTTTCATCCGTATAATTATAATTAATGCAATATCATTTGGACTATAATTGTTCTGGAAAAAAGGCCAGTTTGACAGTAAAAGATCGTAGTGAATAAACGTGGTAAGCATGTGAAGCAGGCAGTGTGTCCTGTGGCAGGCCACATGGAGCAGAGAAAGAGATGTTTTTCTGTCAAGCCCACATTTAATTTAAAAATGAGGCAGTATTTATTGGTTTTAGCATAGTAAATTGGAATAGTAAACTATATTCATTCTCAAATACATATCAAATAAGGGAACTCAAATAAAAATGTAGATTGGTTTGAGATACATTTTTTGAGTTGCATTGCAGTTCGTGGGTAGTATACATCACTCTGGGAGCATATCACAGATTTACATGCCACAGAAGCTGTGAAACGTGAATATATGTTCGAATCCCGCATTCTTTTTCTCCGCGGGGAATCACAACGCTGATTCCGCATACCATTACTCCGCAAGTCGTAACAACGACTTGCGGAGAGTGGGCACTGGAAGTTGGAATAGTATAGTTTACTATTCCAACTCCAGTCTGTGCGGACACTAGGGTAGGTGTTGGATTTTAAATCCAAACACTTTCCCCCCTGCCTCCCACCCCTTCGCAAGTCGTTGTTCCAACTTGCGAAGTAATGGTATGCGGAATCATAACACGGTTGTGATAACGACCGTGTTGTGATTTCCCGTGGAGAAAAAGAATCGTTGTAAACGCTGTTAACCATGAAACGTCCTCCGCCCTAGTGAACGGGTTGGCAGTGCAGTATTCAGAGGAAGGCGGCACTGACATGCCACTCATCAGATACAGTCTGTACTCCGTTTGTCAGGCATACTCCTGGCTGATGTGGTCTTGACTAGTTGCATTTAATCCCCTGGTATGTCTCGGAATGGGTCTAGAGAAAAGACCTATCCTGTCCCATTCACCTCAGAGCATTGTCTGGACTATCTACTGTAGCCCAAGGTCTAGCTCTATGTCTTTCACAAAGAATAAGCGCAAGCTTAAACTTTAATCCAGAATCTTACAGGTAAAGGTGAAACGGGATTGTTCTCAACTCATAAAATCACCAATTAAAAACGTCCTTTCCATATGGTTTATGAGATGTGACCGGGAGAGAATTCAAGGAGGTGTCCTGCATTTTTTAAAGTACAGAACAAACCATGGGAAATTACATTTAGGGAAGAAGGAACCAGTGCCTCAATGCTGCAGCTCATCTATGCCTTTCCAACTTTACCTTGAACAGAGCAAAGCAGGAGGAGAGAAGACTGACAGAACTTGGTTAGGCTTCCTATTCATAAGATCTGATGAAACAATGGAAGGATAGTGAGTTTTATTATAAAAGTCCACAATGTTATCTATTCCTATCCCTCCTCGAGGACACAAGCTTCTACGATTTAAACACACTGATGTCAGGCACGGAACAATGATACTTCTCAGGTGTAACTGTTTTTACTACTGCGTAGTTGTACTCCTCAGAAGCACACCATTACACAATAGTTATCTCCATGCAAGAAGTGGGGAGCGGTACGATCAAGATATGGTTTTCCTTGATGCGATGTTATCACCTAAAAACTCTTGAGTTTATTGACATACATAAACTTTTCTTCAACTGTCTCCCACACTATAAATGATTGAAGATTTACTCTAGGAAATGGCTGGAATAATTTCCCTCCCAAAGTCGAAAGAAGAAAGTAGCATCCCCAGCAATTGTGGGTGTATAGGGTAAGATGTTTCTCCAGAGTTAAAACGTATTTCCCTGTGTATAGCTCCATTTTGTGAACATACAAGATTACATATGGCCTTCCTGTTAGTATATACCTGGAAAGCTGGGGCAGATTTCCAGGCAAACTAAAAATAATGTTAGGAAATGCCTAAAATGTGTACATTTACACCTGTGCGTAGGAGTAGGATGGCAGCTGCTGTGTTAATGGTTTGTTAAACCCCATAAACGTGAGTTTGTGATTGTTCACCTATTTTCGCATCTGTCCCAGATTTGAAATGTGCGCATTCCGCCCATATAAGCAAATTTGATCATACTAAAATTACACCATACTTCCACAATTTTATGTGTCGGTGAATAATATTTTGTCTGCCATTTCAACTCCTAAATGATGCAGAGAAGTACAATCTGGATGTGTAAATACCTTTGGAAAAATCGCACCCTATCGTTTATTTTGCCAGAAACAAGTGTCGAATAACTTTCACATCTGTTCAAAATCTGTCCCGCCTAATTTTTTATCTGTGTGTTTAAATGTTTGCTACTCACAGATCAATATTGATATTAAATATACATTAAGAAAGCTGGTTGCATTAACTTCTAAGTGGTCAGATGGCCAATAACATGTGAAGCTGGCGTGCTCCCTAGCTTCCAATGGTGTCCTGCATCATCTCGTGGTCCCTGAGGATTAGTGGCACCTCTGTCGTACAGCACAGACATTCTGGTAGACTGTAAAATGGTTCAGGTGCCAGTTTTCAGAGATCCTGGTCTTACTGCCCCATATCTCATGCAAAAGGGGACTTCGCGATTCAGGATGGACACAGGCCCTTTCTCATAAATCACGTGGCTAGCTGTGAAGATGTTACACCGGCAGTGGAGCTGGACTGACATTACTGAAATCAATGGGACTGACTGAGCCCCATCACTCAATAGTATCCTCACAGGAGATCAGAATAAGAAAGGACACGGCATGCAAAGCTGCATGATCAAGCATCTGGCTTAGTGGCAGGAGGTGGAACACACCGCCCAAGATCTGGTGGAGTTTTATTTTATGCACAGCTGTGCCCTGCGAGGATGGGCTTCCTGTTATGAGTCTGGGGTCGTTGAGGGGCGTCGGCCCATGTGGACGACTGGTGCGAGCTGCAACCCCACACTAAGAAGATCTGGGCTGACGACCTAAGTGGGGCCTTCATTGGTAGCACGAAGAGTGATGCTGCTTGTGCTGACGCCAGCCTTTTGAACTGGGTCTGGCACATTCGTGGGCCACTTGAGAGGGCAGCTGAAGGCCACAAAGAAAGTCGACCTATAGATCCACTGGGTTGAGGGCCCTGAATGGAACCCTAGGTGTCAAGACCTAAAACAGATAAGTGCGGCCTGGAAGGAAGCTGCAGGGTGAGGGGTGGAAAGGTTGGTGGTAAGGGAAGAGGTAACCATGTGAATGTAAACCACAACACAGTAACAATTAACAAGGTGATGGTTACAACACTGATAGCTCAGGCACCCGTCCAGAATGAGATAGGATCCCCCTGGAGCTAACAAGGGAGTAATTGGGGCCACACAACTCTGAACACTTGAAAAACTGCCATATGAACCCGCAAAAAAGGTGTGATTGCGGGGTGGCCACACGAAGGAGAGTAGTGAGGAAGGCACCAGGGCAGTATATAGATTGCCAAGAATAACCATACAGGAGAACCTCTCAGTACTAAAGGACTTTGCCAGGGAAACATGATCCTACAACTCCGGGGAGGGAGGCCAATGAAATACACAAGTTTCGAGTGACTGACTGGAACTGGGAAATCATCTGTCATTCCCCCAAACCCCGTCCTCCCAAATGACTGATTGTTGGGAATCCATGCACTACCTGGTTGACCTTTCTGTCCTGGTGCATTCGTTCCTAAGCACGCATGATTAAGGATAGCAAATCTAGAGCAAAACAACAACGTGCATCTTTTTGTGACTAAAATGGGTAGGTTTGCTGCTGGGGCAAGCAGAGTATCACAAGTTGAGCAAGAGGCCCCACAAAACTGGGCACAGCCAGTAGAACCAAAAGCCACCTACATTATAGCAGCTATTGAAGACTCAGGACAAGCACTAGAGACAAATATTGACACCACCCTAGCAGAAATGAACTTACTCAAAACCGACCAATGCAAAATAACTGACAGATCACGCCTTAATGAGAAATCAGAAGTACCAAAGATGGTGGTGACAGAACTGAAAATGTTCATAACCTTGTTGGATCTCGAATCATCCTGTAAATGAGAGTTGAAGATGCTATAGGTAGGTACTATTGGAATAACCTACACTTTTGAGTTTTCGGGAGTGTGCAGAAGTGACAAAACCAGAAAGGTTTTTGAAGAAATGGATCACAGATGTGATACAACCTGAGGGCTTTTTGAGTTATTTTATCAAAGAAAGGGCACAGAGGGCCTTTGAGCCTTTTTCTCCCTATGGGTGGCTCCTTCTAGGACCCTTATGGGCAGATTTCTTAACTATAGGGATCGAGACAATATCTTGCAACAGACCCGAGAAAAAAGTAGAAAGTAGAAATGAAGAAAAAATAATAAGTATCTTTCCAGACAACACAGGTGGTTCAAAAACTCACAATAATTTATGTGCCATGAAATCAGAAATTGGCATGATTAAACTAGATGTACATGTGGTTGCATCCACCAATTCTGTGGGTTACCCACAATAAGAGCTCCCACTTCTTTCCTACCTCTGATTATGTTTGGGAATGATATTTAGATGGCAGGACCTGGGGACAGAGCAGAACCATATGCCAGCCCCCCACTATATCCACCCCCTCACTCCCGAGGAGAGAATTGAGCACAGACAGGACTCAAATGCAGCCAGAAGAAGGATTCGAAGCACAGGCCCTCCTATAAGGCTGTCCAGATTTGTAGTTCAGAATGGTGGAACCTTTGGGAATGGAGACCTGTGCGATGCCTAAGATGATGAAATCAACACTAGAGGACACCCACACAGACAATGCAGGAGCAGAGTTGGAGCCTATGTCAGAAACGTGTCCACCTCAAAGGAAATAACATATTGAGTAGAACAGGGTGATAGTACAGGGATAATACAAATGAATGGGGGACCAAGTTGAGAACCTTGTTGGGCCATTGTTTGAGTACATAATAATTAGTTCTGTAGCTTATTAGGCTTATTGCCTCTGGTGCAATGGGAACATGGAGTCCTGATGCAGGACGACTGAGAAGGAATGGCTTCTGCACTTCCACATGCAGTGTCCAGCATTGGACTGGAGGTGGCAGTGCCAGGACTGTGACCCCTGAAGATTTGCTACACAGTAACAGCATATTACTAGTACAGAATTCAGCAAAGTTGCACATTGAATTTTAGAACATCATAGGGGAAAGGAGGTTGTTGGCTAGGATCCAGTTTTTCAACAGTGTCCAGGGGCGGCTCCTCCATTCGAGCGGAGAAGAGTCGCCTCACAAGCCCCAGAGCTGAGAAATAAAATGGTAATAAAGTTTATTTATAACTGTCTTATTTTTCAGTAGCCCATCCTGAACTAAGGGGCTCATTATGATGGTGGAAGGACTGCCACCACTAGCACTGTGGCGGTCCTTCCGTCCTCCGACCGTGAATTCCCCCTGCCGAATTTGGATGGCGTGAGGGAATCTCACTGCAGCCGTGGCGTTCGCAAAAACCATCCGCCACAAAACTGCCACAGGCAATCCTTAGAATTGCCTGGCGGAGTAGACTTCATCAGTAATATGGTGGCTGTGCCTAGAAGGCACCGTGCACAAAATTATGATGTTGGCTGTAGACAACCTTTCCATGGCTGTGGAACCGCACATGCCGCAATGTTAAAAATCAAGATCCGACCATCCTGATCGGGTATGCGGTACTGCGGCATGCATGGTGGACGGTCCATGTTTACACCAGGATGGAGGACAGACTTGAGTCCGTCCGCCATCCTAATAAGCCCTTAATTATCAGGACAGGGCCAGTGCTGCCTAGTGGAGGCAGCAGGGAGTTGTGCGCTTTAAAATGTGCATTCCTGTTTGGCCGGCCATCTAGGGATGGCCAGCCAGACATGTGCATTTTAAAGTTCTCTAACACAGCTGTCTTGGACAGCTGAGTTAGAGAAACCTAAGGTTTCCAGTGCTCTTAGGACCCAGCCTGCTCTATCCAATCCAGGTGCTGCTTTGATGCTGTGAAAGCCGCTCCAGGTTTGGGTAGTACAGTTTCCTTCATCGGGAGCTTCTTGGAAGACACCAGAAAGAGGAGGACATTGCGCTGCGGCGGTAAGCAGATTTATTTATTTTTTTGTCACATCACCCTTGGTATAAGCCAGCCGCCACTGACTGAGTCTCCGCATTATGTGAAGGTACCTTTCGTTTAGTTATCAGAGTGCTTGCCTTGGGTGGGTATGGTTCTACTACCTGTGGATGGCATGTTGCCATATAGACTAAGAGATGACGAGGAACATCGTAAAAATCTTAGCAATTAATGTTTTGGTGTTCTGGCGGGTATATTAAGAGATACGGGGTACATTCCTACCTCAGACATCCTAGAATAGAGGTACTCTGCACATGTCAGATGGGCTTTCCTGTGGGTGGCTCCTGGAGGTACGTTTTCAGTACTGTTACTCTAAGGTAGATACATCCTTGCCTATGAGCTACTAGACCTTAGGGAGGTATTCATAAACGTAAATGCCCCTGAGGACTATAAAACGTTCTTGACAACACTGTTAAATATGAGTACGTGATACAAGGATGTCTTTATATGCTGTGTAGGGTTGTGTGAGTGCAAGAGACATGAAAGGTTCCCCTTACATTACCGTAGACAGCGTGCGAAAACCAACGGAAGGTGATTTGGGATATATAAATACTGATGGGAATGGAGCAAATGCGTAAATCAAGAGGGAAACCTCAAAGGAAATTGAGTTAACCTTAAAGTTAAACATTAAGATGTGGAGTATGTGTAAAAGTAACCCTGGCATTGGTTAGCATACAGTAATAATGCAAAAATGAGAACATGAAATACAATACAAAACATATAGTTGGTCAGTCATGCTGTGCAAACAGGGTGAAGGATACTTCGTAGATAAGCAGCTGAATTGCACAGCTATAGTGTAATTTAAAATTCTTGAAGGAGTTTAGTGAAAAGTAATACAGTTTATTACATGGCTACTTAAACATGTATCGGATGTCTCAGAGACTCACGATTGTCTGTACCGTACAATGAAAGGTTCACTTTAGATATAAAAGTACATCACGTGAATAAAGTATCCAAGGGACATTCTAACTTTTTTATCAGAAAAATCTATTGTTAGAATTCCATTAGATGTTGTGTTAACTGGCAATGACCAGACCAGCTCAGGGCACTGCTTATTATTGTGATATGGATTATATATTTGGCTCATCATTTTTTTTTATATAATACCGTTGTCCAAAAAATGCATGTTTTTTGGAGCAACTGCACTAATGAGCTGAAATTTAAACATGTTGTACTACAGTGCAAAGGTCAAATTCCACGTTATTACAGCAGTACTGCGAAATTGGCATGAGAAAAAGACTGTTTTGTGTCTCGGACTTCGAGTTTCAATTACTTAAGACAGGAAAATACATCTAGTTGTCTCATGCCCTCTTCATTGTCATTTTAACTTATTGCTCTAATTTAACCCCTGCATCCTATTTTTGGTTAAATACTTTTATAAAAACAAACATGAAAAAATTCATGGTCTAACCCATGCATACAGCTGTGTGGTATTCTATGCATTACTATTATTGAAGCAGAGGAGTGGCATCCTGACCCCACTCGAAACTTTCCCACACTCGGGTATGATAATTATTAACAGAGTACACTCTGCATATCTGCATGTTTGCTATTTGTCGATATACATATATTTCAGAGCATACAATTAGGGGAGTGGTGCATGCGGTGCTTCCGTACAGATATGTCTTCATTGGTGGATGTGTCTTCACAGTTCTTAAGTGCAGTTCTCTTTCAGAGTTTTGCGTGACTAGAGGAACCTGAAGAGAGCTCCAGGTATAAAAGCATAAGCTGAAATCAAAGGTACATGATAACATATCACGACCTTACAAGAGGCACAGCTGAAAATGTTTGCCTTCCTTTTCAATTTTTAAAGATCATAAAGATTTTTCAAAACGCATTTAAAGTGTTCATGAAATTTTTTCTTTTTTATTTATTTATCGAGTGTCCAAATACTTTGGGTTTCAAAACGCTTGGATGTTGACATATATACTGGTTAACGTGAATCTCAAACGTGCCCTTTAGTTTGTAAATTATATGTCCTACTCTTGCTTGTCGACTGACTTCCGGGTAACTAGTTACCCGGAAGTCAGTCGACAAGCAAGAGTAAAATTTACAAACTAAAGGGCACGTTTGAGATTCACGTTAACCAGTATATATGTCAACATCCAAGCGTTTTGAAACCCAAAGTATTTGGACACTCGATACATAGGCCCCTGAAGAGGAGACAGTTGTCTCGAAATGCATCGGGCCACATGTACAACTATCGTCGAAAAATGTTAAAAAAAATATGCATAAATGAAAGTAGCATTGTTAACCATAATGTAATGACGAAAATTGCATTGGAATGTTAACGAATTAATGCGTTTTTGAACGAGAAAGAGTTCACAAAATAAGAAATATTAGAGTAAAGACTCTTGAATAAAAAAGAAAAAATTTCATGAACACTTTAAATGCGTTTTGAAATATCTTTATGATCTTTAAAAATTGAAAAGGAAGGCAAACATTTTCAGCTGTGCCTCTTGTAGGGTCGTGATATGTTATCATGTACCTTTGATTTCAACTATTACCACATAGGGACAGGCAGCCCTATGATACAAAAGTGCACGCTCAAGGAGACAACAGTGATTACAGTTGATAAGAAGTATCAGAATTGAACAAATTAGGTGTGCCAGTGGCCGCTACTCATTATTCTCAATAAAAGCATAAGCTACCAGAGCTGATGAGGTAAAAGAAGGGCACAGTCAGAGTTGCTCTGATTTCCCCAACATAAAAATATCAGAGGCAGCCGCCTTCATGGACCTCGAAAGTAAAGAAGGATGCAATAGTGACACTGGATGGCTCAAACCACATGAACTGTGGAAATTGCCTTACCTTAAATAAGGGAGGCTGTACATCACAATGACCTGATAGCCATAGTGAGCCGTCAGGTCAGATGTATACACCAGCAGAAACTCCTCCAGCATAAAACAGGTACTTCTTCGACTCTAAAAAAGAATTTGGCATGGCACAGACACCGCTGATTCGCTGCAGTGCTTCCTCTCTACCACACTACATGAGAGCCCAACTAATTGGCGGAAAGAAAGCTTCCTTAACCATGGTTAAGATGTGTGCTTCAACGTGAGCTTCTTATCACTGATAAAGGAAGATCTTTCCTAGATTTTTGTATTTGGATGGTTTTGTAGAAGAAAAAAAGGGAAAAACGTGTCCAAAATGTTTGAAACAGACACATATTTTATGGAGGTAAACAGAGTGTGAATTTGTTCTTGGAAACATTAAGCCGTATCAACTTCTATCTTATCCAACACATTATTAGGCGACAGGAAAGAAGCAGCATATATTCAGAGGTCTCTGCGCCGACCATGAAGTATGTTTGTGTGTCCCTAGCACTTTACTGCTCTTAGAAGATTAAATCTCAAAGTCAATTTGAGAATTCGTCTTTCTGGACCACTAGATAATGCAGCTGGCTCTGGGAAAAGGTTCCTTCTGGTGACTATGTTGTTTGCATGAAGGTAAAAATAGCAAGTACCTCTTGAGCATTACTTACCCTGTGTGCAGCAAGGAATTTGTGTATATTATAAGGACCAACCTCCATAGAGCCTCATTGAATTGGGGCATACTATTTTAGTTCACATTCTTACCCTCAGACAAATTTGAAAGGATCCTGTAGTATCTTGTAAATAAAAGAATGATGGAACTCTTTTGGTTCCCACTGTACATTGTAGGCCTGTGACATAAGCTTGGAGAGAAGAGTTGAAGGCAGGTAGAATGTTGAGTTCTGACTTGCATGCAGCAGAATATTGACGTGTAGAATAACTCTGTCTGTAGCATGGTTATTGGTGAGTACCAGGGGCTAGCAGGAAGCAACAACTGGCAACGCGATAGGGGATACAAAGCCTGTGTACTGAAAGCACTCTTCCAGATAGTTTGCCGTGGTCCATCAAACTGCTCGTGTATGCCTTGTGTGCCGCAGTCGTAGTGCAGAATCAACGCTGGCACTGGTGGAGTATCAACGCAATGCCAGCCTGTATAAAACACTTGAAGATAAAGAAAGCGACATTGAAAGTCTGCATGTCAGTAGCCAGTAAATGAATAATACAGCGGCAAATATTGGTGCTGCGCCATTACGCAAATTAATTTCATACGCTATACAGAGATAGAGCGCTAAAGGTGGATGCAACCAGGTTATAAAAGCAGTGCACAGCCATAGTTCAGTACAAGTCCAACATAAATAAATGTGCTATGAACCAGAGATTTACCAGGTATTTGTGAAGAAACATTTCAGCACAACACCGACCAAATATCATAACGTTATCTGTTTTCATGGACTAGTGGAATACTAGATTTATCTATTTACCGAAACCACTAACGACTCATCGTGCAACTAGGTGCTTTGGAGAGACCCCAGAAAGAGGATCGGGTTTGTGTGTGACGAGCTGTCCCCAGACAAAGTGGCCCACTACCAAAACCCCCACATAAGGAGCCCAGAACAACTCCACAGATTGGCATCTGTAGAGAGCTCCGATGGGAGCCAGGTAGAGAGCCAAGCTCCAAAAGTCATTGAGGGTGAGCCCGAAGCCAGCCCATCACAAGCTGCTAGAGAAGCTCTGTCTGATCAAGTCCCACAGGAAGCGCCTGAGATACCACTACCATTCACCAATGTATATATGGCTTCTGCATTCTTAAAACCGCCAACTGCATTTCATACTGTCGAAAAACACAATATTGGCAATAGATGGGCTGCATTGATAGAGACTTTCGAAGATTTAATCGATGCAATAGATGAAAATGATGAAAAAAAATCATAAAAATTCTGAGAAACATGGCTGGTGAAAGAGTGAAAGAAGTCATAAAAAAGATACTTCAAGAAGGTAAAATGTTGTATGATCAACTCAAAACAGCCTTGAATGTCAAATTAAATCCAGTGCAAAATGTGGATTATTAAAGATACATATTCACTCAAGAACACCACAGACCAGGTGAAACCATTCATGAGTTTGTTGAGAGACTGGATGCTCTGATGAAACACTGTAAATTTACTGAATTAAATAATGAGGAAGCTACACCCCTCAGAGTAATCAATGGATTTCTGTCAGATTCCTTTTGACGATGAATGGTTAAAGAAATTCTGAGCTTACATGTCCTCAAGGCTGCTCGCGCTGAAGAATGTGCTGAATGTCAAGTGACTGACATAGAGACCGAACGTGCATCAGTCATGAACATGAAAAGTTAACCAGGGTACAGGGCTGAGAGACACAAGGCGATGTCTTCACAGAAAAAGGAAACGTGCTACAGATGTGGGCTGTCATTTCCACATAAAGGTAAATGTCCCACCATTGGAAGGGCATGCATCGGCTGTGGTAAAGCAAACTATTTCGTGATGACTTGCAAGGCTAAGAGAAGAGTAGGTGAAGAAAAAATGACTAAGCAGTCACACCAACTGAGGCAAATCGACTCCAAGCGGAGTCGATCATTGTCTAAATAATCGACCAAGAGCTTCTCAGCATCAGTTTCCAGTGAAAGTGACAATGCAAATTGTGCAATGTTGATGGTTACTTCAAAAGGGCATGCACATCAGGTACTGATCGAATGTGAGGAAAAATCCAACGTGAAGAAAAATTGACTTGAAAAAGCCAAATAAACATTCAAACATTGACCGAAGATCACTCTAGCGATAAACAGGTGTTGGATACCATTCACAATTGATAGTGGTGCATCAATAAATATCATGCCTGAAGTAGAGGTATCAAGAATTATCTCTGTTACCACAACTTGCAAAGTCAAAGGTTAAAGTATACACACAGGCTGCCTCAACACCCTTAACCGCATGCGCGCTAGCGGTTTTCCCGCTGCACGCTGCGATTTTAAAAACCCCGCGTTACATGACGAGCCCAGCTCGTCATCAGCGTAGGGCACGTTACGCTCATGACGAGCTGGGCTCGTCATGAGCGCCGAAGGGGTTAAAGAGGCAAGGTTCGTATGTAGCCACAATGAAGAATAAGAAAACAGTGGTACATGCCCCTATTCATTTACTTCAAGGAACAGCTTCAAGTGCCTGTCTGCTGACTTTCAACACTGCTGCTGATATAGGACTGATATCAGTGAACTACAATATGAATGCTCATCATGAAACTGTAAGTTAATTTCCTTCATTATTTCCTGGGTTAGAAAAATTCCAAACTATTAAAGTTACACCAAAATGAGGACGGTCATTGTGTTGCTCAAAAGCACAGGTGAATTGCATTTCACTTTCAAGAAGCTGTTGAAAAGGAACTTCGTCTTCTGCTTAAACATGACGCATTCAACACTCTACTGGTCCGACACTATGGATAATCTCCCATTGTAATAGTTCCTAAAAGAGACAGCAAAGGAGCTGCACACAGGTGCATTGACACGCATCCAGAAAACAAGGCAATTGAGCAAGAGACACATCCAGGTCCTGATCCTGCTGATGTTATTACTCAATTGAATGGTGCGAAGTTCTTCTCTCGGCTGAGCCTAAATAAAGGATAGCACCAACTGGAGCTTGAAAAAAATCCTGGTACATTACAACCTTTTCCTGCACATATTGATTTGTTTCACTACAAGCCATTAAGTTTTGGTATATCCTCTGCTGCAGAACATTTCAAAGATGTCATTCAACATATCATACAGCCTGTAGTAAATGCATTTAACTATGGTGATGACATATTGGTTTTCGGAGCTAAACAGAAAGAGCATGACAAAGCTCTCATGCAAGTATGTCATTTGCTGAATGACGCTGGCTTAACTCTGAATGCTGACAAATATGGGTTAGACAAGAAAAGCTTGAAAATTCTTTGGCAATGTCTTTTCTGATGGGGGTATGAAACCTGATCCAGCTAAAGTACAAGCATTGTCTACTGAAAATCCCCCACAAGACAAATCTTTGTTAGGATTATTTCTTGGAATGGGCAGTTACTGTTCTAGATACATACAAGACTTTGCTATCGTTGGTGCAACTTTAAAAACTAACAAAAAAGAATATGTCTTTTCATTGGTAATGAGAATGTGAGAAGAGCTTCCAAAAGATCAAGCAAGCTAATAAGAGTGTCACTGGAATGGCCTACTCTGACCCCCAACTTCATACAAAAGTTGTAGTTGACACTAGCCCTGTCAGTTTAAGTGCAATCCTTACTCAGCACAACGGACAGCCAAACGCCTGCAAACATATCATACTATACACCAGTAAAAACCTGTCAACAATGGAACTTGCTTACTCGCAACCTGAAAATGAAAGGTTGGCACTGGTTTAGGCTTCCAAATATTTCCATGTATTTCTGTTTGGAAAGCCCCTCATAGAAGAGACTGATCATCGAGCACTGTTGATGATATTTGGCAATCCCAAAGCCAAAATGCCTCCTAGAATTGAGTGTTTGGGTTTGAGGTTACAAGAATACAATAACAAAATTCTTGATTGTCTAGGGAAAGATCAGAATCCTACTGATTAGTTTTCAAGAGTGGCTTGACAATGACCTGGTACTCCATCTAAGATGGCGGAGGCTTACATCCAATTTTATTGTGAAGTCGAGCACACCATCTACCATTTCTTTACAACAAATTGTCACCGTCTCGCGCCATGATAGTAACATGCTAAAGTTAAAGGACATTATTGATCATCAATCATGGAACCAGCACTCTAGACACCTCACTAATGACAGTGAGTATTTGAAGTTTAAAAATCTAAGAGATTATCTTTCAGTGACTCAAGAAGGCCTCATTCTGTGAGGTACACAAATTCTTATTCCCAAGGGTCTTTGACAACAAGTGGTCGACGTCGCACATGAGGGACATTGAGGAATAGTTGCGACTAAAAGAGCTCTCTGTGATCAAGTCTGATTTCCGTATCTCAATGAAAGTGTAGAAAAAGAGTTTACGACTTGTCACATATGCTACTCTATTTTGTCTTAATTTAATTAGCACCCTTTGAACTTGTCAGAATTGCCACATCATGCTTGAGAGAAAATTGCTATTGATTTCTTTGGTCCTCTTGAGAATGGACATCATCTTCTAGTTATTGTTGATAAATACTCCTCTTTTCCATTGGTAGAAGATCTCTTATCCACTACACATAAAAAGGTTATCCAAAAATGTGATGGCATCGTTGCGACATGGGGTGTACCTACAATCTTCAAATCGAGCAATGATAAATAGTCAAGAATTTAAAGACCTTCTAAATCACCTCAATATAAAGCATAAAAAATCACTCCAATTTGGCCCCAGGCCAGTGGTCGGGAAGAACGGTTCATGAATACTCTAAAGAAAGTTGTCCAGCATGCTGCACGGGAGAAGCATGACATCAAAGTTGTTTTGAACACTACTATTCAAGCTTACTGTTCGACCCCTCACTCAAAGACAGTGTAAAGCACTCGAACTCTGATGTTTAGAAAAGCGATGATAACAAGCTGCTCCAATAGACCAACCTCAGATCCAAGAACGAGGAAGACATTCATGCTAAAGACTTTAGTTGCAAACCTAAGATGAAAATAGATGCAGACAGATGACGTCATGTAAAAGATGTCACCTTTACAAGAGGAGATTGAGTGCTTGTCAGACAACACAGAAAAAGAAAGTCTGATGCTCCTTTTGAAACTGAAGCCTTAAAGGACACATGGTGATGGCCCAGCATCCTGGAAAGTCCATTACTGGGGATTCTGCTAATTTTTTACATTTAGCCCATCACTCACCAAATATCGATGTCTATATAGACGCCGGGTCCCGACAGACAGTTGATGACTCTGTGGCTGCTGGTAATCCCATTCCACCTCACCTGTGCAGATCACTGACACTTCAACTGCCAGTTCCTAGTTTCCAGTGACCTGATCAGTACGTATAATTCAGGCGCCACAACACTTAATTGAAGAGTTGTAATTGCCTGTATAGCTATAATTATCTGTGTACTTATGTATTTATTTTGTGCATTTATTTATTTACTTTTTTACCTATTTTGAAAAGTTGTAACTTTTAGTTTAACAAAGCGGGAGATGTAGTGTCTTGTAAATAAAAGAGTGGTGGAACGCTTTTTGTTCCGACTGTACCCCGCAGGCTGGTGACGTAAATGTTAGAGATGAGTTGAAGGCAGGTTTAGAATGCTGACGTCTGACTTACATGCAGCGGAATAGAGACATGTAAATTTACTCTCCATCTGTGGTGTGCTTTTTGGTGAATACCTGGGGGTGGCAGGACCCTACAGATCCCACCACTTAGTGTGTGTTGTGAACTTCAGCAAACCTGCTATGCATTGGTTTTTGAGAAATTGAAACTTTGTGTCAGCACAAAGTATTAGTAAATATGGGCCCTAGTGCATGCCTTATTCACCTAATATGACAGTATAAACTACAACCAAACAACCATCGAGCACAGAATCACCATTGCCGTTTGGTGTTAAACCAGATCATCCATAAACTCTCATCAAGGGGGCAAAATAAAATTAAATGGGTTACAATTTCCCTGGTATTTTAATCTTGTGTGGGACGGATGATGGTCACATTTACCCTGCTACAATACCACCTACGACCTTACACAGACATGGCCTAGGTGAAATTGCACGTGTAAACATTTCATCTTCAGATTCTTGCTCCATATTGCTTATGAATCCAACAAGGGTTGTAAAGAAAGTAAGCTAGGCAAAACATTACCAGCAGCTTGGACTGCAATCTTCACTAGGCTATATGATTTAAAGGCCTCTTTCATTTTCAAGTATATCAGACTTTTTTATTGGGTCAATGAAATCTTATACGAATGGCATTTCAAAATATATAGTCAGTCATGTATGTGGCTCAACCAAGATCACCCAGGGAAAATGTTACAAATTTCTATCCACAATAAAAAAAAAAAAAACTTAAACCCCTGTCTTGTTACCCCACAACCTAAGCCTAAAATACGAGTGATGCGAGCATCAGCATATCCCCAGCTTAACCGTCACATATACAAATGGTGGACTCAAAGGAAATAACAACATGTGCAGGAACCTACCGGGTGCCGCTATAACGTTGACCATGCCTGAACTCCAGAGATTGTTTCACCGGTGCCTTACAAGTTTTTCTGTTAATGAGCACACAACCTGCTGCTTGCACCTGCATACAGCCTGCCTTCACTATGCGGGAGATCCAAAAACTAACTTTGCAGATCTCACTTTCAAGTAGTGAAAAGCTGTTTAAGCTTGCTTAAGCCTGGATCCAGGTAATGTAAATCTAAAGTTCATTTCCTCTTCCCTCACTTCATTGTTTTAGACTTTTTCAAAATTCATTATTCTATCTTCATCTTGCAATAACCCAATAAGGAAGCCAAATGTTGGAATCATCTAAAGATATCAGCACTGGGACATTCTTTCCTCTCCCGCCCCCTTAGATGTCCAATGCCACTGCAAGGACAACTGTAAGGTCACTAATTTACAGATTACAATGCATATCCTCGACAGGCTGGATATGCCTGCATTAACTGCTCAATTGGTTAATTTCCTATCCTGTGATGGTTATCTATAGAAAAAGCGGCAGGAGACAGGGTCAGTGATTCTTCCAAGGCTATACAAGCCAAACAAGGCCATACCTGCCCTTGATCATTTGAGTCAAATTCATGCTTGAAGTCAATATTGACTTTATATGAATGTGCCCACTTTAACCGTATATATTTTGAGCAGATGGTAAAATGATATAAAGCATCAAATATTAATCTACTCTACCGATGATCTCTCAGAAGTGCACTTGGGCCTCAGTAAGAATGCTCTCACATCAAGCCTTTTGCAAGTTAGAGTAAGGCGATGATTGACTTATAAACAGGAGTGGGCATTCAACAAGGATATTGCAGACTAACTGGTTGATTCATGTATGTTCCCTTTCTTGAATTGGCACTGCCCTACTATATCCGAAAGAAGGAACAAGGCAGCACTATTCTGCTCTCTGAAAGTAGGAAGAGGACTGCCCTTATGCAAAAATGTATTAAAACCAGTAGGGGGCAAGGAGCAGGAGATACAAAGTTCAGGATTACTCAATATCGAAGTGAAGAAATCCTACAGTCAGCCATGATTTCTCACCCCACCTCTTTGCATAGAAAGGGTTTCAGAGCTTGGCATAGAGCAGGGCTAAATTTGAGCTGGTGGTTTCTGGTGCTGGGCTCCAACAGTTAATTGTCATGACCGGTACTTATGACAGTCTGCCACATGGTGGCACTGTTTGTCTAATTTAGAGATGAGTACAACAACAGTTGTAAATAATTCAATACACATTAAAATACTAATACCTGTTGCCCAAGCCATTCTGTTCATAACAGATGAGTTTCAACTTGTGTTGCAACTGGGGAGCACCAAGTTCAACACACCCGCTTTGAAAGAGCAATCCTATTTGGTGATTATTAAAAACCGTGAAACATGTAAAATGATTGCTTAACTTTCTAAGCTCTAAAATACTACTAGATTTACCAAATAAATGAAATTGATAGAGAGTTCTACAACTTCCATAATTAGTTGCTGACACAAGGTAAAAGCACTATAATATATTTTATAACGTAAGGGAGTTGAGATCTCTATTGAAGACAATAGAGTGGCTAAGGGTCAATAATTGGTGGTACGTATATCTCCATTAGCAGAGTTGGGCAAATCTCTGATGGCTCAAGCCAGGCTTGAAGCAGATTCCTGGCACTGGAACAGCTGAGCACTCCTTGGCCCCTTGAGGCCAAAAGAAGCCGAACTTGCATGTGGCTTCTGCCTGCCTACACTCTCTAACCTCAAGCACCGAGCATTAAAGACAAATCATTAACTTCTGATGGAAAATCGGCAACAGAAAAAGATGCCCACATAGTGGTGGCAAATATTTTATTTCAACTGACCTTTTTCATCATTATCACACATGAGAGCACTTTAAATTGTAAGCTCAGAATGGGCGCTGTACCTTTTGTGTTTCATTTACAACACTATACTGTTGCTCCGTGTATAAGAATCTTGATCAGGGTGCATATGACAAATGACTTGCCTCTTAGCTCATTAATGAACTTGCCATCAGAGTGAGGGAGTTGTAATGTTCGTAACTTTATTTTTAAAAGGTATAATTTTTAATAAACACCTTTCAATTTAGTTATATAATCTGATGTACCAGGGTGAAACACTTTCTTGTGTTAAATAAATATTTATTTGGGTGAACAATTCAAGTGTACTACACTTTATATGGCGCTTTTTAACATTTCATTTGAGCTCTGTGTACAAAAGGGCTTCCTAATGTTAGAGTAAACCATCCTGTACATAACTTCACATAGTATTAAGTCGTACTGTACAATGTAGATCAAAGGACTTTACAGTTTAAAAAAAAACACGTCAGCAGCTATTTATAGAATCGCTCCTAAGGCCAGCTGGTAAGGGTCAGAAACCAAACCAGTTTAAAATGTAAAGCATTCTTAATGCACAAAAAGGGCCTCCACGAGCGTGTGTAATAAGACAAAGGTTGCATTAAATAATTGTGTTTTCTCCCATATAGGAGAAAAGAAGTGCGGTTGAAAGACCCATGGGAAAGAATCATAGGCCAGTCGAGATAAAGGGCACCTGACGGTAGGGAAATGCTCTGGTGAGGGAGAGGAGAAACTAGTCCAGTAGGACCTGGGGCGCAGAGCGAGATTATGAAACGGGACGGTGGCCATCATCCTTCGAAAGCCACAAACAGGAAGCATGGAGCAGAGAAGACGAGCGGGAAGAAGTGCAAGTGCGCAGTCCTTGGTGGATGGCTGAAGCGCGCTCACCTGTCACGCGGCATGATGAAGACGGAGCTGGTGAGAGGGCCGCGCGGCAAGGGCACGGAGGAGGGGGGCCTGCGCGTGAAGGTGACGAACAGTCTGACGCCCGTGAGAGCATTTATAAAAGTGTTTGCTCAGCAGAATGACGGGTTTAATAATCGCTCAGGAACCAGGGTTCTGCGGAAAATAGTACTTTGCGGAGCAGCATGTCCGTGAAGACCTCCAAAAGGCCGCGTTACAAACACCGGGCAACGCACGTGTGTCTTTCAGGGACCACCTGCGAGATTATTTCTGTGAATTTAAGAGAATGAGCAGCGTGAAGAAAAGTTACTACGCGCACAAAGAGATCGTGGGATTCATTACTACTGCTCCACTAAAAACCCTGGTATTCCCCACCCCCGGAATTACTGATAACAAGGGTGGGCACCAGTATCTTCAGAATTAAATGGATTATGAGGAAGGCCATGAGGGGGGAACCCTTTAGAAATAACCTGGCAAAGCCTCATTTCCCCCACCTTATCAGCAGAGGACTCCATTTGATTTTAGCAGGTGAATCTCCAGGTGAAGCACCACAGATCCGCGGAGTTACCACCGGCTTATTCATTTAAATATTACCGATATCTCCTACGGTAACTTGTAATTCGTTTCACCCCTCTCTACGTGTTGTTCCTTGTGCAACATACACCGATGTCGGAGGAAGTAGAGGCACAATATAAATATGTGAAATAAATAAATACATAATAAATAAATATTGATGTTGTAGAAGCAGTGTTACCGAAGGAATGCTTTAAAAGAAAGAAGAGTGCTGCAAAACCGTATCTAGTAGAGACTCATGGCAAAGAAACGCCAGGTAACAAAACATAGCATTGAAGGTGAGAGAGAACACCTGATTTGCTTGAACATAATTACAGATTTCAGGAAAGGAATTATAAAGAAAATGCAGCAGTATGGACTTTAACACGGAATGATTGGCAAAATCCGTAAAATACAGATTCCAAACGAAAATTTAAATAAAATACATAATTTAACAAACAATTCATTTTAAGAGCAGTGTCTGAACTAACATGAACACTTAAGGGGCAAAAAGTAGGTAAACATATAAAAAACAAACCACCGGAAACAGCTTCTGAGGAAATGTGAGGGAATGAAAATATGAATAAAGTCAGCACTAATCTAGACTGGTTCTAGTAAACCTTTAAAAGGTTAATTTATGAGGGAAACTGCCTAGTTAAATGAATATTTACAGAAACAAAGCGTGCAGAAAGACCATCTATGATAGGTAGAGTTATGTTTCCAAATCCAGCACTGTAAATGTAGACATTGACATATTTTACACGAACGAAATAGTAGACATCTAACTGCTTCAACTCTAATTGTGTATATCTGACAAAGGGACCTGTGTTTATGCAGTAGCTTATGCAACATTATATGTTTTTGGGGCAAATATAAGGCGCCACTATTTATAACGTACATATTGTTTTCTAACACTTAAGGCGGATAAAACAACATTTCTAGCAAAATCAGTGCCTTGTCCATAGGCTTGAAAACCAACAGCATGGGCAAAGGCAGTGTATTTTAACTTGCACAATATGGCTGTGGTTTAAACCACATAATTACTTTTGTTTTGTAAGAGTCTTTTGTTAAACTGACTTGTTTGAAGAACAATGCACTTCGAGAAGTTCTTTTAAATGGAAACCCCAAGTTTCACTGCAGGAACAGGATAGCGTTATCTCTCACCGCAGGCATTCTTAAGACAACAGATGTGAAAGTGCACTCGGGGCTTTTTAAGTAGGACATCATACGTAACTGAAAGGGCGAGATTTTGATCGATACCTTATATCTATTGATCCAAACCTCGATCTGGTCGACTGAACCTTTGTTGCCTGTCTGTAAGGAAAGAAAGTGCACCTATTTCCAAGCTAGTTCACCCAAGAAAGGACTCTACTCCCAAAGATCACAAACAACTTCTAGCTTTCAAAAGTTTATTGTAAAGAAATGATAAGCTGCAAATATAAGCATCTCAGAATGAGATTCACGAGATACACAGGTCCAATTACATACATGTGCTCTCGAAAAGCCCTCAGACGAGCAACAGGAATCACTAACACAAGTTCTAAGAATAGTAAAGCTATCAGCATTGACGCATATCTCTCCTTCATTTAGGTTGGAGGAAAACGCAAAGGTTAGGCTGTCCCTACCCTGCTCTAGATGGTATCCCTACTTAACCAAATCCCAACCTAACAAAGGTGTCAGCAGTGAATGACCCCCAAGGGAAGTCACTCACTCTAAGTCTCTTGGTGAAACCTATAGTTCTCCAGTCATGACCCCTCTCTGCCTACCCATCCGCTCTCTAAAGGGTCCTCAGGTATCTGCTCTAACTCCACCCAGGGGTGCTGTCCCTAATACAAAACAGTCAACAACATTTGAGACGCCCCTTGCGGAACGCCCCTCACGTGGTGCAACTTCTGGCTTTTTCCATGATGCTTTGTCTTGGGCCTCATACGTTATAGTTGACCTTGCTTCTCAGACTCTTCTCCGGCCCGCTGATACCCCTCAAACATTCCAGAACCCTCCTCCATGTCTAGGCCGTCTACTGAACAGGCCTCTATTCATTCATTTATAATTGGATCCCCCCTCTTCCTTTGCAGACAGATATCTGTAGCCAAGAACCCAACTCTCATATACTTCTAAAAGAAAAAGGCTTGCAACATTTCTCAGCCCAGACATGTACGTGTAAATAAATGCTAAAACATTTCAGGCCTACAATAATTCTCATTATGATTATAGCATTCAACTTCTTCATTTAATTAAAGCATGTTAATACTCTTATTCTATTATTAAGTAAACATTTCTATAAATCATGGCCTATTTAATGCAATGACCAAAAACCTTAATACAATTTGTGTCGTGAAAAGAACCACCTTCCCTTTCCCTCCAGCTCTGGCCCTGAGGCCTACCACATTCTGCGTTTAACCGCATACCATCTTATGTTTTAACGGCTTCACGACATGCAATTCAAAATAAACACATCTAATAAAATCATATAATGTCACACATTTCTGTATTAGTTCCACTTCTACTTAAATCTCTACATTAGCTATACATTCAGAATATAATTGCAGATACTATTAGCACTCATGGCATTTCTCCTCATGATTTGTGCGTACTACAGGTAAGTGTGATGTACTCATACATTTAAGTCAGTTTGCGCTCTCTCAGTTCCCCCCTTTGATGACCTCTCGGGGTCATCACTAACATTTAAACTGCAGTTATTGCTGGCATTCTCTGCGCTTCCAGAGCCCTCAGACTCCTGTACTGATTATCTTGTATGGCAGCCAATCTCTGCAGCTGCTCTCTTTGGGCCCTTTCTGACCTTCTTGCTCTGTACCATTTGAATACCCTCACCAATCCCCACAATATTATCCCACAGATCAATATTATGATGATAGGCTTTAGAATATACCATACAAAGCTTTTGCCTAAGGTGGAAAACCACCCTCCAACTGTACTCATTCCGTGGCCCACCTTTTCCCAGACATTTTCTCTACTCAAGTCTTCGATCTCTTTGTGAATATTAGTTATGTTCTTAATAACTTTCTCAAGGGGCTTCGAATTGTCTGGAATGTAAGTGCAACATTCCTGGACCTTCAAAGCCTTACAGACTCCGCCCTCTTTTGCTAATAGGACATCTAAAGCAAGTCGGTTTTGAAGAACCATAGCCCTTATCGATTGCATCTCTCCTTCTACCAGCATTAAGGACTGAGCAGTGCTGGCAGACAACCTGTCGACAACTGTTGCCAGTCGTCTAATTTTAACATCATTAAGGATTACTCCCAAAAGAGGGAACATAGCTCCAAAGACATCTCCAACCATTTCTGCATCGCCTACATCCCTCCTTCCCCTCGAAGATGTCTTGCCCTCAATGATCACTAAGTCTTGTGCATGATATATTTTGGGGAAGACAATTGCCAAGTAACATGATCCATACCAGTTGTCAGGTAGTCTCACGTAGGCATTTCTTCCACATACAAAATACACATTTGGAATCACTTGCATTCCCTTTAGGAAATCCTTAGTGTAGTACTCTAAATTAAAAGCATGCTCACAGTCAACTTCACCCACGTATTACATTTTCATAATACGTTTTGGCTCGGTGAAGACATAGCTTTCCTCTCTTCGCTTTATCTAAAGCTATTGGACCACTACTACCCTTTCTCTTGTGTGACTTCTCTTCCTCGGTCCAATCTGTTTTCCACTGTCCTGATTTTTTCAAAATCTTTTGTCTCCTGTATCGATCATCCACCTGCCCTATGAACTTCTTCTCGACTTCTGACACCTTGCATGTCAGGTTATTTCTACGGGCATGTGAAGTATCTAAGGTAATCCAAGGAATGAAGAACTTGGCCAATCTGTCTTCACTCTTCCAGTAGTCCCATTTGTTCATCTGCTTATAATTTGGGACTTCTGGCAACACTGAATCATAATTAGAGAAATAGTATTCAAAACTATCTCTCTCATAAAATATACTAAGCAATAAGCTACATGTAATGCCATATGTCAGCGGGAGGTGATGGTATCTAATACCCTCGTCTACAGATGCCGGCAACTGCATGCAGACATAACAATCCTTAACCTCCATGGCATCCACGTATTCATATAAGAGTTTAGCATAAGCATTCGACCTAAAGTCTCCTTGGGACTCGTCTACATGTAACCTGCGGGCTTCTGCAGCCAATAACGCTTTCTCTTGAGTGTTTTCCCTTTTCTCACCAGCAACAGTAGGTGTAAGAGTTACTACAGAATTCGCATCAGTTACCTTTACCTCTTCTTCATGTCCCTTTACATAAGAAATTGTTACCACTAAAGCTATTAATATTATCACTCCTACTATTAGTGTACCTATTATACATTTAGCTCTGCGGTTCGGGGTGCCGGCCTCCATTTCGTCAGACAATATAGCTCTCTCTTATCTTAGCAAAAAGTTCTTTTCCTCTCGTTCCTTTACAGTCTCTTTTCAATCCTTTTGTCTTTAGAATCCACACAACTGGAGGCTGACAACCTTCTTCGCAAAAGTTCTTTAACAGTTCAAAAAGACAACCCTAGCCCTTCTCCATCAACTCAAGGGAAGTTCCCTAAAATTCTCTGCTTCCTGGGCGCTAGGTAATCTTCTTTTTCTGCTTGCTTTATTTACAAAGTCCTTTAACAGTCTACTATCAGATTTGTGGTTGCAGCTTCAATAGCATAGTTCAGTATTTCCAAACGAAGATTGTGCTCTTCATGTGCTGTTATCGTTGTACCAAAGTCGGGGAATTGCAATTCTGAAAGGAACATGTGTTTTAACTTGCTGAGGCGGGGAGGTCTGGGGAGCACGAATGTTAGTGACCCTTCTTGTTCGACACCGGGTACCAACAGTCTTATTTCCACGGTGATAATGGGCTCAGAACTGGACACCACCACCGCTCGGATCCTCCCTGTCTCTGGTTTCACAGACATTTGTCGCCAGATATGTCCACTCAGGTGTGGAGTATCTTCTGTTAGGCACACGCACTCTTCTTGACCTTCTTCGGTCCGGTGCTTCAGCGCCCTGAGCACCTTCTTCTGGGTCTGAGTCTTCTGATATCGGAGGAAGGGTTGCCTCTGGAGTTGACCTCAGGCTAAAGCTCCTTCTTTGCGGCCAATTAGCTTCTCCACGTGCCCTTCTACTCCTTCTCCTCCTGGTCTGTTCTCGCTCTCTTTCAGACCTGTCAGGGTCAGACTCGTACTCCCAGCTGCTTTCTCCTTCTGTAGCGTCGTCTGTTTCGCTGTTGTACTGACCGTCCTCAGCTGGGTCAGACTCGTTCCCTGCTTCCGCTGGCACCTCTACAGCTTGGCTAGCCCCCTCTATGGCTTCTTGGTCCTCTTCTGGACGTCCATCCGAGAGAGGAGCTGTTTCTTCCCGAGGTGCTGGAACCCTTCGCGTATGTGACGCGTGGATCCAATTGGGCAGGCCTCCCACCTTCACAGCAGTATTCGTGATCAGGATGACCTGGAAGGGTCCACGCCAACGAATATCCAAGCAGCTTCTTCTCACATGTTTCTTCACCAGGACCCAGTCCCCAGGATACAGGTCATGGCAAGGGCCCTGGCACGCTGGAACCTCGGCAGCCTGCACCTGAAGGGACACAGAACGCATGGCGTCAGACAGCCCCTTACAATAGTCCAGGATCATATCATCTGTGATATTTAACAGTGCAGTAGCTGGGACAGATGGCAGCCTCATTGCTCTCCCCATTAACACCTCATGTGGTGACAACCCTGTCCTTCTGTCTGGGGTACTACGAAGGCTCATGAGGACCAATGGCAGGGCGTCAGGCCAACTCAGGGTCGTTGAGGAACAAACTTTTGCTATTCTGGACTTGATCGTTCCATTGATCTGCTCCACAATTCCTGAGGCTTCTGGTCGGTAACTGCAATGTAACTTTTGGTCAATATTTAACGCTACACAGACCATCTTCACAAGCTCGCTGTTAAAATGTGTTCCCCTATCTGATTCCAAAAAGGCCGGCACCCCGAAGCGAGGAATGATTTCCCTGAGCAGTAACTTGGCCACTGTGAGGGTGTCGCACCTACGTGTAGGGTATGCCTCAACCCATCTGGAGAACACACAAACTATCACCAAGACATAGCGGAGGCGGTTGCACCTTGGCATTTCAATGAAATCTATCTGCATTCGATTGAATGGACCTCCAGACCTTCCTATGTGACTTAGTGCAACTGGTGTTCTTTTCCCTACGTTCAGCTGCTGGCAGGTCACACAACGCTGGCACACTGCTTCTGCTGCTATTCTAAACTTAGGATTGTACCAAGTTTGTCTAAACACTCTCAGCATAGCATCTCTCCCTAAGTGTACGGGACCATGTATGAGTCTAGCCATTGGACTCACCATTTCATTGGGCAACACTGCTCTGCCGTCTGCTGAGACCCAAAAATGGGTCTCACCCATTACACATCCTGCCTTTTCCCATGTTTCTTTTTCAGAATCAGGAGCATTTTCTTGCATGGTTGACAGTTCATCCCAAGTATCAACAGTTTCCAGTATCATGGCTAATTCAGTTCTTACATTTATGCCACCCACTTCCACCTCTGTGAAAGAGTAACCTTGTTCCGCGCAATACCGCGCAACTTCATCAGCATATCTATTGCCTTTCGAAACAAAGTCCTCATTCCTGGTATGTGCGGTGCACTTTACAACTGCGATACTTGCTGGACATTGCAATGCTTCTAACAACAGGCGCACAAACTCTCCATTGCGAATGGGAGAGCCTGAAGAAGTCATGAACCCTCTTTGAGACCATAACTGCCCGTAATCATGAACTACCCCATACCCATATTGGCTGTCGGTGTAGATGGTGACTCGAATTTGATTGCTCGCCAAGCAAGCACGTGTCAGGGCAATAATCTCGGCTACCTGAGCGGAGTGTACTCCTTCCAGGCACCCAGCTTCCACAACTCCAGTAATTGTACATACAGCATAAGCTGCTCTCAACTGCCCAACTTCGTCTCTTACACATGAGCCATCGACAAAGAAAATTTCATCTGGGTCAGTCAGTGGCTCATCCACAATGTCGGGTCTGGGTTTGGTGCATAGTTCAGTCACATCGAGACAGTCATGGTCTGTATATTCATCATCATCCTCAATATCATTTGGAAGTGGCATCAAGGTAGCAGGGTTCAAAACAGAGCATCTCTTGAGGGTCACATTCTCTGCAGCAAGAATAACTTGCTCATAGCGCGTGAGCCTGCTATTGGTCAGATGCTGTGTTTTGGTCCTGGTCATCAACAGTTCAACAGAATGTGGCACGCACACCTCTAACGGGTGCCCCATGACGATATTTTCACATCTTTCAATGCTGACACCCGTTGCAGCAACGGATTTGAGACATCCGGGCAACGCTGCGGCTACTGGGTCTAAGGTAGCCGAGAAATAAGCAACTGGTCTACGGGCATTCCCATGGATTTGGACTAACACAGACAACGCGCAACCTTCTCTCTCACAACAGTAAAGAAAAAATTGTTTATTGTAATCAGGCATTCCCAATGCCGGAGCACGACACAGGTCCTCTCTCAGCTGTAGGAACGCCATCAAACAGTCTTTGTCCCATGGTACCGGATCACTCACCTCTTTGTGCGTCAGTTTTTGCAAGGGCTTTGCTTTTAGTGAAAAGTTCACGATCCACTGTCGGCAATAACCCACCATCCCTAGGAACATCCTGACCTCTCTCTGAGTCCTAGGCGCATTCATTTTCATGATCGCCTCTATCCTGTCTGGTGACACTTTTCGTTTGCCTTTCTCTATTCTGTGTCCCAAATACTGCACTTCTGTCAGGCAGTACTGCAATTTTCCCGGGGATACCTTATGCCCATTGGCAGCTAGGTGATTTAACAAAGCAATGGAGTCTTCCCTGCAAGCTTCTTCTGTTTCTGACGCCACAAGGAGGTCGTCTATGTACTGGACCAGAACTGACTTCTGGGGCAGCACTAGACTTTCAAGATTTTTCTTCAAAAGCTGGTTAAAAATCGATGGGCTCTCTGTATACCCCTGAGGGATACGACACCATGTTAGGACGCGATTTTCCAGCTTAAATGCGAAAAGAAAATGGCTTTCTTCGTCCAGAGGGATCGAAAAGAAAGCCTGGCAAAGATCGATCACAGTGAACCACTCAGCTTGGAATGGAATCTGAAACAGTATCACTGATGGATTCGGTACCACTGGACAACATGAAACGACTATGTTATTAATCTTTCGCAGGTCCTGTACTATCCGAAATTTCCCATTTGGTTTCTGCAGACCCATAATCGGGGAGTTGCATGGACTACCCACGATTTCTTTCAGTATTCCCTGTTTAATCATGGACTCGATCACGGGTTTTATGCCTGCAATCGTTTCTGGAGTCAATTTATATTGGGGTGTTCTTGGGAACTCAGCATGCGGTTTCACTACAATTTTCACTGGGTCCACCCCTTTGACCAATCCAATCTCTTCCCCAGTGAAATCCCATACTTCTGGTGCCACTGTCTCTCTCAAGTCCCAGGGGAGCTCCTCTACTGTTAAAGTAGGGTACAGTTCCACGCATATTCTTGAGTTTGCAACTTTGAAATCTGCGTCATCATCATTGGTCAATACCTCCACTCCCTGAGGTGTACAGTATATAGTACAATTCAATTTACACAACAGGTCTCTTCCTAGCAGACACACAGGACTTGAATCGCAAACCACAAACTGGTGCTCATCACTGTACTTCCCTATTTTCACCTGTACCGGTTCTGTCAATTGGCTGGTTATTCTCCTGTTTGCGACCCCTACCACCTGTATGGTCTCTCCAGACATGGGCAGGTCTGGAACTGCAGCTGATCTGATCGTGGATCTAGTGGCTCCTGTGTCCACCAGAAATGTCGTAGGGCACCCTGCTACTTCTGCTTCCACATAGGGTCCCCTCTGATCTACCTCCAAGGCTGCCCCGAGGGTGCAGTCTTCTCTCTCCACTCTCTGTCCAGTTAATGGGTCCACATAATAGCACTCTTCCCCTTCCACAAACAGGGGCATTTGTCTATAGGTCTTACCCATACTCCCTACTCGAGGAGGTTGCGGGAACTGGGCTCGGGGAGGAGCCCCCCCCCCTTTGAGCACCTTTCCTTGGTACGGCGTTACCCCTCTTGTAGGCGCGCTCTGGACCTCTTCCTCCTCTATCTCTTGTTCTCCTATCTCTACATTGTAGGGGCACTCGCGTTTCCAATGCCCCACCTCGTTGCACTGGTGGCACCTAGTCGTTTTCTTCAAGGCAGCTATGTCTATTCTGGGTCTAAAGGTGGAACTCTCCTCATTGCCCTTGTTCTGACTGTACTGCTTCTTTCCTCCTGTACCTGTTCCTTGCTGCTGTTGCTGTTGTCCCCCCTTTCCTGCTGCCTGCATCTGTACCACCATCAACTTTTCTTTTAGTTTCTTAGCCTTAGAGTCTATCTCATCACAGCAGTACCTGGCATATCTCAGTATTTCGTCTAGGGGTTTAGTTTGCCAACAAATCGAGTGTTGCTGAATCATTAAACTAATATCCGGTCTCAGTCCCAGGACGAACTTGGACACAAATTGCCCTATGTCTTTTGGATCCATTACATCCAAGCCGCTATACTGTTTAAACGCCTTCAGCAATCTCTCGTAATACTCGTGGACTGTCTCTTTGGGTTCCTGTCTTGTTCGGTCTATTCTGACCCAATCTATGTCTTGCATTGGCACTTTCTCTTTCAGCCAAGTCATCACTCTCTCGTATTTTGCCATCACAGTCTCGGACGGCCCATTAGTCTTGGCATCTCTCTCTGGCTCCGTTGTGGGCCACTCAGCGCTAACCTTGCATGCTGTCCACAGATCGCCTGGTACTACAATGTCAAACAGCGTGTTCAGATCTATCCAAAGGACCTTTGAGATTTTTACAAATCTCTCCACTTGCTTGTACCACTCCACTGGGCTTTCACGTAATTTGGGGAAAGAGGTGGTAAAAGCAGCTAAATCTCCCCTACTCCAAGGGACATGTACATAGTTCCCATTTGCGACTTCACGCAAAGGGTATGCTTCTATTCCCTGCTGTCCTGGTGTCATACCAATCATGCTTCTCCTGCCGGTCCCTTTCTTGGACCACCTCTCTTCCCACTTATCTAGTGCCCTCCATGTCCTTATTCCAGTAATCAGTTCCCTTATGTGTGTTTTCAGCCCAATCGTTCTCCTCTCATCTAGGTCTCGATCTGAGTAATGTAGCCTGTGGTTACCCTGTAATGCTTTGGTTCTTGACAAGTCCACCATATATTTGCCTGCTAGTTCGACTAACTTCTCATGGACTGCTCTCGCTTTTCGAGTAATGTCTTTTGCCATATACAGTATTTCATCCTGTTCATACATTTCCATTCTTTCTAAAGGCAGGGTACCATCTACCATGTCATCCAGGTCTGACCTTAAACTGGAGACATCGAGTCTCTTGGCTTTTATCTCCGCTCGCAATATGTCTTTCGAAGGGGGCTCACTGGTCTCCCTACCATCCCAACTTCGAGCTCTGCGTTTGGGCTCGGGAGAGTTAATGGGTGGTCTCCCTCGCTCCCATCTCTCCAGGTCCCATGCTCGGCCATCCGATCTAGGAAGGTGATGGAACACGGGCCTGTTACCCCCACTCTCTCTCTGCCCACACTCTTCTTCTTCTCTCCTCTCACCGCACACCTCTCTGTTAGTTTCCCTCTGTTCGCTACTTTCTCTTTGCCTCATATTGCTCAGTACCCGATACGATCCTTCCTGGTCCCCCATATTCCCTGGGCTGCGCTCATTGCCGTCATCACAGGGACTATGGTGTGACCTCTCACAACTCCCATTCAGTTCTCTGGTGCCGGGCACACAGTGTGGACATTTAAAGCTGTTTCTGTACTCTTGTGCTCTCCTCTCCCCTTCACTGAGTATTGGGCGCGCCACCCCTTCACTCCCGGGGCCCCCGTTTTCCAGGTCTGTTCTACCTCCACTCCGGGCCCAATGGGTGACTCCCCTACTCCCTCTACAGTCCCACTCCGGGCTACTCTCCCCAGCCCCGCAGTGAGTCCGTGCTCTGCTGTCCTGACTTTCCCTTTCAGCTTCCGCAGCATTGATGCTCTTTTGAGCCTTCACTGCCTCATCCCACTGCTTCATGTACTCATTTAGCTCTTGAAAGGATTTTCGTCCAGATCCCCTCAGATCCATTGGCCATCTAGGGCCCCCAGGATCTCCTCCTGGGTCCCCTGCTGTGTGCATCGGTGTACTCCACTCTCTGGGTATCGGCATCTGACTTGGGGAATTAGTGGTATCGTTCCTCCTTGCCTTCTCTGCCCTTTCTCTGTCTTTCCGTACCCGTTCTTCCCCTCTTGCTCTCTCCTGGTCATATATCGATATTATAGGACCTATGGTGACAGGTACCTGTAATGCATCTGGTAATGGGTAGGATGTGGCGCTTTCCGTTTCCGGCGCTCTTTGTACCACAAACCTCCCGACTACCTGTTGCACCTGATTAGGCTGGGACAGCTCTTTCTTTGGCTCAGGATCCCACTCTGAACTGGGAAGCGGTCTATGCTCTCCTGCATTGCCCCCCTTTTCTCCTTCCGTATTCTCGACCTCTCCCCCTGCTCTATTATACGGGGGTGGCCTGTCCGTCAATAATCTGTTTATCAGGCTGTCCTCTGTTTCGCTCTCATCATCTTCTTCTATGGGGCTTTTATTTACTGGCGCCTCTAACACTGGGTACAGTTTATTTATTTCCAAATTATGCACTCTCCATCTTTTAGCATCCGCATCCCACCTGGCATCCTGCACTGCCCTTACCGATCGTTTCACCCTTTCTTGTCGTCTGTTCATATTCTTCTCATGCGCTGCCCTAATCCATGCTTCAAGAGCTTCAAACTGGGTTGGTCTAGGCAAGGGTCTCATTGAGGTCATGACTGACTTTAATCGATGTAACACCTCTAATCTGAACGTCCCGTACTTCGGGAACGTCAGTTCCTCATTTCCTTCAGTAATCTTACTCCACTCTGATATCCAAAGGATCGTATGCAGCCCAACATTCACTGCCATGTAACGAGCTGGCGTACCCTCCGGCGGGGCTTCTTCCCCTTCATACGATCCCCGCTTCTCTCTTTTAAACATCGCTTTCAGCCATTTAAAACACTTCATAATTATGCGCAAAATATCCAGCCTCGCTATTCTGTTTACTTCCTGATGACAATCCACCAATCCTGTCGCGGCTTTGCTAGCTTGGCCTATCACAGCGCGGTCTTTCTCCTGTCGGCCAATCACGTCGCGACCCTGTTCTGACGTCTTCGCTAGCTGGCCTATCACAGCGCGGTCTTTCTCCGGTCGGCCAATCACTGCGCGACACCACCTGACGTCACTTTTCTCCGCTTCGCAGCAGCACCCCTCCTTTCTCAACTCGTCTCCCGGTTATGCATGCGTCCCATTCATACACCGAAAAATGACTACTTCCGACCAAGCGGTCACTTCTCTCGACTGTACGTCCACAGTCTATCTGTAATTGTCAACACAACTGACGAGATGTCTATCGTCTCTCTGATAGGTTGCTTACACACACAGTAACTTCCGACCAGCGTCCGTTACTCACGCACTCACTCTTACGTTCCCCCTATCTCGGTCTCTCGGGTGATCAATGGTACCTCATGACCCCCTTCACACTAGTTGACAATTACTCTGGGTGTCCGATACACCCGAACCACTTAAGCTCTCCTTGAACTTAAGATTTCCACCGGTTGCGCGCGCTCACAACCTGTTCCACAGTCACTCTACAGACATTCAACTCCGCCAGACATTACAACATAGATACAATACAAAACACCGCAATCTAACACGCATAACCCTTTATACTCACTCTCGACCGATACTGCTGCTTTTTCTGTCTCACGTCATCCGGATCTTCTCCAGCGGGCTGTTCTTCCAATCATCGATCTCTAGGGGCCTTGGGGTAAGCTAACCTGGCCTAGGTCACCGTCCTCAAGAAGGCAACCATCCTCTATAGCTACCAACTGAAAGGGCGAGATTTTGATCGATACCTTATATCTATTGATCCAAACCTCGATCTGGTCGACTGAACCTTTGTTGCCTGTCTGTAAGGAAAGAAAGTGCACCTATTTCCAAGCTAGTTCACCCAAGAAAGGACTCTACTCCCAAAGATCACAAACAACTTCTAGCTTTCAAAAGTTTATTGTAAAGAAATGATAAGCTGCAAATATAAGCATCTCAGAATGAGATTCACGAGATACACAGGTCCAATTACATACATGTGCTCTCGAAAAGCCCTCAGACGAGCAACAGGAATCACTAACACAAGTTCTAAGAATAGTAAAGCTATCAGCATTGACGCATATCTCTCCTTCATTTAGGTTGGAGGAAAACGCAAAGGTTAGGCTGTCCCTACCCTGCTCTAGATGGTATCCCTACTTAACCAAATCCCAACCTAACAAAGGTGTCAGCAGTGAATGACCCCCAAGGGAAGTCACTCACTCTAAGTCTCTTGGTGAAACCTATAGTTCTCCAGTCATGACCCCTCTCTGCCTACCCATCCGCTCTCTAAAGGGTCCTCAGGTATCTGCTCTAACTCCACCCAGGGGTGCTGTCCCTAATACAAAACAGTCAACAACATTTGAGACGCCCCTTGCGGAACGCCCCTCACGTGGTGCAACTTCTGGCTTTTTCCATGATGCTTTGTCTTGGGCCTCATACGTTATAGTTGACCTTGCTTCTCAGACTCTTCTCCGGCCCGCTGATACCCCTCAAACATTCCAGAACCCTCCTCCATGTCTAGGCCGTCTACTGAACAGGCCTCTATTCATTCATTTATAATTGGATCCCCCCTCTTCCTTTGCAGACAGATATCTGTAGCCAAGAACCCAACTCTCATATACTTCTAAAAGAAAAAGGCTTGCAACATTTCTCAGCCCAGACATGTACGTGTAAATAAATGCTAAAACATTTCAGGCCTACAATAATTCTCATTATGATTATAGCATTCAACTTCTTCATTTAATTAAAGCATGTTAATACTCTTATTCTATTATTAAGTAAACATTTCTATAAATCATGGCCTATTTAATGCAATGACCAAAAACCTTAATACAATTTGTGTCGTGAAAAGAACCACCTTCCCTTTCCCTCCAGCTCTGGCCCTGAGGCCTACCACATTCTGCGTTTAACCGCATACCATCTTATGTTTTAACGGCTTCACGACATGCAATTCAAAATAAACACATCTAATAAAATCATATAATGTCACACATTTCTGTATTAGTTCCACTTCTACTTAAATCTCTACATTAGCTATACATTCAGAATATAATTGCAGATACTATTAGCACTCATGGCATTTCTCCTCATGATTTGTGCGTACTACAGGTAAGTGTGATGTACTCATACATTTAAGTCAGTTTGCGCTCTCTCATAACCAAGAGGGTTGCGTGCAGCATTTAAAGAAAACATATATAGGCTGCAGGGATTTTTGCAGCCTAGAAGAATGCCCCCTCACAGATCTGTAAATCTGTTTTAGTTTGGTGATAGTCTCCTATTGCTACTGAGGATATTTATGAGTGGATATTTTTTTAAAGTCTTGCCTAAAGACAGGTGTATCTGTTTCCTTTGAGACCTGTTGTATCTCATACATTAAAATATAGACATATAGTGGGCACTGTGTCAGGCTTTGCTCTTGATTGGACGATTTTCTTGTCTATCTTATTTCCCTACCTTTTACTCAATGGCTTTCCCCGCTATTCTTTCTTTCTACAAACTCTGGAGCATTTCTCCTTTATTATCATGTGAATTGGGTGACTTGTGTACTTTTACTGCTTACATTTAGTGAACTATTTTTAGCTTTTTCATTTAGCTCTCTAGATGAGTGCATATGTGCATACTGTGGTCTTGTTACATTTTTGTAATATAGGAATTGAGTTGTCTTCCTCATTTTCAGCCTTTATTTGTTTGAGAACAGTTACGTTAATAAGGCTATCTAGCATTTCAATTATTGAAGGCCTGATTTTGAATTTGCAGGACAGACTACTCTGCAAAAAAAACATGAAGAAGATCCAGCCCGCCGTATTACAAGTGCATTAGATCCTGCGGCACTGGATGGATGGGACATCTCACACATTAGTAACAGAGTGATATGTTCGCCAAACTCTAAATCAGGCCCTACTTTTTTTTTACAATCCTTTTGTTGTTTCAACTAACCAGCAAATAAGGTTTTGTTGACACGTGTGAAAGTCACTCTTAATGTGTTGTGTTTATAATTATATATGTAAGGTAATTATGTGAGAGCCCAGAGAGACCTTTCACTGAGCCTTTGATTGATCCACGACGAGGCAACAGATTACCAACTACCTGTTCAACTTGATGCATTATTTGCTGAAATAGGTGTTTGGAGCTGGATGATTACAGTATTTAAATTTTCCATTAAACACACCTTGTGTTCTTGAAGTCTTTCTTGTAAAAATAAAAAATAAGAGCAAGGGTGCAAGGTTTTTCCAAGAGGCAGTGTGCCCAAATACCAAGGCTTCATAGACTTGATTCCACCTCATGCCTCTTTCTTTCAGCACCCTGCATTTCCTGTCTATCCCATTCTTGCAGGTTATTTTCAATCCTGGCTTTCTCATGTTACACTCTGTCAGTTTTATGAAGAAAAAATAAGCCCCCAACACGTAAGATGAGTGGTGTGTGCATTAATACCAGCCAAAGGCACAAATTAACCACTGGCGTAGATGTAGATTAACAGATTCATGTTGCTGACTTAATTAAGGTGCCAGAAAGCAAGAAACATATTTTAATCTGCTCGTTTACTTTTACACTGTACTGCTTTTTTTTTGTTTCACGAACTTTTTACAGTGCAAATGTATTACACATTTTCCTTAAATGAATGTTGAAATAAGGAACACAGAAGTATGTGGTGTTTACAGTCAACACGCATATTGCACATGGCAACAGTTGCTTAACTGCAGAAGAACGCGTGTCATAATTATATGAGGGAGGTTCTCAGTTTACACAGTCTGTAGAGGTTAAGTTTGAGTTCATCTGCTTTAAGTTTCAAACGTGGAAGGATTTGCCAAGAATCCAATTTCCTTTTTGAATGGATCACGCTATTTGCAGTTGAATAAGAGTATTTGACTAGACAGATTTCCTTTGCAATATTTATCCAATAGGCAGAACATTACTGCAAGACTCACTGAACACATGGTTTAAAGCTCCTACAGGCCAGAGTTTGACACCTTGATAAACCTGCCTTGCTGACCGGATTGCCCGTGGATTCTTTGCCTCTCCTCCAACGCCTCGCGGAACCCGCTGCGCGGGTCCCGCTTCGCAGAGGGGCACTTTCCTTTCCTTTGTGGGCTGTTAGCTGCTGCTGGGGTAAGACAGGGGCTGAGGGCTGCGAGCAAGAGGGCTGGGACTACATTTCCCAGGAGTCCCAGTAACCCCGCCCGTTCCACCTGGGCTGCTCTCCCTCCCCGCCCCGCCCCCAACGACCGGGTGATCAAATACCGGCTTTCACTGCACTTCGTGGGACACCTTGATAAACCTGCCTTGCTGACCGGATTGCCCGTGGATTCTTTGCCTCTCCTCCAACGCCTCGCGGAACCCGCTGCGCGGGTCCCGCTTCGCAGAGGGGCACTTTCCGTTCCTTTGTGGGCTGTTAGCTGCTGCTGGGGTAAGACAGGGGCTGAGGGCTGCGAGCAAGAGGGCTGGGACTACATTTCCCAGGATTCCCAGTAACCCCGCCCGTTCCACCTGGGCTGCTCTCCCTCCCCGCCCCGCCCCCAACGACCGGGTGATCATCGTAATAGCTATTTATTAACGTGTGCATACCGCTGCGCGGGAGCTCGCCGGGAGAAGCCCGGGACAAGGGCGGGACCGTCTGCGGCCGTCAGAGGCCTAAAGAGACTGGACTGGGCCAGAATCCCTGGTCGATTACTAAACGACCTATGACTCTTGTGTAAGTGCTTGCGGGGTTATACTATATTATTAATCATTATGTCAATCGAAATACTAACCCCGGAGTTGGTTGGCCCTGAGAAACCTGTGAGTTTGATAAATGGGAAATTAGATAATTACTTTAAGAAAACTCTTTTGGATTCTCCAACCACCGCCACCCTTGAAGAACTTCGGGCTGAGCGACGGCGGTCGGTTGAAAGCCTAAAGAATAGACCATTCCCGGGTTCACCAGTATTAATTAGCTCCACGGGGGACGGAACTCTTACAGAAAATATCTGTACCCCCTCGCAGGACAGCATCCCTCTAATATTTAGAGAGGGAACATCTACGTGTGAATTTGAACCCTTAGGCACTACTAGTAAATTGCCAACCATTGCTACCACTCCTAGTACAACTAAATCTATTGTTATAACCAAAGCACAAATTACCCCTATTCCTAAACAATCTAAAGCTGTTAAAAGTAGGGCAAAAAAAATCACACCAGTTAAAATTTATGGCCCTCCTCCGACAAAAAGGCGTAAAAAATCCGACCTTCCAAAGAGGAAAATTAATCATGCAGACTTTGGCATTAAAAAGGACGATAGTATTAGGGGAGAACGGGTTAAAGTAACAGAAAAAGGAAGGATAGTTATATCACCTACGCATTCATGCGTAACCCCCTTTATAGACCCTGTTATCTCCACCGCCGACAGTCCCCCCGCGGTTGTGACGCTACAGGAATCACCAAATGGTGCCCTGATCGATAGTATAGAGTCTATAATGAGGACCCATACACTGGCTATCGTAGACAGACTCAATAAACTAGAAAATAGACTTGAGAAGATAGAACATGAACTGGGAATCAAGATAGGGATTAATAAAGTGATGCCTAATCCCCTTATACCAACTCCGATTTTACTTACCTCACCAGGAATTCCCGCTATAACTATTATACCTACCCCTGTTCAGACTACCATCTTGCCTCAATCTTCAAATAATATGAGTGGAAGCACACCAGGGAGTAACCCTGTTGTACTTAAAAGTAAACCCACATTGTCCCCGGCTGTAATGTCAAATGGACAGCCGAATAACCTTGGTCAAGCTCCAGGGATTAAGACGAGAGTTAGAGGAAACGAGTGGCCGGCTCGAGGTAACTATAATAAGGGCCCCCTTCCAGAACTCCCACCAGAAGCGGTACCCTTTGTAGTAGTTCTTACTGGGGTACCAGAGCTAGAGAAGAACAAACGGGAGGGCTTTGCCCAGCTGAAAAATAAAATAGCGCACTGGTTAAGTCTACACAGACCTATTGCAAATAATATCAATGGAGAAATTGTCCATGTCCGCCGCCTTCCTTGGCTGGGAAGATATTGAGGGAGACATAGTGGTCATTAATTTTAGAGATCAGAATGCTGTCCATTTTATACTTAACTGGCATTCTGACCACGGTAGTAAATCTATTACCCCTCGTCCCCTAACATATTTTTACCCTCGCTCAGTGGTGTTCCCACCCAATCATCCATCAAGGCGAGCTCCTCCCCCCCCTTATTGAGGCAAATGCTCTCAAACCCATATCGTCCACCTGTCTACAAAAATGGATCTATTTTTAACGACAAGCAACCTTCCATAGTCGTAGATCCGTATGGGTGGAATACTGTAGGCCCAAGGTACAACTCCCTAACACACAGGAGAATGGATCATCTCAAACCTTTTACACCCCTAGATACCACCAACAGGTTTGACGTGTTTAGTGGCCTGGAAGACTGCGATTGATGCCATGGAGCCACAGGGGAGGGGGGTAAGGAATTCTGTGGAGACACAGGGGGAGATACGGGTGCAGGCACGGGGGAAAAAGGCTCAACTGATATTAACCCACTCAATGGGTATAATGCTACTTGTAGCTCTGGGGGTAATACATGTAACTCTGGGCAGCTTCATTGTAACTCAGATATTCCTACCCCGGCTAATGGAAGTACAACTCCGACCCGACTGTCTGAAGACCCCGCGCCAGGGGAAGTAATTCACATCCATACCCTACCCCCCCCATCTAGAGAGGCTGTTAGTTTAACAGAACGGGGATATAAGATGGCGAGTTGGAATATTGCTGGGTGGAATAACAAGATAGATTGTCTAGGATGGTTAGAATTTATAACCCAATTTGACATCTTGTGTCTCCAGGAGACTTGGGCGGCCGTAGATGTCTATCTTGATGGGTATGTTGCCTATAATTGCCATGCTCAGCCATCCAACATGGGGAGAGCCAGTGGTGGGATGGTGATATTGCTCTCTGTGAGGTTGCCGGTTCGAGTGAAAACCCACCGGATTGTTGGTCTGCACTCCCAGCTGTTGTGGTTACAACACAGGAATGGGCGAAATGTTTTAGTAATAAACCATTATAACAATGTCTTTAACCATTCAAAAACATATATGGTTGATGAACTAGAAGCGGAGGTGGAAAGGCTACATGGGCGCAGCGATGTGTCTTTTGATATTCTGTGGGGCGGAGATTTCAACATTCACATGTGCCCATTTGCTGGCAAAAGGGTGTGTGGGTATGGGGGTGAGGTGGGGGAAGATCAGACCCATTTTCTACATTCTGTTTATGGGGAAGCTCTAAACACTTTTATGCTTAAAATGGATTTATGCATTATGTTACCTGGCGTAGACAGTGAGGGTAACTCGGTACCGACCTTTATTGGTAGGAATTGTGCCACGGTTATCGACTACCTCATTGCCTCCTCCAGTATTACAGCTTTGTGTTCCTTACCCGTAATAGTAGACCCAGCCTTAAGCGATCATAACTGTCTAACAATGTATCTCTCCTTATGGGGGGATAAAGTAAAGGCGTCACATGGTGCAGTGACAGATGTAGTTCCACATAGACCTAATGGCCCTAGAATTAAATGGGGTAGGCAAAATGAGGAACGTTTACTATGTACCATTGTGTCGGCCTGTATAGATGAGGTGGAATGCTGTCTTGAACCCGAAAAGGATAATGCTGATATTCTAGCTAGCTTCGACATCATTAATAAAAACATTGCACAAATTTTAACTGGAAGAAAACCAAAGGGCCCTAGGATTAACGGGGGATGGTTTAACAGGGAATGTACTAACTCCTTACAAAAACTCAAAGTTGCCCTAATGGGTAAACCCAGGGATAAGGAAGCAGTTAAAACCCTTAGAAGGGAATACTCAATGCATCTGAGGGATAGAAAACAGGAACTAAGGGAAGAGGCCTGGAACAACTTGACTAAGGCAGTGGATCTTAAGGATGCCAAGCTTTTCTGGTCCACTGTCAATAGTCCCTTCCTCCATAATGAAGAAGCCCCGGTAATGTCTGCTCAGGTGTCTGAGGAACAATGGGTGGCTCATTTTACTAGCATTTTTAACCCTGAAGGACTAGTTGTAGAGGGAGATAGGGAGACCGTGGCTTTTTCACCCCTACCTCTTAATATCACAGTCTCTGAGGTGGATGCCGCCATCCGGGCCAGTAAGGGGGGAAGGCGCCGGGCCCTGATGGGGTACCCGTTGACCTTTATAAAGCCGAGGTTTCTATCTGGAGTCCATTGTTAACAAAGGTTTTTAATGCAGCTGCAATGATTGCGGCCCCACAGATCTGGGGGGAATCAATCATTATCCCGGTGTATAAAAAAGGGGAGAGGGGTGAGGCAAAAAATGACCGCCCGATTTCTCTCCTCACTGCTTCCCTAAAAATTATGAGTAGGGTATTACTGAGTCGTCTGGAGGAATGGGTAGAAGATAAAGGGATCCTTGCGGATTCTCAGTATGGATTCCGCAAGGGGTTAGGCACCATAGAACAATGCATTAATTTAGATCTTATTATATGCAAATATACAAGGGCTAAACAAGGCTCGTTGTTTCTTTGTTTTGCCGACCTGACCAGTGCCTTCGACCTGGTTGATCATGGTCTTCTGTGGTCAACCTTGTTGGACATGGGTGCTCCACAGGATATTATCTATTTTTTGGCCCAACTTTATAGGAATCTGACGGCTAAGATACGCTACGGGCAATCGGGGGAGTGTACACCCAGTATTAAAGTAGGTTCTGGAATTAGGCAGGGATGTGTCCTTGCACCTCTTCTTTTCTCCCTTTTTATAAACGCAATTGAGTCGGAACTACGGACCGTCAGTGCAGATGCACCGACTGCTGACGGCCTTTCCATCCCAATATTGCTTTACGCGGATGACGCGGTTCTGCTCTCACAAACCCCTCTTGGGTTGCAAAAACTTATGAATAAATTTGCAGATTTTATTAATGGGAGAAAATTCAAAATTAATAATTCAAAAACTTTTATAATGCCCTGTGGGAAGAAAATTAAAAACTTAAGGCCCTTTACAGTTATGGACCAAACTATAAAAGTGGTGGACAAATTTTGTTATCTGGGTATCACCTTTAACAGAGGGGGGATGTGGACACCTGAAATGATTAATGTAAGAGCCAAAATGGCCAAGTGTTCTTTTGGCATATTTAAGTTCGCATCCAAGTTAGGCTCAAGACGGATACCAGACATGTTGTACTTATACCGCCATAAATGTGTTGCTCTGGCCCTATATGGCTCAGGAGTGTGGGGCCATTGTAATAACAACATGCTCCAGGTTGAGGAAAACAAATTTGTCAAAAAACTCCTGTGTTTACCATCTTCTGCCTCAACAAAGCTGATCCATCAGGAGGTTGGTCTAGAACATCTATCTGACTTGATCAGATTAAGACCCCTGTTAGTATGGAGATCTATATGGATTAAGGAACAGACTGGTTTCACAAGAAAAATTATTTTAGACTGTCTTCATATGGACAAATGTGCCCGCATCCCTTGGCTTAACTATATTATTCGAACATTTAATGATGTTTTTAACCTTACTGTGCGTGATAACCCTTTTTGTGTCTTAGATATACCGAAGAGTGAGCTTAAACATGAATTTTTGAGGGTTAGCATGGGGAAGCGTAACGCAGCTATTGCCCAGTTCTCTACACATGTTTTTTACGACAGATACACTAAGGAAGAAATGGGGCTTTCAGGATATCTTAAATTGGTCACTATCCGATCCCACCAATATGTATTGACAAGATTACGGATGGGGATTGTTCATTTGCTTGTCGCTTATCCTGTAATGAAGACCTATACTACTGCCCCCTGTCCGTGTGATGGGACCACAAAACAAAGTACGGAGCACTTTTTATTGTTATGCCCTCTTTATCTTCACCTCCGAAAAATATATCTGAAACCGCTTTTCAAAAAATATAATGTATCCACTATTGTATCGGCCATGGGGCTTTTATTTGGACTTGATTCACAGGACATCTGTTTTTTTACTGCTGTATTTATTTTAAAATCGATTTGTTTGAGGAAAAGCACCCTTTTTGATATGTGATTAACTTAATATTTGCTGTTTCCTCATGTTTTATCACTTATGTATGTATGTACTTTTATGATCATTAATCAATGATCGAATAAAGTTTTTGAATTTGAATTTGACTCCAGTAGCAACATTTTATAAAGGGGGACACAATTTTTTCCCTAACATAAAAAAATGCTAATAAAGGAGGACATTTCTTCAACATGCACATCCACGGATAGCAAGCATGTCTATGACATTAGTAAAAGCCTGAAACTGTCTATACTGTGGCCAGGGCCAGACTGGCCCTTCTGCCCATATGGTATTTTCCCAGCAGGCAGTAAGGTTTCTTTTAGGGTTGAATGGACTGCAGTGACCCAAACACGAAAGTCCCAATTTCCCCATTCTAATCTCAGCATGTTGCAGCGTGGGGATGGTTAATATTTTGGCCAGAGCTAATTTAATTTCTAATCTGGCCCCGATTATAAAAGCACCATTAGAGTATTAAAGTAAAACTTTTCATGGCCAGAAGAAAGTCTGGAAATGCTGGTATTTAGGAGGGATATTGTATTTAATTAATTTCAGAAACCGTAGGGTTTCTTTCTGCTCTTTTAATAAAATGTAATGCTAACTATACAGTTTACAAACATTCAAAATATTATAAAGCTTTATTTATTATAAAGCATACAATTCGTAACCTCTGTAGAGACACTGTGTTTTAATCTATGCAATGATTGGACAGAAATGAATTGCACACATTTGAATGTTCTTATTAGGAGGTTCCAGTAGTGGTCTGCATAGTGCCTGAACCTCTGTGTGTGTGTGTGTGTGTGTGGGGGGGGGGGGGAAGGAAGGGGAGGGGTTTAGGGAGGGGAGGAAAGAATGAACTATTTATTTTTTTATTTGAATTAGGTTGGGTCAACACTACGCTATTCACAGGTTTTTGTTGAGTGCATGGCTACCTGGGACGAACTTCTCAGCGCTAAAAGCCTTAACTTGAGTAGTGAGCGTCCAAGCAACCAGATGAGTTTAATTATGTTTTCTGACACTTAACAGATTGTCATTTAGTCTGAGACTGATGGGTAAAGAGTTCCATAGTTTAGGGGCGAAGTAAGCAAACCAGCGACCTCCGGCCCAGTCTCTCTTAATTTTGGACACAGTGAGAAGACCTAGCTTGTTTGAGTTAAGATCTCTGTTGGCTTGTTAGGCGTTGATGTGGTGATGAAGGATGCACAGGCCTGCTTTATATCTTGCGCGGTGTGCAATGCACAGTGTTCTCAATTGGATCCGGCTGCTTATTGTCAGCCTGTGAAGCGTAGTGAGAGCTGGGCACGCTGATTGTGATTTCAGAAAGCCTAGTAGTATTTGAGCAGCGGCTTACTGATGTTGAGTTTCGTTGTGTGATATTTTCTATATGCCTAAATAGGTTTCATGCCATGGAAATAAAATGTCCTTTTATTGGAGATAAAGAATCAACAGAAGGGCTAGGATGCAATGAAGAAAATAGGGGATGCTTTTCCAAATGAAGATCCAAATTTGAAAGATTGCCAGCTTAGAGAAGTCCATTTAAATGTAGGTGTAGTCAGAAGAAGCACAGAACAGGATTTAAAGTTAAGAGTGCCTAACCACGCTCCGTCACTGTCAGTGTTGAATCGTGCCTAGGTTCTGTTCTACTGCAATCATTAACTATCATTGGCACTTTGTGTTTCTTGGTGCTATTTTCACTTAAAAGTTTACAAATTAATATATCTGGTTCCTCTTATCAGATTTTTGTCATTTTTGGTGTCATTTTCTTTTAATTTTTTTTAATGTTTGGATTTTTATTGTTTTTTTATTGCAACTTTATTACTGTTTTAGTACTGCATAAATACTTTGCATATTACACCTAAGTTAAGCCTATTTGTGTAGTGCCATAGCTACAAGGGTGTGGAGCTCAGATTCATTTAGTGACTTTGAGGGTTCACCCTGACCAGGAGTGTAACTATTACTTGAGGTGTGTTCTTAACCCCTACAACTAATAACCCAGTTTCTTTCAGGTCCCCTTTTATTTATTTTCTTCTCCTTTCGACTCATTTCATATTCAGTGTGCCAGAGCGACATCCTGCATTGCCACTGCTTCTGGACCAACTAGCCATCTTGGAATGGTATTATCCATAGTGTAGCATTGTTTAACTTTTATAAGATGGCCTCTATCTTTACAAGCAACTTCAATACAATAATGATAACCTATGCACATTATTTTTTTTGTAATGGTCTCCCCGTGCAATGTATACTGAATGGTGTTGTGTATCATTGTTTTACTGTTCCAAGATGGCCCACAGGTTGCTTCCAAACATGGTGGCCATGCTGGAACTTTAAAACAGTGATACACTATGCACAATACCATTCCACAAATGACTACTAGCTCTTGTGTTTCATTCCTTAGTTATTGTTAATTGCGAGCACATGCCTAACACAATTATGTATTTTTGCTTTTTTCTACATTTGTTCTTTTAAATTTATTTTGAATGCACTTGTTGAGTTGGCGCAGGTGTTTTATTTTGAATGGGTGAGTGTGTGCACAATAGAAAGAGGCAAGTGATGGATGAATGGATGCATGAGTGCAAGAATGTGGGTGATCGATTGCAGGTATGACGAGTTATTGAGTCCCTTAACTCACCAGTTATAGGCCCAACATTTAGCATTCCCCCCAACATTTAGCATTCCCATAGCTTGTTAAATCGGAAAAAAACAAAGTTAAAGTGGAGTTATACATAAGTAAGGTGGTCCAATTTAAAGTTACTACCTTACTGACTTAGAAAGTCACTGAAAAAACTAAGTTTAAAGTGGAGTTATACTAATAATAAAAAAAGTTTAGAAAATTAAAAAAAACACTGAAATTCACCTATACTACACTGACATAAGTGTACTCTGTGTTTTTGCTTTCCCTCACCCACCCTCAGTTGTTCTCCATGTTTGTGCTTTCCCCACCCACCTTCTGTTGTGCACTTTATTGCTTGCCACACCCACACTCCAGTCCTAGTTTGTTGCTTGCCCCCCCCAGCTTTCCATCCCATGTTGTTGCTTGCCCCCTGGTCCCACGTTGTTTTGTGTTCGCCCCCTTTCCATGTTGTTTCTTGCTTGTCCAGCCATTGCATATTGTTTTTGGCTTGCCCCATACCATGTTATCTGTTCCCTACCTCATCCCCCATTGCTTGCTGCTTGCCCCGCCATCCCGAGTTGTTTGTGGCTTGCCTTCTCATCCCCCTTTGTATAATGCTTGCCCTGTCCCACTCCGTATTGGTCATTGACCCCCATTAACCCTCCTGCCCTGCTACATGTTGTTGCTTGACACTCTTCCACCCTTCCATCCAGCTCCATGTTATTGTTGCGTTACCCCCTCACTACCTTCCTGTTCCTCTCCATGTTTTTGTTCCTTGACTCCCACCACTCTCACATCACACTTCATGTTGTTGTTGATTGACCCCTTCTCTACATCTCATCGGTAAACAGAGCTTACCACAAACCCTTTTCAACGCATGTAATTACAATACGGTTGTTACAAGGACTGTTACAACAATCACCTTGTAACAACGCATACCATTACCCCGCAAGTCATAACAATGACTTGCTGAGGGGGCAGAATGTGGTGGATTCAAAATATAACACCTTCCCTACTGTTGCACATACTGGAGTTTGAATAGTAAATTATAGACACCATTTTAGGGCTCCTCATGTGGGTGGCACAATCAGTGCGTCCATCACCACCCCCTTTTGTACCGCTTTGTTCGCCATAAGTTGGCAGGGTATGCTCAGATGTGAGTCCCTTGTTCACTTTGCCACTGGATTCAAGCAAGCCTGGCTGAAGACGGCTGAAATGATAGAAACCGATCCTAGGAAGCTTGTTTCCGGTCTATGGAAGGCATGGCTTGGCAGTTTGGGCTGGACTGTTCCCATGAGGCACAGGGTCAGACTGATTTGCATATGGCCATGTCTGAACTGGGGTGGCAGAGTGGGCTAAAGAACGGTGATGGATTAAACCCAGATCTGTTGACTGGGTGTGAGTGTTTGATTGGTTCAGATGCTCCGTCCATCACCACCCCCCCTTTTGTACCACCGGCCCACTAGTAGCATTTGAATCACCAGCCCTTGCACACTTAGTGCACTTTACTAGGGACTTCTTGGTAATACAAATGTGCCAATTATGGATAACCAATCACAATAACAATTTACACAAAGAGCATATGCACTTTAGCACTGATCAGCAGTGGTAAAGTGCCCAGAGTCCTATTGCCAGCAACCACGGGTCAGGAAAAATAAGGGAGGAAGAAGCAAAAAAGTTTGGGGGTAACCCTGCAAAAAGTACCATTTCCAACACAACCCCCTCCCAGCCTAAAGCCAGGATAGACCAAGCGATACCTCGATGTGATTCCCTGCTTAAGGCGATGAAACATGGAAACTGGCCCAAACAGCAGGGCCCTATTCCTGTTCTACGCCGTCCTGAACCCAGTTGGATCACTCTATCCATACTCTCAAGGTCCACCACACCAATTCATGTGGAACCTTTCTCCTCACTTTTAGACACCATCGGTGCAGCACCTAAACTTAACTTGCTCCCAGGTGTGTCCCAACAGACAGACAGCAAGCCACAGTGGCCACCGACAGTAGTCAGGGATAAGACCCAGGCCTTATGCCTCTCAGGGCTCTCAAAGCCTTGTGGCGGCAGAGGGTGGGGGGCAGGAGCCCCAGGTGCTTGGCACACTTTGTCTATTCCCTCTTCTGTCACGTCAGGTCTGACATCCTGGCACTGACCCACCAGTCCCGGACCTGTATCCGATGGCTGGACAGGAGGTTGGGGTGGGCTTCCCCACACCCAGTCTTCTTCTTCCTTGGGGCTCTGCACCCCCCAACCTGGAGCGGTACCCCCTTCTAGAACAGTCAGGGCACCTGTGGCAGGTGTCCTGCACCATTCACCCACCGGTTCAGGGGTTCTTTCCTGCAACTAGGATCCCAGGTCAGAGGGGAGACCCCGGACCTGGCCCTCAAACCTAAGCTCCAAAGCCTCCAGGTCAGGCAACACTTGAACCTGGCTTCCCAACCCAGGCGCCAACCCCTGTGGTTGAACACTTGCCTGGCGCACCAGGACGTCACTCTCAGATGTGCCCACACTGGTAGACAGTACCCACCTGGCCAACACAACGGTGTGGCCCAGTCCACCCCCAGGGTGAGACTCCTGCCCTCCTTCTAGGGGCAACCCTGTCCACCAGGACAACCAGTCACAGTGGCCACTGACAGCTGTCCGTGCTGAGAGCCAGGCCTCATGCCTGTCCGGCCTCCCTAACCTCTGTGGTGTCAGAGATTGGGGGGCAGTAGCCCCAGGTGCCTGGCACCTTTCCTCCACTCTCCCTCTTGCCAAGTCAGGTAGGGCATCCTGACACTGGTCCGCCAGCCCAGGGCCTGTACCCTCAGACTTACCAGAGATCACGGGCGAGGCTCTCCTCCCCCTACCTCTCCTTCTGGGGTCCTGCCCTCTCCTCCCAGGAGAGTCACCCACAGAACATAAATCTCCCACCAGTTCCGGACCTCTCTCCAGCAACTGGGTTCCCAACCTAAAGTCTAAACCCTCAGGTTGTCGGAGACGAGGACTCCCTCCCTCTGCACCCCCTTCTAGAGTGCCGCACCCTCCCTACTGGAGGGGTACCCCTGGAAGCCACATTTGTCAGGACACTAGTTACAGATGTCCTTCCTTCCAGGTCAGGCAGATCCTGAACCTGGTCTTCCAACCCAGGGACTAATACCTGTGGTTGTGCACTTGCCTGGCACGCCAGGACTTCTGGGGACTCACACAGTACCCCCCGAGGGTGACACATGACTCATGTGTCCTGTGACAGTCTGCCTGGTGCAGATCTCCCGACCCCTGTCCACCAGTCAGTGCGCGAAGATCCCGCAGGACAGAAGTGGTGTCACTATGGCCACTCCTGGGACATTCAGCCCTTCTGGCTGGTCCCTGACCCACTGGTTCTCCCCCTGGGGAACACATCCCCCGCTCACCCCTCACTCTGGACTTCTGCACCCTCCCAAATGGAGCGGCACCGCCAGACACCAGAACCACCGGAACTCTGTTTACAGAGGCTCCAGTTTCTCCTGACACTAGGAGATCCTCCTCAAATGGCCTGCAAGGACAGCCTAGGTCCCCAACCTGGTGTTCCCTTAAGGAATCCTCCAGGCCCTGAGACTGGGTTTTGGGCACATTGGGACCCACAGTCCCACACTCACTCCTTCTCCACTGAGACAGGACATGAGGCCCTACACCCCTCTCACTACATTTTGACCTAACTGGGCTACACTGAACCTCTTCCACCTCACAGGTCTGGAAAATATCTGCGCCACTCTTTTTGGGATCACTCCCAATGCCTCCTCAGACTCTCTGGAATCCACCAAGAGGTCTGCCTCCCATGCAAGCCCCTTGGAATCAGAGGACTCGCATTTCACCGGGTGTTGGCATAGCTCTGGAAAACAAACTTAAATATGCTCTCCAACAAATGAATCACACAGCCTCCCACAGTTGTTAACCAAGCTACCCTTTGCCTCACCCACCAGTGCCTCACACAACTACCCCACACCACTCTCCTGAGATTGGCAAGACCGTGTCCTACTGCCTCCGTCACACAACCCACACTCTTCTGGCTGGTCTTCATACTCACACACCAAGGTTTCTACCATGGGGAACCCCTCTCCCTGTGCCTCTCATCTAGAGTCAGTAGAGCATCCCTCCCATCACTAGGAATATGATCCCCTGTGTCAGTCCCCCAATCTACTTCAGGGACACTGGACACCACTGGAGCTACCTCATGAACCTGAACCCCCTGGTGTATGTCGACCCCCTCCCTCAAGTCAGGCGCCACATCTCTGGATGTTTGTACCTCTCTCTCAGCACTAGAAACTACAATATTGCTGCCACCATCTCAGCTGGACTCCACCTCCAACTCAGCAAAGCTTACCTCTTGATCTACACATTTTTCTTCTTTCTGGGCTAAGGCCCACCGGACCGCAGCCTCCTTGACTTCCCGGTCTAATTCTCTATACCGTCGCTCAGTAGCAAGGAGCCACTCATCTTTCTCTCCCTCACTGTCAGAGATGCCCTCCTCTTCAGAATCGTCTGTTAGTGTTGGTTCCCAAATCCTGACCTCATGGGAATACAGACATGCCTCAAGATCCCCCCCTTGTGGACCCTTTTTCCACAGGCAGCCCTCTCTCTTTGCAAAAGGCTTTTATTTCCTCCACTGTGTAGATATACAGGGGGAAAAAGTGGACTTTCATTTTAGCAAGACTTCACAGGTGCAACACTAGCCAGAGTCTTAGTATCCAAAAATACTTCCAGGAGGGCACCAGGAAAAAACAAACAGTATGTGGTTGCTTAGTGGTCTGCGCTCACTAGTGATGTGCACCAGCCACTGTGGGTCTAGTACAAATACAAGTTCAAATCCCACCGCTGACCAACAATGTTAGAACTGGGGGTCTCTAGTTGGCAGAGGTAGGCACCACTGTCCAAATAGGGACCCTTACTTCTAGTCAGGGCAAGGAGGAAACACTCTTCAGATAACCCCTGCTGACCCCCTTGGTAGCTTGGCACGAGCAATCAGGCTTACCAAAGGCAATGTGTAAATTATTTGTACTAACATTCACAGTAAAACGTCACAAACTGACTCTACAACAGTTTTGAAAAATAAAGGTATTTAATCTAAACTACACAAGACCAAAACGACAAAAATCCAACATACACAGTACAAGAATATGGTTTCATAAGAGTTCTTAAGGTTGCGTTAAAATAATCCACAGTTGCTTCACGTTTTAGCCAACAGTACCTTTAGTTGCAACAAAAGTTCCAAGTGAGAACTGTAGCGTTGAAAAGCAAGCGATGCGTCACTCCTGAGACCTTTGGGAGGCGATGCGACAACCTAGCTGGACACAGCGGGCGTGTTGCGGTGACTCCGGTCTGTATGGGGAGGGATGCAATACCTTGCGTGGATTCCGGTGCACAGGTTTCAGGGGAAGCGGCTCGCAAAAGGAACGATGCGACGATCTTTGGGGCGGCGACGATCTCCAGTGCGGCGATTATGATGCGCGGTTCAGCGGCAATCTTCTCCGATTGGAGATTGGCTCTGCGACGACTCTCGCAGCGATGTGATGCAGTCCGCAAGCAAGTGGTGCGAAGATCACACCCAGTGACGGCAGGTTCTGCGATGATACTCGCAGCGATGGTAACTTCCTGTACCAGTCTGGTGCGTCCCGCAAACGAAGGATGCGACGGCTCCGGTGGCGGCAACAGGCGCTGCGACAATCTCTGCATTCGTTGTGGTGGGAATTTCCTCGCACTGACCGCAATGCACTCCGCAAACGAGCAATGCGTTAAAACTTGCAGAAAGTCTTTAAAGTCTGGGTTTCCAACTTCCCAACACAGGTACAACTTCCAGAGGCACCACACATGGGCAAAGCACTCCAGGAAGGACAGAACTCTCTCAGCAGAGTTCAGGGAAGCTGGGGGTGAAGTCCTTTTGTTCCTGGGACTTCTTAACAGGGAGCCAGCTCCTCTCAGGCCCTTGGAGATTCCTTCAAGCAAGGGGACACAGCACAGAGCAAAGTCCTTCCCTCTCCTTGGCAGCAAAGCAACAGCAGGTCAGTCCAGCAGAGCAACAGCAGGACAGTCTTCCTTCTTCAGTTTCAGCTTTCTCCTTGGCAGAGGTTTCTTCTTGATTCCAGGATGATCTAAAGTTCAGTGGTCTGGGGTCCTGTACTTATACCCCAAAAAGTCTTTGTTCCCTTTGTACAGGAGGGCTCTGAGCCCACTCCAAACCAGTTCTGGAGAACTCCGTTTACATGGCTCCTTCTTTCCTTTCACAGTGCAGAGCAGAAACATCAGACACCCCACAGGAGGTGGAGCCAGCATTGTGGAGGGAAAGCACAGCCCTGGAGCACTTTGTTGACATGATTACTTCTCTTCTTTCACAGTGCAGGGCAGAGACATCAGACTCACCACAGGGGGTGGAGCCAGTACTGTGGGGGGCATGCACAGTCCTATTCAGGTCCCGGTGCAACTCCTCCCTCCCATATAGATGCAGATCTCTCTATTCACCACTGGGCGGACTCATTCTGTCTCCTGGAATCCCCCAGCCCTGTCACTCACAAACCAGACAGTCAATTCACAGACAGCCAAAGGCACACAGAAAGGTCGAACAAGAAAGCAGCCACTTTCTAAAAGTGCTACTTTCAAACACAGGATTTAAAAAACACCCTTCCTAAAAGATGTGTTATTAAATTCTGAGTTCAGGGATAACAGACTTTTATGTCCTACCTTGCTCCTATAGGAAGATATGCTGGTAGCCACTATAGCCAGCATTCACCATGATAGACTATAGGCAAGGTAGCCTTACAATAGTGAAACACGAAAATGGCTGTCATTCACTACCAGAGCATATCACCTGCACTAGTACATGCTCTACCTTTCACATACACTGCTCCCTGCCCAAGGGGGTACCTTGGGCCTTCCATAGGGGTGACCAATGTGTACAGAAAGGGAAGTGTTAGGCCTGGTCAGTGGGGATACTGACCAGGAGGACATGTCAGTTCACAGACTGAACACAGGCACTGCGGTGGCAAGCATGAGACACCATTTTAGGGATACTCATGTGGGTTGCACAATCAGTGCTGCAGGCCCACTAGTAGCATTTGAATCACCATCCCTGGCACACTTAGCGCACTTTAGTAGGGACATCTTGGTAATACAAATGTGCCAGTCATGGATAACCAATCACAAAAACAATTTACACAGAGAGCATATGCACTTAAGCACTGATCAGCAGTGGTAAAGTGCCCAGAGTCCTATTGCCAGCAACCACGGGTCAGGAAAAATAAGGGAGGAAGAAGCAAAAATGTTTGGGGGTAACCCTGCATAGAGGGCCATTTCCAACATATTCCAACATCTAGCGCCTACCCCAGAGCAAGTCGTTGTTATGACTGGCAGGGTAATAGTATGCAGAGAAACGGCATGCGATGTAATGAGACATATTCCCTCTCATCTGCTCCATTTTGTTTTTTCTTTACACTCCAACATTTGTCCATAAAATGTAGTTTCAGATGAAATTATGTTATATTTACTTAATTAGATGCTCTCTCAGAAGTTGAGCTCTGCTCATATCACTTCCTTGTAAACGATGGGCCGCAAACTCAAGTAAAGAACCCTGAAGTTCCATGTGCCAACTATGTAGATGTGTATGTGAGTACAGTCACAGAAAACAGGAGCATGAACCCCATTTGACTTCAGAGAATACACTAAACATTCGGAGCCACTGTTGCTCCACGTTTTGCACTGGGGATATGTCTATGTTACTGGCTTTAGCAGCTTTGATGGCGGTAGTCAAACTTGTCGGGCTCAGTGTCGGAGACATCAGCAGAGTGCACTATTAAAAGTACTCCAACTCCAGAAGAACTGTTTTACCTTCTTCATTAGCTATGCAGGGAAAGAGATCCCAGCCACAGCAAAAGACACCCAGCTCCCCGTTTTTGCCCTCAACTGTCGCTCGTAGAACCCCATACATTCTAGTGATGATGTGTTGGATACAGCTCAGAGCATCATCACATGGCAACAGAACCTTAGCAGGTCATATATCCAGATACCACATCACCTTCCTCATTTTAAATATTAACAAAATACAGAAAGCAAACTATATCTATAAACAGAGATTGAATTACCAAATGAAACTTAGAAATAAATGAAGGCAGAAGAGACATGACCTCACCAGAGAATTTAACCAAGTTAGACATAGTCCTGTACGCAAGTCGGTCTAGAGTACATATTCACGCATACCAGGACATTCCTATCACATGGCTTAACTCTAAAAGGCAAAAAGAACTATTATTGGACAGAATGCAGAACAATGTCATACATTTGCCCCAATACAGAGATCTGTGCCTAAATCCATCGTTTGTTTGCTCACCATGCCATTCCAGTGTGTGCCCAGCCATATGCAAATCAGTCTTGACCATGTGCCTAATGGGAACAGTCCAGCCCGAACTGCCAGGCCAGGTACTCCCTGGACTGGAAACAAGCATTTTAGGACCAGTTTCGAGGTTTTACCCCTCATCAGCCAGGATAGCTTGACTCCAGTGGCATGGAGAACACGCGACCCACATCTGGGCATACCCATCCCACTCGGGGTGACAAATGCAAAAGGAACAATTAATGGACAGGGGTGGTGTGGTGAGCAAAAGTATGATGGATTAAATCCAGATCCTTGTGACTGGTGGTGAATGATTGCATTGTCCAGCATTCTGTCCATCCATTGTTTATTTTGCATATGTCGCCCTAAGTGGGAAGGGTGTGCCCAAACGTGGGTCCTGTGCTTACTACACCACTGGATTCAAGCTAGCCTGGCTGATGAAGGGTGATCCCCTGAAACCGGTCCCAGGTTGCTTGTTTCTGGTCCAAGGAGGTCCTGGCTTGGCAGTACGGGCTGGACTGTTACCACAAAGAACAGGGTCAAGACTGATTTGCATATGGCTGGGTCCAGACTAGGGTGGTGTGGTGAGCAAAAGAATGATGGATTTAACCCGGATCCTTGTGACTGGGGGTGAATGTTTGCATTGTCCAGCATTCCGTCCATCAATTGTTTCTTTTGTATTCACTCTAAAAGGCCCAGGAATATCCAAGGCAATATCATTCCATGGTCCGAAGCATTTTCCCTTATTACCATGGGCTGAGTTCTGCATTTCAATACTTTGTCATGCTGTATACATTCAACACAGTCTCTTACATCTCTCTCTACCATTAAATCCATCGCCGGCCACCAATAACTTTCCCTGAGTCTCTCTGTGGTCTTTGAAATTCCCAGGTGGTTGGCATGGGCACTCCCCAGCAATCTTTCTCTCAACTTTAGAGGATTCACCTACTTGCTTCCCCTCAACAACACTCCATTAACTACTGTTAACTCACTTAATACCTGCCAATAAGCTAGCATGTCTTTTTCACACTAGCACTTGCTCATACAACCACTTGTGACCATCCTGACCACTTTCTGTAAAGACTCATCCGCTTGGAGTTACTTCTTCCATTCTTCTTCCTGTACAACTCCTCCTATGACTGCACAGATGTTTATTTCCTCATCAAACTCTTCTCCACCAAAATGCTCTTCTTGAAATAAAACATCAGACTCTGATCCCAAACACAACCTTGACAGACAATCTGCTTGTAAATTACCAGCGCCAGGCACATGAGATAACTCAAAATCAAAGTCCGGAAACGTCACTACCCACCTGAGAATTCGGTTCGAGATTTGATCAATACCTTTCTTTATGAAAATCTCTTTACGCTGCTTATGATCAGTCTTTACCTCAAATTTGCGTCCCCAAAGAAATGTCCTAAGTCTTCTTACAGCCCAGAAGACTCCTAGATCCTCCTTCTCTGTGACTGAGTAATTGTATAATTTACAACAAGGGGTGGTGATGGACAGAGTCTCTGAATTAAGCAGAGTACTCTCACCCAGTCAAGAGATCAGGGCTAGATCCAACACCGTTTTTTAGCTCATTGCACCATCCCAGTTTCAGAACCTGGCTGTATGCAAATTAGTCTGTCCCTGGCCCAGTGCATCATGGGAACAGGGCAGACCAGACTACAAAAGCCAATTCTTACACTGGGAAGGAAACAAGCTTCCGGGGACCGGTTTCTGGCATTTCAGCCGTCTTCGGCCCGGCTTGCTTGAATCCTGATGGTGCAATGAGCAAGGGACTCACATCTGAGTATACCCTTCCACGCTTAGGGTGGACAAAATAATTTACAACAAGGGGTGGTGATGGACAGAGTCTCTGAATTAAGCAGAGTACTCTCACCCAGTCAAGAGATCAGGGCTAGATCCAACACCGTTTTTTAGCTCATTGCACCATCCCAGTTTCAGAACCTGGCTGTATGCAAATTAGTCTGTCCCTGGCCCAGTGCATCATGGGAACAGGGCAGACCAGACTACAAAAGCCAATTCTTACACTGGGAAGGAAACAAGCTTCCGGGGACCGGTTTCTGGCATTTCAGCCGTCTTCGGCCCGGCTTGCTTGAATCCTGATGGTGCAATGAGCAAGGGACTCACATCTGAGTATACCCTTCCACGCTTAGGGTGGACAAAATAATTTACAACAAGGGGTGGTGATGGACAGAGTCTCTGAATTAAGCAGAGTACTCTCACCCAGTCAAGAGATCAGGGCTAGATCCAACACCGTTTTTTAGCTCATTGCACCATCCCAGTTTCAGAACCTGGCTGTATGCAAATTAGTCTGTCCCTGGCCCAGTGCATCATGGGAACAGGGCAGACCAGACTACAAAAGCCAATTCTTACACTGGGAAGGAAACAAGCTTCCGGGGACCGGTTTCTGGCATTTCAGCCGTCTTCGGCCCGGCTTGCTTGAATCCTGATGGTGCAATGAGCAAGGGACTCACATCTGAGTATACCCTTCCACGCTTAGGGTGGACAAAATAATTTACAACAAGGGGTGGTGATGGACAGAGTCTCTGAATTAAGCAGAGTACTCTCACCCAGTCAAGAGATCAGGGCTAGATCCAACACCGTTTTTTAGCTCATTGCACCATCCCAGTTTCAGAACCTGGCTGTATGCAAATTAGTCTGTCCCTGGCCCAGTGCATCATGGGAACAGGGCAGACCAGACTACAAAAGCCAATTCTTACACTGGGAAGGAAACAAGCTTCCGGGGACCGGTTTCTGGCATTTCAGCCGTCTTCGGCCCGGCTTGCTTGAATCCTGATGGTGCAATGAGCAAGGGACTCACATCTGAGTATACCCTTCCACGCTTAGGGTGGACAAAATAATTTACAACAAGGGGTGGTGATGGACAGAGTCTCTGAATTAAGCAGAGTACTCTCACCCAGTCAAGAGATCAGGGCTAGATCCAACACCGTTTTTTAGCTCATTGCACCATCCCCTTTTCTGTATCGTTTTTGGCCACTATAGGTGTGGCAGGGTATACTCAGACATGAGTCCCTTTCTCACTGCTCCATCAGGATTCAAGCAAGCCGGGCCGAAGAGGCTGAAATGCCAGAAACCGGTCCCCGGTAGCTTGTCTCCTTTCTGGTGAAGAATTGGCTTGGTAGTTTGGTCTGCCCTGTTCCCATGATGCACTGGGCCAGGGACAGACTAATTTGCATATAGCCAGGTTCTGAGCTGGGATGGGGCAGTGAGATAAATAACGGTGATGGATCAAGCCCTGATCTTTGGACTGGGTAAGAGTGGTCTGCTTAATTCAGACACTCTGTTCATCACCACCCCCTTTTCTGTAATTGTATTCAGCACCTCTTCAGCCACGGGATATGAACAAAATGGTTCTACCCTCACCACCAGACCTCAGTTACAGACCCTAAACCTTTGGAGCTGGGATCAGCCATGACAATGGTGTCATCATTAGTATAGAAAACTGCCAAGATCTGAGGCATTCTCCAAACTGACATCACATCAGTAAACTCCCTTTCGCATTGATTAAAGCACAAAAATTCCTTTCCCTTCTTAAGAAGTGACCTCTTGCAAACCGTTATTTCAGCAAACTTGGGACGAACCTATAAACCCTGCCATGCCTAAACATTTCACCACATCCTCTTTACTCTTTGTAGATGGTAGATTCTTAATGGTATCAAACAGCCCAGTCTTTGGCCTAGTTCCCAACCTGGTGATCAAATGACCCAAGTATTATATTTCAGGAGCATTGAACCTACTCATCCTGTTTACGCATCAAACCTCCCTTCTGAAGCCTTTTCAGCACTTCTTGTAACCTGTTATTTCCAGATACATCCGATCCAACCACCAACGCATTGTCCTGATATACTTTCACGCCTTCCACACCCTGCAATAGCCTTTCCATCGCTCTCTGAATGACAGATGCAGCAGAGATGAGTCCAAACAGCATTCTCAAAAATGTCAAGTTCCAAAGGGAGGTAGTTAAATCCTTTGATCCCACATTCAACTTTATCTGGTGATATGCTAAACTTAGATCCAGCGATGAAAAATGGTTTGCCCCACTGATAGAGCTCAGCCTCTCGCTAACATCGGGAAGGGTATAATGGTCAACAACCACTGCCTTATTGAGCTCCCTCAAGTTCACAAACAACCTAGCCTCCCATTGACCTTGCAATGCCTTAACCACTGGTGCGACCCAATCTGAGGCCTCCACTTCAAGAATAGTGCTCTCGTTACTCAACTTATCCAATTCTTTCTTCTTGCCTTCTTTACTGCCAAAGGAACGCTCATAACCTTCACAATGTTGGGTTCCGCATTGGCTTTGAGTATGATCCTATGTACATAAATCTTGAGAAACCTCAACTCATTTTTTGAAAACTTCTGGAAAGTTGTTTAACAACTCACCAAACTCCTCTGAAACACTCCTGACCATTGGTATATTTCTCATACACACTGCAGGGTTCTCGTTAGGGTCAAGATACAGGTACAAGTCACTCTGATATAACCAACTAATCAGGGATTCTCCATTTACTGAAACCTAAATCTTCTCTAGGATCGTTCTAGCCTTAAATTCCATTGTACCCCAAAAGTACCCTGCTAACTTGATTGGTTCGCCAGCATGGCACCTTGATTTTATATCCTATTTAAGAGGTTTCACACTACTCTCAAGCATCTGCTCATAAAATACTTTCAGTATCAAGGTTATCTTTGCCCCTGAGTGAAAAAACTATTTGACAGCTTCTGCATTTACTCGCACAACCTCCAATGGGCCATCTGACCGATCAACCTTTGTTTGAAGAACTACAGCCTCATCTACCACATCACCATAATCACAATCCATTTCTCTCATTTTCTTTAAATTATATTTGCAATATTTTGTCAAGTGTCCCTTTCTTCCACAATTTTTGCAAACAGCTTTCCACCCAGGTCAGTCCTTGTTGTTTGCGATGTGACCACCATTGCCACAGAAGAAACATTTCCCATAAAAAGTTCTGACAGTTTTGCTGCATGCATCTGCTTTGTCTTGTTGTTTTTCTCATTTTGGACTTCTCACATACTGACTTTTCCAGCACAATCTTAACAGAAATTTTGTAATTTTCACTGTTAGTGTGTGACTCATCCCTACGAATAATTTCCACACAAGTCGCCGAGTGTTCAGGAGTTTTAGCTATTGTCAAGACTTCATGCAGAGATGAATTATCTTTGGTCTTTTCCAACATGCACCCTTAAACCTCTTTGTTAGAACTTTCAAACCCACATGAGAAGGCTAATCTGTATAACTCAGCTATATATTGCTGCACAGTCTCTCCTTGTTGTTGCATTCTCTTTGCAAAGAGATAGGCCTCAAGGACCGTACTAAGCTTCGGAAGATAATGTAAATCATGTTTTCTTAAACAAATCTCATATTCATTCAGATTATCACCTTCATCACCTGACAACCCTGGAAGATGCTCAAAAACATCTTGCTCTTCAAGACCCAGACAGTGACACAATAAAGAGGTTGTAATTTAAGCACCCAAGGAAGCCCCACACACCCTTGCGTAGTGAGCGAAAACTTTCTTCCACTTAATCCGTTATATATGAAGTTCCCCAGGTAACGCCAGAAAAAATGTACTCAAAAGTTACTTGCAAAGACAAGTACACCCTACGGGTGCCCGTGTAAATGGTATGGGTTAAAGAAGGTCATAGACAGACCCAACTCCAGCTGTAAATTTAGCACCAGCTACACAATACTGTACGTGTTAGCCCAAATTACTTTATACACACAACGTGGCAACATTTATGGGCTCACAACCCTAATTTGTAAGAGTACCCCCAACCAGGTTTATAAAGCCTCACTCCAAATTGCCCACAGCCTCTGTCTGTCGTACAATTATGGCTTTTAACCACTTGGATGCTAAGGGGTGTGCTAGAATGACCATTGACTTTCCATTGAAATCAATGGAAACTCCATGACTAGCTGAGCTCGTCATGAGCGTCAAAGGGGTTAAGGAAGAATTATCATCTTGTGTGCTTGATTGTTAAAAAGGGTTGATGAGAAGAATTGGTGTGCATGTCACAGAGACATGCGTCGAGCCCAGAAGAATACTTCACCACACCTTACAAACGTGGTGCGTAGTTATCACCAGGGATTTCAGAAGAAGAGGTGTGCGTGTCAATGAGACACGCGTCAGGCTGGTGTGACGCGAGATCTCTAAACAAGCAGAAGACCCTCCAAACCCATACCTCGTTGCTGTTTGACTCCCACCCATGATCCCATACCTCTGCCATCCCACTTGTTGTTGCTTGACCTCCTCCCACCACCCCGTCCCATGTTATTGTTGCTTGACCACCCACACTCTCCCTCCTTGACCCCTTACCACCGTCGAGTCCTGTTGCCCACCAGCTCTGGCCGCATGATAGAACATTTTTCCAACATTTTCAGCCAAGCTGCATAGCAGCCACGCTGCTGCACAACATTACTAAGACATTGAGAAATACAATAGCTCTCGTTGGCAAGACCTATCGGCTTTTCCAATGCTTGTTTTTGTATATTTTCATGACTTTCAATCAATCAATCAGATTACTTGTAAAGCGCGGTACTTACCCGTGAGGGTCTTAAGGCGCTTAGGGGAGGGGGCGTCGCTACTGCTCGAAGAGCCAAGTCTTGAGGAGTCTTCTGAAGGCGGGTAGGTCTTGGGTCTGCCGTAGGTGGGTAGGGAGGGTGTTCCAGGTCTTGGCGCCAAGGTAGATGAAGGATCTGCCGCCGGAGGTTGTTCGTTGGATGTGGGGGACAACGGCGAGGCTGGCAGAGCGGCGCTGGCGGTGGGGGTGTAGAAGCTGAGTCTGCTGTTCAGGTAGGCTGGTCCGGCGTTGTGGAATGCTTTGTGTGCGTGGGTGAGGAGCTTGAAGGTGATCCTCTTGTCGGCAGGGAGGCAGTGTAGGTCTCTCAGGTGGGGGGTGATGTGGCTGCGGCGGGGGGCGTTGACGATCAGTCGGGCGGAGGCGTTGTAGTCGTCGTAGGTGTTTGGCTGGGATTCCTGATTTTTTCAAACATTTATGTTGTACTTTTAAGTTTTATCTTACATTTAAAATATTGTCTCAATGTTGAATAAAAAGGAGGAATTAATGGTTGAGACAAAATCCATGTAGGTTTATAGAAAACCAGTTTCAGACATATCAGGGTTCCTCTGACCTGAACAGCCCTACAACATCTGCAAGTGTATTCACTGCCACAGTCTAGTGTCACAAAAAAATAGGAGATGTGTACTACCAACAAACATTAGAATGCAGACTACTGCAGATGATACTGTGCAGTTTGGATCAAGGAAATCACTCCGTACTGATGATAAAAATAACATGTTGCCATGGAGTTTTCTGCAGTAAAGAGAGAGGCTGAAACAGGCTAGTCTAACACGCCCATAGAATAGCATCAGCAATATCAGCATGAGAATTATGGACAGCAAATCTCTTACCTCCTGACCTAGTAATTGAAGTTGAGTCCTGACTTCACCTGTGTATTAGTTAAATGAAATGAAACATTAACAGGGCCACCATGTTTCCATGCATTGTTAATTTTGCTTATTTTATGAGTATAATGAGTTGTCCCTAAATGTAAAAATATTAGCTCCTATTTGCAATTTTCATTAATTACCTCATTAATTTTCATTCCAATCCACTCCTCTCTGCAGCACTTTATGTTCCTGGGCAGACAGTTTTCCTAAAGGTCATTTAATCTAGAATATAAAAAAGCAAATGAACTGCAAAATCATTTCTCTTGCTTTTGATGTTAGGTAAGCTTGTTTAGTTACCATTGGTAACCTTGGTGTAAAAGAAGGCCCACAAAAAAACCTCTATATTTACAAATGCTTGCAATGCTACTATTGAAAGTTATAATGTTGATTGACCTAATTGAATTGGTAAACAGCCTTTACAACACGGCACTAAGCATGCGTGCCATTTCCCCGCAAGCTGAACAACACTTGCCTTAACCACGCATATGCATGATTCTAGCTGTTTCAGTGGGTGGGCAGGAAGAGGAACTGCAAGGATCGCGGCAGAGAGAACGACCAAGCCGCAGCTGGGTAAGTTAGATTGGGGCCCTTGAGAGGTGGGGGTAAGTTTTATGTGTAGGGGCAGTGTTCAGGGGTCTGGGCAGGGAAGCTAGGGTCAGGATAGTTTTTAGGGCAGTAGGCCAAATTTAAGGGCTCAGGATAGGGGGAAAGGGGCAGTTTTCAGGGCTGGGGCAGTTTTTAGGGATTTGGGCAGTTTACAGGGCTCAGGGCAGGGGTCCTGCGGTCAAAGTAGTTTTTAGGGCAGTGGACCGAATTTTAGGGCTCTGAGAAGGGGCAGCTTTCAGGGCTGGGGCAGTTTTCAGGGCTCAGGTTGGGGGTCGCGTAGTTAAGGCTGGGGCAGGTAGATTACAATGCAGGATTTTAGAGCTCAGGGCAAGGGGGGCTGGGGTGCAATCTTTACCACACATATACCTTTACTAATCATACCTTTACAGCAGAATTCTGTGTAAAGGCATTCATGGTAAAGAAGCAGTTGTTATCAAGACCGCATGGTTAAGGCATGCATGGTTTAGACATGCGTGGCTGTGTCATACAACCAATAGAATCTCAACATCAACTTTCTTTAAAGTGAGGGCCTAGCATTTTCCTCTTTAGTGGTATGTTTACAGACAATATAAAAGAAAATGTTTTCCCTCGTATTTAGACTTCAAGGGCCTCCTTTAGAGTACCTTATGTGTACTGGAAAGGGAGCCTTCCAGAAAGTTTCCAGACTATGCTTTCATACTTTTGAAGCTTTGTATGTGAGGTGCACAGTTCAGCACACATACAAAGTTTGAAAAGTATGGCAAAATTAAACCATTTCTCCTCCATTACAGCTGCCTTGAGGAGTCATATGGCTTTGGCGGTAATCCCAGTCTACACTTGTTAGTGTCAGGGTTGATTCCTCCTTTGGAGTGGAAAAGCGATGCCCCACTTAAATGCCCCCCTAAAAAGCCCCACAGACGTAAAATAAAATGGTAATGAAGTTATATCATTACCATTATATTGTTTGTCAACCCATCCTGAACCGAGTTTCATGACGGGAGCCTGCTGAGTGGCAGCATTGGTGGACTGCTTTTGCACTGGTTTATAGTGCCCATGTCACTTTGGCTGGCCCGTCTTGCGACGGCCAGCCTGACATGCACACTATAAACCTCTCAACTCAGGCCTCTAGTGCCCTCTGGAGCACCGAAAGAGGCTGCTCCCTCCAATCCTGGCACTTCTCTCATGCTGGTTGCATGAGAGCCACACCAGGATTGGTTAAGGGATTTAGATTGGGTCCTAGACATGGCAAGAAGAGGAATCCTGGAGCGTGGAGGACATGCTGCAGTAAGCACGGTAAGTAACGTTTTAATTATTTCATTTATGTATTACTTTTATTTATGTTATGCATTTATTTTATGCACCCGCCCATTTGCCTGTCTCTCCAATCTCCGTTGCCAGCCACCAGTGGTCAGTATCTATGGTCTTGCATCAAAACTCATGGGGGGGTTTATGGGAACGCCAAAGAATCCACCCATGAAGCACCCCCTTGAGGCAAAATAGTTACCTTTGGCCAACTTTCTGTGTTGAAATGAAATACCACCAGTCCACTTTGCACTGGGTATGCATTACAAAAGTGATGTAAACCTGGTGCAAAGTGTTAGTAAATCTGTGCTCAAGCCATTTGCACAGTTAAGGTGTGTACAAACCAATGTAATCAGGCCACAATTATTTTCTCCTGTAGTCTCATTCTAAGACACAGTTGATATCCCTGCTAAACATGTGGACATCAGAGCCTGAAACCAAGTACAGGTTTGAATTTAAGCTCTGCTCCGAGCAATACTTCGAAAAAAGCGGCTATGGCCAAATCAATGAAGCCTCTTACACCCCCGGTTCCAGCAATGTTCAAAACTCGGGCTGGCTCATCTATTAAAATCATCCAAACCCCTGCTGCTCCCATTCTGGATAATACGGAGCACGCCTCACTCAGCACAATACCAGCAACAGCTACCGATTCAACTGGTAAGGCAATAACTCTGGCTAATTCTTCTTCTCCTATGGCTGGGGGCAATAACATTATTATTCAAACTGAGCAACCACAGTCCCTAGACACACTCCCCGGGGCTGCTATAGGCACTGCTCCTCTATTGGATTTAGCACTACATCCAAGCGGGATTCTGGGAGATGCAGTCCCCTCAATTTCGAGGCCCAATCCTCTGTTGCTACCCCCTTACAGTGAACCAGTACAGCTCCCAATAGCTTCCGCTAGCTCTGAAGCGGATACGGATGGTGATAATTTCTACTCAGTATCGGAGCATACAGGATCTTCAGTGGATGACAATGGGCTAGACAAAGAATGGACTGATGATGAGGGCAGCGAGCTAGGTGATTGGCGCACTAATGAAGTATTGAACTCCATCGCTGCTTCTAATGGCTTATCTACAATTCGGAAGGTACCCCAGGATCCTGGGGCCAAGTTAGGCTCGCTAGCTTGGGACTATTCTTTTTCTGCTCAGCCTGCCCCTCAAGTGCTAGCACCATTTGTTTTGGAATCTAATCCAGGCTCACACCCGGGGGGAATCTCTCTAGATATTATTTATCAAACTATAATGGCCCATCGAGAGGAGACTCGACAAGAAAGTGCCCGAGCTCAGGCGGCTTGTCGCAGGGTTCAAAATTCTCTGCGCAGAGTTATCAAGACTTGTACAGATATTGCCACCAGGGTCATGAAGGCAGAGACTCGGATTTCCTCACTAGAAAATGATTTGGTGACTCAAAAATCTACGTTGGATGAAATTCAGTCACAAAGGGTAGACATTCAAGCCAAGCTGGTTGATATTGAAAACCGGGCGCGTCGTAACAACTTAAGAATTTTGGGGGTCCCGGAGGGTACAGAAGGGTCAGACACTCGCCAGTTCGTTGTGGACTTGTTTTCAGAAGCCTTTCCAGAGGTTAAGGAATGGGACTGGCGGGTAGAGATCCAACGTGCCCATCGTTTTCCCTTTAAACTAAAGCAGCGCACAGGGCAGACTCATAATAGACCTCGTGCTATCCTAATTTGTCTTCATAATTTCTTAGCCAAAGACAAAATTTATGATTTAGCCAGGCCTGATAGGCAAAGGTCTGGAAAAGGTTGTACATTTTTTGTGAGGCCGGACTTTTGTCCAGCCACGGTAGAACGGAGGTGGCAGCTCCGTCAATTGATTGCCCCCTTCCAATTGAAGGGAGCACAGGCTTTCCTGCTTTATCCATCTAAACTGAAAATTATTCATCAGGGCCAGACTAAATTTTTTGAGTCTGAGATTCAAGCAAAATCATTTCTAGACTCACTGTGAAAATTTGTAATTGCTGTTAAATGTCTATGTGTTCTCAAATTTTCTGTTTCTTTCCTTTGTTTCCCTTTCAGCAACTATTGGCTATCCTGGGCCGACTTGTCTCTTTCTTTGGCTTGGAATTCTGTTTATTGGGCAGTGTTTTTAGGGGGCAGGGGGCTTGCTTATTCCAGCCTCTCCATCACCAGAACTATGGTTCCAGCCTTGTGTGGGGGGTGGAAACCTGGAGGGTGGGGGTACTCTAGAGGGGGGCGAGGGATGCAGGAGGGTGGGTTTGGGGATGGGGTGCATTAAAAAATTAAGCTTGAGGAATACTTTCTCACATCAAGACAATCATGGATTAAATCAGATATTATCTAAAATTGTGTTACTTCTGTTAGTTCTCGATGGCATCGGTTAAATTATCTATAGCCTCTTGGAATGTGTGTGGGTTAAATAATGGGAAGAAACGAGCGCTACTGGCACCGATCATACAGACTTTACATCTGGAAGTACTATGCCTACAAGAAACTCATGTTCCTTGGAACAATAGGGAATGTTTAAAAATCCCGGGTTTTGAGTTGGTAGCCTGCTCACATCAGTCCTCTATGATTAGAGATGTAGCTATACTTATGAAGCGAGGTGTAGGCTCCTGTCTGAGAACTACTCAAGACCCAGGGGGTAGGTGGGCAATTGCTGAGCTTTTGATTAACGGCTCGGCGTTGACAGTCTGTACCGTTTACAACTCAAATTTGGATGACCCTGTAGTCCTAGGCTATTTGAATGTAGAACTTTCCCTTTGGCCCCAGCCTATTTGTCTTTGTGGTGACTTCAACATTAATCTACCAGCTAATTTTAATATTGTTGGAGGGCAGGGCTATGTGGGTCATAAACCCAGAGTATACAGAGCTTTACAAGCTCTGGTGCAAGAACATCTTATGTGCGACCTATGGTTTTATTACTGCAGTAATATAGATGGTTCCACATATTTTTCAGCCCCTCAAAGGAAGATGGTCCGGCTGGACTACTTTTTTGTTTCTGATCAAATGGTTGGCACTGCATCAATTTCTATGTCTCCTAGACTTATCTCAGATCACAACCTTGATTATTAATTGTACAATGATGGGTGGTGCTAGACCACCTAGACCATGGACATTTGAAAGAAAGCTACTCTTAGAACCAACTTACATAGATCATATGAAACCCTGGTTGATAGAATTCTTGAATATTAATAGGGGCTCCGCTCCTGCTAACATCGTCTGGGATTCACTTAATGCCGCAGTACGGGGCAAGACAAAAAGCTTCTCTTTTTTTCGTCAGAAGCAAATTCAAGATCAAATAAGAGGGCGGATGGAGCAATTGCGTCGCGCAGAGGTTCTGCTGACTAATATGATTAGAGAGGGTAGTGACATACTCCTCAGCCAGTCGCTTGTAGCCCGATTAAAGGCTTTGTTGCTGGAGTTCTTTGGCCAGGATCTGGCTTCCAAGTATCTGCAATATCGCTCGGTGATGTTCGATTACGGTGAAAGGTCGGGCAGGGTCCTCGCTAGGAGACTCCAGCAGCGTGGCCTGGCTAACCGCATTGGCAGTATTCAGGATTCTCAGGGGTTTGTTCAGGATACTCCTAAAGGAGTGATTTCAGTATTTTCAGATTTTTATCAGTCTCTGTATACTGAGGAAGTTAGCGATCAAGTAATAGACCTCGGGTTTAGTGCTCATATAGAGGGGCTTACCACATTGAAAATTTCGGATTGCGATAATGAGTCTCTTTCTGCGCCTATCACATGCGAAGAGCTAGATTTAGCGCTAAATTCTTTGGCCAGTGGTAAAGCAGCGGGCCCCGATTTTATCCCTTTGGAATTTTACACTACATTCCGGGCTGAGATTAAGCAGGACCTCTTATTAATTCTTAGAGAAGCCCAGCTTGGTAGGATCCCAGACTCTTGGCGCTTAACAACTATTATCCTGTTTTAAAAAAAGGGTAAGCCCGATCTAGATCCAGCTTCATTTCGCCCAATTTCATTGATTAATACCGATTCTAAAATCTTTTCTAAAATGTTGGCTTCTAGATTAGCATCGGTAGTCTCTCCGTTGGTTTCTATTCGCCAACATGGTTCATCATCCTGGAAGGGATACGGCGGACCACGTTCGTCGAGTCTTCGCTCTTTTTGATTGGGCCCAAGTCACACGGTCCCCGCTTGGAGCAATCTTCCTAGACACTGAAAAAGCGTTTGACAGGGTTGCTTGGGCTTTTTTGTGGAAGGTTCTACATTGGAAGGGCTTTTCCCCAAATTTCATCCATGCTTTACAGTCATTGTATATTGCCCCCCAAGCAACCCTGTCAATCTCAGGGGCTGTCTCAAAAGCTATTGACATTGGCAGGGGTACGAGATAGGGGTGTCCCTGTTCACCCCTTCTATTTGCCTTATACATCGACCCCTTTATTAGCAAGTTAGAGCTTTCCCGGAACATCGAGTTGGTTAAGAACAATGCGGTTGATTTCAAAGTGTTGGCATATGCTGACGATCTTGTGGTTCTTACTAGTAATCTTTCACCCTCGCTTGCAGCATTTAAGAATATAGCGGTAGCCTTTGGGCATCTCTCCGGTTGTAAACTAAATGTCCAAAAAAAACAGGTTATTCAGTCATCGGCCATGGGAATATCTGATGTCCCAACTGTGCAAAGTGCTATGTACCTGGGTATTAAGATCACTGCAGCAGTTGAACAACTACCGGAAATTAACATTTTGCCCATAATAGATACTGTGAATTCTACTTTGCAAAGGCTTGACAATGTTCATTTGTCCTTATTTGGCAGGAGGAATGTATTGAAGATGTTGGTTCTCCCAAAATTCTTATATTTATTCAGGACTATACCGCTGGAATTTGCCGAGGCTAGTCTTTCCAGTGCGCAAAGATGCTGTAACCGCTTTTTGTGGAGCTACCATTCTCCAAGGAGGGCTGCTTAATGGATGTGTCTCCCATTAGGTAGGGGTGGGTGGTCAGTCCCTAATTTATTGTTTTATAACTGGGCCGCTCTCGTACAGCACTTGGCTGCCCCACTATTTGCTGCACAAGCGATACTTCCACCTGCATGTACTCCTTCTATTTTTGAGATTGGCTTAGGGGCAGCTGCTAATGGGACTCTTCTTTCAGTTTTAGAGGCTAGTTATTATAAAAAAACAAAGTTTAAGGTTATTCTAACAATGTTTTCAGTTTGGAGGAAGGTGCGCCGATATTGCTCTATCTCCAATATCAATTTTTATACACCCCTGTCTGCAGCTAGGCTCTTGCCACCTATTTTTCAAGATTGTTACATTTAGGTGGAACTCTTTGGGTATCAATGTATTGGGTGACCTAGCTCAAGATGGGAGTGTAGCCTCCTTTTCATTTATAAAAGATAAGTATGGACTGGATGCTCATGAATTTTTCAAGTACCTTCAGGTACGCAGCTACCTAACTCAGCTTCTTCATACTGTTCCAGCTGCCTTATCTAGAAGTTCACTGATGGACTTGATCTTAAGGAGGGCTCGCATTGGTGATTTGTACCAAAATGTAATGCTGACCCTTCCGGACGACCTTGTGGTACAGAACGCAAAATTAGAAGCTAATTTGGGGAAGGGTGGTTTGGATATTGTCTATGCATTAGAGCTTTCCAATTCTGTGTTAATTTCAGGGAGCTTACGTTCTCAAAGCTACATGGCTCTATTTGATTTGTATTGTACTCCCGCTAAAATATCAAAATGGGGAGGTGTCAATGTCCATGGATGTCCACTATGTGGTTTTGTTTCAGCTAATGACACACACGTTTTTCTCATGCACTAAGTTAGATTCGTTCTTACAAGATGTACAATCATTTATTAATATATCTCTTAAATTACCGGTGGTATTATCCGCAGAATTGGTTATCATGGGCTGTGAGTCTGATATGTCTGCGTCTAGGTCCTCCTATGAAGTAGCGCTTCTGTGTATTTTTATGTCTTTAATTCTTTAATTCGACTATGTATAACCTCGGAATGGATTCATCCGGCTCCGCCTACTTTTTTAAATTGGAAGGCAAGGTTATTAGCCCTTTATAATTTAGAATCAGCAGTGTTTTTGAGAGGGGGTAAGAGGCGGCGCGAAACAGGTTTGAAAATTTAGGGACCATTTAGGCTTTGGCTGAATAATTAATTGTTTGTAGTCCCATTATTGAAATTTGGTTTCTGTTACCTGTATATACATCTTTGTTTGTTCAATGCATACTTATTTTTCCCAATGTATTTTTTTCTTTTTACTTCTTCTTCTGTTTTATGCATTCTGATTTTTGTGATCACAATGATTTGTAATTGGATTTTACTATGTTTGCCTGGATTTAATCACCGGTTAATGTATTTCCTTTGAGTATCCTCAAGCTGACCAATAAAAATATTTTTTTTAAAAATGGAAAATGCTGGTCCACAAAATCGCAAAATTCCAGGTTAAGTGCATGGTCGTTCTTTCCCAGAACTCCTATAGAATGTTTTTTTTTGTTGCTTTCTCATATAAAAGCAATAGTTTGGATTTTTTAAATGTATATTGAGTGCTAAGAATGGACTGTGAAAATAAACATGCCTTGATGCAGCTGGTAAGTGGTTGCAAACACACATTTAGTGTATGGTGCAAGTTGCTTTCAAACTTGGCTGCCGGTCAGACACTTTTCTAATACGCAGAGTGTCCTTCTTTTGTGTAATGAAATCAGGCAGTGCACAAATTAACATTGCAATAAATATTTCCTTGTCTATGTCAGGCGTTTAAATTTCGAGGGAACAAGAATTCAGAAAACAGACACTGGTAAACACAATATGTGTAGCTTTTTTGTTAAAGGAAATGTTTGGTAATACTTGAGTGTTTATGTATGTTGTAGCCCAACTTTCCTAGAAAGAAAATGCCATAATAAAGCATCATTTTGGGCTATAAGAAACGGAAGATGGGGGTACAGCCTCTATCCTGAACATAGTAATTAGGAGAGGAAATGTGGGCCATTGAAACACAGAAGCTGAGGGTAATGCCTCTCTCCTGAACAGAGTGCATTAGGAGAGGTAAGTTGTTGCCTCATAGAAGAATGTTATGAAAAGAAGTCAAAAGATGAAGTTTGCACTGTAAGTGGTGAAGCGGTGGTACATGGAAATCTATTGTATAGTAGATACTTTTGTTTTATTACGGCCCCATCATTGAGAATGTGTTCTATCAATGGAAGTAATTTTGGATCTCTAAAATTTGGTACCCAAACCCAGGTAATATAATAATGTGATAAATATCTATGAGCAGGACTCTGGAAATTAGAGCAGGGTTGAGTCCTTACAATCTCTCTTTGTCTGGTACTAATACTAGGGCCGACATGTAAATTGTAAATGTAAATTGATACTTGTATAGCGCACTACTCACCCGCAAGGGTCTCAAGGCGCTTGTACGAATACCGCTGTGGAACCCATCCTGGCTTTCCCTGTGAGGTGTCCACTCCTGGGCACCCCCAAGGTGGAGGCCAGGCATCCTTAGCGTTGTGGGGACCGTTGTGGAGATTAAGCAAGCTATTGCCCAGAGTTGCAGAGTGGGACTCCATGATTGGAATAGGCACCGAGGCGAGAATTATCAGGTCCGTGGAATTGTGAGCCCAAGACCCGCCGAGGCGGGGAAATGAACCCTGGTCCCGGGCTAGACCTCTGCATCAGGGTCTGCCGCTCTAACCATTGAGCCACACTTCTCCACTGACTTGTGGTGGTGACTTTCTGTTCACCACTGTGCCCCCCAAGTGTTTTTGTACTTTGGGAATATTGAACAGAAAGAGAACTTTACCAAAGCAGTACGTGGCCAAGCAGTGAATGGTTGTGCTGGTTATAGGTAGTAAATAGGAAATCCCATCTAACAAAGAGAAATTGAATGCAAGCAAAATTAGCAGGTGAGATGCAAGTCCTCCACCCCTCATACTTCTCTACAGAAAATGTATTACTGACATTTTGTAAGATTGCAGCCTTGCTGTAAAAATGTTGGTGTAGAAGAGTGCATCACAAACAGGTTTGGTATTATGAGATTATATTGGTGTGTGGCACTAGACCAGAAACATAGACAAAAGGAAAGTTTTTTGTCCCATTTGTGTGCGTATACATGACAAAACGTAATTTCATCAATAGGTTATTATAAAGAAAATTAAAACAAATGTAAATGCAAGAGTGGTAAAGTGATCAATATAGTGTATTTAGGACAGGTTAAGGCATCCAATAGCACCCACTTCTAAACAAAATGTCAATGAAATAATAATTACAATGTAGACATGCCCACAATGTAAATATATCATAGAAAAAACTTGTGCTTTCAAGTACAAGCAATATATCATGTCATATCTAAAGTCAACGGAAAGAACCCCACAATGTCCTAGTCACCAGAACCTAATGAGACCTCAAATAGGACAATGCATCCACAAAATACCAGGGCATTTGTGGCTAACGCATTCAAGCAACGGGAAGCCAAGTAAATCACATGAAAGCTCATGGCTGAAAGCCTGCACTCTTTCTATGTAATTCATAATGTAGTTTTTTGAAGAACTGATGACATGAGGTGTTCCAGACAATTAAAGCTGTCAATGGAGATCACTATCTCTCTCTTTGTTTAAACAGCTATTTAAGTTTTTGGCTCCGGCAAACATATTGTTTCCACATTACTAAACTATAATACCCTTTTACAGTTCAGTAGCTAAACCATTTTCTTATTATAGGTGACAGCTGATGTCAAAACAAGACAAAAATAAAAAACAGTGAAAGGTATTTTCTATGTAAATGCAGGCTCCTATTGTAAGACAATTTCTAAAAAGTACATCGAAGCAGGCTTCATGGAAGTGTCATAAGCATCATGAATTTGAGGAATTGTTTTCCCTAATTCTCTGTCACACAGGACTGTCAAATGTAGAATTGTAAACCATAAAAGCAGTTGTTTTCTGTGAGGATGTCATTGCATGGGGCCATGTTGTGTTCTGGCAAGCAGAAAGGTCCTACTGGACAGCCAGATATGAATGCTTTTAATTTTCACTACTTCTTGCCATGCAGCAGTAGGAAGGACTGAAACCAGCAGCAGCACATTCGAGACAATATGGAATTTACTATTTTCAATCTGGTGTGCTGACTTAAACATGGTCTGCCATGGGTAATACTTCTATGATTTCCGAATATTACGAGCGATGAGTTCCATCTCTGTGTGTACTACTTTCTTGTCTACCTTCTCATTTGGAAGTAAACCACTTTCCTTAAAAAGAGGGAGCTGCACATTGTCTTCTTCAAGAAAGTAACCAGGTTAGTCCTGATGGGTCCATAGAAAAGTGCTAGATACCCTTATTGTAGCACAAGGTAGGAGACTTGTGGTTCTCATAACTACAGGGTAATACCCCGAGTTCTATAATGAGCTCTCACCACTAATTGAACTAAATATCTCCACTTCTTTTATTGAAGCTGATGTCTGTAAAGATAGTACTATTGATTCGTACCACCAAATCGAATCCTCTGGTCAGTGGCATCTCGTATTAATTTCTAGATGATGTTTAGATGTCGGGCACGTCTGGCCACCACTTCTTAAAAAATGCCTGTTTCAATTTGATCTTTCATTATTATTTCTTTTCTTTACTTTGTATTTTAAAATCTAAAGTATTTTATTTGATCATGTAATCCAACAAACCTTTGTTGTGTTACTCGGGTTGATTCACCACATACTTGATGTTTTCATGGTTTTAAAATGTATATTCCATTTGTGTCAATGGAGGAAATAATTTTTGGGACACCCAGACCCAACACATTTGAAGAATCTAGAATCTTCTTCATGGGACATAGATGATTATACACAGCTATCAAACTAGGAAAAAATAAGTGTCAGAAAATGTTTTAAATAAACATGCAATACTTCCTATTGAGACTTGTAAATCAAGTGGAAGATTTGCCTTATCTTTAGAAAGCAATTCTAAATAGCTCACGGGCATGTTTCCAAAAATCAGATTTCAAACATTTTCACAGTGGAAAAAGGCAAACTAGACCAGTTAGGTTGTTGATTCTTTTTAGTGGCACAGATGTTTCTGCTGCAGTGTTGTGAAGAACATTCCCACCAGCTGGCAATGTTTTACTATCATTGTAACTTTTTTTGAAAGTACCGAAATGACCACGTGTGGAAAAGTAAATGTGAGAGATTTTTATCTCAAACGGAATTGGCATGTGCTGTGATATTAAAACGATTCACAGTCTGCATTAGCGCATGTTGGCATCCATCAGAGTCTAGTTTGATATTCAAGATTCTCTATGGAGCAGCTGAGCTGCTACTCAGAACTTCATGTCTCATATGAGCATCGCTAGGCACTGGAGAAATGCAAAGCACTTAAACAATTAAATTATCTTGTTTTAAGATAGAGAATGTGTGGCATCTTTAATTACTTTTATGTATAATTAATCATTTGACATTGGGGTTTTGGGCAATAAATGATTGAACATTATTTCCTCTTTCTTTGTCGCTTCATAACAGTCTTTACCAGGTTTGAAGCCCAACCACATATGAAGGTTCCTGCATACTTTTTGTCCCTGGATTCTTTTGATTTGCTGGCTTGGAACACTAATCTTCTCAAATTTAACCGTTCGTCCATCACTTTTGTTTAAAACAGACGTGGGCAGATTTTGAATTCCTTCCCCAAATGGATGCTTTCTAAACGTTAAACTTTCTTCCAGGCATTTGATTACTACCCCAATAGTTTGGTTTGTGAAATGTATCTAGACTCTACTGCCAGACCTCCCAAATGGGCACGATGCTCAGAATGACTTGTTGTATGTCCCCGATGCAGCCGTAATAGAAATGTGCCTGAAAAAATAATAGCCTTATGAGAATAGGAAATGTTTGAAAGGCTATACTAGAGACAGAGAAAGGAACATTGTAAATTAGTCTCACGAAGGCCCGGGGTGAGATGGCGTAAGAGAGAGAGATGAACATGAAAACGAGTTGTAGAGAGACAGAAGAGTGTTAATTAATGTATTTGTGAGGGTTTAGGACTCCCAGGCCAGGCACCTGAAGGAGTGTGAGTTCTATGCAGAAAAAAATATTCCTAACATCTAGTCGAAATGGTCCTCAAAGGCAGGGCATGTGACATGTCCACAAGAGGATAGACATAGGTAATATGCATAAAACCAGGCGTTAAGAGCAGAAAAACCAATGCGGGAGGTTGGACCACAATTATTATTATTATTATTATTAAAAGATTTTGTAGAGCGCGTAGTCACCCGGGGGTATCCCATCGCTAAGAACCCTACCCCAACCTGTCAGAGAGCCAGGAAAGGAGGGGGACTGAGGAAAGGGACGGGGAGTTCAGTAATCCGGACAGGCGGGTTTCATTGGGGAAAGAGATACGTTTTCAAACGCTTCCTGAAGCGAAGATAGTGAGGTTCGTTTCTCAGGTCGCGGGGGAGTGCGTTCCAAAGGCGTGCGGTGTGAACTGAAAAACGCCTTCCGCCTGTGCGTGCCTTCCTGAATCTGGGGGCGATGATGAGATTCTCCGTGTCCGAGCGGAGGGATCTGCAAGATTTATAGGGTTTGATAAATTTTCTAAGAATGGGAGGGCCTTGATTTTGTAGCAGTTTGTGCGCTAGGCACAGGGCCTTAAATTTGACTCTCTCCCTCATAGGGAGCCAATGGAGGAGTTTTAGTGCTGGTTTGGCCGAGTCTCTGGCAGGAGTCTTAGTGAGGATCCGGGCAGCAATGTTCTGAATTCTCTGAAGTTTATTCATCGTTGCTTCTGGGGCGCCCAGGTATATCACATTGCTATAGTCCAGCCTAGAGATTATCAGGCCTTGAATTAGCAGTTTTTGCGAGTTGGGGGGCAAGAGGGGCAGGATATTCCTCAGTGATTTCAACAGGCCAAAGCATGTCCCGGCTACTTTTTTTGCTTGCGAGGAGAACGAAAGGGTTGTATCGAGCCACACGCCCAGGCTTTTTACCTCTTGTTTTGGTTCAGGGAGGGGGCCCAGACAGTCTGGCCAGATGTTCGGGGGAAGAGTGATTCCTTTCTGGCCAAGAAGAAGGACGTCAGTTTTTGCTCCGTTCAGTTTTAAGGCTGAACTGTTCATCCAGTGTTGGACCTGCGTAAGGCAGTTGAGTAGATCTGCTGGTTTTTGGCTGGGATCAGATAGTGATACAACTAATTGTGTGTCGTCAGCATAGCTGACGACGCTCACTCCGAACGGGGTGATAACCTCCTCCAATGGGGACATGTAGATGTTAAATAATGGTGGGCTCAGGGAGGAGCCCTGAGGCACGCCACATTGGAGGGGAGTTTCGGAGGAGCAGGTGTTGTTTTCCCAGATCTGAAAGGTACGCTGGTTTAAAAAGGATGAGAGCCAGGATAGGGCGGAGCCTACCACACCGACTCTTTCGAGCCGTTTGATGAGAAGTTGGTGATTGACGGTATTGAAGGCCGCACTCAGGTCGAGGAGGATCACTGCCACTGATCCTCCTTCGTCTAAGAGTGCTCTGGCCTCCTCTACTGCTGCCAGGAGGGCGATGTCAATACCATGGTATTGAACAATACCATGGTATCGGGTAGGGACATTAAACCAAAAAAAAGTTGTTACTAGGAAGCTAACCTCAGCTGTGCATTAGGGTCACAGGTCAGAATAGATGAGAAGGAGAGAGTGAGAGACCTTAAGATAGGGGGTCAACAACAGCCCTTGAGAAATGGTGTAAATCAAAGAAACAGAAGAATTGGACCAGAGAGTAATTGTAAAGGAAATGCCCATGTTGAGAGAGGCTGAAAATGCACACGGCAAAGAGAGATAGAAAGACAGAGATCAACAAAGGGTGAAAGAGCCATAGAGAGAGTCAGAGTGAGGGAAATATTGACAGTGAGCCACAGCGAGGGTTAAAGTGATAGGAATGGAGAAAGACAAGCGAGATACAACGAGAAGGGGAGGTAAGGGGAATGCAACCTTGTGATAGAAGTAGTAAATCAGACTCCCTGAAAAGGGCCCTGCAAGAGGTCAGTGGTGAAAAAAGAGCCAGGATAGGAAATGATAAAAGTGCCCAGGAACATAGAGAGTGAGAGACTGAGCCGCTGAGAGAGAAAGAAAGAGACAGAGAGAAATAACCACAAAGAGGTAGTGGCAGTGAGCAAAAGACTGCAGGAGATCGTAATAGATAGAGCAAAAGAGTGCTATAGAGAAAGAAAGAGCTACAGAAAAGGTAAGAGAGAGTAACAGAGAAAGTGATAGAGTGGAGAGCCAGAGAGCGTGAAAGCAGCTCACCGATAGATAATGGGTAAGGGTCACAGAAAGAAAAAGTGAAAAACGACTGGGAGATGGAGAGGCAGAGAAAGACGTCATCTTTTGCACAGTTCTCATTTGATTGGCGAGCACCTGCACAGCTACCATTGTGTAGACTGGATGACAGAGTACTTTGCGAATTGTGAATGCAATCACAGTTAGGGGCGTGGGTTGATTTGTTGTCAGGATTTGGGACTACCGAAAATGCATGGATTAATCCCTCGCACTGCCCGACAGAGTCAAGTGCTCAAGCAGCCTAACAGTGGCTACACCCACCACCAATGCAATCTTCTGTCACTGCACAAAAGTCCACTTTTAGCTTCTCATATGTCCTCTTATTTTATTACCCTCTGGTCGCAGAATCTTATGTTGCCCAAAAATGACAGCTCCCCACCTTGTCCATCGCATCAAGCTTCTCATACTGTCTACAGTGCACTTTCCAAAGGGCCCCAATGCTACATTCATATTGTGTCCTCCGACGATGGTCCATGCAGTGAATAGAATTGAATAAATAAAAACATGTATTTGCAAGTGTTGGAAGCAAGTAGTTGAGACCACATTCACAAAGATGCATTCATCATCCACGTGTGGAGTCTGCTTCAAAGAATAACTATTTGGATTGCAAACACTCCATGCCTATTAGTGATTTCACTTCTTCCTGCCAATCTTGATTCCTCTAATATATCATGTTTCACCTTTTATGCTGCAGTAATTCCTCCCACATTCCATCTTACTGTGGAACTCCTAAACTTTTTAACCTTATCCAGTGAAAATGGCTTTGTTATAATTATGCTAGTGTTGATATTGATAACATTGATGTCAATGTATATGATACACTCGCACATAAGAACGAAATCGCATCACTATTAGCAAATTCGCCTGTCATGAACTCTCCATCAACCCGACTCCGAAATATGTGATCAGGCAGGCTCTGTGACCTAGGTGTGAGTTTACTGACTGACAGGTCACAGGTAGGGTGGAATGTAGGCGGAAGACAAACCAGCGAATAGGAAACTCAGGTCGATCCCCCAGATAAGCTCATTGACACCACAATGGTCCAGGGAGATTGGCAACAATAAAGCACATATGGCCAGAGGGGTGAGTGCATTACCAAAACACCATAACGTCTGGTGCATCATGAAGTCAGGAACACAGCCTATCAGGACACAGCACACACAGTGATCACACACCACTCATCCTGGACATGTGGTCACATTACCCACTGGCACCCATTATGTCCATGGAGGGTCAAAGCCCTCCTGTATTTGTTATCAGTTGCCATATTTATAACTCCACAGACAAGGTCCACATTCTTTTACCAAAAAAGGATCAGCAAAAGTTCTTAATGATAACCAAAGAAATGTATAAAACCCTGTTCAGATTGATTGTACTTTGAGACAGTCCTCAGACCTGCTTCTGTAACTGTGCTCCCGGCCGAATTGTTTAATTAAACCAACTGTTCCTGTTTTGCCAAACGCTCTAGTCTTTTGTTTTTTCAAGGTAAATTCACGATCGAGGAACGCTAGATTCAGTTTTTTGATGCTGTAATGTCTTGTGGGTATGTAGTGGCCGTAGAGTTTTCAAAAATATTTTGAACAGCGCATTGCCCAAGGCAGGATTCTTTCCGTAGGTCACTGTAATTTCCATAATTTTTTCATTTTCCACACCTCTGACCATCTGACAACACAGCTCTTTTGTTTGAGTAGAGCACAGGCAGAGCTGGGGTTGAACAGGATGCAGTAAGTGGTGCTGTAATATTTTGTTAAATTCAGTATACCACCCCACAGAGGCAACCTAGCAAATGATGGCTGCCGAATGCTGTCTGATTCGGTGTATGGTTCTTGTTAGAACAGATGAGTCCCTGGGCTGTTCTCTTAATACTGGTAGACTTAAATCTTAGTGGAACTGGTGTATCGTGAGTTGAGGTCTGCTTGACATACATTTTGGGATCATTAGAAAGGGCTCCCCTCTACGATTATAACTATACCAAACATTACATACCTATTAGGTCCCAGTCAGAAGTTCTCCCATAGGAGGGGTTCCCAATTTTAGTCTATGGAGGGGTAGGCCTCGTAGCGGTAGCAGGGGCCTGTGGCAGGTATGCCAGTTTCACTATGTTTTTAGGGGAGAGCACCTGCACTTTAGCACTGTTTAGCAGTGATAAGGTGCCAGAAGTCCTAAGTCCAACAAAAATGTGAGGTCAAGTGGGAGAAAAAAAGGCCAAAAAATGTAGGAGGAGACCACCCTAAGGCTGACCAATCCAACAAAGCCCATGGACTGAGGACTGGCCACAAGAAGCCCGCCATCGACCCCATCACATCTGCACCATCCTTGAGCATCTTCAGCATCCTGTATCCCTTTCATTAGGACCCCCTCCATGGGAACCTACAACAAAGGCTAAAAGAGCCTGGAGCTCACTGAAGTCTGCTCCTACTTTTGAGGTAACTATTTCTGTGGAATGTGCTTGTCTCCCTGCCCTGCTTCCAGTCGGATTTGGTTACCCAAAGTAACTCTAACCGGCCACAATACTACTGGCAAAAGTTCTTGCTCATAAAGTTTTTGTGTCAAATTTGTTGAATTTTCCAGTGCTTGTTTGCAGTTGAGTAAAAAGTGCATATTTACTATACCTTGGAAAATTTATATCTATGGAACCCTCTGGTGGGTGGATCATTTTCATTGTGGTGTCTAAAGAAACATGAAGTATAGTCTATTTTTATAAATAGGTTTCAAATTTCTTGAGTGACTCGTGTTTTGGTGTTTGATGTTTTGGTGCTGTTTACATGCTTTACACCTGTTCTGTTGTGTAAGCCTTGATGCCCAGAGCCACAGCTACCCAGGGTAGAGCTCAAGATTTGTAAAGGAAAACTACTGGTCCTAAAGGGTTGGTATGTGAATTACAAGGCGAGGTCGCACAACCACACCATATATCAATTGATATTTGGCACCTAAAATGTTTTCCAAAATGTCAAATCCAAAGAAGTGGGCACCTAAAAAGTAAGTTAATCTTCCCATTTCCTCTTTAAACTGCATTAAAAATGTCATACTATCACCAACTCACATTTTATTGAAATAAACTTTGTGTATTTCCTGAAATATCGCCATTTTTGCCAGCTTTTCCTTTTTTACTTGAGTAGAATATTTTTGACAATAATAGATCTCTCAGCTCATGATATTTTTAAATCTGCAGCTACATGTTACTCTTATAGATGTGCTGATTAAAAAAAAAAGCTGAAATTCAGAAACATTTTAAATCGCAAAACACATGCAAAAGGCACTGGTTCCCACAAATTCTGCCAGAAACGTTTTGAGAAATCCCAATTCTGTCCATGCAATAAAACAGAGTCGACTATTGAGAATTCGGAAATGCCATCAACATTTGCACAATTGTACCTCTTTTAATCTCCATAGGCAAATTATTTTCTCTGTGGCGAAAGTGCTTACTACATAGCCCGCCATCATTGTTATAGTATTCCCTTTCAATTCCGGCCCTGGAAAAGGATTTAGCAATGCATGCTATTGACATGATCTAACGCTTACTGTGTCCAGGGTGGAAATGGGTTGGAATAATGTTTGTGATTATCGATAAACGCCCTGCATATGTATTTGTTCTTAGACTTTCCTGGGAATCTCCACCTGGAAGCCCAACGCAATGTGTAATATTGCACCATATTGGGGTAATATCAGACGCCTGTTTAGATTTATGAGTGAAAGAAGTTAGTTCACCTTTATGTGACCTATCGCTCTCATAAATAAATGTATTTGCCCATGTAAACTGAACTTACTTGTGCAAAGGGTTTGTGAATCGGGTCCAATGTATGTATTGTAGATCTGGTTTCAACATGCTTTGCTGGTCGCTTATTTTCTCTGCAGTATCCGCATTTCAACATTCGTTTAGCACAGACGGTTCCTTGCTTCTGCTGGAGCGCTCTCTGGGACTGTGGGAGCACCATTGAGAAGGACAGCCTCTTCCATGTCTCTGCACTGTTTGACCCTAGTGTGTACCCTAGTTTAGAACATCACTTCCTCTTAAACAAGCTAAAAAAGCTAAAAGAAAACATTATTTTCACTATGCATGAACTTATGGCTTTGCAAACTTGATGCAACACATAAAGAAACACAGTCTCCAAGGCAGAAAGACCATTGGCTCGTGACATTGTGCAGTGACCTTGAATTCCCGGTGGATTCCCTGTCTTTTCAGATGGCAGCCTTCCCTTTATTCAGTGAGTGCTTCCAAAATAAGCAGACTTTATTTTAGAAAAGGGTTGCAAGAAGTTTCCTACCGCCGTCGAAGTTGTTTCCAAAGGCCCCTTTTAATTCCCAAAGCGCCTGGTTTGTGAAAACTCACCTTCCTAGTGCATCACGAGCGGCAGATGAGTATTGGCGGATGGCATTAAAGCATGATAAAAACAGATCCTGCTCGTATGAGAACGCTTCGTGTGCGTCACGAGAGCTATTTCTGTCCCGGCCGCTGTCTGAGCTGAATGTAAACTGGCATTGGACAAGTATGTATTCAAATGTAATTTCCAAGGATGAGGAAGGACAGGTTTCGGCTCCGTGTGCACACAAAAAAACACAAGCAGTAACCCTAGCATCGAAGTATGTCTTGGGGAAAGAGCATCTTCACGGGTCGTTTGCTAGCTCTCCTCCTAGAGATGTGCTTACATTTTATGTATGGACTTTGTATTTTTAAATATACTTTTCATTTGAAAATGCTCAGTTGACACACGTTTTTTGACACATTTTGTGCCTGTTTCACAAAATAATTTTTATTGATGAGAATTACGCCATTTACACCTGTCAGAAACTCACTGGATTCTTTACGAACATAAATGGTTTTACTACTGCAGATTTCCCCGCCAAAGGAGGAGAAATGAGCAGAAGAAAACCCGATCACAAGGTGATGAGTTTCAGATTTTTACTATCTTTGAGGAGTTTTAGATTTTTACCAACTTTGAAAGTTTGTAAACATACACAATCTTGTATGTATGTATGTGTTCTTTCTTTGGCACAGACCTAGTGAAAAGGTAGCAGAGCACTGTACCTGGTCAAAGGCAGGTCAACGAGTAATAGGGTAGGAAGCAGAGTTGTGGACTGTTAATTCATGGTCATGTTGTGTTTTTTAAAGAGGTGTATCTTCAACGCTTTCCTAAACTGGTGCAGCACAGGGCTGTCCTGATGGATTATTGCTGCATACATTAAAAGGCCTGCTCTCTTGCATTTTCTTTTTTACACTTCTTACTCTGCAAGCTGATGGTGCCCTGGCTGTGGGTGTGTACAGAACCCCCAGAGTTGGTGAGGTTGTCTGCAAGATAAGCGGAGTGCTGATTGTGATGGCTTTGTAAATGATGCAGCTGGATTTGAAGATGATGCGGTCTGGCAAGGGAGCCATTGAAGATCCATCAGTATGGGCGGTGATGCGAACATACGTCTTAAGGCCCTGAGTGAATACAGGCTGAGGTTTGTAGGAGGCCTCTAGGGGATACTAGTGTGGAGTCCAGGAGGACATGGAGTAGGGCATTACTACCACCCAGATGTGAGAGTAGAAGGGCTTGAACAGCAGTTCTGAAGTCGCTTAAACCTCTGTGCTCAATAATGTATGCAGATTACAAATAAACAATGAATCAGCTTTAAACAATTTGCAATGGTCTTTTAAGCCATGTACATATGATCTAAAAGAAATAATGAAGTGCATAAGGCAACAGCAACCTTCACTGGTACCTTCTGGGTTCAAGGCTATAATTCATTTGGAGACAGAGGGCATCATCATGAGTTAACTAAATAGGTAGACAAGCCACTAGGGCTTGCCCAGCCGTCTAACTGGCTTGCCTGCCAATCCTAAAAGTTAATCTCCACTTTAGTGGGCAATATCTACAGAAAACCATGCCATGGGCATGATGGAAGGACTTTATGTACAAATACAATGTGGGATTGGCTCAGCTGTTGTGTCATAATAGCCTACTGGGCATTTTCTTTCATTTTTTCAGAAAGAAATCCCCAAATCAGGGTTTGTTTCTGAAAAAAGCGAGTAAACAATAAATTATCCCTAATGTGCTTGGAGTTTCCTTCCCGTGTATGGGCACATTTCTGCTTTTTCACAGCTGTCACAAATATAACAAATCTGCATCAGAATGCCTACCTGAATATGGCAGACCCCCCAGCACTGAAACACCAGTGGCCAAGGGGTGGGTGGTGTTATGGAGGGTCACCCCCATAGGCTTCTGATGGCCGATCTAGCTCCAGCTCTCTCATTGGAAAGTAAGTAATTTCCCATCTCTAAATGAGGCAGGGAAAAAGCCGGATTGGTAGACAGGACACATGTTGGATTTTGACCGAAGTCCCATTACTGCCAACCCTAAATGAGACTGTAAGCATAAAACACTAGCCTCAGCAAGAATCAAGAGCAATGTTACCACATATTTTTCCACATTACTTCTCTGGTTTAGAAAAGGCTAATGCATGCAGTGCAAAGTCCTGGGGCAGTAATCAATTGCTTTATGAATGAAAATATAATGAATAACGGGGAGCAGCATGATTACTGCAGTAAATATCTATTCTTTCCTCTGTGGTTTCTAGCACTGGTTTGATGTGCAGTAACTCGAATAAAAGACATTACCTCTCTTTCATCTTACTGGCAATTTCTTAATGGATATTTAATTTGTGTTTTGTCGTAGCATTGCCACATTTTCCTAGTTTGGTGCTAATGCTAGCAAAGTGATTTAAGACAGAAGCAGTGCATTTCAACCATTACAGCACAGCACTAAATGAGTTTGCAATTGTTCTCAAATATGCACTGTTTAGTTTAGTTCTGTTTAGTTGAATGGTTTATGGTGCTATAAAGCCACTCCGTTATCTCCGAATCCCTGCTGTGGAACCAACATTCTGTAATATTTGCTGCATTAACATAATGTGACTGTATTGTGTTCTTTCTGACACTGAAACACCCTTCCCTGAACACATTCTTGTTTGTAGTACTCTCACAAATGCTTAGCAGCCATAATCTGCTGTGATCTCATTTATACTCAGCTAGTAGCACACAAATAGCTCTGGTGAAGAAAGTCCAGGCATGTAATGATTTGGGCTCATTCTCTTTAGCTACATTAATGCAGGCATTAACTCAGGGTTTCGGATCTATTTATATCCTACCCTTAAATAGCTGCCTCGCTACTCTTAAGCATATCATTAGCTGCACAAGGTTATGGAGCAGAAGTGATGCAAAAAGTGCTCTTGAATTTTCAATATCCTGCAGACCATCCAGAAGTACACTGCTTAATGCCTCATTTGGGGTGAACGTTTTGGGGGCTATTCACAAAGGTGAGCTTAGACATTAGTAAATCTACATGTAAAAGTCTACTCTTACACTTTTGAGTAACTTTGATACTTTTGGCTATTCACCATTTACATGTGTATTTAATAAAAGTGTAAACGTTCATACCCCCAGCCCCTCAACTCAGGGGGTGAAGCCTAATTTACAAGTTTAAAACTACTGCTGGTAAGTTTTTACAGGTAAGTAGAGGTTTCCACCACAGGGGTCAGATCTGCCTGTGGCACCTGTAGGGACATGTTTAAAAGTTTATTAAACTTAAAAATAAATGAGGAAAATATTTTAATGTTTAATATTGATCTCAATTATTTGAAAATATTTATCTTAAATTTAGATCAAAAGAAGAAATTCTAGAGGATTAGTAACACAATTGTAAATAACATATTTTTTATCATTTGAATGCATTAAATAAAATATAAAAATATTCTTACGATTTATCGAAAAGTATCACCTACATTGCGAAACGTATGCTTACTGATGTATTAACAATTATATTCATTTATTTATAGAATTAATTTAAATTAATTAATTTTTTTTTTTAAAGATTGCAATTACATTGTTTACATTTTAAAAGGTTACTACCATATTTTAAAGTAAACTAATATTTAAGTATATATAAATGTATAATTTTAAAAATGAAATTACATTTTATCATACTTTTAAAAAGTTAAAATATGTTTATTTACATAATTTAGTTTTACATTAGTACCTCTTGGCTTTTATTTTACATTAGAGGCAGGGGAGGAAACCTCAAACACAATGAGTTATCACAAATATTTGATATTGCATGAACATTTTCATAAGCAATGCTTTAGGGTAAAGTACTGTGTGTGTGTGTGTGTGTGTGTGTGTGCGTGTGGGTGTGTGCATATATATATATATCGCGGTGAGGATGTCTCCATTCCTGGCTCAATAAACTTTGAACGATTTCCCTTTGGGCAGACTATACACCATGCAAAACCATTTTGTTCATATTTTATGATGAGCGTTTATGTGTTCCTCGTTACTTCGATAAGTCACATGAGGAGTAGTAAAGACAATGGGACTCCTGCAATAATGCTTTTACTTTACTTTGTGTGGAGATGCCACGTGCAAACTCAGCGTGCGTGATTTGCCGCACGTCATTGCCATGTACATTTGGGAAAGTGCTATTATGTTCAAAGTGCAACACTTCAAATAATGTTTTAAATGCCCCGATGTGACACATTTTAAAAGAGGTCTTTCAAATGATTATATTATTATTATTTCAATAGCATAACCAATGTTGGCAGGTTTAATGTTGTTGACAACGTGCAGCGCTAACAGTGCAAGTGTTGTGTCATGGATCACTTTGGTCACGGAATTTCACAATGTGTTTGCACAGTGCCACAATAGGTCAAGCGCGCTCGATTGTATTACATGTGTTTAAACATTCCTGCTTGCTAAAGTTTTCGTATTTTGAAAGCAGAACCTTTTCTATGTTCATGATGTGTGGGGTTTTTAAACAGTTGGTAATTATGTTAATTTACTGATTGAGAAAGGCTGAGTGCAGCCGAAACGCGTCTCAGTGAGCTTTTGCCTGGTCTGGAGACACCACGCTTCATTAAAACAGCCAATTTGAGAATCTTCGCGTGCGTGCCCCTTTTTCGTGTGTGAAGTTGGGATTTGATATGATGTGTATGTATATATATATATATATATATATATATATATATATATATATATATATATATATATATATATATATATATATATATATATATATATATATATATATATATATATATATAAAATATATATATATAATGTAATATTATTTCTATAGTGCAAACCTAGCCAAAAGCAAAAGGCAACTGAGTGCTCCACATAGTCACAGGTATGCTTAGAGTCAGTGATTACTATTAGAGAAAGTTGAGATGTGGACGGTTATGGCATTGCGATGTAGTGTCCGTTGAGTATTCAACTAAATCGGAGCAGTGTTGGGGTGGTCCGTATCGATACAAGGATTTTGTTCCAGATCATGTGTACAGAGTTCAAAAAGTCCTGCTGTCTTGTTTTTTTCTTTTATACACATTTTTGCCTTAATACTGATGGTGCCCTGCTTGCAGGAGCGCTTAGGTAATATGGCATCCCCAGAGAGAGCTTTGATGAAGGAAGATGGTAAGACATCATCTTCATAGGAAGTGGCTGTCAGGAACTTTAGTATGTTAGTCAGATCTTGCATTGAAGGCTCACTATTGAGGGATTTGGCAACAAGAGGTGGGTTTGAAAGATGAAGCAGGCTTGGTATTGTCCATGTGCTGTTGGATCTTCTGTATTTTTTCACTGAAGAAGAGGTTGATGGCATTGCACTTTTCTGTGGAGTGCAAAATAAGTGAGTCTGGCAGAGGGTGGACCCAGTCCCTGATTGTCTTGAATAGCGACAGCTTCTGTTGGGGGCTTTAGTGATGGTGATTGTATATTATTTTGCTTTGGCTGATGTAACGAGCTATCTTTATGTTGTGCAAAGTGGCTTCAGTATCAAAAGGACCTCTGAATTCATTCAATTGATTTTCTCAAAGATTTGTAGTTTTCTTTAAAAAGAATTATTTATTAAAATCTTCACGTATATTACTGTATGAACAAACATCCAGACACAGCCAATTATTTTGTTTCTCCAATAGGAATGTCTTTAGGTCTGTAAATAATAATACATAATAACAATAATACATAATACATAATAATTAAAACCTCATTCATAAATTTAAAAGCATACATTCTTACATCTTTGTGTTTATACTTTTCAATTAAATCTTTGTGCAAAATACACAATTGCCATAACATATGTAAAAAAGGCATATGTCAACATCATTTTTAAAATTCCATACAGATACGATCTCCAAATGGTCATATCACATTACCAGTGCCAATATTCGCCTATTCAGTATCCGAGTATTTACTACCATTAGAACAAACATTACATTAACTCTATTTTCTGGCATTATAGATACTAATTATTAATCTGAAAATAACAAGGAAATATCAATATTTGCATAGATTAAAACTCAATCTGGAAAAATGTCTACTGTCTACCTAATAATAAATATGAGTCATCACATTTAAGTTCTGCTAGTAATTGTAGTCCATGCAACATGCAAATGGTGTGTTTAAGTCTGCAAATCATGTTTTTGAAACTGTAACCCTCAAAGACAGGTATGTAATATATTTTATGTTCATAGCATAATAATGAGATCATCACTTCTTAAAGAAGGGCCACAGTAAGTTGAAATTTCTAAGATTTTTTGATGGGCAAATCTAATGAAAAATTATTTTGAGCCGTGTAGTTAAGAGCTATTATACGTAAAACATAAATGGGCTCGGTCAGATAGTCAGAAAACTCAAAATTACTGAACGAATAGTAAGGTTCCATATGTTTTATAGCTAAGCTTCTTTATTGATGTCTGTAGAAGAGGTACAAGGAGCTATTTTCAGAGGAAACCATAAAGACCTCATATCTAATAGATCATTAAGGAACAAATCTCTAATTTTTAATAATTCGAATGACGATTAAAAGTAAGAACAATTTTTGTAACAATTTTACACACCAGTTACTACTATCAATGCATTAAAAGTGGTGGGAAACCCCTTTGGTCACATAAAAGTCACAATTTAGGAATGATAGTAAAGCAAACTTATGGAAATCTGTCATATCCTGTGCCAGTTTTTCAAACAACTTTGAAGAAGCTTAAACAGAAAAGAAAAAGGAAGAAGGGAGCAAACATGTACTATGTGTTATGTGACATAATGATGTGACAACATGCCAAGCAAACACCACTCTCAGAGAGAAGATATTAAATCCCTCGGAGTACTGGAAGTTTAATCTTCCATCTAGATATGGAAAAAAACAATACTTTGACCTTAGTCTTACAAAAAGAATGTAATTGGAATGTGACATAGCATAGGTACATTACAGTATCTGTTGTTGGTCACCATGTTGAAAAATAGAAGCATACATTTAGAAGGTAACACATCATGGAAGTGGGAAAAACCTATTTGTGAATATAGCCCAATGTGCACAGAGGCATTTCTATTAGAAAAGGCACCTCAAGGTTTTAAACTCAAACGTGTCACAGAGAAAGTGATATGAAAACACATGAAATAAAGTAACAACCAAAAAATTGCAAAATATAAAATGGAAGTATAGCATTGCAAAATATATATCCACGGACAAAAACATGCACCTCATGGAATACAAGAAAAAATTGCGAAAACAAATATCTGCCCTCCTAAAATGGAAGAAATTGATAGATAAGAGTTTTTTATATTGTGATGTTATTTATAGAATGTGCAAAACGGAATGGTCCTAGATGCCACACAAGAATATATTCTATTAAGTAACTGACCTTAAAATGCGATACCAACCAAAATAGCATGTTGCCTGCATAAAAAGATATGTTGGGCACAAACTGCCTGAGAGATAACCAAAACATTTATCAATCAATCAATCAGGGTTTTGTAGAGGGCACTACTCGCCCGTGAGGGTCTCAAGGCGCTGAAGGAGGGGGGTGAGAGCAGCTCCGTTGGGGTCATCCAAAGAGCCAGGACTTGAGGTCCTTTCTAAATTGGTGCAGAATTGGGCTTCATCAGAGCTGAAGGGGGAGTTCATTCTAGGTCTTGGCTGCGAGGTAGGAGAAGGATCTTTCACCTGCTCTGGTCCTGTAGAAACGAGGGACGGTGGCTAATGCGAGGTCGCAGAGCGGAGGTTTCTCTTGGGGGTGTGGAAGGAGATTTGGTCGTTGAGGTATTGGGGTCCAGTGTTGTTGAGGGCTTTGTAGGCATGTGTGAGCAGATTGATGGTTATTCTTCTTTATAGACTTCCCTCCCCCAAAAACAGTGACCGATAACTAATACATTTAGTCCAAGAAGCGGTTATCCTCCTCTGGTAAAGGCTCATAAAATATTGTGTATTGGGAGATACTTATTCAGTCCTCTGTCATCCTACAGATGATGGAAGATCCATAATTCTTCAGCTTGCAATAGCATTACATTTACATTGCCTCCTCAGGGATCAACTGGTATATGGTCAATTCCATGGAATCAGAGTGTGCCCATGTCATCATGTTTAGAACAAGTATGGGTAACTCTGGGGTAATTTTCATCTTTATTGCAACACTGAGTGTAATTGGGTTATTAGTAGAAACACAATCCTTTTCATGCTGAACTACAAAACTCAGTAAATAAACCTGTACTTAACCCTTAAAGTAAAAACAAAACTCAAGAAAATTCCCAAACCAATTTAGAAAAATAGAGTACAATGTAATAAATAAAATGACAAAATCTAATTAGTACAACTGGAAATATAAGTCATTAAAGTTCTAGGTGAAAATAGCACTAAAAAAGCACAAAGTGTCACTCATGGTCACACTAGACCCAGGGAAGTCACACGATCAGGCCGACCACGATCGAACGCAGGTCGGCTAGAGGGATCAGTTTTATCCAGCTGAAGAGTTACCATCTCAAATCCATGCTAAGAATGGCATTCGTGTTGGAAGTGGCTGTAAGGAGGTCATTGTCATGTGAGGAGCAGGCCCAGTATCATAGACTGTCGCTGTTGCAGCACAAAGAGCCAGTCAACACTAAAGATTCATGTTGGCGGTCAATGCCAGTTGTTGTTGTTGGCGTGAAGTGCAGGTCTTGCTGGAGCTTCGTGGTGGTGGTTGTCGCAGACAGTTGTTTCTCAGGAAGAAGAGGTCACTTTGTGGTTGTGAGTAGATCAAAACGTCTGTATCTTCATCCTTTCTTTAGGAGGAGTACACTCTGATACCAGCCAAGGGTTCAGGACCTGTGGATGTCTGTTTGGGATCAGGACTCTCTCCAGTAGGCTCCAGGTAGGCTCAGGTCTAGCAGGGCTAGGTAGGTCAAGGCAGTTATAGTTGGTACTGGCCAACTGGGCAGTTGCATATTGGAACCATTACCCTATGTTGGCTCCAAATTATCTAGAGTGACAAAGATAAAGGCAGGCCTGGTGTCAGGTTCCTTTTTGTGTGCTGCAGGCAGGGTGCCTTGAAGTGTAATCATGGCAGGGCATAACTCCTCCCCCTCTGTCCTGTCTAAAAGACTCTCTCACTCCACACCTGGGGCTCTGTTTTGTGTCTGGAAGCAATACACAAAGCACCACAGGAGAGCTTTGTGTATTGGACACAGGCAGAAGGACACATTTTGCTTAGAGAACTAAAATGCCAACTTCCTAAAAGTGCAACAACAACAAGGTGATCAATGGAATGCTTGAATTAATCTCAGCCACTGGCAGTCGCTCAGCGCCGCATCCAAATCCATTGTTTTTCACCCACCATGCAAGTTCAGTTTGGACCCAGCCATATGCTAATTGTTAGAACTGGGGCTCTCTAGTTGGCCGAGGGAGGTACCACTGTCCAAATAGGGACCCTTGCTTCTAGTCAGGGTAAGGAGGAATCCCTCTGAGATAACCCCTGCTCACCCTCTAGGTAGCTTGGCACGAGCAGTGAAAGCTAATCAGAAGGCAATGTGTAAAGTATTTGTACCAACACTCACAGTAACACAGTGAAAACACCACAAAGTGACTCCACAACAGTTTAGAAAAATAAAGGTATTTAATCTAAACTACACAAGACCAAAACGACAAAATCCAACATACACAGTTCAAGAATATGGTTTCAAAAGAGTTCTTAAGGTTGCGATAAAATAATCCATAGATGCGTGAAAAGTTCACAGTTGCGTCACCTTTAGCCAACAGTACCTTTAGTTGCGACAAAGTTCCAAAAGCAGAAGCATATGCGGTGGAAAACAAGCGATGCGTTGGTCCTGAGACCCTGGAGAGGCGTTTGCGAAAACCCCGCTGCAGCAGGGTGCGTGTTGCGACGAATCCGGTCTGTATGGGGAGGAAGGCCACTTGTATGGATTCCGGTGCGTAAGTTCCGTAGGAAGTTTGTTCTCGCAAAGGCACGATGCGATGATCTCGTAGGGGCCGCGACGATCTCTGGGGCGACGATGCGCGATCCAGCGGTGATCCTCTCTCTCGCAGGTCCTCGATGCGATGGCTCTGCAACGATGCTCGCAGCGACGTGATGCGGTCCGCAAGCCGGTGGTGCGGCGATCTCCCTCAGCGCTGACAGGCTCTGCGATGAAGCTCGCAGCGATGGTGGTCTTCCTGCAATCGAAGGATGCATCATCTTAGGCAGCAGCAACAGGCGCTGCGACGATGTCGACCTCCGTAGTGGCGAGAATTTCCTCGCACTGTCGGGGATGCGCTCTGCAGCGAGCAATGCAATAACTTTTCAGTTGCAAAAGTCTCTCAATCTTAGTTTCGAGCTCCCCAGCACAGGCACAACTTCCAGAGGCACCACAACTGGCCCAAGCACTCTAGGAAGGACAGAACTCTCTCAGCAGAGTTCAGGGAAGCTGGGGGTGAAGTCCTCTTGTTCCTGGGACTTCAAAAACAAGGAGCCAGCTCTTCTCAGGCCCTTGGAGATTCCTTCAAGACAGGGGACACAGCACAACAGCAAAGTCCTTCCCCTCTCCTTGGCAGCAAAGCAACAGCAGGTCAGTCAAGCAGAGCAACAGCAATACAGTCTTCCTTCTTCAGATTCAGCTTTCTCCTTAGCAGAGGTTCCTTCTTGATTCCAGGATGATCTAATTTTCAGTTGTCAGGGGCCTGTACTTATACCCCTAAAATTCTTTGTTCCCTTTGTGCATGAGGGCTCTGAGCCCGGTCTGAACCAGTTCTGGGTGTTACTTGAGCACTTTGTTTTCCTGGCTTCTCTTTTCCTTTCAGAGTGAGGGGCAGGGTGGTCAGCTGCCCAGCAGGAGGTGGAGCCAGCATTGTGGAAGGCAGGCACAGCCCTATTCAGGCCCAGGTGCTATTTCCTCCCACCACTCAAGTTGCAAATGCAGCCATTCAGCCTAGGGCTGACTCATCCAACCTCCTGGGGAATCCCCAGCCCCTGTCACTCTGAAACCAGACAGTCAATTCACAAACAGGCCAAGACACACAGAAAGGTCAGACAAGAGAACAGCAACTTTCTAAAAGTGCTATTCTCAAACACAGGAGTTAAAAACCACCTTTTCTAAAAGATGTGTTATTAAATTCTGAGTTCAGGGATACCAGACTTTTATGTCCTATCTTGCTCCTATGGGAAGATATGCTGGTAGCCACTGTAGCCAGCATCCCCCATGATAGCCTATGGAGCAAGATAGCCTTGCAGCAGTGAAAAACGAAAATGGCTGTAATTCACTACCAGAGCATGTCACCTGCACAAGTACATGCTCTACCTTTCACATACACTGCACCCTGCCCAAGGGGGTACCTTGGGCCTTCCATAGGGGTGACCAATGTGCACAGAAAGGGAAGGGTTAGGCCTGGTCAGTGGGGACACTGACCAGAAGGACATGGCAGTTCACAGACTGCACACAGGCACTGCGGTGGCAGTCCTGAGACACAATTTTAGGGCTACTCATGTGGGTGGCACAATCAGTGCTGCAGGCCCACTAGAAGCATTTGTCATCACCAGCCCTGGCACTCTAGTGCACTTTACTAGGGACTTCATGGTGATACAAATATGCCAATCATGAATATGCAATCACAATAACAATTTACACAGGAAGCACTTACACACTGACACTGATGATCAGCAGTGGCAGAGTGTCCAAAGCATCTAAACCAGCAAAAACGAAATACAGCACAGCATCAAAAAATACAGGAGGTAGAGGCAAAAAGATAGGGGGAAACGACGCCAAGGATGCCAGGTCTAACACGTGTCCCCTCCAGCTGAAATTGGGGAGAACTACCCACCCTCTTGGGAGTTCTCTTCACTAAGGCGGAAAAATCTGGACAGACCATCAGCTTTGGCGTGTTCTGTACCAGGGCGGTGTTCCACCGTGAAGTCCATTCCCTGTAGGGAGATGGACCACCTCAACAGTTTTGGGTTCTCCCCCCTCATCTGCATTAACCATCTGAGGGGCCTGTGGTCTGTCTGAACACGGAAGTGAGTCCCAAACAGGTAGGGCCTCAGCTTCTTCAGAGCCCAGACCACAGCAAAAGCTTCCCTTTCAATTGCACTCCACCTCTGTGCCCTGGGGAGTAGCCTCCTACTAATGAAAGCCACAGTCTGGTCCCAGCCCTCGTCATTGATCTGTGAGAGTACTGCTCCCACACCATGCTCTGAAGCGTCTGTCTGGTGTCATACCCTTTGACAAACCGTCTGTAATACCCGGTCAGTTCTAAGAAGGCCCTCACCCCTGTCTGGGTCTTGAGGGGCTCCCAAGCCAGAATGGTATCAATCTTTGCCTGTTGGGGCGCCACCTGGTCGCTCCCCACCTGGTGTCTCAAATACTCCACAGATCCCTGCCCTATCTGTCACTTGCTGGCCTTGATAGTGAGGCCTGCCCTTTGCAGAGCCTTCAACACTTGCAATGTCATCCAGGTATGCGGCGCTGAATTCCTCCAGTCCGGTCAGTACCTGGTTAACCAGTCTCTGGAAGGTAGCAGGGCCATTCTTCAAGCCAAAGGGCATGACTCGGAACTGGAATTGTCCCTCTGGCATTGAGAATGCAGACCTCTCTTTGGCCCCATCAGTTAAGGCAATCTACCAGTACTCAGAAGTCAAATCAAATGTACTGAGGTACTGGGCAGCTCGCAACCGATCCACAAGCTCATCAGCTCTGGGGATGGGGTGAGCGTCAGTCTTCGTGACGCATTGAGCCCACGGTGGTTCACACAAAACCTGAGCTCTGGAGTGGCACCGGGCGCAGCAGCTTTTGGTACCAAGACCACTGGGCTATCCCAGGGGCTGCTGGAGGGCTCAGTCACCCCTAGCGCCAACATCTTTGAAACCTCTACCTTGATGCTGGCCCTGACATTATCAGTTACCCTGTAAAATTTCTGTTTCACAGGTAGACTATCTCCAGTGTCCACATCTTGGACGTTCCAATTGGTGATACCTGGGGGAAGGGAGAACAGAGAGGAAAACTGACCCAACACCTGGCGACAGTCCCTTTGCTGTTCTGGGGTCAGGGTGGGCGAGAGGACCACACCATCCACTGACCCGTCTTGCTCCTTAGCTGCCAGGAGGTCAGGGAGAGGATCACTGTCCTCTTCCCCTCCAGCATCTGTAGCCATGAGCATTGTCACTTCAGACCTCTCAAAGTGTGGTTTGAGGCGGTTCACATGCAAGACTCTCAGGGGCTGCCTGAGAGTCTTCAAGTTAACCAGGTAAGTTACTTCTCTTTTGTGTTCCACCACCTCATATGGCCCAGTCCACTTGTCTTGGAGCGCACAAGGCTCCACAGGCACCATCAGCCACACTTTCTGCCCAGGTTGAAATTTGACCAGAGTGGTATTATGGTCGTACCATCTTTTCATTTCTTCCTGGCTAGCTTCCAGGTTATCCTGAGCGAGCTTCCTGAAGCGTTGGGTCTGGTTGCGTATGGCCAGCACATAGCTGAACACATCCTGGGGGTTCTTCCCACGGGATTTCTCCCACCCCTCCTTCACCTGTGTGAGAGATCCTCGAACAGGTTGGCTATACAGGAGTTCAAAGGGACTGAACCCTAAGGACTTCTGAGGCACTTCCCTGTAGGCAAACAACAGGCATGGAAGAAAGACTTCTCACTTCCGTCTCATGGGCTCCGCTAGCCCCATAATCATACCTTTTAGGGTGTGGTTGAACCTTTCAACCAACCCATTTCCTTGAGGGTGGTAAGGAGTGGTGAACTTATAAGTTACCCCACACTCCTCCCACAGAGACGTCATGTACCTAGAGATGAAGTTGGTACCCCGGTCGGAGACCACCTCTCTGGGGACCCGCACACGGGAAAAGATCCCCATCAATGCACGGCCCACCAAGGGTGCTGTGATTGTCCTGAGAGGGACTGCTTCCGGGTACCGGGTGGCATTGTCCAGCAAGACCAGGATGAACCTGTTGCCTAGGGCTGTCTTGGGGTCCAGGGGCCCCACGATGTCGATGCCCACCCGCTCGAAAGGGGTGCTCACCACGGGAAAGGGTTTGAGGGGTGCCTTGCACTTCACTCCGGTCTTGCCACTGGCCTGACATGTTTGGCAAGACCTGCAAAAGGAACCAACGCGCTTCTTCATCTGTGGCCAGTAGAAGTAGGCAACAAGCCTGTGGTAGGTCTTGTCTTGCCCCAGATGTCCTGCGAAGGGCACGTCATGAGCCAGACCCATTAGGAAGTTCCTGAAGCGCGCGGTTACCACCAGCACACGGGCTGCACCGGGCTCAGCAAACTTAGGCTTGCTATACAACACGTCATCCTCCCAGTAGATGTAGTGATCTTTGGACCCTAGGCCTGCTGCCTGGTCCACGGCCTGTTGCTGCATACCAGCGATAGAAAGGCACTCTTTCTGCTCCTTGCAGAATTCCTCACTGGAGGGCCCACCTTCTTGCTGCCAATGAGTCAGCTCAGGCAGGTCACCCAGTTCAGCCACCTGTTCCCCTGTAGGTTCCAGGGCATCCCCCTCAGGTTCTGCTCCTTCCTGGACCGTGGAAACAGCTGGGGCTGGTTTCCCGCGCCCTCTGCCTCTTCTTCGCTTGGCAGATCTCTGGGCCACTGTTTCAGGCTCCAGTTCTGCTGAATCACCCCTACTGGCTGCCATTTTGGGGATCTCTCCAATAAATGTTGCCCCCATTGACTAATGAGCTTGATGCTTTAATAGATTTATGCAAGTTTGTGGAATGAGATCAAAGTTTTTGGCAATCAAATAAGTGATATTCCTATGGAGTAATAGCCTAAACCATACTCACAGAGGCACAATTACCACTTCTGTAATACAATTTAAATGGGCAGAGAAGATAGCAGTCATATTCAGCAATAAGCATCATTGCTTCTGTCTAAAAGCACCAACCTGCGTTCTTTATTGTAATACAATCGATCCTGTAAAATAGCTTCTTGGGCAGCAAAGGAGGTGGTTGTGTAGCAGAATTGTTGAAAAATTTTCCTTTACTTTTACTGTCGCATGTGATGTTTAGTAAACTATGTGATATTTAAACATCAGGTGCAAAAAGTGATGTTTGGCAAGAAAAAGTACATGGAATACAAACTAAATGGACTTCTTTTTCTTCTTTAGGTTAAACCTGTTGCATTTGCCGTTCGAACTAATGTCGGCTACAGCGCAGCTCATGATGATGATGTCCCTGTACCAGGTTTGGCGATTTCGTTTGAAGCTAAAGATTTTCTCCATGTCAAAGAAGTAAGAAAAACAATCTTCCTATGCTTTGTTTTGAAAAATGGATTGCTTTAGTTAGCTATAAAATTATTATAGTGTTTGTCTCTTGATTTTCCTCATCTTAACGTATCTAATTTTTAACTTTGATAATTTAGAGCTGATATATTACTGAATTCCACTGACTGAATTCAACTTTCACAACAGAATATGATAACATGATTTGAGTGGAGGGCTAAGTCATAGAAACAAATGATGTAACTCAGATGACTCTCAATTCAACACTTGGGATTCCCAAAGTGGATAAACAAACCTAAAAGGCATTGGTGAGGAATTTAAATGAGAACCTTTTAGGAGTCTCTGTACTAGCTGAGGTATGACCTCTACATTTTTAATCCTTGCCCCATAGGCTCTTCTATTTTGATTATCACATAGGACACAACATTTACAGGAATATAGCCAAGTGAAGCACTATGACATTAGTGTTTAAAGCTTACTTCTTCACCCTATTTTGTGCCATTACACTTCGCTAAACAAAATTGTAGCGCGCAAGGTCCTCCATCAAATATTTTGCCTGGTATTTGGGGGAGTAGGACAAGACTGAGTCTGGGTAGGGGCATTTGAATCCTTGAATGCTCACTTTATACAATGCAAACAATTATAAATGCCTAACACATACAGCAAGTACAAAAGTTGGCCGAACTAGGCACAACTACACACCTTTTTTGGCAGTGCACAGTAGGGTCAGGAAGTAGGATGTGATTTTTTTGTCCACACCCTGAAGCTAGCATCTATTCCTCCCATACATCAGTTCATGGTGACACTATATTTATGATCTCAAAATTAATGTCATTTGAAATCATATCTATGATGACGTGTGGTAATGAGGTGCATATGGGATGTGGATTGATTATGGTTTGTACAGCTTATCGTAACTCGTGAATGTCATTGTTTTTAAATTTTGCATCGTAATCTTAATGTTGCTTAGTTTATTTTTAAAAGGTATTACAAAATCCAAGTAATGCAAATTGATCAATGTGATGGCAAAATCTGTGCGGGATACTCTGACGTGAATAGCACAATCCTTATGTTCAATCTTCCCTGTAATTATTTTTGTCTGTGTGCGGCAGTGAAGGGTCCCTGTGGCCTACTTGCACTGAAGACACACAACAAATTGCGCTGAAAGAAGAGTGCAGTGCCAACTAACTTAAACAAATAGTTGTTTCAAAATTAGTGCAAATTGGGGCATTTTGATTCAATGTTGCATGTTGTAGTGGAACATTTTGAGAAAGTTATAATAAAATCGTATGATATGATAGACTAACATGGTTACATCGCGCCCGAACGATTCCATGGCTAATGTACTCCAGAAGTACCCGTCACCACAGATACAGAAATGAGAGGACTAAAAAGTTTGTACTTTTATGAAAATATACTTGGACAGCGTGATGTAGATAGTGACCTCCTGAAAGAGGCAGCGTGTAAAGTAAGATATATGTGCCAACAAGCAGAAAGTGTATATATACATTTTTTGAGAAACAAATGTGAGTGTATTTGAAAAAAGGTCTTTACACACCTACATATGTTATATGTTTCATATACCTGTGCAATATACATGTATAATTAAATGTAATAATCCAATTAGAACATTGCACAACGTTGGTCTTTTATTTGTAGTGGTGCATTCTAACCGTGGTTTGTCCGCATCCACATATAATCTGTTGTCATATTAACATTAGGGTATTAGAAGATAAATTGTAATAACGTGTAAGTGAAGTGCTAGATATTTTCTTAATGTAACCAAAGAATTAACGTAATAGGTGTATGTGTTTAGATGAATCATATTTGTCTGAAGTGTATTCATTACTAATGAGGTTTTCATATAAAGGCTCATATAATGTGTGTATATTAATGACTCATATATGCTTGTATTTTAAATGTGTGCACAGTTCTTATGTTAGCCGAATCTGAGATGCCTAACTTTCGTTTCTTTGGGGTTTGGGTCGTGCACAGCCACGTTTTAATCCGTCGTTTTTGGAAAATATTTCCGTGCTCCTGGGTATCACTCCCCGTCTGGAGTGTGAGTTTATTACTAGTAGGTAGCAGCGCTAAGGATCATAGGACTGTCCCCAAGGCACTGGATTACTGCTGGATAAAATCCTGCTAAATGTTTAAACAATAAATGCTTGACTCCAATTATTCTCTTGTATCTGTTCATTTATTAGTATTCAGACTTCCATTGATACTTGTGTTAACTTTACACAAAATTCATTTGTTATATTCAATATTCTTCTTTTCAACCAATGCATTTCGGCGTTGAACTCCGCCTTCATCAGGGTATATTTCTGTAAATGTTAGACAATTATATCAATCAATACATGATTTTACCCACTGTGTCAAAATGAAAACAATATCATCATGAAAACAATGTTTAACGCTCCTCCTATATCGCTATTTACATTACTACGTTCTTATGCCCATGTTGTGCATTCAGTTTGTATAACACCCTATTCAAAAATTCAAAAATTCCGTAATCTGCCGAAACCATCATAGTTCACTCCGTATGTGCTCGCATATTGGTATTGGGGACCCTAGCTCTCCCACTGCTCGTTGTTATCAACTAGTGCTGTTTGTACCGCTTCTTATCCTACTCCTTTAAAAATATACTCTACAAGCGACAAGTGCAACATGTTATTTCTTGGCTGTTACTCGCGTTATGGCTGCCCTCTAGGCTGTACCTGCTTTCCGCTGCTTCTTTAGCACAAACGCCATGCCCTTTCTTCTCGCGCCATTCTCCTATGCTACTTAATGATGTTGCTTCCTGGTTTGCGTGCTACGTATCACGGCGCGCATGCGCACCGCCATCCTCTCTCGAGTAGCGTTTTTTTAAATAAGTGAAAAGCGCAAATTTAACTTTATGTGAACCTATCCGGTTGGCTAAATTTCGTGTGTGGTTGGAGGGTGTAAGATTATTTGAATGTCACGACTGTCATGAAAAAATACACATATTATGACGTACTCGTGGAGGACTATACATGATATGCAGTTTGTTACTTATCATAAACAGTTCATTACTTATCATAAATAGCACTGAAAGTCCACCCTGTCATTCAATCTATTAGGTTTTAGACTGTTCAAATAAAAAATCCAATGGTTTTCTCTCTTTAGCAGATTATTTTTGTTCTCTTGACCTTCCTTTTTGGTGACTTCTTCCAAAACACATGCCCTTAGTTGGCTAATATGGTGTTTTTGTTCCAAAAAATGCGCTGCCACTGTTGATTTCAATGCTTTTGTGCGTATGTTACTTTTATGTTCATTTAGCCTTATCTTGAATTTTCTTTCCGTGTGACCTACGTATACGTGGCCACAGGGGCATTTTAACAAGTAAATAATGTTTGTTGTGTCGCATGTAGCTTTAACTTTTAGATGTATTTCACAGCCTTTCATCGGATGTCTGATCGTATTGCCTCTCATGATGTTATGACAATTGCTGCAATTTGATCAGGGGGTTGTACCCCAAAATTTGCTTTCGGGTGTGCTGTCTTGCGGTGTTTTTAAAAGTTCACCCAGATTTTTCGCTCTGGTGTAGGCGAATTGCGGTTCATTTGCGAATATTCCTTTGAAGTCTGACTCCATTGTTAATATTTGCCAATGTTTTTTCACTATAGATTTGAATCTGCTACTCATATTTGAATATTTGCTTACGCATGTGATGCGTGGTTCTTTTGTGTGTGTTCTGGTGGCCAGTAATTCTCTTCTCAATTTCGAATTTGTTCTTTGTCGTGCTTGTTGTATGATAGTGTCTGGGTATCCTCTTTCAGCTAATCTTTTAGCCATTATGGTCATTTGGGCTTCTTGTTGGGATGACTCTGAGACTACTCGCTTCACCCTGAGAAATTGAGAGTATGGTGGATGTCTTTTGAGTGCTGGAGGATGAAAACTGTCATATTTAAGGAAATTATTTCTATCTGTGGCTTTCCGATAGAGGTTTGTGGTAATTTTCCCTTCACGGTTTGTGATTTCTACATCTAGAAATTGTATCCGCTGTTTGTCGATCTGCCAGGTGAATTTTATCCTGTCTTCTCTTGTGTCCAGAGTCTGTATTTGGTTATTTAGTAATTCCTCACTCCCTTTCCAGGCCACAAATATGTCATCGATAAATCGCACATACATGCTCATGTGTGCTTTCCAAATAGGGTTTTCGTGAATATATTCTTCTTCGAACTGGGTCATATACAAATTTGCATATGCCGGTGCGGCGCAATTTCCCATGGATGTTCCACTTCTTTGGATAAACCATTTGTTGTTGTAGGTAAAATAGCTGTGCATCAAGGTGAATTCCATGAGTTCCATAAGAAATATTTGTAGATCTTGTGGGTAATCACTTAATAGCAATGCCTTTTCTACTGCCTCTAATCCTTGCCTGTGAGGGATCGAAGTATATAAGGCTTTTACATCTATTATGGCCATGGTCATCTGTTCGGTGCTTTCCAGTGTTTGTAGTTTATTCAAGAAATCTGTTGTGTCTTTTATGTATGATTTAGTTTTCTGGACTAATGGTTGTAAATATTTGTCCAAGAATTTCCCTATCGGTTCATGCAAGCTTTTGACTGTTGAAACTATTGGACGACACAGTGGCTTCTCTTTGTTTTTATGTACCTTAGGTACCATGTATAGTGAAGGGCTCGTAGGATTGTTCTGAATGAGATATTTTTTTGTTCTGTCATTAATTATTCCTTTCTCATAGGCTTGTTGTAAAATGATTTGTAAAGTTTTCCTTATTTCCTTCGTGGGGTTAAACTCAATTTCCATGTATGTGTTCTCATCACTTAAATGTTCCAACACTGTTTCTTGATAGTATGTTTTGTTGAGGATTACTAATGCTCCCCCTTTATCAGCTTTCTGGCAGATGATGTTCTCATTGTTGGCTATTGATTTGAGTAGTCCAAATTCCTTATTGGTCATGTTAGTTGACTTGCTTTTTTTTCTCGTGTTTAACTGACCAATGTCTTTTTTGCATAGCTGTTCAAATAAGTCTATTGTTTTGTGGCTTATTGGGGGCATATAAGTGCTTCTCACTTTTAATCCTTTGAGTTCATCTGAAGTTTCTGGTCTGGTTTCCGTTGTTACGTTCTCAAAAAAGTGTTGTAACCTTATTTTTCTTGTAAGTTTGAATAAACTGATTTCCAGTTCTAAAAGGTTCGTGTGTGACGTAGGTACATATGATGTGCCTTTTTGTAAAATTTTAACGTGTGGTTGACTCAAATTCCAATTCGATATATTTAATACCAAATTGTCATCTTCATTTAAGATTGTTGTTGTTTCTTTGTTTTGTCCTTTTTTGCCATCACATTCCTGGTTTGCGGTTGACCTTTCTCTTTTTCTTTTACTGTGTCCCCTCTGGGGTCTTCGTTTTCTGCGGAGCCTCTCTCTAAAAAAGGCCCCGATGTTGATGTGCTGGCTGCTGTTTGTGCGTCCAGGCCTCTTTGTGTCGTTGTGTCTCTTTGTGATAGATAGAGGTAAAAGCCTTATATACTTCGATCCCTCACAGGCAAGGATTAGAGGCAGTAGAAAAGGCATTGCTATTAAGTGATTACCCACAAGATCTACAAATATTTCTTATGGAACTCATGGAATTCACCTTGATGCACAGCTATTTTACCTACAACAACAAATGGTTTATCCAAAGAAGTGGAACATCCATGGGAAATTGCGCCACACCGGCGTATGCAAATTTGTATATGACCCAGTTCGAAGAAGAATATATTCACGAAAACCCTATTTGGAAAGCACACATGAGCATGTATGTGCGATTTATCGATGACATATTCGTGGCCTGGAAAGGGAGTGAGGAATGACTAAATAACCAAATACAGATTCTGGACACAAGAGAAGACAGGATAAAATTCACCTGGCAGATCGACAAACAGCGGATACAATGTCTAGACGTAGAAATCACAAACCGTGAAGGGAAAATTACCACAAACCTCTATCGGAAAGCCACAGATAGAAATAATTTCCTTAAATATGACAGTTTTCATCCTCCAGCACTCAAAAGACATCCACCATACTCTCAATTTCTCACGGTGAAGCGAGTAGTCTCCGAGTCATCCCAACAAGAAGCCCAAATGACCATAATGGCTAAAAGATTAGCTGAAAGAGGATACCCAGACACTATCATACAACAAGCACGACAAAGAACAAATTCGAAATTGAGAAGAGAATTACTGGCCACCAGAACACACACAAAAGAACCACGCATCACATGCGTAAGCAAATATTCAAATATGAGTAGCATATTCAAATCTATAGTGAAAAAACATTGGCAAATATTAACAATGGAGTCAGACTTCAAAGGAATATTCGCAAATGAACCGCAATTCGCCTACACCAGAGCGAAAAATCTGGGTGAACTTTTAAAAACACCGCAAGACAGCACACCCGAAAGCAAATTTCGGGGTACAACCCCCTGTTCAAATTGCAGCAATTGTCATAACATCATGAGAGGCAATACGATCAGACAGCCGATCAAAGGCCATGAAATACATCTAAAAGTTAAAGCTAAATGCGACACAACAAACATTATTTACTTGTTAAAATGCCCCTGTGGCCACGTATACGTAGGTCACATGGAAAGAAAATTCAAGATACGGCTAAATGAACATAAAAGTAACATACGCACAAAAGCATTGAAATCAACAGTGGCAGCGCATTTTTTTAAACAAAAACACCATATTAGCCAACTAAGGGCATGTGTTTTGGAAGAAGTCACCAAAAAGGAAGGTCAAGAGAACAAAAATAATCTGCTAAAGAGAGAAAAACATTGGATTTTTTATTTGAACAGTCTAAAACCTAATGGATTGAATGACAGGGTGGAATTTCAGTGCTATTTATGATAAGTAATGAACTGTTTATGATAAGTAACAAACTGCATATCATGTATAGTCCTCCACGAGTACGTCATAATATGTGTATTTTTTCATGACAGTCGTGACATTCAAATAATCTTACACCCTCCAACCACACACGAAATTTAGCCAACCGGATGGGTTCACATAAAGTTAAATTTGCGCTTTTCACTTATTTAAAAAAACGCTACTCGAGAGAGGATGGCGGAGCGCATGCGCGCCGTGATACGTAGCACGCAAACCAGGAAGCAACATCATTAAGAGAATGGCGCGAGAAGAAAGGGCATGGCGTTTGTGCTAAAGCAGCAGCGGAAAGCAGTTACAGCCTAGAGGACAGCCATAACGTGAGTAACAGCCAAGAAATAACATGTTGCACTTGTTGCTTGTAGCGTATATTTTTAAATGAGTAGGATAAGAAGCGGTACAAACAGCACTAGTTGATAACAACGAGCAGTGGGTGAGCTAGGGTCCACAATACCAATATGTGAGCACATACGGAGTGAACTATGATGGTTTCGGCAGATTAAGGAATTTTTAAATTTTTTAATAGGGTGTTATACAAACTGAATGCACAACATGGGCATAAGAACGTAGTAATGTAAATAGCGATATAGGAGGAGCGTTAAACATTGTTTTCATGATGATATTGTTTTCATTTTGACACAGTGGGTAAAATCATGTATTGATTGATATAATTGTCTAACATTTACAGAAATATACCCTGATGAAGGCGGAGTTCAAAGCCGAAATGCATTGGTTGTAAAGAAGAATATTGAATATAACAAATTAATTTTGTGTAAAGTTAACACAAGTATCAATGGAAGTCTGAATACTAAAAAATGAACAGATACAAGAGAATAATTGGAGTCAAGCATTTATTGTTTAAACATTTAGCAGGATTTTATCCAGTAGTAATCCAGTGCCTTGGGGACAGTCCTATTATCCATAGCGCTGCGACCTACTAGTAACTTTCGTTTCTCCCAGTTAGCTCTTAAATTGAAACTGTTAATTAGGGTATATGTATCTGCAAAATATTTTTTTTTCTTTTCCTTTTCATGTTTCTGTTGCAGGTGCAAGAATTTGTCCATGTTAGTTAGAATAATGTCTTTGTTTCAGGAGTTAGTTAGACATAGGAAGGAGATCATGCCTTTGAACAAGCAGAGTTGGTAATGAAGGAGGATGTCTTCCGTGTCTCAAGGCCATCGAGCAAGAGTTTGCATGTATTGTTACTTCATGGAAAGTTGCCTATTAGGCGGTGCTCAACTGGACGAGGCAGTCAAGTGATGTAATTGAGGGTGTGATTTTTGACTTTTGTATTGGTGATAGGGATTGTGCCCAGGAGACGTCTGCCTTACCGGGAGAGCATCTTAGAACTAGCTCTGTAGCTTACGCTACTCAACCGATTCAACGTTTGTAAGCTTCTTTGGAAGTCTTCACGTGCTGACACCTTTTTGGGAGCTTGCCTTGGGAATGCTAAGTAGGGATGTCACAATAGAAGTAGAGCAGGGACAGATAATGTTCTTGCTTATTGCTCACCAATGAAGACGGCTCTGGATGTAGTTTGAATAATCATTTGTGTCTTGATTTTGGAATTGGTTATTCTGTGCAGGTTGCACTGCTTAAATGTTATTTGTAGGTTTGGTTCTGTATTAGTGCCCATGTATCTTTACACTCTCATTTTGAGGTGTTTATATGTCCAACTGTTCTTGGCTTTATCAAAAATATATACAAAATCGGATTAGGAGTCTACGTTCCTTTGGGGTAATGGGAAATGTTAAAGTATAATTCCCTAATGATTTTCCTCCCCTCCACACTTGAAAAGCAGGCAACAAAGACCATCAGCCCGGGTTCAAAGTAAGTCTAAAATGTGGAACCCGGCTCCATCAACATCATGGAAACATTTATGAATACAGTGGAGAGAACAAAAGTGTAAATGAATTTCAATATTTAATTGCATGAAGTGTAGGATTGACTGGGCATACGATAGCTAAATAAAAGGTGTTTTTAAAGCTGTTGTGTGCCTTAAAAATTTTGATTCTCTTGCCTAAATCAGGAGGGTGGACATTTCTGCCAAACACTGACGAGAAATCAGAATTTTTAGAACTTAATCTTAGTCTAAAAAGCAAGTCTTAATGGTTTTGAAAGGTGTAGGTACATACCAAGGAAATTAAAGAGTAATAACAATTGAAATGACAGAGTAGTAAGTAGAATTTCCTGCTTTGTAGCATAAGTTCCTTGATATTCTGGGACACAAAGCAAGCCTCATTAGAAATTAGCTGAAACCATGTAGTTCTGATAAAAGTTCAAAGCGGACAACACTTCAGAGTCATGTATGAAACATGTGCTTATAGCGTTTGCCTCTCACCCTTTTCTCTTAGCACATTTGTCTCTTCCTCATTTTTTTTGCTTTCACCTTACACTTTCTTCCACCTCGTATCTTGAGCTGCAGTCTGTTCCTTGTTTGGTTGCTTTTGTTGTTTTTCGATTTCTTATCACCTGTTGTTCTCATACTCTATGACTTCTGACGAACTCCTTGTCTGTCCCCAGTGCTTAATTTGTAAAAGAATGAATAGAGGTGCCCAGAGCTCTGCTCAGAAGCCTGCGGCCAGTGCAATTGAATGACAGTGGGCCGCATAACAAGGCTGCATAGTTGTAAATGCACCTCATGCTTCTTTAATCTACTACCATAGACTCCACTATCGTATTTATATATCTCCCCATTTATGCTGCACACTATCTCACTAAATTGACTGCTCTTAACCAGCTCGGAGCTAAGTACTTCTGAACCTTGATTTGGGTCCCAGCGGAGCACTATCACCCTTTGGGAAATTGAGTATCTCAGCTTCTGTGGACCATGCACAGCATTGTCCTGTATGTAGAGCTAGGGCAGAGGGCTTTGAGCACATGTGTAGACCATCCACATACCAGCATGGAGAAAATCATAACAGCAACAAATAAAAAGAATAGAATACAAATAAATGCTTACAGTTGTAGGGACAGAGACAATTGCACCACTACAGTGCCAGGGCACGAGGAGCTCTATGCACCCTGATATCCTACCAGCTTCTCAAAAATAATCGAGAGGTTATTTGACAGTTAAGTCAGAACACCAGCTCCAAAGTGGTCCTTTAACCATGTTTCAGTGGCTGCTAAGACCGGAAATGTATTATCAGGCAGCATGGAATGATCATCGCAGAGTATGCCATAGCAGGCCTTATACTGATGTGAGTAAATGCAGAACTTTTGAGCCTGACTCGGGCTATGCTATCATGTTTTCTCAATACTGTTTGTGGATCATCATGACCATTGTGGTAAAGTTCAAATGGTAAGATTGGTTGGCTTTTATCATCCTCCTGTGTCCTGTAGAGGAAAGATGGGAAGGAAACACCACGAAGAGATAAAATACTAGGTTAAAAGAAACAGCAATTCTAGTGTACTTCTCTTCTCATGCAGAAATAAAATAATCAGCTCAGTCACGTCTCTTTAAGTGCCTTAAAGCTATATCTGGGAGTGTGCCAAATTCACATAATTTGCTTTTGCGAATTTACGCGAAATGCGAATCTGTTGCATAGCACCATATTGTAGGCTAAAATGTGTCTGTACATCAATTTTTGTTGTGAGGACACATTTTAAGCCTCTAGTGTTTTGCCCATTTGCTTTTTTGCTCTGCGCTCATGGTATATTTTTGCTGCAAACTGTGCATAATTACATGATGTGGCATGATTGCATAATTTCAGAAATCGTTACAAGTATAATGCAAAATTCCACAAATTACGCAAATTACGGTGGCGTAATTTAAAGTTCATCAACGCCTAGGTATGTCCCCCTAGAACATGATTGGTTGGCAGCTAGAAATTGCAAGCTACTTAAAGGCGGTAGCAACCACTCTCTCAGGGGTAGCAGTTGCTACTTCTGGCTACCTGCCCTTGAAATAAATGCTCCTATTATCATCTTTGCCATTTTGCGCTGTTCTTAAACTCTGACCTCAGTATCCCATGACTGTGCATTAGGCAACTCGTGCTGCATTGGGGTCGAAGTGATGACTCTTTAAAAACTGCCTCCCAAGTGCATGATTCGAAGATAATAATGGAGGGCTAGTGTGTCATCAGGGACTTTACGGGGAAGTCAAAGACCATGTTTTAAAACTATTGTTGCGAATGGAGGTCACTGTCTTTAGCACACATGAGAAAATATATCACAGTGCTGGAAAACTGGAAGAGTTCAAGCTTTAATTCTGAATCCATATGAATAAGAAAATAATGCAATGTGCAGAAAAGCTGCTTGTCTTGAAATCAAAGTGTCTCTCATTGGCAGCATGCGCGCTTCCAGTTAGGTCCTGAGCAGGGATAAACTTGAGTTGCGCACGCATGCGCGCACCCTAAAGGGAGCCCAGCTTATGAGACCCTCCAATGATTCAGTAACAAAGAGGGAGCAGTAAATTATTGGTGGTTTACTATTTATGGGTTCCAGATTTTTTTTAGATGATTGAAAGAGAACAAAAGATATGGCTATAGGATCTCGGACAACAATTTCAACCCCAGATGATCATTGAACTGATTATATGCTTTGGGAGCAGGAATGTCTTATTAGTATGCATGAGTTGAGAAACATTCATCGAGACATGGAAGTTCTGTCATTCTTCAGAATATTTGAAAAGGATGGTTAGCGAAACTATCAAATCAGTTCACTATTTATGTACACCCAAAGATTAGGGACCGCTCAGGGTGTATACCATGAGGTAAGGCGGGTACCAGTCCTTATGAGACTGAAATGGATGAGAAGCAGATCCTGAAGTTAGAAGGTTTCTGATACACACATGGGTCCAGTGATTTTGGGTAACCTTCTTGAATCACAATATTGAATGGATATATTGGGTTATAGTAAGCCATTCTGTCACTGCGTTGGGTCAGAGATATGGGGACACGTATCAAAAATCGATTTTGCGTTCTTTAAATAGCTAATTTTCGTTAATCTCTATTTAAGGAATGCAAAATAGTATGTAAGAAAATAGCTGTTACCCAAAAGTGATTCCTAAAGATTGACAATCGCAATTGGGTAATAGCAATTGCTATTAGTTGATACTGTTCCATTTGTTTCTACCGGCCTAAAGGTCCATAGGTGTAAATGGCTTTGCATTACCTAATTTGCGATTACCTGATTAGTAATCACAAATTAGGTAATGCAAACCCAAGGGTACCCAAGGGCCTAAGCCCACCTGAAGCACTCCAAACAAAAAATGTGCACATGTAAAGCGTACACATGCCCTAGGGACATGTGTGCTCTATGTGGCACTTTGAAAAATGCATTTTTGTTCATTTTTCAAAAATTGCACATGGTTACCTTCGACTTGGAGTCGATGGTGATAGCATTTCCTAAATGCACTGTTTGCATTTAGAAAGTACTTGGTACATGTGCCTACAGAATCGCCAAATTGTGATTTTCTATTGCATTCGAATTGTAGGTAATCGCAAAAAATTGCGATTACTTAAAATTGTAACTACAAAGCCTTTAATACATCTGAAAGGATAATTTGCATTCGTCAACTGTCGAATTTAGCGATTTGCGCCGTTTGCAAATGCCAAATGGTTTTATACATGTAGCCCATGATCTCCTATATTATTACAATGACATATGTCTAACTAACAATGACAGAGTTCTGAGTGCAGTGAATCAACGAGAAATGTGAAGTAAAATATCACATATGTTTAGTGATTTAAAAAAGGCAGTATTAGAGCTCCCAGTGTTCAGATTGATGTGCTTTTTATTATAAATGAGATACTCATAAACCCAAATGATATTGTAGAGTTGTGTTAGTTCAAGAAATATGTCTTTCCAATCTTCAAAACGTGATGCGTTAAAAATGATTTTCACATATATTAAATTAATTAAATACATTAACTAGTAAATCAATTTCAGAGTTCCCAATACTAATTTCATTACAAGACCGGAGGCTACCATTATGCAAATACTTTTATTTGCTGCCCAAACATGCAGCCCTTTAAAGAATACTATTACATCACAATAAAATAGTACTTTAACACATAGCAACTAGGATGAGCAGGCTCCTATCTTCCTCTTTTGTTCGCTGCTCTGACACAGATAAGTACTATCTTTCTAGTATACCATCTTCACTTATTTATAGAAGATTTGATATGTTTTAGATGGATTTTGCTATTATTGCTATTTCTAAATAACGAATGTTTACTCATTTATTCAAGTTGTAACTAATGTTTACTCATTTATTCAAGTTGTAATATCATTTATTCAATTACTAGCTTTGTCTCAATGTCGTTTAATTAATATGTTATTTAATACAACTGCCTTCTTAGATTTTATCATTCCCCAGTCCAATTTACGGACGGGATTAGGTTTCCTCACTTCTGTTTTTCCCTAAAACGATCGATACATTTATGGTAGGTATTCCAGTTCCTTGTACCGATAAGCGTTATGTTTAATTTTTGCTCTGAGCTCTTATGCCATCGATGACTCTTAAAGCGCTTCGTTTATCTTAAAAAAAAAAAAAAGGTGAGAAATATCAACGCCGACATATATTTTTGATTCCCTGCGTCTCTTGGCAACGTAGAGACGCGGGTATTTGCCGGCTTTCCCTCGAGCCCTACGCATGGCCATTGTATCTCCCTGAAAGCCTCACGCGTCTCCTAGCAACTGGCTGGGAGACGCGGAGACGCAATGACACGGAGAGACGTGCTGCCTCGCGCTCTAACACGCGATAGAGATTTGCGCAAATACGCGCATGATCTCCATGGTTACAGCTTTCTCAAAACGAGACTGTAACGGAGACAGAGCACACAGAGCCTCTTACTAACGGAAGATAAAACAACAATATTTTAGTATATATAGACGATCGAAAATTGAACGATTATCGCCACCTACTGGCCTACTGATCAACACGGGAATTTCTTCCTTCAAGATAATCGACAAGGGAGTTTCTTACTCTAAGATAAGTGGAAAACTCGATCTTATAAGGGAATCCTTTCCTTAAATTCGTTTCAAGGGTACTTCCTATATATTTAACACTGCAGAAGTTTATTTTAAAAAAACCACAAAAAAAAACTTACTTAACTCTTGTTTTCCTATATTGCCACTGGAAGGCAACATTAATGATGCAGATTCTTCCCTTAAGGAACCTCTGCCTGACAACATTAAAAACCTCTTTAGAGAGGAATTCAGATCTTCTATTAGAGAAGCCGTTGACGCTGCTCTTGCAAAAAGAAAGAGAATTTCACCTACGGAGGAGAATTACTTCTCACTCTCGGATGGGGAATCTCCTTCAACATCTGCAGGACAGAAAAAAGGAAAGGTACTCCAAAAGGAAAAACATTCTTGCGAGATTGGTGGCCCTCGCGCCACAAGAATTATCGGTGCTCCTTGCAGCACAATAGACAGACCTCAATTACTTGAGGCAGGGAGAAGAGGTGTCCCTAGCGGCACAATAGAAGGCGGTACCCTCTACGGGACAAATGATTTTAATGATTATGTCGCAAATCAACCTATAGACTATGACAACTCTGACGAATTTATATTTGGTCCTCAAGATTCATTCGATGATATCGATGAAGATCTAGAAGCTCCTTCCACTTCCACCTCAGTCAAAGACCCATTTGGCGGGGAGATGTTCAATCCCACTACGATCCGTCACCCCCGTAGCACCAAATGGTGGCCTATGGATCATGTTGGTAAATATCTGTCACAATGGGTTAGAAAACCCCTTGATATCAATACTCGCAATCTCTTAAAGAATGAGTGCCCTCGTCCCTCTTCAGAAGACAAGATCTGTAATACTCCTAATCTTGATCCTGACCTAATCACCTTTCTGTTCAAATCTGGAAGAGATCCTAGGAAAGGAATCGAAAGGTGCCTTAAACAAGCTCAGGATAAGCTTCTCGATGTGATGGGACCACTCTCTAAAATTCTGGATATCACCGAAGAAGCTAAAGCTAATGACTCACCTATAGATATCGAAGTGCTTCGAGGATGGTCTCAACGTGCTATTTGCCTTATAGGCAATGCTAACGCAAATCTGATCACTGAACGTAGGAAGGCTGTTCTCCTGAGGATGAACCCGAAACTAGCTGACCTCTCAGCTAGTGAAGATATGTCCAACACAAAAGGGCTCTTATTCGGAGACAATTTCATTAAAACGCTCGGGAAATATGTCTCCACATGTAATGCCTTTAGTAGGGCACAGTCAAATATGCGTAGAGTCTTTGGCACTCGATCACTTTTTGGAAGGGCTGACAGAAGGGGACAATCTGTCAGCCGCTTCTCATCCCGGTCCCAGTTTTATCAAGACAACAGAGGCTATATTCCCTATAGAGGTTTCCGTGGAAACTCAAACTTCTATCCACAAAGAGGAAGGGGCTCAAGATCCCGTGGTGGCAGACCTCGATCATCCAATCAAGGAAACTACGGTAAGCACAACCCCTTCTATCCCCTTAAAGGTGGCAGGAAGATTGAGGCAATTCGAAAAGAATTGGCTACGAATCACTCAAGATCCATGGGTCTTGGAGACTGTTGTGGGATTCAAAATAGAATTTTGGGAAGAACCCTTTCAGGAAAGAGCTCCCAGGGAACTCATTTTAGACGAAGAGAATTCGAAATTGATAGAGACAGAGATCTCCCAAATGTTAGAGAAAGGGGCTATTATAAAAATTCCACTTTCAGAGTTAACGAAAAGCTTTCTGAGTTCTATCTTTCTAGTCAAAAAGAAAGACAAGGGTTGGCGACCCGTTATAAATGTAAATTTTTTTAACAATTTTCTAATCTACAGACATTTCAAGATGGAAGGTATCCATCTTTTGAGGGACATTCTTCAGACCAAAGACTGGCTAGTAAAATTGGATCTGAAAGATGCCTATTTCACCATTCCCATGCACGAAGATTGTCGCAGATATCTCCGATTTACTTGGAAAGGAACCCTCTATCAGTTCCAATGTCTCCCCTTCGGTCTATCTTCAGCCCCTTGGTGCTTCACCAAGGTTCTTCGTCCGGTGGTCAGTTACTTAAGGGAAAGGGGGATTCGTCTTATAATTTATTTAGATGATATCCTCATCATGTCTCAGGACAAGACAGAAATTCTGGAACATTTAGATATCACTATGAACCTCCTTCGAGACCTGGGTTTTATCATAAATTTGGAAAAATCTATTTTAACCCCAACTCAAGAAATAGAATTCTTGGGTTTCAAAGTCAATACCATTCTATCCAACCTGATTCTTCCCCACCAAAAGGTTGTCAAGATCAGGAACACGTCTCCTACGTCCTTTCAAAGGATATTATCCGTCTGAAAGACCTAGCAGGGTTTTGGGTCTCCTTTCATCTTCAATTCAAGCAATCTCTCCGGGCCCACTTCATTACAGGGGCTTGCAGAGATTAAAAGCTCAAGGCCTGAGGAAGAGTCTCTGGTACGAAGATTCTCTTCCCCTTTCAGAAGACGCTCGAGAAGACCTACTTTGGTGGAAAAACAACCTCCAAGCTTGGAATGGAAAAGCTATATTTGGAAATGTACCAGATTTTATCCTAGAATCAGATGTGAGCAACCGTGGTTGGGGTGCTCGTCTGAACGACCTAGAAACCGGTGGGAGATGGTCCTTTTCAGAACAGTCCCTCCACATAAACTCTTTAGAAATGTTGGCGGCCTTAAATGCCCTTATGAGTTTCAAAGAAGTTCTGAAGAACTCCAACACTTTAATCCGTTTGGACAATTTTTCAGCCGGATCTTACATAAATCATTTGGGTGGCGCAAAATCCAAAAGTCTCTCGGTTATCGCAAAGAAGATATGGTATTTCTGTTGGGAACACAAAATCACCCTCAGGGCAGATTACCTTCCCGGTTCGTTGAATCGGAGAGCAGACTGGAATTCACGTTTTCTTCACGATTCCAGCGATTGGATGCTGAATTCAAGATTTTTTCATCTAATTCAAGAAGTTTGGGACCCAATCCTGCTGGATTTATTTGCCAGCCGATTGACGAACCAAGTTCAGAATTACTTCAGCTGGAGACCAGATCCAAACGCGTCGGGAGTAGATGCCTTTCTCCAACCTTAGGAAGAGACGAAGGGCTGCTACGCCTTCCCTCCCTTCTCAATGATTCAGAGATTGTTATGGAAAGTGAGACTCGAATCATGCAACATAATTCTGGTGACTCCTTTTTGGAAATCCCAGGTATGGTTCCCCGGTGTAATGGAGTTGGCAGTAGACTTCCCATGGTTAATCCCTTCTTGCCCAGGCCTACTACAAGGCCCTGACGGAGAAGAACATCCTTTAGTCTTGGAGGGGAACATGAACCATCTTGTTTGGAGGATATCAGGGATTCAGGAAGATATTCTGAACTTTCGGGAGAAGCTAAAAGCTTACTGAAAGAATCATGGGCCCCTGGGACCAGAAAGAGATACAGGGGAATATGGAACAAATGGTCTGGTTGGTGCCTTGAAAGGGATTTGGATCCCGTTCAATTTCCTTTACAATATGTAGCTAATTACCTCGCTCATCTTTTTGAATCAGGTCTCTCTTTTAGAACCATCAACTGTTACAGGTCAGCTATCTCTTCAGGTCATTGTTTGATTAATAACCTTGCTATCGGAAGTAATCCACTAATCAAGAAGGTCATGAAGGGTATTAGATTTAAGAGACCTCCTAGAGCTCGCTATGAATCTCTTTGGGATGTTAATCTTATTTTTTACCTTTTCATGTCTTGGCCTGGTAATCAGTTACTTTCCCTTAAAAGAATTTCAATGAAATTAGCAACCCTATTGTGTTTAATATCCTTCAGGAGGGTGTCTGATATTAAAGCTCTTGATCTTTCCTACAGATTTTATTCTTCTGAAGGTGTTCATTTCGATATTTGGAAAAGAACGAAAACGATGTCAGAATCTATCTTCTATCCCTTCTTTCATGAATGTGAAAAATGTGTTGTTAATTGCATGAAATGTTATGAAAATAAGATTTCAGTTTTTAGACCTCCAGGATGTGATCAACTTCTTTTATCTTTTGTTAGACCTTTTAAACCAGTGTCATCAGCAACTTTAGCGAGATGGATACGCTTGATTATGCATGAAGCTGGTGTAGATCTGTCTAGGTTTGGTGCTCACTCTTCTAGAGGTGCAATGGCTAGCAAAGTCTTTTGGGCTGGAGGTTCTCTGCCCGAAATACTTAAGGCTGCAGATTGGTCTAATGCAAGTACCTTCTCGAAGTTCTACTTGAGACCGATAGAACATGTTAGCGGTGCAGCTTTGCATGGCTTTAAACATGCATAATGGTAGCCTCCGGTCTTGTAATGAAATGTCGTTTCTCCAATTAACATGAAGAGAGAATCTTGATTTCATTAAAGACATACGGAGGCTAACATTATCCCACCCTCCTCTCCCTGAGAGGTTTGGGTTGATTGATGTCTTTTTTCTTATATATCTGAAAAGTGATTATTGCCTCTTGCCTTTTTCACTATATGATATTTGTTGTTCCTTCTCAGATAACAATCTTAAGGAATAATTGTTTCGATGAGATTTCTTCACTGTACTCCTGTGTCATCGCAGCCCAAGAGGAAGATAGGAGCCTGCTCATCCTAGTTGCTATGTGTTAAAGTTCTATTTTATTGTGATGTAATAGTATTCTTTAAAGGGCTGCATGTTTGGGCAGCAAATAAAAGTATTTGCATAATGTTAGCCTCCGTATGTCTTTAATGAAATCAAGATTCTCTCTTCATGTTAATTGGAGAATCGGCATTCCCCACTAATACAGTTTGAGTTCCGAAGTAGCATGCTACCTCCCGAAAAGCGATTCAACACCTCATCAGGGGTAGCAAGCGTTATATAAATGCAAACAGTTCCCTCTTCTGTCCCTCCACTATTTTTTTTAATCCAAATAACAAACTCAACATGATCACCGCTCAACATAATTTCATATCTCCCTATACTATTTCACCACTAATTCTCTTTGGGTCCCAGAGTAGCATGCTACTTGCCAAAAAAGCACTTTGACGCCTCGTCAGGGATAGTAAGTGCTAAATAAATGCAAATACAATACTATATATATGTGCAAATTATTATGTTTTTAAAATACAATTTTATCTCTGTCGGACAATGTTTGTCAAAATACGGTTGCTTATAGACCGCATTCATTTAATATAAAATGTCAGCCACCTCGTAATAAATGATTTACTCATCCACTAGAAATGTATTACTTCACATAATAAGATAGCATTCAGAAACTTGTAATGGTTTCTTCAGTAGGTTTTATATTTTGTGTTTTGCCTCCTGCAGAAATTTAATAATGACTGGTGGATAGGCCGATTGGTGAAAGAAGGCTGTGAAATAGGATTCATTCCAAGTCCAGTCAAACTAGAAAATATGAGGTTACAACATGAACAGAAGACGAAACAAGGAAAGTTCTACTCAAGGTAAAGCATACATGCGTGGAAAAAGGAAACAAATATATAACTGCCATGAGTGAATGAGAGCTCATATGTAAAATGTTGTAGAATATGCCCACACCACTGTGCCACAGAATAAGGATGTTAAGCAATAAATGGCAAACAGTCACAAATCCTATAATAACTTGAATCAGCGCCATTGTATGTACTCTCAGTGTAAATGAAACACCAGGAAATATTTGAACACGTTACCGATATTTATATTTTTCTGTTATATTTATTATTATTATTTCATTATATTTGAAGGTGTTTTGTAAAACGTGTTCAAGGCACTCGGATGATAGAAGTACATCTATTGTATCACTGCCATAAAGAGCTTAAAAAACGAAGGTGCATGAAAAAAGAAACATCATTGGCAAAATCACCATGTGTCCTTTTTTATTATTCAAAGTCTTTTCAGTGACATGCCCATCCATATAACTCAAAACACAGCAAACATTGCCTGCCATTTAACAATCACTCTCTTATATGTTTTTTAAACAGGTAGAAATCTCAAGACCTAGTTAAGGCATTTTCTCTTTTTACTTTCTAATTGATGTACCTGAGTATACCTGCAATATTTTCTGGCCAGTCAGTCTAAGGCCCCCATTAGGATGGCGGGCGGACTTTGCCCACCCGCAATCCCATCGTGGAAAGGGACCGCCTGCCATAAGGGCGGGGGTCCCGTTGGGAAAATTAGGATATGCCCGCCACAGTGGCGGGCGCATCCTGTATTTTTAACATTGTGGCGGGCGGTGCTGAAAGCACCGCTCGCCGCAATGGGAAAAATACATGCAGTGCATTTTAAAGCACAACGTGACAGGCTGGGGGGTACCATAGGTAGCCCCCATGTGCACCCCCTAAACCCCCGCGGGCCCCCTAAGCAGACTCCGCATGCCTTTCCATGGCGGGGCATTGGAAAATGCCCATACTAATATGGCTGGCGGTGCCTGATAGACACCGCCACCATAGAGAACCCTTTTCCGCCCGTTCGCAAAGCGACCGGGGCTGAAAAGTGGCGGACGGTCTTTCCGTCCGCCGCGGACCCCCCAGCCATAATAATATGGAGAGGGGTCATTCCGGCACGGATGGGGGGCGGATCGCCCCCGCCAGGCCGGCGGTGTCTACCACCAGCCTGGCGGGGCGATCCGCCCGCCATCCTAATGGGGGCCTAAGTGTCAGCCCCACAGCAGCTACCAGCATCTATATGAGAAAAAATGACCTGGTGTGCATGATGGACTCATTGAACACTTGACACAATAACTGAGGGTGTCGAACAGCCACCCAGGTAAAGAAGCATGCCACCAGAAGCATATCATGTGGAAGGTAAGGACCTAGTGCAGAGACAGTCACAAAAGAACAACTAGAGGGAAATAGAAGCTAGGAAGTAAAATCCTGTAGGCATCTTCAAACAAAGAAGAGGTAAAATAACCATAAGAAATCTAGGGAAGAAGAATGTCATATGGGCATCATAGAGCAGCAAGCTCAGCATCCGTTACTCCTAGATTACTACATACTTCTGCCACCTGTCCGCTCCTCCTAATATAGGTGCATATGTTTTCAACACAAAAATCAGCTGGATACAATCTCGATAGTTATCGTAGCATCTTGCTACAGGACAGTATACCAGGTTGGACAGATGCTGACATTATACTACTTAAAAGTGGTAAAAGAAAAAATGCAGCACCAGTTCTGGCCCATGCACTTAAACTGCAGCGTTGGATTTTGAAGGAAAATGGAGAACATACAATTTAAAAATCCACACTATCCTATTGATCTTCAAGATCTTACATTGGGTGGTGCTGCCCCATCCCAAAAATCCAAAATGTTGCCTTTCTTAAGACCCCAGAGGAATCTCATGTTTCTTGGTGCGGATGACAATTTGATTCAAAATGGCTGTTTCATCCAGAATCCTTCGAGATCTTTTGCATTGGCTATGCAGCTTATGCAACCACAGCAGCTCTGTGCACTGCAGTGCTGCTTTTTAGCTCTCGCTGAGCCAGCGAATGCGCTGCTGTGCGAGACATTTAGTAAGCGGCTTTTGAAAGTGCCACCACAGGCTTTTGGTGGCCTCAAGCTTGCATGTACGCAAGCATGCACGCGCGCAGCCACCATCTGTTTTTCCTCCGTCACACAACTCCCTCTTCTCCCCCTCCCCCACCACAGATCGCTTCTTGCGGCAGCTCGAGCGCGCGGCCAATGCTTGCATCGCTCGCCGCGTTCGATTGCGATCACTTTGGCGGCCGTGTCACTTTCACGGCTGCGCGGCCAATGCTTGTTTATTATTCCCCCAGGCCATCTGCTGTGCTCAGCTCTGCTCCCCGTGCCGCGGGCATCGCCCTTCAAACCTTCATCATCTTAGTTACTTCCTCGCGGTCTGCCTGCCTCTCCGTGTGCTCTGGTGAGTTTTTTTTTCTTCAACTTTCCGTCTATGTTTAAGAAAGATGCTAAGCTGGTCGCCCCGTTACACCCACACGTCAGAGCCATGGTGTCCCCAGAATGGCTCTGCCATGACCATATACAATGAAGGAATGAGCGGGTGCCAAGAATAGTTATAACAATGTTTTGTTAATGGCTCCCTAAATGGTAAATACATGATCAGTACCACAGCTTAAAGTGCAAGCGGTAGGACAAAAGTAGACCGTTTTATTCAGATTACAATATTTAATGTAACATCTGAACAAATGTGAGCATACACATCCGGGCAAGATAATCTCATAAAATCTTTAAATTGACACAGCTAATAAAACAGACAATTCACGTACCATTTTTTTTAACTGAACAGAATCTTATAAAAGTGCAGTTATTGTTGTGTAACTGACAGAGCCAGCACAACGTAAAAGAGGAATGTAAATCAATTCCAGGAGCATTGGCTGATGTCAGGGCTGCATCCTCCTTTAAGTCAAAAGACCCTAGAAACTCCAGGCTCTAGCAGAGGTAACTGAAAGCGATGCCAGCTGAGGTCTACGCTTAATCACACACAAGCACCCTCCTTCATGTGAGGTTTATATAGGGAAATAATCTCTCTCTAAACAGGGAAGAGGGGAAATGAGGCAGGCATATGGTAACTGCGCTTTAAACCAGCATTTACTGTAACTTCTTCGTGCTCTACTTTCTCCTAGACTTGGATGATGTTCTAGAAAGACATGTACTGAACTGTAGCGCGCCCTAAACTCCATGTACGAGACAAGATGGAGTGCTTCGGTCAGGCACTAGAAGCTCAAATCAAAATGGCTTAACTAAAAGGCACAGAGCAGGCCCTATCACTGCTCAATGCGAGTTTGCTCATGCCACTTAAAAAATACTTCCACATAACTGTAAATTTGCCCACGTATTTATCATTGCTTAGGTCGCACTGAATGTTCTTGCTGGAAGCCTGGGGTCACCAAGAAATGAAAAGGAATATGCAAGGGTGGAAACATAATATTAGTGAAAAAAGATACAGCATATACCCCGCACTTACCACGAAAACACCCTACTGGCAAAGAGATACAATGGAGTGAGGTGGTTTAACTAACTGGTAAAATGGAGAAGCAGTGAGTAGGACCAAGTTAGTCCCCTGGGTTTACTGTGTCCACGTTGGCTGCCATCCCTGGAATTTTGATGTATTAAAAAGTTTACCTTCTTGTGTTGCCAGTGTTTGCAGCAAGCACACGCTATAGCTGCACTGCTCTAGATGGTTGAATGCATGGTGCCTGGTAGCATTGACTCTTAGAAATATAATTGTATTCTCTCTAATCCCATGACAGTTTGGTATGAGGATGCACAGACGCTGCTCCTGGGAGTCAGGTTTCACGTCTCTTCCTCTGCAGTGAAGCAGATATATGGCTATGGCTAATAAATGTGTTAAAGCTTCCACCCACGATAATGTAAAGCATGAATAAAAACTTATAAGGTCCCAAAGGTGATACCTATTGGCTGTGCCAATGCTTGTTCATTTGTTTTGTTGCAGAACAGATCAGGGTAGGTCCTTTTACACATGCCACAGGGAGCAGAGGGAACTCTACACTACCACCCAATTCACACTGCCATGAGCCTCACCTGTAAAGAACAGCTGCTACCAGAAAACTTGGCTACTTTTATGCCAGGTACCTCTTCAAAGTAAATAAACTTTTTCCATTCTCCTGTCTGTGATATAGATGTAAAGGACCCTTAATTCAAGCTGTAGCTGAAAGTGGCTGATGAAACCATCCAGTAATGGGGGCTGACTCAAAGCCCCTCTGTGTTCGTTGTTTATTACATTAGCTCCTTGGCTGCACCAGACCAAATAATGGCCAGTGAGTGAAATATTAACAGAAAGTACAGCCAGTATATACAATTGTTTAGCACACATTAAACAGTAGCCATAGGGATATAAAGAGAGGAAATGTAAAGATATGCAACTTATGTACAGAGAGGAATGTATCCAAAACGTTCAAAGTGGTAAAGCTAAAAATAGCAATAGATTTTAACTCTGGCCTTAGGGGCCCATTTAGTGTTGGATTTAGGACGATACTAGGATTACCATAGTGCATTCCCAACAACCAGTCCCAGGCCTCAGAGCCAAAGTTAAGTATGGCTGAAGACGTCTACCATAGTGAAAATTTAGAAAGTGGATAGAAATGGTCCGGTAACTTTTTCCATATTGGTTAGGGTGTGCCCAGGAGTTATTCTTACCAACCAGTCCTCGTCAGGCATAAATGTAGCATCTTCAGTCACCCACTTCAGAACATTCTGGACCTGAGGAAGACCAGAAGTGGGCGAAGTCAGTGTCTGTGACCTGGAAAGAGCCCTGAATGACCGTAACTGCTCTCTCTTGTTCCCAGGACAAAGAAGATTACTCATAGGATCATAAGGCTTACCTGTTAAAGCTACAGGGACACAACAAGCTACAAGAGGCCTTTTCCTGCAACTACCCAGCTTACTAGTGGCAACTAAACCTGGAATGGATTCTGGTGTTTGGCTTCTACAACAACACCCTGAGTCTCTAGGTGCCTCCCCTGGTGTCCTGGGGGCTTTAGAAGTGTGCTCCTGTGGTAGATTGCGACTTAAAGTACTATAGTAAGAAGATAAAAACTTTGACCAGAACAAACCTGGTTGGTGTATCCAACACATACTCCATCAAGGTCAGCGTCAAATTGGGCAGAGGTTCCGGTCTACGACAACTAATAGCTATGATTGGAACTTTATACTTCTAGGCGCTATTCTTACTTAAAAAAAAATTAAATGTATATCTCCGGTTCCGCCTATTCGATTTTCGTCATTTTAGTGCAAAACTGTTTATTCAAATTTACTCAATTATACGAATTTAGTTTGGGATTTTCATTGGTTCGCCTTTTGCCTATATGATTGTTTTAGTACAGAATAAATACTTTACACATTGCCCTAAATTAAGCCAGTCTTTTCTGTGACACAGCTACCAGGGGGTGATCTCATACTTTGAGGGTTCACCCTCACAAGGGTTTTGATTAGTCCTCGAGGTGGATAGTCACCCACTCCAAATAATAATCCAATATCTTACACCCACCAAGTGGGGCATATTAGTGAGTTCTGATATAAGTGATTAAATTTCTGCTATGTGCCTGCCTGGAGGGATAGCTAATTGAGCATAGAAAAGAGATTTAGGCTCTTTAATGGTGGCAGACTAAGAGAGCCTTAAAAGGCGGGACAGCTTTACGAAATATCTAAAACAAGTGTCTTCCTCACACCTGTACCTTACGTATTACTGCATGGACTCACAGCAGTGTTATAGTGCCAAATCCTGGTCGAGAAGTGGAGCTACTTCTGAATTGATCCCCAGTCGGTGGAGCTTCAAAACTGTGAATGTGTCTGCCCCAGGGTGGAGGATGCAGTGCTGAATTTAAAATAAATTGTATTTTAGGCACAGCATTATGTATAGTATATACACTAGGCTGCTAACCGACGGCTGCCCTTTTGGAGGATAACAATATTCCAGTCAAGCATGAGCCAGTAACCCCTTGGCTTATAAAGTGATTTTGTACACAATGTAAACTTGGCTGTTAACTTGTGGCAGTCATATTGAGGGTGTAACAATAACCCAGGAGGGCTTTTCACAGTGTCAGTTTGGCCTATTGAGCAAAAACGGTGCAAAGATGCACTGAGCCCGGTGTGGCAGGCTAATGAATCAGCAACTACCATATTGGAATATGTCAGAATGCCTCTTAGATATGCCACCTGTAAGGACTGCTGAGTGGTTGACTGAAAATATGGTGTGCTACATAGTTTGTCTTTACAAGTATAGATGTGAATGAATATAAAGGGCTCCCCTCAGTCACATATGTTTGTTCAGCATCAGCCAGTGCCTGTGGGGAGGACTAATCCAATTCCCCAGTTCCAATAAGTATTTATTAAAAATAGGAAATTGTTCATTTCAAACATTGTTAGCCTTTGCTAGGTTAATACTGTACTCCTCTGCAGGGAAGAAATGGGGATGTTATATTGTGGGCGTCCCCCTGAGTACATGTACAGGTCAGCCACTCTATGAGAGAAAGGCTTTACACATGGCCACTTTTACTGTGGAGGACAGTCGGTCCCTACCAGTCCTCGTGTTGTCATGTTGTGGGTTCACGTTTCAGTTGTGTGGAGTGTGTAACCAATTTAGTGTTGGTGTGCAGGCTCCTATTCATGCTGAGATGTGAAACTTGAGTTTTCTTCTCATGAGCCCAAATGTGTGTAGGTTGCAAGGGCATTCCAATCTGTAGATTGTAAAAGTGGTATTACAGTTTGTGAATTTATTGTGATTCCATATGTGCCATATGTGCCACATGTGCCAATCCTCCTTGTAGTCCTTTGTGTGGCTTTATTAAGATGACATGCATTGTTTGAACCATAGGGATTATTATGTCTTCTGTTTGGCAGCAAATACCACTCTGTCATAGTAGGTTTACTCCCGGGGTGGTGTGTTGCAGGCTATTCTTCAGGTTGGGCCCTCACTTGAACGGAAAACGACGTGGCAATATTTTGCTGTGCCCAATATTGAATATGTGCTAATATTTCCATATTATATTACAGATTTGAGTTGAAAGGGCATCATAAGTAAAAACTACTGTGACGTGTTCCAGTTTGTTTGTATGGGGTTGTTTTCATAATGCTTCCTGTATTGTATTGAGCATCAGTGTTTAGGCTTATGGTAGATAAACTGTCCTACTGAGAGATTGCTCCTGAGGAATTCCCCGAATTAATTAATGAACTTTAGACGGTAAATTTGAAAAAATAAAGAGTCAATCCCTGCTCAGTGTTTCTGACTTATACTGTATGCATTTTATTAATTAATGTAGAGAAATTCTGCTTTGGTAGCTCTTTTTCCGACCTCCGGTGAGGTGCCTCTTATTTCCCTAGCACAGCTGATAATTATTTAACTGAACTGTGTTCATGTAATGGAACTTTTGTGTTTTCATAAACACTGCCTGTGCAACTCTATTGGCTTTGCCTTCATTTATTTTTTATTTTAGGAGTTTTATATAGCGATGGCCAAACCCGAGGCGTATCAAAGCACTTTACAGTAATGTTAATGTTTTCAGGCAAAGTAATATAAAAATGTAATTTCAAGAATCTAGATACATTTTCAGTCAATCTCAAAGCAATAATAAGATTATTGTGGAGTGATTTTGTGTAGAGCTTGTGGGAGGGATAACATGTAGATAAAGGTGTTGGTTTTGGAGGAATTCTTCCAGTTTTCTAGTATAGCTCGTGAAGGAGAAGTTGGTTCTGATGTGTACAGGGAGAGCGTTCCAGATGTTGGGGGCGTTGCCTGCGAAAGAGCAGGAGAGGGCTTTTTGTTTGTGTCTTTTGGGGTGGGGGATGAGAAGAAGTGTGTCAGAACTTCTTAGGTTCTTGATTGGCCTGTTCTTGTGAGTTTGGCTGTTTGTAGGTTCCTGTTGACAGGAGGAAGTGGAGCGGGCTGAGCAACTATCCAGCTGCAGCGTGGTGTTTAAAAAGACAGCACTTTGTAGGTTGTTGTCTGAATTGAACATGTCTGGGGGCCATAGTTTAACTACGATCCCCTCATACTGGCACAACCCATTTTTTTTAGCAGACATACTGTGTATGCCTCAGGTAGCACAATGTATCTGCTAAAATGTGGCTGACTGGGCGCATAGCAGTGCATCTCTGAACCCAATGAGAAACCACACAGGGCAGCGGGGGCAGGATCCCCAGCACTTACCCAGCTTCTTATAGGGATGTGCTTCCAGTCCTTTCAAGAAAGCAAGGTTAGTTAAAAACAAATTATGGGCATGTGCTTGGAATCTCTGTGCATTTCTTTGTGTGCTTGTGAGTTTAAGGCCTATTGAATGTGAGTATGTTTGTGTATGAGTGACAGTGATAGGAAGTGAGTATGGGTGAGAATGAGGGAGTTGGAAGTTTTGGGGGAAGAGAGTAAACATGAGTGGGAGTGTGTGTTTGTATGCATGTTGTATGATTGTGAGACTATCCACTGGTCGTGGCATACTTAGTATAATTCTGTTCTTATGGTGCATCCAAAGTAACATGATACCGCTGGCAAATTGAAGATAATTTGTGGCATGAGGAAGAGCACTCATGGGAAAAATACAGCATTGACATATTAGAAATAATTCTTGGTATGGCATTGCATACTGGTGGGTATTCTTGGCATGGGGGCACCCATGGCAAAATGCTGGCCCTGGGATATTAGAGGTAATTCTTGGCATTAGGGGGCACCTAAGACAAAATTTGGACCCTGAAATACTCGAAGTTATACTTTACCAGAGGACACCCAAGGCATAATACGAGTGCTGGTATATTGGTGGTAATTATTTGCCTTATGGAGGACAGCCATGGCATATTGGGGCTGAGGGTCCGGTTGGAGAAATCAAACCTTGATAAAATTCTGCCTCTGAAATACTGGAGGTAATTTTTTGACAACCAGCCCACCCATGGTATATGGGCAGTGTCAATGTATTGGAATATTGTATGTAAATATAGCTGTAAGGGGGTGCCCATAACAAAATGCTGCCATTAGTACAGTGAAGTTGATTATTCACATTTTGGGAACTCTCAAGACAAAATTTGGGGAAAATTAGCTGAACTATTGGCAAGTATTAGCCCCCACCTCTTTCAAGGTTCACCAGCAGCAACTGAAATTCTGATTTACATGCATTTTATTTTTAAACCCCTCGCGGTACTTTTCCTGATTTCTGGCGCAACACAGCACAGCAACCAAAGTCTCACTTTACTGCAATATGCTAGAGAAAGAGAATTCCAGAGTCTGATCTACTAAAATGTGGCCCAGCTTCTTCTTTTTCCTCAAGCACAAGAACAAAATTAGGATTCCCAGCACCATGCACGCACTTTGCACCATAGTGTAAAGGTGAAGGTGTCCTGTCTTGGCATAAGTTTTGTACCAGAAAGGTACCCTTGCAAAACAAAATTCTAAGCCTAGACACATTTTTACCGGCTCGGCGACGTCACCACTTCGTCAGAAGTGGGGCGGAGCTGCGAGCCGTATTGTAAAGGGTATTCTGTTTTGTGCCTGATAAATTCCTCAGTGCGCGAGCTTTTTCAGTCATTTTGTTTGGCATCTGCATAGTGATTCGTCTTCGCTGTTCTGTCTTTTTAGTAGCCTTGACGCGATAGGCTACATGTAATTTCCGGTCGCCATTGTTGGCATATTCTGTGCGGTTATGCGCACGGCCGTCCATAAATATCAATTAGGAGCTGTCAGGGAGGTGCTGTAATGGAATCCAGATGCTGTGGGCGCGTTCACCATTCTGCAGTGCGTTTGGTGGGCGCGCGCCATGCAAAGCACAACATTTGTCTGGTGTGCATCACAGCCTGGTGCAGACAAGAAGATTCTTAAGACGGGAACGTTCCTTGCTCCGTGCCGAGTGCGAGTGGTTTTCACAGCTTCCCGTTTGGTGTGTCATTTTTTGGAGTCATTGCACAACCAGGTCATTTGTGAAGCAGGGAAGGGTAGGTGCGTGCGTAGTCTGTCTTAGTGTCAAAATCATTTTTTTCCGACTTTATTTGGTGTTTGCAGTTTTATGTAGCGTGAAGTCGATCTGAAGGTAGTAGATGATATTAACCACATCGATGCTATGCATTTTCCCGCTGTGTGCTGGAAACAACAAAAACACATGTTCCATGACGAGCTGGGCTCGTCATCAGCGTAGCAGGAGGCTACATCATGACGAGCCCAGCTCGTCATGAGCGTGGAAGGGGTTAAATTAAACCAAGGTACATTTATTAGGCACGGGGAGTTTAATTGATGCTTAGAAGCATATGCTGGTAAGATGCTATCGTAAATCGAGCATTTTTAATGGCGACAGTTCTGTCTGTTATGCTACATTTTTTAATTGCTTTGCTGTTGCTCTTTTCTATTGGGTGGCATCGTATGATTGGCTTAATTAAACTGATGGCATTTGGTAATGTGGGAGAGGGATAGGGTCCTAAAGCTCCAGCAGTTCCTAAGAGCGTATTCTTTTCAGTACCACCACCATCACCAGTACTACCGGTACTACAGACACCAGTACTACCACTACCACCAGTACTACCAGTACCACGAACACCAGTACTATCACTACCAGTACTACCACAACCAGTACCACTACCACCACCAGTACTACCACCACCAGTACCACCACCACCAGTACTACCACTACCAGTATTACGGCCAGCAGTACCACTACCACCAATGCTACTGCTACCAGTACCACCACCACCAGTACTCCCGCTACCAGTACCACCACCACCAGTACCACCACTACCAGTACTACCACCACCAGTACTACCACCAACAGTACTACCACTACCAGTACCACCACCTCCAGTACTACCACTACTACCACTACCAGTACCACCACCAGTACTACCAGTACCATCACCACCAGTACTACCACTACCAGTACCACCACCACCAGTACTACCACTACCAGTACCACCACCACCAGTACTACCAGTACTACCACCATCAGTACTACCAGTACTACCACCACCAGTACTACCACTTCTACAGCCACCGGTACTACCACTACTACAGCCACCAGTGCTACCACTACCACCACCAACAGTACTACCACCACCACCAGTACTACCAGTGCCAGTACTACCATAACCAGTACCACTACCACCAACAGTACTACCACCACCAGTACCACCACCACCAGTACTACCACTACCAGTATTACGGCCAGCAGTACCACCACCACTAATGCTACTGCTACCAGTACCACCACCACCAGTACTCCCGCTACCAGTACCATCACCACCAGTACCACCACTACCAGTACTACCACCACCAGTACTACCACCAACAGTACTACCACTACCAGTACCACCACCTCCAGTACTACCACTACCAGTACCACCACCACCAGTACTACCAGTACCACCACCACCAGTACTACCACTACCAGTACCACCACCACCACCAGTACTACCAGTACTCCCACCATCAGTACTACCAGTACTACCACCACCAGTACTACCACTACTACAGCCACCAGTACTACCACTACTACAGCCACCAGTACTACCACTACCAACAGTACTACCACCACCACCAGTACTACCAGTACCACCACCACCAGTACTACCACTACCACCACCACCAGTACTACCAGTACCACGACCACCAGTACTACCACTACCGGTACTACCACTACCAGTACCACTACCACCACCAGTACTACCACCAACAGTACCCCCACCACCAGTACTACCACTACCAGTACTACGGCCAGCAGTACCACCACCACTAGCACTACCACTACCACCACCAGTACTACCACTACCAGTACCACCACCAGTACCACCACCATCAGTACTACCACCACCAGTACTACCACCACCAGTACTACCACTACCAGTACCACCACCTCCAGTACTACAACTACTACCACTACCAGTACCACCACCACCAGTACTACCAGTAACACCACCACCAGTACTACCACTACCAGTACCACCACCAGTACTACCACTACCAGTACCACCACCACCAGGACTACCACTACCAGTACCACCACCACCACCAGTACTACCAGTACTACCACCATTAGTACTACCAGTACTACCACCACCAGTACTACCACTACTACAGCCACCAGTACTACCACGACTACAGCCACCAGTACTACCACTACCACCATCCCCAGTACTACCACCATCCCCAGTACTACCACCACCACCAGTACTACCAGTACCACCACCACCAGTACTACCACCATCCCCAGTACCACCACTACCAGTACTACCAGTACCACTACCACCAGTACCACCACCACCAGTACTACCACCAGCAGTACTACCAGTACCATCACCACCACCAGTACTACCACTACCAGTACCACCACCACCACCAGTACTACCAGTACTACAGCCACCAGTACTACCACTACCACCGCCACCAGTACTACCAGTACCACGACCACCAGTACTACCACTACCAGTACTACCACTACCATTACCACTACCACCACCAGTACTACCACCACCAGTACCACCACCACCAGTACTACCACTACCAGTACTTCGGCCAGCAGTACCACCACCACTAGCACTACCACTACCGGTACCACCACCAGTACTACCACTACCAGTACCACCACCACCAGTACTACGACTACCAGTACCACCACCAGTACCACCACCACCAGTAACCCCACCACCAGTACTACCACTACCAGTACTACGGCCAGCAGTACCACCACCACTAGCACTACCACTACCGGTACCACCACCAATACTACCACTACCAGTACCACCACCACCAGTACTACCACTACCAGTACCACCACCAGTACCACCACTACCAGTACTACCACCACCAGTACTACCACTACCAGTACCACCACCTCCAGTACTACAACTACTACCACTACCAGTACCACCACCACCAGTACTACCAGTAACACCACCACCAGTACTACCACTACCAGTACCACCACCAGTACTACCACTACCAGTAACACCACCACCAGTACTACCACTACCAGTACCACCACCACCACCAGTACTACCAGTACTACCACCATTAGTACTACCAGTACTACCACCACCAGTACTACCACTACTACAGCCACCAGTACTACCACTACTACAGCCACCAGTACTACCACTACCACCATCCCCAGTACTACCACCACCACCAGTACTACCAGTACCACCACCACCAGTACTACCACTACCAGTACCACTACCACCACCACCAGTACCACCACCACCAGTACTACCACCACCAGTACTACCAGTACCACCACCACCACCAGTACTACCACTACCAGTACCACCACCACCTCCAGTACTACAAGTACTACCACTACCAGTACCACCACCACCAGTACTACCAGTAACACCACCACCAGTACTACCACTACCAGTACCACCACCAGTACTACCACTACCAGTACCACCACCACCAGTACTACCACTACCGGTACCACCACCACCACCAGTACTACCACCATTAGTACTACCAGTACTACCACCACCAGTACTACCACTACTACAGCCACCAGTACTACCACTACTACAGCCACCAGTACTACCACTACCACCATCCCCAGTACTACCACCACCACCAGTACTACCAGTACCACCACCACCAGTACTACCACTACCAGTACCACTACCACCACCACCAGTACCACCACCACCAGTACTACCACCACCAGTACTACCAGTACCACCACCACCACAAGTACTACCACTACCAGTACCACCACCACCTCCAGTACTACAAGTACTAGCACTACCAGTACCTCCACCACCAGTACTACCAGTAACACCACCACCAGTACTACCACTACCTGTAGCACCACCAGTACTACCACTACCAGTACCACCACCACCAGTACTACCACTACCAGTACCAACACCACCACCAGTACTACCACCATTAGTACTACCAGTACTACCACCACCAGTACTACCACTACTACAGCCACCAGTACTACCACTACTACAGCCACCAGTACTACCACTACCACCATCCCCAGCCAGCACTACCACCACCACCAGTACTACCAGTACCACCACCACAGTACTACCACCATCCCCAGTACTACCACTACCAGTACTACCAGTACCACTACCACCACCACCAGTACCACCACCACCAGTACTACCACCACCAGTACTACCAGTACCACCACCACCACCAGTACTACCAGTACCACCACCACCACCAGTACTACCAGTACTACAGCCACCTGTACTACCACTACCACTACCACCACCACCACGACCACCAGTACTACCACTACCAGTACTACCACTACCATTACCACTACCACCACCAGTACTACCACCACCAATACTACCACCACCAATACCACCAGTACTACCAATACCAGTACTTCGGCCAGCAGTACTACCACTACCAGTACCACCACCAGTACCACCACCACCAGTACCCCCACCCCCAGTACTACCACCACCAGTACTACCAGTACCACCACCACCACCAGTACTACCAGTACTACGGCCAGCAGTACCACCACCACTAGCACTACCACTACCGGTACCACCACCAGTACTACCACTACCAGTACCACCACCACCAGTACTACCACTACCAGTACCACCACCAACAGTACTACCACTACCAGTACCACCACCAGTACCACCACTACCAGTACTACCACCACCAATACTACCACCACCAGTACTACCACTACCAGTACCACCACCTCCAGTACTACAACTACTACCACTACCAGTACCACCACCACCAGTACTACCAGTAACACCACCACCAGTACTACCACTACCAGTACCACCACCACCACCAGTACTACCAGTACTACCACCATTAGTACTACCAGTACTACCACCACCAGTACTACCACTACTACAGCCACCAGTACTACCACTACTACAGCCACCAGTACTACCACTACCACCATCCCCAGTACTACCACCACCACCAGTACTACCAGTACCACCACCACCAGTACTACCACTACCAGTAATACCAGTACCACTACCACCACCACCAGTACCACCACCACCAGTACTACCACCACCAGTACTACCAGTACCACCACCACCAGTACTACCACTACCAGAACCACCACCACCTCCAGTACTACAAGTACTACCACTACCAGTACCACCACCAGCAGTACTACCAGTAACACCACCACCAGTACTACCACTACCAGTACCACCACCAGTACCACCACTACCAGTACCACCACCACCAGTACTACCACTACCAGTACCACCACCACCACCACCACCACCACCAGTACTACCAGTACTAACACCATTAGTACTACCAGTACTACCACCAGCAGTACTACCACTACTACAGCCCCCAGTACTACCACTACTACAGCCACCAGTACTACCACTACCACCATCCCCAGTACTACCACCACCACCACCAGTACTACCAGTACCACCACCACCAGTACTACCACCATCCCCAGTACTACCACTACCAGTACTACCAGTACCACTACCACCACCACCAGTACCACCACCACCAGTACTACCACCACCAGTACTACCAGTACCACCACCACCACCAGTACTACCACTACCAGTACCACCACCACCACCAGTACTACCAGTACTACAGCCACCAGTACTACCACTACCACCACCACCACCAGTACTACCAGTACCACCACCACCAGTACTACCACTACCAGTACTACCACTACCATTACCACTACCACCACCAGTACTACCACCACCAGTACCACCACCATCAGTACTACCACTACCAGTACTTCGGCCAGCAGTACCACCACCACTAGCACTACCACTACCGGTACCACCACCAGTACTACCACTACCAGTACCACCACCACCAGTACTACCACTACCAGTACCACCACCAGTACCACCACCAGTACCACCACCACCAGTACCACCACCACCAGTACTACCACCACCAGTACTACCACTACCAGTACCACCACCTCCAGTACTACCACTACTACCACTACCAGTACCACCACCACCAGTACTACCAGTAACACCACCACCAGTACTACCACTACCAGTACCACCACCACCAGTACTACCACTACCAGTACCACCACCACCAGTACTACCAGTACTAGCACCATTAGTACTACCAGTACTACAACCAGCAGTACTACCACTACTACAGCCACCAGTACTACCACTACTACAGCCACCAGTACTACCACTACTACAGCCACCAGTACTACCACCACCACCAGTACTACCAGTACCACCACCACCACCAGCACCACCACTACCAGTACTACCACCACCAGTACTACCACTACCAGTACTTCGGCCAGCAGTACCACCACCACTAGCCTTACCACTACCGGTACCACCACCAGTACTACCACTACCAGTACCACCACCACCAGTACTACCACTACCAGTACCACCACCAGTACCACCACCAGTACCACCACTACCAGTACTACCACCACCAGTACTACCATCACCAGTACTACCACTACTACAGCCACCAGGACTACCACTACCACCACCACCAGTACTACCAGTACCACCACCACCAGCACCACCACTACCAGTGCTACCACTACCAGTACTACCAGTACCACCACCACCAGTACCACCATCACCAGTACCACCACCACCAGTACTACCAGTACCACCACCACCACCAGTACTACCACTACCAGTACCACCACCACCACCAGTACTACCAGTACTACAGGCACCAGTACTACCACTACCACCACCACCAGTCACTGGCATTTAAAATGCCAATAGCTCAAACTCTCACAACTGCGAGACCTCACAAGAAGGACATCACAGGCAGCAGCTGCCCAAGCTTCTTACACTCACAAGGAGACCACAGGCAGCAGAGGTGCAAGCTTCTCACACTCGCAAGAAGGACATCACAAGCAGCAGTGGTGCAAGCTTCCCTTACACACTCACAGCAGGTACTGTGCCAAGGCAGCAGCAGCAACAGAGCAAGAGTCCCTTACAAAGAACAGGCACAGCACAGAGATGCACAATGCAATCTTCTCATACTCACAGGCAGCAGCGGTGCAAGCTTCTCACACTCACAAGAAGGACATCACAGGCAGCAGCTGTGCAAGCTTCTTACACTCACAAGGAGACCACAGGCAGCAGAGGTGCAAGGTTATCACACTCACAAGAAGGAAATCACAAGCAGCAGTGGTGCAAGCTTCCCTCACACACTCACAGCAGGTACTGTGCCAAGGCAGCAGCAGCAACAGAGCAAGAGTACCATACCAGTGTAATGTAGCTATCATTGTGCAGCACGTGCAGTGGCACCAGTGTGGCATAGCTACAATTGTGCAGCAGGTGCTATTGCACCAGTGTGGCATAGCTCCCCTTGTGCAGGAGTTGCAGTGGCAACACTGTGGCATAGCTACCATTGTGCTGCAGGTGCAGTGGCACCAGTGTGGTGTAAGTATTTTTGGTGGAGCAGGTAGAGTAGTACCAGCACTGCCACCAGTGTGGTATAGCTATCATTACTGGAGCAGGTGCAGTGGCACCAGTGTAGCGTAGCTACCATTGTGCATCAGGTGCAGTGGCACTAGTGTGGTATAGTTATCATTAGTGGAGCAGGTGCAGTGGCACCAGTGTGCTATACCTATCATTAGTGCAGCAGGTGCAGTGGGACCAGTGTGGCGTAGCAGGTGCAACAGTGTGGTGTAGATACCATTGTTCAGCAGGTGCAGTGGCACCAGTGTGGTGTAGCAGGTGCAACAGTGTGGTGTAGGTACCATTGTTCAGCAGGTGCAGTGGCACCAGTGTGGTGTAGGTACCACTGCTGCAGTAGGTGCAGTAGCACCAGTGTGGCGTACGTACCATTGCTGCAGCAGGTGCAGTTGTACCAGTGTGTAGTACCATAGGTGGAGCAGTTGCAGTGGTAGTATTCCTTAGCTATAATTGTGCAGCAGGTGCAGTGGCACCAGTGTGTGGTAGATGGCGTTGCGTAGCAGGTGTAGTGTTATCAGTGTTACTTATCTATGCTTGTGCAGCAGGTGCAGTGGCACCAGTGTGGCGTAGGTGTCATTGGTGCAGCATGTGCAGTGGTACCGGTGAGTGGTAGCTACCATTGGTGGAGCTGGTGCTCTGGTAGTTTTGCTTAGCTATGATTGTGCAGCAGGTGCAGTGGCACCAGTGTGTGACGTAGTTACCATTCGTGGAGCAGGTGAGGTGTTATCAGTGTTACTTAGCTATGATTGCGCAGCAGGTGTAGTACCACCAGTGTGGCGTACCTACCATTGTGCAGCAGGTGCAGTGGCACCAGTGCGCCTCATTGGTGTAACACACTCACTACCACACACTCACCCCCACAGCCTCACCATCACACACTCACCACTACACACACAACCACATACACAACAACACACCACCAGCCGTCAGTGCACGCTATCACCAGGGCCAAACACCATCAGCCATCAATGCACACTTTCACAAACAACAAACACCACCAGGCGTACAACACCAGCCGTCAGTGCATCCTTTTACAAGGCGCACTCACCAGCAACCAACAGTGCACCCTTTCACCAAACACACACACCATCAGCCATCTGTGCACGCTTTTACTAATTACACACCAACCAGCCGTCAGTGCACCCTTCCACAAGGCACACACACCTCCAGCTGGCAGTGCAGTACTTTACCAAGCACACACACCACTAGCCATCAGTGCACAATTTGTACAGGCAGTCACGGCCATCAGTACATGCATCGATTGTTACACATCCACAATTAAGTATTGTAGCAATCTCAGTATGGTACACTTTAGTTTTAAACACATTCATGTAAAAACACAGCATGCCACCATTGCTACAATTACAATCTAACACACATAATTCCACTACACACCACATTAACACACTCCATAACACTTAGCAAAAGTACATTACCATTTACAATGCCATTAGCTCAAACTCCAATAAATCCGAGCCCGATTGCATTTCTAATGCTTGCACATTTTTAACAATGTTTTCACTTTGGATGTGTGCTATATAGTGTAGCAGATATGTAACGTTTGAAAAGTTAGCAGAAATTATAATTTGGCAACACTTTTCTGCTACTTTGTATCACTTTTTGTGACTTTGCAGTGCTGCAAAGTGTTGATAGATCTGCCCCCTCAAAAGCAAACATTTAGTCGCCTGGCTCTGCACAGCACTTAATAATGCGACCCCAGTTCCCCCAACAAAAACCTACGGGAGTCAAATATGCTTACATTTAATGTGGATTCATGAAATGAATGCTCTCCTAAATCTTTAAATCACGGTCTGGTATTTACTAATGTAAATGCAGGTTTTGCGCTTCTGTATAGCACTGAGAAGGGTAAATACATTTCTGATGCAGGGCCTGCGTGATGAAAATGTGATTAAAACTGAAAAATCTTACCGTGGAGAAGAAATAATGTGCCATTATTGCCCTCTACTGGACAAAGTTCAGAACAAAATTCGGGAAGTATTATCAAAGATATAAACGGGCACCGTTAAGCCGGGCCTTTCTGCACATCCGATTTATGAAATGTTATATGAACAGTCCTCAGTAAGTAGTCACAGAAATGCCGGAGCGGCTCCCTGGCAAAGCCCAAAAAAAAATGTACTTTGACCAGGGTCATTGGGACACTTTATTTCTGACACTTATTAGCTGAATCAGAAAAACACACACCTTTCCTCCTCCTGCCTGTTACATGCTAAGTGACAGGTGGCTTCTGCTGTTTATTTACCATTGTTAATCCAGGCCCTTAAGTGTTATTACCGAATAAATATGTAATTCCACATACTTTTAAACTCGCCTTTTCAGATGCTTTTATTGGTTTTGGCCCTGGATAAAGGCGCTATTTAAACTGTTAAATTAAATATCCTGCTGATTTTGATGATGCTTTCTGCAGTGAGACCCGACGTACGAATATGTCAAATACAGGATGTTATTTGAAGATACTTTTGCAAAGGCTTCTCAAGCCACACCGATTTAGGGCGCCTCCACCGTTTTCATCCCACTCATTGCACTGTGTATGAATATATTAACATATGCCAAACCAGAAATAAGAGTAAATGTCAGTAAAACACATATTTATGGGGAAAGGTCAGAAGAAGGAAGACGACAGCAGAGTCTTATCTTTGAAACATGCATCTGTCTCTTACGTGAGTCACCACCAGCACCTGCCTGGATGAGGGGCTCTTATCACCTTTGGTCTTAGCAAAGTCCTTACAGTGACCTGCTGCCAGCAGTATGAGGTGCAAACCTTTATGAGCATCAGTGAGAGATGAGATACTGGTTCGTCCTCCTAGACATAGGAGTAGGAGGGCTCAAGAGATGGGACCCGAGTCATTAAAGTAGTTTTCTTCCAACTCTGTACATATTTACACATGTGCAAATGTATTGAAAACATGCTATTGGGCTTTAAAAAAAACCTGATTAGGTTCTCCATAGGATAAATATATTCATGCATCTCCACTAGTTTAGCAGGTGCAGTGGTATTAGGGTCCAGCAAAATGAAGAGCCCACAACACCCTAATTATGCCTGTTTTTTTCTCCCTAAAGTGGAGGATGGGGGTACTTTGCTTGCTGGCATTAGAAATGTGGTAGATATACAGAGCTGGTGGTGGATAATAGGCAAATTGCGCTCTCAGGTCTTATCACAGATATAATTTGGTTATAGCATGAAATCTGGTACGGTGCATTAGGTCGGGAAAAACCACCACGTCCCCAAATGTGTGGTTACAAGGCCACTTTAATGCAAATACAAATCCTCTGCACACGTTTAGAAAATGAACACATAAAGTTGCATTTACAAATCACAGTAAGGTTTGTCTTCTATTTCTCAAAGTAATTTATTCAAGTTCTGTAAGCGAAGCCCATTCTGTACTTCACTTAGTCTGTTTCTTAGCCAACACATGTTTCGTCGCGGTTACAAAAGTAGTTCTAGAGAGGTCATCTTATATTAAGATTTTTTCTCTTTCCAGTTCCGCGAGTAAAGATGTTCAATTTCAACCTGCTGCTTTCCAGAATGCAATGAACTCGCTTGGCGCACACGCCAAAGAAGGGAGATCTACTTGATCCACAAGCCTACTGGATTGGGCAGCATGTTGTAGTTGAACAACCTTACTCGCTGAACTGGAAAGAGAAACAAGTGTAATATAAGACGACATCTCTAGAACTACTTTACCTGACAGACAGAAACCCATTTTGGGCTGAATTATCACCGGAAATAAGAAACTACAAGACACTGATCATAGCCCTGAAGAAGTCGAGGGGTAATCCCATGTAACAGCGACGAAACACGTATTGGCTAATAAACAGACTAAGTGAAGTACCGAACGGGCTTCGCTTACAGAAGAAATAGAAATGTGGTACCCCGGCTACACCACTGGCCGTAGAAAAATGGCCGCCACTGCGCTCCCCACCAATACTTGCCGTGCCCCCTCCCTGCTACTTCCCTGGACAGAAATGCACATCTTCCCTTTACTGCAAATCTCTGATTGGATCTAGGAAGGCAAATTGCCTTGTAAATATTTGTGAATAGTCACAGACTTGCAACTTTGTGGATGTTCACCTACTTTTTAAGTCGTCGTTGTCTTGGAAAGCCAACTACCTGCCCCAATGTGCAGCTATGCTCATAAGTCACATTGGACATGGTTTAACCGCATGCGCGCTAGCGCTTTTCCCGCTGCGCGCTGCGATTTCAAAAATCCCTCGTTACGTGACAAGGTCAGCTCGTCATCCGTGTAGCGCAGGTTACGCCCATGACGAGCTGACCTTGTCATGAGCGTAGAAGGGGTTAATAATTTGTGTGGATAACCCACATTGTGAAATGTCTTGCAGCTCAAAGCCCCTATCTTGAGGGTTGTGTTCTCTTGTATAAAAGGGCAAAGTGCTACAAGTCACTGCACTGGCCTTCTAATATTGAACTGAAGAGGGGTCTCTGCCCACAAGTTAGTCTGCCTCCTGTGATTGTCAGGCTGCAGGCAGCATTGTATTCTTCTTCCTCAGTCGAGATTGAGGTTCCTTTTCTAGCCAGAGGACAAAGCCACCCATTCTGCTTCTTGTCTCAGCCAAACTCTACTTGGATGTGCAGAGCTCGCCCGGTGCCGGCTACAGCCAGTTCGGCCCTGTTTGCCACACACTTTTATTATGAATGAGAATTGTTCTAGCCTATCCACAACCCTCACTAAACTAACTGTAATTAACAAGTATGCATTATCTTTCACCACCAAATAGATTCCTTAGTGACTTCTTTTCTTAAAATGCCCACCCCTGAGCAAGAAGAATCTGCCAACTATCAACCAGTAAGCATATTCCAAATCATCTCCAGCCTTCTGGAACAGTAGTACGCTTACAACTACAGCAGCACCTCGACCAAGAACAAATGCTTGATATTTCACAATCAGGGCTCACTCTGAAAACAACAGAATTTCCTGTGTTGGCAATCACCAGTTGCATCCACATACAACTTCAAAGGGGGGAGAACACCCTACTGAGCCTTCTGAGTTGGCAAATTATGTCCTGGTTGTACAAATTCTGATGTAGAGGCTCCAGTAAGAAGTCAAAGAATAACATGGGAGGAGATTAAGCCTTACGCCTAGAGCTGTCAACTTTGGAACTAGGGAATAAGGTTTAAATCCCAGCCTGGGCACAACATCCTATGCTCCTTAATCTCTCCTGGTCTAAATAAAATATGTAACGCCTGGTACTCACGTAAAGATCTTCTGTACCTATTGTCCAAGTATGCGCTTTATAAAACTGTAAAACAAAAAAGCTGCAATCATATGTTATCTCATTTTTTTTCCAACTACTTGTTCGGTGTCTCTTAGCAGCTCCCCTGTACTTGCTACCTGTGGCATGCCTCAGCCTTTTTCAACCATTCTCTTCAATCTCTATGTGACACCGATGTGAACAATTGTACAAATGTTAAAAGTTGGATATAATCCAGGGGTCTCTAACCTTTTCTGTAGTGAGAGCTAATTCTGATCAAGGAAAATCATCTAAAGGATAATTAATTTGCATATTGTTACCAGACACCCTCAGGACCAGCTTCACTGACTTTAAGCTGAATGTCCATAGAACCAGATACTAAGGTTTGAACAAAATACTTTGATTACGGGCACTATGAAATTCCTGCCAAGTGTGTAATTGAGAGTGTGATCTTTGGGAATGTATAAACATGTGCATATGAATGGGATAAATGTGCACAGGTGACTGACAGTATCTACTGGGTAGTGGGGAGCTAGAGGCCTGCTGTTTTTAATACACAACACTTTGAAATGGGACAAAATTATTTCATCTCCATCTTCCATCAATTCCACATCATAATACTCTATCCAGGGATCTCAGACCTTATAAAATGTCCTTGTACACCCTCTAGTCTTGTAGGTGACCTTCAAAACCGCAATGTATAGATCCATTCCAGCCCTCCACTCTGGAAGGGTCGGGACTTTGGGGACCCACTAATGTTTGACCATGTCTTTCTTTGCCACCACAAAGCCCAAGTTACAGAGAAGAAGATTGGTACACGGTACATCCATATCTGTGGATGTACGCAGGAGAACATATTTAGGCTCTACCGGAAAGGACGCTCCCATTAACTTTCGTAGTTCTGCCAGTATTGTTTTACAGGACGGCAATCCCAAAGTGTATGCAGGAAGGATCCCCTATAAGACATCGCAAGTCTTCAGGGGAGTCCGCTCTCCCAAACTTATTTATTCGTGCTCGATCAAGATATACCAGGTGTAGAATCTTAAATTGTATGAGCCTCAGCCGTGATTTGATCGCCACCTCTCTTGGGTGCATAAAGGCCGCCTCCGAATCATCCAAGTCTCCCAGTTTGTTTTCCCACTTTGTCCTCAATTTTGTCAGGGAGTAAGGCATATTATTTCTTATCATTTTGTAGGTATGAGAGACACCTATTCTTCTGTTTCACCCAGGAGCAGCCTGCCTTCCCGTGGTTCATATTCTGGTAGTTCCTGGGTGTTCAGATCTTCTGCCCCCATGCGTGTCTAAGCTGCGTTTATTTAAAATGCTGCCTGTCACTGAGTTGTAATCACGCTGAAGGGTATAAAACCACCATCGACCAGGAGATCACCAAATCTAGATATCCCTATGAGGTCCCAGGCTTCAAATCCTCTCAACTTCCCAATTTCCAACGCTTCACGCCCATCCACAACAGGGTCTCTTGAGTCCTTCTAGTCACCCATCCCATACCTTTCCCCAGTTTGGACCAAACCTCAAGTGTCACCTGGGTTGCCGGCAACAGAAGTCTTGCTCATTTCCGCTGTAAAGGAAATGTAAATATAGTCTGGTTTGGAACTGGAATCTTTCTAGCGCATATGTGGGATGGTCTCCAATCACATATTTCCAATCGTTAATGATAATGTAGTGAGCTGCCCAGTAGTAAGCTTGGAGGTCTGGTAGGGCGAAACAGTCATTGCACTGATTGCGCTGTAGTGTCTTCAGCGTCACCCTGGGGTGCCCATCATTCTATAACCATTTTACAATCCCCCTCTTCTATTTTAGTGAAAATCTCATTTTGGAACCAATGATAGTTGTTTTGGAGAACGTATTGAAAGAAATGTGGGAGTATTATCATTATCATTTTAAACATGGCTGCCCTGCCCAGAAATGTTAGCTGTAGGGCCTTCCAGCGATCTACGTCCACATGAAATTCTGCTAGAAGGTTCCGTTCTAAGCTGTGCTCTTTGTCTGGGATAATATAACCCCCTTTTAATTTTAGCATACTTTGCACTTTTAGAACCACGTTTTTTCCTATTTGTTAGACCTGGCATCATTGGCGTGAGTCTCCCTTCCATTTTGACGGATAGCCTCTTCTTTTTTGATATGTTTTTGCTGGTTTATGATTTGGGCACTGTGCCACTGCTAATCAGTGCCACAGTGCAAGTGCTCCCTATGTTAAATTGATGTACTAATTGGTTATTCCATGATTGGGTTATCTGATTTATCTGTCAGCCCCTAGTACAGTGCTCCATGTATGCCCAGGGCTTGTAAATCAAATGCTGCTGGTAGGCTTGCAGCACTGGTTGTGCCACCCACAGAAGCAGCTTGTAAAGTGTGTCTCAGGCCTGCCATTGCTAGGCCTGTGTGCAGTCTAGCATTGCCATGCCGACTTGGTCAAGTGCACCTTCTTGCCAGTCCCTAAACCTTCCCTTTGCTTCATATTAGACACCCCTATGGTAGGCCTACGGGCAGGGTGCATTGTAAGTATAAGGTAGGACATGCTATGATGTGTGTGGCATGTTCTAATAGTGAATTGCAGCCATATCTGAAAGAAACAGGTTAGTATTAGATTCCTTACCTTAGAATATCCCCAGGCATCAGACTGGATCCGGAATTTTTTGCGTAGCAGTACCCATGCGCGTCGGTAGGCGTCGTCCGCGGCTACGTGTCTGTGTCGTCGGCGTCGTGGGCGCCGTGATGACGTCTTCGGAGTACTTAGAAGCCGCCTCCGCGTTCTGACGTCAGTTCTTCTTTTTTCTGCTGCGCCAGCAAGCGCAGATCCGGAAAAAGTTGTACACTAGTCAATTTTTGACTAACTTTTTACAATCCTTTTTGATCTACTTTCGAAGTCTCTTGACTCCGACGGTGCCGGTAGGGAAGCCCGGGTTCAAGACCTGCGCTGACTGCAACCGACTGATGTCGGTTACCGACCCCCCATCGCCGGTGCCTGCACTGTCTAGGACCGGACCACGACGACAAGTCCTGCTCCGACTAAAGCTAGACGGGAGCGGTCCAGCAAGCGACTCGAGCTCCGGCAGTCCGCCCCGCGCCGCTTGAGGTCCCGGTCTGAAAGGAGGTCGAGGGACCGGTCTTGGGGCCAGAGTCACCACAGTTCCGGGAGTCGTCATCGGTCTTCGGGCTCGAAGTCCTCAGGTAAGAGGCACAAGAAGTCGAAGAGGCACCATCGCTCTTCTGACTCCCCTCGACGCTCGCGCGATGCGGCCAGGGATTCGGGTGACACCGCCCATGCGGCTCCACCGGAGCCGCAGGTGTCGCGGCCTGCTCCATACCCGCCAGTCCCTGGGCAGAACGTGACGCCGGGGGAGATTGATAACTTCCTCATGGCCATGAGGTTGCTCGCTCCTCCGTCTGGTTCCATGGCACCTTCGGGGCAAGCGGTCCCGACTGGGTCCCCACGCGGGCCGGGTGCTTCGGCCCCAGCGCCGCCGGGTGCTTCGGCCCCGGCGCCGTCGGGTGCTTCGGCCCCAGCCCCATCGGCGATTGCGGTCCTGACACCACAGGGCCCCACTGGATCCGGCTCTGGATCCGGGTCGCCGCTGGTCGACCTCGCCAGCGCCAGCCCTAAGGGTGTCGCCCCCGGCGCCATCCCAGGACGACGCCATCCCTGGTCCTGCCCTCAATTCGGAGGGCAGGACCTCGACGCCGATGGGAGATTTTTACTTCTACAACCCAGCCCCATCCTGTGAGCCTGAGTACCAGGCGATGTGTGACGAGGGGGATTGGGAGGGGTCTGAGGACCCTCTGGCACGTGAGTGTCAGTCTTCTGCGGACTGGACAGGAGAGCTTGGGGATGCCAGTGGTCTGGACACTTCGCCCGACACTGGTTGTGTCTCCCCTCCTAGCGTGGCTACGGAGGAGGGGGCTGCCTATAGCATGGTGCTGATGAGGGCGGCCAAGGTCTTGGACTTGAGCTCCTCATCGCGGCCGTGAGGACTAACCTCCTCACTGAGGTCCTTAAACTGCAGGCAAGCTCGGCCGAGCCTCTGCTGCCGTGTAAGCCTCTGCTGCCGTGTAATGGGGCCTTATCAGCTGTTCTTCTGGGCACTTGGTCCAAGCCCGCCACAGGTCAGCCTGTGGATAGGAACGTGGCCAGGCGCCACCGCCCGGTCCGGGTGACCCTTGCTTTCTGTCTACCACCCGACCCCCCCCCCGAGAGCCTGGTCATTCAGGCCTCTAATTCCCAGACCGCCTTCCCGTCGGCTCCCCCCATCCGGGAATCCAAGAGGTACGAGCAATACGGAAAGAAAGTATTCTCCTCCCTGAGTTTAGGATTGCGGTCAGTCAACACCGCATGCCTCTTGGGCCGCTACAACCACTCTCTGTGAGATACGGTCTCGGACGTGCTGCCAGAATGCCTGGTGGAGGTCCGGGCTTCACTCGGCCAAGCCCTTGTGGAGGGTCAAGATGCGGCGCGTTATTCCATCCGGTTTGGGCTGGACACTACTGACTCACTAGGCAGAGCGATGGCAACGACGGTGGCGATTCGTCGCCACGCCTGGTTGAGGTCTGCCAACTTCTCGGCTGATGTCCAAAACACACTTATGGACATGCTGTTCGATGGCCGTCGCCTCTTTGGCGAAGAGGCAGACCATGCGCTTGAGCGCTTTAAGGACTCCAGGGCTATGGCTAAGTTCTTGGGCCTCTCGGCCCCGCGCCAGCAAACGGCTGCCTTTCGCCCCTTTCGTGGCCAAGGAAGGGGCGCCCCCACACGTCCTGCCAGCCACGGGCCGCAGACTACCATCCAGCGCGGTGGCAGACGTGGAAACTGCTGTGGCGGCGGTCGGGGACAACTGTGAGGCCAGTCCACACCTACCCCTGCAGCATCCACCTCAAAACCCTCCTAGTCCATGCTTTCAGGCCCATGTGACGCCAGTGGTGGGCAGGGTTCGCCATCACCACCACCACTGGCTCACTGTCACATCGGACAGGTGGGTGCTGCTAATCGTCCGAAGGGGCTACTCCCTCCCCTTCGAGGCGTCCCCTCCAGCCATGCCACCGCAGTACCACCGCGTGTCGGGGGATCACTTGAAACTTCTGCAAGAGGAAGTTTCGGCCCTCCTGGCCAAGGGGGCCATCGAGCGCTTTCCTGGGCCAGAAGTAGGGTGTGGTTGTTACTCCCACTACTTTCTGGTACCCAAGAAGGGCAAAGGGGGCCTACCCCCTATCTTGGACCTACGGAACGTCAACGACTTCCTCCGGAAGGAGAAGTTCAAGATGCTGACATTGGCTCAGGTCTTAGCTGCCCTAGACCCTGGAGACTGGATGGTAGCGTTGGACTTGCAGGATGCTTATTTTCACTTCCCCGTCCTGCCGGCTGACCGGCATTACCGGTGGTTCACGGTAGGTCATGAGCACTTTCAGTTTACCGTGCTCCCCTTCGGCCTTACCAGCGCCCCACGGGTGTTCATGAAAGTGACGGCGGTGGTCGCAGCTCATCTGCGCAGGTTAGGGGTTTCAGTCTTCCCCTACCTCGACCACTGTTTGTTGAAGGCGGGCTCACCCAAGACAGTCGTCTGCCACCTCCAGACTACGGCCGACCTCCTGCACCTGCTGGGGTTCTCCATCAATGTGCCGAAGTCACACCTGTGTCCCTCTCGGAAGCTCCTCTTCATCGGAGCGGTTCTAGACTCGGCGCAGTTTCTGGTTTATCCTCCCGAACAGCGGTTGACGCTGTGGCTTCTGGGACTGACGGCCTCCTGCATCCTTCTGGTGCATCACGCCCGGTGGCGGATGCGGGCTCTGCAGTGGAACCTGAAGTTTCAGTGGGCCCAGCTTCAGGGCAACTTGTCCGACCATGTCCTGATCTCAGAGTGCACTGCAAGACAGTTGCAGTGGTGGCTCACGGACCGCGATTGGGTCAGCGGCACATCCCTCTCCCTACCCCGACCGGAGCACCTAGTTGTGACAGATGCGTCCCTTCAGGGCCAAGGGGGGCCACATGGGAGAGACGGAGATCAGAGGCCTCTGGTCTCCGGCGGAGTACCGGCTCCACATCAACCTTCTGGAGCTACGGGCGATCCGTCTTGCACTGAAGCCATTCCTCCCCTCTGTGTGGGGTAGTGTAGTGCAGGTGTTCACGGACAACACCACCTCCATGTGGTACTGCAACAAACATGGCGGGTGGGGTCGTGGACCCCATGCTAGGAGGCTCTGCGCCTCTAGCAGTGGCTGGAACATCAGGGCGTGACCCTGGTGGTTCAACACCTGGCAGGTTCCCTGAACACTAGGGGGGACGAACTCAGCCGTTGGTGCATGATGGATCACGAATGGCGTCTGAACTCGGACGTGGCGCAAGGCCTCTTTCAGCAGTGGGGAGAGCCTTGGTTAGATCTGTTCGCCACAGAAGAGAACACGCAGTGTCATCAGTTCTGCGCGTTGGAATTTCCAAGGCGGCACTCACTCGGAGATGCTTTTTGTCGCGAGTGGAGTTGCGGTCTGTTGTACGCCTTTCCGCCTACACCACTTCTGACCAGAGTGCTGAAGAAGATCAAATGCGACCGGGCCCAAGTCATCCTTGTGGCTCCGGACTGGGCACGAAGATACTGGTATCCTGAGCTACTCAGCATGTCAGTCGATCCCCCGATTCGTCTGCCTCTTCAGGAGGACCTTCTGTCGCAGCAGCAGGGGACGGTCCTCCGCCTGAACCTGTCCAGTCTCCACCTCCATGCTTGGAGATTGAGCGGCGACAGTTGAGGCCATTTGACTTGCCTCCTGAAGTTTGTAATGTGATTCTGGCAGCCAGGCGTCCCTCCTCAAAGTCGGTATACTCCTGCAGGTGGAAAAGATTTGTGGCATGGTGCACAGCAAAGGCTGTGGATCCACACTCTGCCCCCCTTTCTGAGGTTTTCCTCTTCCTTCTTTCTCTTGCCCAGCAGGACTCTGGGCACTATCCAGGGCTACCTTTCTGCCTTTTCCGCCTTCTTGAGGCTACCTGATCAGCCTTCTTTGTTCAAGTCCCCAATTGTTAACAGATTCTTGAAGGGCATCACTCATATGTTCCCCCCTGTTCCTTTCGTGATGCCCCAGTGGGACTTGAATCTGGTTTTAACCTTCCTGATGTGCGCTCCCTTTGAGCCGCTTCATAACTGTCCTCTTCGCCTTCTTACTCTGAAGACTGCTTTCCTGGTTGCCATCACCTCTGTCAGGAGAGTGAGTGAGCTCCAGGCTCTTTCCTCTACACCTCCTTTCCTTTCTGTCCATCTGGACAAGGTTGTGTTGCAGACAAGACCCTCTTTCCTACCCAAGGTAGTCACAACCTTCCACATCGGGCAGTCCATCACCTTGCCCACCTTCTTTCCGCCTCCGCATCCCTCTAAAGAGGAAGAGCGGCTTCACCGTCTGGACCCAAAATGTGCGCTGTCATTCTACTTAGATCGCATACGCCAGATCCGGGTGGATGACCAACTCTTTGTTGGTTACTTGGGCGCAAAGAAGGGGCACAAACGGACCATCTCTCGGTGGGTCGTTTTGTGCATCAAGGCATGCTACTCTTTGGCTAAAAAGGAACCTCCTGTTGGGCTGAGGGCCCATTCCACTCGGGCCACGGCGGCTACTACTGCCCTGGGCCGGGAAGTCCCCTTGCAGGACATTTGTCAGGAAGTTAAGTGGGCCTCGCTGCACACGTTTGCAAGACACTACTGCCTGGACAGCCAAGTCATGAGGGATGGCTTCTTTGGCCGTTCCGTCCTCCAGGACTTTCTGGTGTAATTGTTGGTATTGCTGGGGTATCTATTCTAAGGTAAGGAATCTAATACTAACCTGTTTCTTTCAGATGCACAAGTTACTTACCTTCGGTAACTATATATCTGTAAGAAACAGTAGTTAGTATTAGATTCCTTACCGCCCCACCCATCCTCCCCGTTCTGCGAACCGATGTCTAGGGTTAAGGTCATCCCCTTTCAGGGCCCTAGTTTCATGGCACCAGTGTTGGTTTTTATCATGGCTCTGCGTTTCTGACGCGGAAAAGCTGTGTATAAGAACTGACGTCAGCACGCAGAGGCGGCATCTAAGTACTCCGACGATGTCATCACGGCGCTCACGACGCCGACGACGGCCGCGGAGCCGCGGACGACGCCTACCGACGCGCATGGGTACTGCTACACAAAAATTTCCGGATCCACTCTGACGCCTGGGGATATTCTAGGGTAAGGAATCTAATACTAACTACTGTTTCTTACAGATATATCGTTACCGAAGGTAAGTAACTTGTGCTTTCGTTTTTCACTATTGAAGGCTACCTGTTCTCAAAGGCCAGAATGGGCAGTTAGATTATTACATTCTTATAATCCTAACTGACTCAGGGAACATGGTAGAAATTCGAATTTAGTATGCCTGAACTCAGAATAATAAAATACATCTTTTAGTAAAGTTGGTTTTAATATTCTGTGTTTGAAAATACCACTTTTAGAAAGTAGGTATTTTATTGCCTAACTATCTAGGCCTGCCTCTGCTGGGTTGTGTATTCCTTGTCTGGGTTTGTGAGTGACAGGGCTGAGGAATTCCAGTAGACAGGCTGGGGCAGCCCGGTGGTGGATAGAGAGATCTGCATCTAGATGGGAGGGAGGAGTTGCACCTGAGACCTGAATAGGGCTGGGCCTTCCCTCTACAATGCTGGCTCCACCCCCTGTGGCTTGTCTGATGTCTCTGCCCCGCACTGTGAAAGGAGAGAAGGAATCATGTCAACAAAGTGGTCCAGAGCTGTATCTTTCCTCCCCTGTGCTGGCTCCACCTCCTGTGTGGTGGCTGATGTCTCTGCCCTGCACAGTGAAAGGAAGAAGAGTGTCATGTAAACAAAGTGCTCAGGAACTGTATGGGACAAGGCAGAGGCCTCTCTGCCTTCAGAGAATAAAGGATTTTGGGGTATAAATATTGGGACCCTGATCCCAAGAAATTAGATCACTTCTGGACAAGAAACCTTTCTGCCAAGGAGAAGAACAAAGGAAGCTGCAGGAGTTGTACTGCCCCTCTGCCAGTGTGCTGTTTGCTGGGTTGACATGCAGTGGTTGCTTCATTGCCAAGGGAAAGGAGAAGGAACTTTGTAAGGACTTTCATCTACAGAATATTCTCTTGAGGGTATGGACTGTGCATGCCTCCTGCTGAAGTCTCAGGGTCAACAGACTTCAGCTCCCTCCTGAATTTCCTTGCTGGGAATTCTGACTCCAGTCACTTGCGTGCCACTGGAAGCGCGACGCATCGAGAAGAAGCATGTCGCCGCCGCAGCTGAAATCACTGCAACGCCGGAGAAGCAAGCCTTCGCCGCAACTCCCTGTTTATCGAAGCTGTCTACTGTCCCATCATCGGAGAAATGTGACGCCATCAAGAGAGTCGCCATCGCGTCACCGGAGAAGCGTGTCGCAGGGCTTGTCGCGGCTCCACAGTACAGAGTCGTTGCAAGGCTGCCAGGGCGCCATCGCATCGTCATCGCATTGCCGCATCAAGGGCGCCATCTTCTCGCATCGCAATCGGATCATCGCATCAAGGCGCCATCTTGCGTACCGCATCGGGCCCGCAAGCCGAGAATCTACGCATCACCTCCGCACCGGTAAGGCTCACGACGAGTCCCCTACTCTACGCAAGCATTGAGGAACGACGCAACCGTTCCCCCGGATCACGGAACCGACGCATCTCCCCTTTTGCAAGCCTTTTGTTCACTTTGCGTTACGCATCCAGGTACTTTGTTGAGAACTTTGTCGCATTTATCAACAACTTGAACTAAGCAACTTATATCATCTTTTAAGTAATCTTAAGAGTAGTATTGTGGATTTTGGTCATTTGTGGTCTTGTGTTTAAGTCTATATAAAGAATACTTATTTTAATAAAACCTGTGTTGTGTCCATCTGTAGTGTTGTCACTGTATTACTGTGTATATTCACAAATGCTTAATACACTGCCTCTGAGATAAGCCTGTCTGCTCGTGCCAAGCTACCGAGGGGGTGAGCAGGGGTTATCATGGAGTGTAATCCCCTTATCCTTACTTAGTAGTAAGGGTCCCTATTTGGACAAAGGTGAATACCATTGCCAACTAGAGACCCCCAGATCGAACACTATTGCATTAAGGCATACACTTATTTGGTGGGAAATAAATTACACTGTATGTAAACTGCTTTCACTATACATTGTAGTCATTTCATTTAGATCGTATAGTCATGCAGGAACAATCCTGCACATAGGTAATGTATTTGTGAAGCTGTAAATTTCGCGCAGTGTGCTTGGTATTATTGTCTATATTTTAAAACACTTGTGCATTATCTCCCATCGGGCATCTCGCATGTGGATTGGGGTCTTTGGAGGCCGTTTTTTAAGTCCCTGGGCCACTGCTGGTACCTCTGCCCCTTTATTCTTGGAGACCCAGGGTGGATGTAAACAAAGCGAGAAAATAGAGAGGATGGGGGGAACTCAGAGAGACAGGAGAGACGAGGAGTGCGAGTGAAAAATAATGTGTATTTATAAAAGCGTTTTCACCCCTAACTGGGTATCTTATCACTGAATAACAGACGTTTATTGTTACCCAGTTCAATTGTACTCATTTTATCGACATCCGATGGATGAAATACTGAGTGGAGCCACCGGGATTTGAACCTGTGACCATGATATCGAACACAGGCCCCTGCAATGTATGCTTTAGTCCACTGAGCCACCAGACCCAAATAGATGATTGAGGGAGAGTGGAGAAGAAGGGGAAACATCCTAAACCACGATGATTGAATAACGAGGAGAGAATAACGAAGACTGCTGAACAACGTTGGCCGGAACAACGAAAGGCTGAACAACGAAGTATAACGTATCCTGTATAACGTCACTCCTCAGAATTAAGGGAAGATTAGGTTTTGCAATAAAACAAAATCATTCTAGCCCTATATGCACGATTGGATTTCTTAGTTAAATGTGCGTTATTTCATGAAAATTATACAAAATTATGTTTGCTATGCCCATACCACTTGACCTCTATCTCGCATGAACACTGGACGCTCGGGCACACGAGACACCAGTGTGAGACTTGCTTGAGCAGAAGGTGTCTTGCAGCACATACCAGTTTCGCAGTTGTTGCCAGACATTTCCTGCTCGAACCAATCTCCCTCTGGAGCAAAGCATGTGAGAAAGAGAAAGACCTATTAAAAAATGTTGTGGAAGCACAACCCTATAATTGGAATTTATGCAGATTACGCTTGCCGAATACAAATTTTGGTGGGGTCTGTTTGTACATGCATCATTATTTTACAGGTAACATTGTTGCTTGCATTTGTTCTTGCTATAAGAAATAGTTTACATCAACTGATAACATAGCTTTCTATTTCTTTCCTTTAGTAAATCTGGAGCAAACTCGTCTTCTAGTTTGGGAGATATTGTGCCTAGTTCGAGAAGATCCACTCCTCCAACATCTGGTAAGTATCTGCTAGTAGTTGTCCCAGCTTTATGCCTGAAGGTGTTTTTTAGGGTATGGGCAGATGTATTCTGTTTCATTTTGCAATACAGGGCAGCAGTCAGACTTGCTGCACTGCATTTGCCCAAGAGGGAGGAAAACACAGTGCAGGGTCGTATCTACCAAGATTTACAAACTGCTGGTGGTATCCCCTCCACTGGAGGGCAGCCTTAGACCATAGTGCAAAGGGGAGTGTGCGAATCTAACTTAGGGTTTGTACATGAGGCATACATACTCTTCCAGCATAACTTTCTATGCCTAGAAAAACGCAGAGGAATTCCGTGCATTGGATGTGGACTATGCAGTGCAGCCCACATACAATTAATAAACGTATTTCTGTTTGTTATAATTTGTTTTACAGAAGTATTCTTTTTTGACGCAAACCCTGGTGTGGCTGTTATCGTAGATTGTGCTTTATGTTAACACATCTGGGTATTTGCCTGCTCCGCCCCAGTAATGCCCCCTTGACGCAAAGCAAGGTAAATCAGTGTAAAGGGGCCTGCGTGTTGAGAAAAGGGCACCTTTCCAGTGCAAAACACCTTTTGCGCTAGATAGTAAATACTCCTGTACAATTTTAAATCATTGTGTGTTACTTTGCAATAACGCAGAGCCTTAGTAAATCTGGAGGTGAGTACAAGCTCATCTGTTGCGGTGAAAGAGGAGTACTTTTACTTGCACGTGCTTGGAAACTGCAAAATTCTTTCTCCTACAAAAAAAGCTTTTCAAAATGGAAATTGAATTAATATGAAAATCAGCGGAATCTGCACTTGACCATTAGTAGTTGTCACTTTACTCAGGTGCCTTAAAAACTAGGATAACATTTTCTTGAAATGTGTCAAATCGAATTTCTCAACTCCCCGTCAAAGTCTCCGCAGTTAGCCATTTTACATCACCCTCGTGGCATCAGTTCCACTTATGTAAATACGTGCAAAAACATCAACCTATCCAGAAAACATTTTAATACTTAAACACTACAACATTTAAATGGAATGCAAATGCGCCAAGTTCTTCTTGCATCGGAGAAACACGAGACCTCCATGTCATTCACTCTGTCCAGGTGACCCGCCCCATGTCTCATCACTAGTTTCCCCCTTTTTTTCTCCTATAATAATAATAATAATCCACATTTGTAAAGCGCACTATCGCCCGTAAGGGTCTCTAGGTGCTGGGGTCCGTCGGGAAGATTAAGCAAGCTATTGCCCAGAGTCACATGGTGCTGGGCTAATCTGCTGCCGGCCCCGGGGATCGAACCGTGATCCCCAGATTCCAGCGTCAGTCTCCCTGGCCGCGGCGCCACACCTCTTCCTATGAGGTATGGTATTGCAGAAGTAGCATCCTTCTGCTCATCACAACACAGTCTTACTCTTCAAACATGGAATCCATCATCAATAAAGCTTTATTCGAGGTATATACTCATAAAAGCACAAACATGCATTTAAAAATACATATTAATTAAAAGCAATATTTCATACATGTAAATACTTTTTAAAACAGTTGTGCAAGCTTTAACAATGAAAAGGTTAATTAAACTTTAAAACAATTATCAGGTTACATTAACAGATATAGCCCTCCGCCTGATGGACCATGCCCACCCCAAATACTTTGCTGTTCCCAGAACAATAGGCATGTCAGTGGACGTACAGATGATTCTTAGCCCCTCAACACCACTAGATGCCCCAAGGTTTCGACAAACTGGGGCCAACCATACTCTCCTCGGAATAGCATAGGCCTCACACAAAAATAAAAAGTGGCCTATGCTTTCATTAGTTGCACCACACACCGGGCAGCATGAGGTATTCGAGCTCCGCCATCTACCCGTCAGGGATCTCAGGGGAAGGGAACCAGACCTTAACTGGAAGAATAACTTCCTGTCCATTGGGACAGTAATACTGTCCCAATACTGTTCTAATACAGGACTCATTTTAATTTCCAGAAATCTCCCCCCCATTGTATCAACTTTTGTACTTCTCCAGAGTCTACCATCTGTATAGTCCCAATACAGGGTCTTAATAGTGTTTTTACTTGGAAATACTTCCCCAGATGGGTTATCCCAGAGATTAGGGAGGCCGAGCTCACCCAAAACAACCCTTAGATTCTTCAACCATGGTATTTTGTGGAAGGTGTCAGCTTTAATTAGGGCTAGAAACCCGTCGGCATAATGCCGAATCTCAGGGGTGGTCCAGAGGCGTCTCCAATAAAGAATAGGCCGTAATCGAGCTTGGTCGCTAACAGATCTCCTCCCTAGATCGAGACCGAGCGGGATTAATGGCGCAGTCTGCGGAAGCCCCGTAATTCCCCTTAGAAACCTATTCTCTGATGTTTGCAGGGGAAGAAGCCTCCCAAAACCCCACACTTCTGCCCCATATAGGGCTGACCCTATAGCTTTGGCGTCGTATACGACAAGAACCGGTTTTATAGGCTTGGTTTTTTATTTTGATTGCTCCACCCGAAGTGCCCCTGAGATCTGCTGGTGCCTCAAGACCGCCTTTCCTATATGGTGAGACCAACCTGGCTTACTTGATATCTCAACCCCAAGATAGGTGAAAACGCTAACTACCTCAAGCTCACTATTGTTCAGGAATATCCTTGGGCGAGGTCTGCGCCTTGGGGAAAAAGCCATCAGCTTGGTCTTGCCAACATTAACTTCAAGGCCATGCTCCCGACAAAAAACATCAAATATATTTAGAGCACGCTGCAATCCAGCCGGAGTTTTGGACAAAATTAGAGTATCGTCGGCGAACATCAGGATCGGGACCCTGAGGCCCGCTAACGAGGGAGCATCTACACTTACGTCCAGCATCCTACCCACAATTCCATTAATGAATAGGGAGAAGAGCAAGGGTGCCATTGCACATCCCTGCCGTACCCCCCATTCGACGGGGAAGTCGACGGAAGATTCCCCATTCAGCCCCCACTGGACTTTGGCAAAATTACACTCGTGCAACCTCATGATCAAGGTGAGCAACTCGGGTGGAACCCCCAATCTGCTCAAAACTGTCCAGAGTTTGCTCCTCGGGACCAGGTCAAAGGCAGCCCGCAAGTCGACAAAGGCGACATATAGGCTGCCCTCGCCAAGCAACACCGTCCCCCACCGCAACATGGTGAAACGGAATACTTGGTCTACCGTGCTGGTCGCCCGCCGGAAACCTGCCTGATAGGGGGACAGAGCATTATTCTCCTCTACCCAGTCCATCAGTTTGTTTACCACCATCTTCCCTACCACTTTTTGGACAGTGGCAATCAAACTTATTGGCCTATAATTGGCCGGGAGTGACCGATCACCTTTCTTATAGATGGGTATAATAATTGCTCCCTTCCATGTTTCTGGGATTGCAGCCCCCATTGCAATGGCATTTCCCAGTAGGGTCACATACCTGGCCCACCGTACTTTATCATTTTTAAATACATCAGAGGGTATCCCATCTAAACCCGGCGCCCTACCCCCTTGTAAGGAACAAATTACGAATTCCGCTTCTTTAGGGGAAAACAAACTTTCAATACAAAATACAGCTGGAATTGCTTCCACAGCCACGACTTCCTTAGTCTCTGCATACTGGGGTTTAAAATACTCCACCCAGGCCGCCTCATCAACTTTGTTGTCTGGTTTATTTGGGGTGCCGCCTCTGCCCCACTTCACAATTTTCCAGAAAAGCCTGGAATCCTTGACCCCCGAGGCCTCCAGCAATTCATCCCAGTACTCTTCATCCCACTTTTTCTTAGCCAGGCGAACACTAACATTGTATTGCTTCCTGGCTGCACCAATCACAACCCTATCCCTAGTTCTAATTGCTCTACCCAAAGCTAGTCTGGCTGCCCTACACTGCTTGTTGAACCACCTAGCCGGTTTGGGTAGGACTTTCCTATTTGCCTTAAAAGGTCTCATAAAATGTGGTTTTAAAAGGGAAAAAAACGTATTGTGTATATCTGTAGTTATCCTGGACCCTGGGATTATGGGACTTACTGCCTCCATGGAAGCGATTGCAGTATCCACCTCTGAACTTATATAGTCCATAGATTCTGCATTCGCCAACACACTTGGCCAATTAAGTCTACGCATATCATTAGCCATGAGAGGTAATACTCCATCACGAGGTTGCGAATTACCTGTCATGGGCGTCCACCAATTGTGGGTGACACAGAGGGGATTGTGATCGCTTTCCAATCTACCCTCAATTTCCATATCACATACCCCCTGCCATAAATTATGGCTACAAATGACATAGTCTATTCTACTTTTATTATAGCCATTGTCAAATGTACAAACACCTTCCTGGTCACCCTTAGTCCTTCCATTTAGGGCTCTCAGCCCATATTCCAGGCACATAGCATTTAATAGTAATATATCCTTCGTCCACCGTTTGACTGGAACCAAATTTAGGATTGGAACACCCCATTGGATGTCCTCCTCTTGCCCTAGTGGATTCTCTGTGTTATCCAACGGTTCAAAGGTCCTATTTAGGTCACCAGCCACTACCACTCTGTTTCCCAGGGACTGTGATTCAAGGAAAGTGGACAAGGCCTCTAGAGTGGGGGAACTCCCAGTGTTGGTACCCCTGGCATAAATGTTATATATGTCTACCGCACCCCACTTATCCGATGCCATTCTTAGCAATTGGATGTCCTTGCAACCCAGGTCCAGCACTTTCACTTTAATTTGTAGACCTTGCTTTACCCAAACTGTTAAGCCTCCCATAGGTCGACCCCTAGCACATTTGCTTGCTGGGATTGAAAAATGTAAGTAGCCTGGTAAAAAAATAGGATCGCAAGCCCATGTCTCCTGGAATAGACACACTTCAAACCCCTTAACAAATACTATCCAGTTTTGGGACAATAACCGACTGCCTAGCCCCGCAATATTCCACGAGAAAAACTTCCCTGGGATTGGGCCATCTCTGATTCCGACCTCAGAAGCTAGCGTGGAAGAAAGATTAATTGGGCTTGCAGTATTCCCTTCCTGATCTATACCAAAGTCCACAAAGTTAACGTCAGTTTCCTGGGAATCAATAGTACTTACTATGAGTGATTCCTCACCCCCCAAACTTTGCGTACACGCCCCACAGTTTCCCCTCAAACTCACAATCTTCCCACCAGTGATCACTTCTTTTGGGAACACTTTTATATCCAAGGTAGACACAGTGGAGTTCACACATAAGTCCCCCCTTATTATCACACCTCCCCCAATACTCAAGGAATCAACCGACTTCGGTCAGCAGCCCCAACCCAAATTTTTCATCCCATCATGGGAATTATAGGTTTGACCATTGTAGAAATTTGGTCGTAACATAGGCACAGTGAAGGGGACGATCCCTGGCAGGGGTAAATGACTAAAACTACCTAGGTTATTATTCACACCAGATTGGGCGCCCATTGGTCTTGGGTAGAAGAAGGTAAGATCCACAATACCAACCCCACCACTGCTAGTGCCCCAGCCCGGCCTTGTTATCCAGCCTGCCACCCTTGTATCTTGAAAATTAATTACAATACACTCCCCCCCCCCAGATTTTTAGGAGTACAAACTATCCAATTGGTCCTTCTTACCCTGATAATCAAACCATCAACTTCCCCGGGCAGTGGTCTATTAACCCTTAGCCAGTGCATGACCTTATTTTTTAACATCTGGAAGGTTTCTCTTTGTCCTACCAATAGAGGTGGAACATTGGTAAGGACAGTCACATAGGGGTAGGAATCTGGGGTAAGATTCATGGGGGGTATCCTAGGGGGAGGCTTCGTCACAGGGAGTGTGGGGCGGCTAATGTCTGGAACAGCAGGACGGGATATTAAAACATTTTGTGGAGCCTGGGAGTTATTCAATACAGCATTGCTTTTTCTGTAGCTGTTATTACCACCAGCTACAAGACCAAGACAGGGTTTCAGGGTGCTTGATGGGTGTTGGGTACTAATACTTAAAGGAATGGCATTTTTAGGACACTCTTTACTACCCTTAGCCACGGTGTTAGGCAGCTTAGTTTTCCCCCCAATGTTACTACCTAGGGTGGCTGGCAGTTTGGTGTTAGTCTTGCAGCTTTGTCCCTTTCCCTTGGGCCCGATTACAGTGCTAACCACGGGAGAATACAATTCAACCGTGGAAACACTTTCATCCTGCCCGGCAGGTTGCTGGGGGTTACAACTCTCTCCCGTCCTAAAATGGGACTTAATTAATAATTTTGTGGAGAAGAAGTTATCCAGACTGGCCTGCTCAAAGTGATCTAACCGATCCGCTAGTTTTTTAACTCGTTCCTCTATGGGAGTCAGAAGGGACCTCATTAGTCTCTCCAACTCGAGGAACAGTGGCGGAATGGACGGTAGTGTCTCAGGCGACACTATCACTATAGGGGCTGGACTTACTGGAACAACTTCCCCCTCTCCCATCAGTGCCCCACTAGGACTACTCCCAGTAGATTCCTGTGAGAGTGTACATATTCCCACTTTTCTAATTTTTCTCGGGGGTTTTGGGGCATAACATTTCCTTGGAGCTGCACTCCTCTTCCTTTTAGGACAAGGTTTAGATTGTACTACGTGGGTTAAAACACTAGGTTGGGCCATACATGGCTGACCAATAGGTGATTCAATAGGGGTACTAGGAGGGATTGCAGGCAAAGTAGAAGTGTCAGATTCTAAAGACAAGACAACCAGTGGCTCTATAATTGGGGGAAAGGGGTAAGATGTTTCCGATACAACTGGCAGTGTTGTAGATGATAAAGGGGTAACCAGTGCCGGAAAACTTTGTGGGGGACGTTTTTCTACTAGGTTTTTCAAGAGTTCGATGGATAACCTATGTTCCGCACGTCTTTCCGCCAGGGCAATTTCCTTGTCAATGTCTTGGGTTAATCGATTAAAATATTTGTCCAAAGGACCCATAATGGCTGGCCCTGCCTCATTCAGGAGAGGCAACAAAGTGGTACTACTAGAAGAAGAGGACATAGTGTAAAACCTCCTACGCTTTCAAGAAAACTATGGAACACTTTAAATAACAAAACGACTTACAGAGCACACTGTTAATAAAGCGGAATACCAGTGATGTAAATGTCAGCGAGGGGGCCCAGCCCGGCCTCCTTCGGCCTCTGACGGCCACAGACGGTCCCGCCCTTGTCCCGGGCACGCTTCCGCGCGCTCCCGCGCAGCGGCCAAGGGACCTCCTTTTGATGCAGTGAGGAAAAATGATGGGCGGGGGGGGGCGGGGCCAACAGGGAGAGCAGCCCAGGTGTGGCCAATGGGGCTCGCAGGGACTCCTGGTAGCTGGAGTCCCTGCCTCAGAACTCGCAGCCCTGCTGGCAACTCCACGCGCCCCGAGGTCCTCACAGTCACCGCTCCTCTCCAACAACAGCTCCGAGTGGATGCGGGACGCTACGGGACCCGCGAAGCGGGTCCGGCGAGTTGGTAGGCCCCCCACAGAAACAGGAGGCCAGCGGCAGCAACAGATCAGGATGGTCAACAGAGCAACAGCAAATCCGCAATAGGAGGGTCCCACAAGCTGGAAGTCCAAACCCGCTTTTCACTCCGTGGGCGGGGGGGCCAACAGGGAGAGCAGCCCAGGTGTGGCCAATGGGGCTCGCAGGGACTCCTGGTAGCTGGAGTCCCTGCCTCAGAACTCGCAGCCCTGCTGGCGACTCCACGCGCCCCGAGGTCCTCACAGTCACCACTCCTCCCCAACAACAGCTCCGAGTGGATGCGGGACGCTGCGGGACCCGCGAAGCGGGTCCGGCGAGTTGTCAGGCCCCCCACAGAAACAGGAGGCCAACGGCAGCAACAGATCAGGATGGTCAACAGAGCAACAGCAAATCCGCAATAGGAGGGTCCCACAAGCTGGAAGTCCAAACCCGCTTTTCACTCCGTGTGCGGGGGGGGGTGGGGCCAACAGGGAGAGCAGCCCAGGTGTGGCCAATAGGGCTCGCAGGGACTCCTGGTAGCTGGAGTCCCTGCCTCAGAACTCGCAGCCCTGCTGGCGACTCCACGCGCCCCGAGGTCCTCACAGTCACCGCTCCTCTCCAACAACAGCTCCGAGTGGATGCGGGACGCTGCAGGACCCGCGAAGCGGGTCTGGCGAGTTGTCAGGCCCCCCACAGAAACAGGAGGCCAGCGGCAGCAACAGATCAGGATGGTCAACAGAGCAACAGCAAATCCGCAATAGGAGGGTCTCCATGACTGTTCAGCTGTCTGATGGACCTATTGTTACCAATTGTTTGAAACATTCATTCAGGTAACCTTGGCTCCACCTAGTGGAGCGTTATTTCATTACCTCATGCAATAAGCTATTTGCTGCATCTTTCTGCCTTCTAGGAAGTGCTTCAATGGGAATGCACACGAGACTATGTTACATTCTTTGAAGTACACTCAACTATCACGCTGGTTGCCGTATTCATGCTCTTGTCCCATAAAAGCATTACATACAAATAGGTCCCCTTTTTGCTACTTTTTTTCACAACATTGGCAATGGCTTTCAGGTTTTTTGGCAGAGTTTTAAGTGATAAATATGTGCCCAAGGCATGTAAACAGTATTGTGAATGCATTTGTTGGCAGTGGTTATTACTACTGGTGACATTTCCTGGTGATCTGAATGAATGTTTCTACCTCGCAGTAATTCACAGATTGCATTTAAACTCGCTCTCTCCCCCAAAATAGCAGCAGGACATATATTCAAGTGTTGATGGTGGAGCACTTCTTGACCAAGTCACCGAATGTTTTTTTAAACATACATTTTCTAAATCAGCATCTGACAATGGCCTTGTTCACAAAACCTCCATCTTAACCAGCACCGCGTGTTATCCAAGAATGACAACCTTTGTTTTCCGCAGAAGGTACCATCTTACTCAATAATTTGTTGCAATGTATGTTTTGGTGCTCTGAGTAGTACATGCATGAGACACAGAGGGCACAATTTAGAAAGCAATTAGTGCTGGTAATGTAGTTTTATGACTCAAAATAACATCATATACAACTTCTTGCCACTCCCAGAATATGACTACCAGTCAAGTGTGCATTAACTCCTGTGTGATGTCATCCCACAAAAGAGTAGCATTACTCAGGAGTACTGTGCCGCGACCAGCCGCGACCCGTGCAGGTAAGCGTGGTGAGGCAATGGGGCCAGGTTAGTGGGGGTGGGGGGTAGGAGGGGGGACTCTACAGACGACCATGAGGGGAAATTAAATAAATAATAAATGTTCCCTCGTCATCTTTCGAAATCCTCCCCAACCCCCCAACTGGCCCCAGTGCTTTTATCTGCACAGGTTGCAGCTGTTTTCTACTGCCATTTCCCACAACCAGCGGCACACTCAGAGCAGCAGAGAGGTTTTGGACACCGATACGGCCAATTTCCTATCGTAGCTCATGGGCTACAATATTTGGGCTAAATATAACTTTCCCCCAAATAGTCCAGAAGGCTCATTTAGAATTCTAATACTACTCCAAAATGAAAACATAAAGAACACTGAAATTTGCCGGTGATGGTTAGGTAACCGAACCATAACTCACATCTACCATGCACTGCTTATGACAGTATATATGACATAGCAGGACATATTAAATTGTATTGATGACTTCACTGATGACATCTCAAATGAAATCATGGCACAAGTTATGTGGTACATTGGTTGCATCAATAAATAATTTAGATAGGGCACTCCGTTACACAATTTAACCTGTATTTTTTTGTTTAAGCTTCAAAGTTGCTTGCATCACAGAGTTGGGAGCTGCCGAACCTCCCCTTACATGAACACCAAAAATATTCAGGACCACATAGTACCTGAAAATCTGTGAGCACTGCCTAGTTTATTTAACATGCAATGTACATTTTTTGCATACCATAACTGGCAAATTTCAGGGCTTTTAAGGGCTGCTTCAACTGACCCTAACGAACTTTTAACTGTGTTATGTTCAGTAAATGTATTTTTTATGATTCAATTGATTCATCTGCAATAAATCCATTCAGCACTGTGCACAGACTTTGGCTGTATGCAATGGGGGTTGCCACAAAGCTTGCCCTTAAGCCACATCCTATGCCCACCTAGCACTGGTCACCGTTATTGGCCATTTAAGCTAAATCAGCAGCAGCAACTTGTGCATCCTACCAGAGTTCATAATGTTTTGTAAAAAAAATCATGGTTTCTAGGAATATCACAATATTTTGACAACATTGTGTTGTTTTTTTCATAATGCTTTATGGCCGCTGTGTGGTGGCAATTTACATGAAAATCCCAATTTGAACTATTTTTTCTTAGTTGTTTGCCCTCATTTTCCACACTTCTGAGGGACCGCAGTACTCTCATGGGGTCAGGCAATTCTCATAGTGCCCCCAATTTTGCTGTGGAATTCTTTTTTCCACTAAACAAAAATCCTAATTGTGTGCAAAATCATGATTTTCAAGATGTTGGGGGGAAGTTATTGCTTTCATCAGCCGGTCACATTTGTCAAAAAATCAAATAAGATTTCTCGCAAAATTTCAAAAATGTGATATAAACAGCCATGGTATACAAAACTATAAATATTCTCCAATCCACCCTGCAATCTTTTTAACAGGGGAACAACTCAAAGCTGTCCAACGAATGTAGTCCAAACCCACAAACGCTCTGTTTCTGAGTGAAATTCTATTTGAATTCCACGTTTAGCAAAATACCAACCCCCCACCCCCACCACTCCCAGCTCCCCATACCTCATCACCTCCCAGACCTTTTTCCCCTGCATGGAACTGCATAACATTTTGCATTGCTAACGAGAATTACAGCACTAACTGAGTTTCATGGTTAGTGAAAATCAACGGAAAGTGCAGCTGTACCATATCTCCACTGTGGTGAATGACACTGTTTAATATGTATGTGCATTTCACATTCTAACATGCCTTAGCGAATCAGTTCTTAAATGTTCCACTCCCTATTATTAAAAGTGTAAAGAAGGAAGTCATTTTTGTATATACTCATTCTATATAAATGCTCCCCGAATATTCCTATTGTATTCCCGTTTTATATGTGGTGCGACCAATTCACTAAGGTATGTAAGAATACATAAAATAATATTACAGGAGTAGAACTTTTTTATTCCCCAAATGCTTTTGTAAATAGGCCCCATTGTCTTTTTATAACAACGAGCTCCCTTCCCCCTCCAGCCTTCAGATCCCACTGCACATATAATCGTGTAATATGGACCTATATTGCCATTGAGCGATTCTGGTGACATCATAAACCACAAGGTCAAAGGACAGATGTTTTGGAAAATTCACCGGACGCTCGCGAGGACAATATAGGAAGTTATTTTAAAAGTCTCTTGTTATGTTTTTTCTAATATTACATGTGTATTTCGGTGAAGTTAGCATGAAAACAATGCTTCTTTCAAACATGGAAATGCTTTCCATTTACTGTTTGATGATCTTTTAATTATGTAGTTGAGAATATAATGTTTCAGGCAAAACAGGCTTTGCTTTCTTAAAAACAAACCTTTCCTGGCAATAGCAATTGAGATGTTTGAGGGCTACTTCCAGATAGGTAGAACTAACTACTGGCCCCATACTAATTAGAATGTTAAGCTTTGAAGAACGAACTGTTGATTACACAATACACAATAGCTAGGCTCAGAGATTTTGAAAGGCTTTTCCTGCAAAGTTTAACTAACGGTGCATGAATGCAATGTGAATGTTCTGAATGTGTTATTTTGTCAGGAAGAGGTAAGTATTTAAGCACTAGTGAAGCTGTGCAAGGTCATGTCCAGGAAAAATGGAAAATATCTTTATGGTTCTGCATTTTGTGAAATAAAAGTGCCTGCACCTATAGAGAATCATCTCAATTGCTTGCCTAAGAACACACCGACAATATTTATTTGTGGCACAAATCGCCAATATTTTATTAGATATTGTGAACATATAATTATTAGCTCCCTTTCTGTCGGGAAGGGTTTACAGAAATAGAATGATTAACGCTATGTGCAGGGCTACTGGAATTATGTGGCAGTGAAGGACCAAATTATGCGGCAGGATTGACTAAGTTATGTGGCAAAAAGGCAATTTATGCAGCTTATTGTGGCACATTTTCTGGCAGTTTTACTCCAGTATTTTGCCTTTTTAACACATTAATACTATCTGGATCCAAACTTCAACGAAGTAGTAACAGTTTAACACCTAAATAGAGCAACCAGTAATTGAAAGAATACCAGAGGGCGTGCCCCTGTGCAGCAGCCTGCGTGGTTCTTAATGAATAACTTTTGATCCGTTTAAGGTTGAAAATATTTTTGTTGAAATCTACCAATCATGTAGCAGATGTGAGATTATAGGAAGTTATTGCAGCTGCGATATTGCATAATTCCAGCGGCCCTGGCTGCGTCATGCAAACAAATCCATGCACATCTTTCCTGTAGTTGATCGAGGTAAATTACTATTCTTTTGTTGTTGTTATACTGTGTATATGTTTCAACTTCCTATTTTACAGGTTTAATATTCCCTCTAGCAGTTTTGCATCATTATCTATTGCTGTGATTGATATTTTATACTTTTATATCCCTGTTGCTGCGATTTTCTTTTCATTTCTAGTTCCCTGTGTTATGTATGCTCCTCCTCTCCTCACCTTGTAATTGTGAATTATTTGTCTGTATAGCTTTAGACTTAGATGCCGCCGGCTTAGATGCAGAAGAAAATGATATGCCGGCAAACCATCGCTCCCCCAAAACTTGTGCAAACAATGTAACGTCGCCCCTCTCCAAAGAGAAACGAATGCCCTTCTTTAAGAAGGTAACCGCAGCTTCCGCCGTGCCATCTGTCCACCCGCTGACCGCATCCCCGTGCGCCACCTGTTAAGTGTCTGTGTCCTTTGGCAAGTTAATAACGTGCATGCTTTGTTATTCTTTGTTTCTTTTCATGCTGCTGTAGCTAAGCAGAAACAGAAATCGGTAAGTTTGCATGGAGGAGACTTGTGTTTATGCGGCAGCTGGCATCATTAGCATGTGGCACCCATTGTTTATACAATTCTTGCAGCCATTTCTGGAATGTGAGGCCAGATCTCAATTTGTTTCTGCTAAAACCAAGAGTTTCGATGGGATTGACTCTAAAATGTCAGGCCAGTTTATATGCGATTTGATGGAGTGTACATTCCTATACACAGTTACTGATGTTAGACCCGAACAAGCCATACCTTAAGTGCACTTGTTAAGTGCAAGGATGCCATGCATTCTTCTCCATACATTCTACTTGTGGGTGTGTATTACAGATGTTGACATTAAAATGTTCATCTTATCATTTAGTTTCATCAACTGGCAATGACGATAGCGGTTCTCAGAAGGGAGTTGAACAACTAACATAGGCTGTAGGTACTCTTAAAAAATATATGAAAGTACCGTGGCAGTAAAAATTAGTTCATCATGTTGCCTGGCTAGCACACCTGACTGCCTTGTATGTCAAATGGTGCCATGGTATAATCATAAATGAGGACAGCAGAAATGAGAGAGAGAGAAGAACTCTGTTTATTTAGACCTTAGTCTTTAAACAAAATCGAATAAAATTCAGAACACTATACAATACCAATCAGTAACAGTTCAATAAACAACTTTTAAAATCTGACAATTGCTTCTATACACTCCACCTACTACTTATAGAATTTTTTTTTTTATTTCATCATTATTCTAAATTTGTTTTTTAAAATCTTTAAAAATATAAAAACCCTCTATACGTTCTAAAAACTAGACCTTATATGACTTTTAAGAAAATAGCAAGTTCTTTACATTTATTCAGCAGGAGTGGTGCTCGTTTAATAAACAAAAAAGTGATGAGTGGAGTGCTTGAAATTAACTCAGGTACTGGTAGTCGGAGCCGTGTTCCAGCCCATCGTTGTTTGCCCAATGAAACCCAGACCAGACGTGGCCCCATGCTCATTGTGCTTTGAAATCAACGTTAAACTCACTGATACGGTCTAAACAGGCCAACACCGGCCAGGGTATGCTTGTGTTTCGATCTGGAGGGAGCTTGGCCTGGGAGGTAATGGTGGACTCTTTCAGGTGGGGAAGGACCAAGGGTGATTTACATAAGGCTGGTCTGTCTACAGTGGGTGAACATCGGTAGCCTGGAATGTGGCTCCAGTAATTACTATTAACTCTAGCATTCTACCGGTCACTCTATGTTTTCCTCAAGTAATATTTTATTTACTAGATACACATTTCTTAAGGGTGCAAGACTTCTTAAAGCATATGACACATTATGTACATATGAATATTAATGGGCCATACTCGACATAAATATTCAAATGTATACAATATGGGGTAATGGACGAGTGATCCAGCGCACATGAAATAACAGGACCTTAGACACAGTTTCCTAGACTAGCAGGTGCATTCGAATTTAGGCGCCTATTAGGATGGCAGACGGACCTGCGTCCGTCCGCCACCCCTGAGGTGGAGGGACCGTCCGCAAGGGCAGCGGCGGTCCCTCCGGTGGAATTAGGATGTGACCGCCACCCTGGCGGTCACATCCTGTATCTTTAACATTGCGGCGGGTGCTGCTTCAAGCAGCACCCGCCGCAATGTTAAAAATGCATGCATTGCATTTGCATGCAGAAAGCGGCAGGCACCGCAAGGTGCCTGCCGCTTTGTGCATGCAAATGCAGGGGGGTACCATAGGTACCCCCCATGTGCACCCCCACCCCCCTTTCACCCTGGGGGCCCGCAACGTGCCCCCAAAGGAAAGACCGTATGCTGCACGGAAAGGCATGTCATAATGTCTAATATGGTGGCGGTGTGATAGACACCGCCACCATATTAGAGCTTTTCCGCCACAGTCGGAAGGCGACCGCGGTGGAAAAGCGGCAGACGGTCTTCCGGTCCGCCGATGACCCCCAGCCATCCTAATGTGGCTGGGGGTCTTTTCATTTACCGCTGCGGTGAATCCGCATCCTCCGGGCCGGCGGAGGCTTCCGCCGGCCCGGTGGATGCGGATTCACCTCAATCCTAATCTACCCCTTAGATCACATTAACAAGTATTATAGTGATGCTGATATATCTGCTGTCTTTTACATTGCAAAGCATATTTATAATTATCACAAACCGCCGCATATTCTACCGATCAAGATTCTGCTACAATTATACATAAATACTTAATAACTAAGAATAGTGATATAGGCCCTACAATACTTGTATGTTATAGCTCATATATTAATGCCAAGGAGTAACTGATAGGTACTCTCCTGTTTAAGACACACCATGGACCTCATTTCCAATTTCCCTTTACTTGGGAGGTAGAAAAACACCTATTAAACACCGCTGGGTGCACTTCTCACAAGGTGCGATATTAACTCTCCAATCTGAGCTTCACAACTCTGACTAGGATGATGAGGTAATAGAGCATTTTCCACTGGTTCTTAACTGCCTATCTCAAAATAATACTATACTTGTATGCATAAATTCCATCAGGCTATAATTGGCAACATTTGTGTGTGAAAATCATGCACAATCTGTGAGCTAACGTACCACCAATTTGGGCGTAAACTCACATTAGCACTTCACTCTGGATTAATGCTGGACTCAGGATAAGGACCCTTTGGTGAGGTCCAACGTCACCTTCAACTTGTGTCCTTGATGTTTCCTCCTGACATTCAAAAACTATGGGCAACTCTTGCGGACCTGCTTGCTAGAGGACAATACTCCAAATAACAGGACAAGGGAGAGAGAAGCAGAGATTCATTCAGCTTCCCAAGCCAGTACTTATATAATCAAAAAGAATAATTTACTTAGGTCATTTTTCCAGTCTCTTGGAAATTTTTTGATGAGGACCCTCAGCCACACTGTCACGGCAGCGATGTATTTTGGTTCTTCACTTATTTAATTAAGTGGAATGAATCATTATAGGGTCTTGGCACCTGGGTTTTCTCTTTTGGTAGAGAACAATAACCTCTATCTGTCTTAGGGTCTCTTCTACACTGTTGATTAGTCTTGTGTCAGTCAGCTATGACTAAGCAGCTCATGTATCACAATCTGAAATCTACAGAATATGTTTACAGGCCATCATCATGCATCATCATTTCCAATGTCTGGCTTTAAAATATTAGCAGCTATCGGCTAGATTCATCAAAGTCCCGTTTTGCGAGTCTGTAATAGCGATTCATAAGGAATCGCTATTAAGGACTTGCAAAACGGGATTCATGTAGGAATTGCAAAAAATATTGCGATTACTACATCTTCCTTATTTGTGATTAGAAAATTGCTATTCGCAAATAAGGAATAACTCCCCATTCATTCCTAAAGGCCCATAGGAATGAATGAGGAGTTATTCCTTATTTGCGAATAGCAATTTGCTAATCACAAATAAGGATGCGATTTCAAGGGTGCCAGGGGTGTCCAAAGGAGCACCCCATAAAAGCAAATGTAGCCAGATGTTGCGCACAAACATGTCCAAAGGACATGTGTGTGTGTAACATACCACTCAGAAAAAGGCACTAAAGTGCATTTTTCTGAGTTTTCGCTATTTACCACGAAGTCTGACTTCGTGGTAAATAGCGGCCAGAAATAGCGATTTCGCAAATAGGAAATGTTTCATGAATTGCATTTAAGGAATCTCAAATAGAGATTCCTTAAATGCAATTCCTCGCAAATATGCGATTTCGCAATTAGCAATTTTTGCATTTGGGATGATGAATCCCAAATGCAAAAATTGCACTCGCAAAGGGCCAGATTCTCAGAATCTGGCCCTTTGCGAGCCGTTTTCGGCTTGATGAATCTAGCTGTAAGTCCTTTCACTGTATAAACATTGAGTTTGCTTCACATGCTAATGAAGTCTTGGGCAATGGTTTTCAATAATTTATTGTGTCCGATTAAGTAGTAGCCCAGCGAAGGGACTGACACACACATTTCTTTGAGTGGTCTAGGATGCTTTTGTTTGCTTCTTGTGCCATTTTGAGCTATCATTATACGCATGTCTGTGTGTCCCACTTTGTTTTGTTATAATTATGCCTGGGGAAAAAATTAACATCAATATTATTGGTAGCATTTGGTGGGGTTAAGTTTTTATTTGATCCAGAAGTAATTATAAATATTTACACACTTATTCATGACATATTGTTTTGTAGCTATTATATAGTAATACATGTTTTGAAAAGAAATGTGTGTACGAAATAGAAATACTAAATAATCAATGTAGCTTTTTGCAGTGGGGTGATTTAGCTACAGAAGAGATTTGCAATTGCTTGAAAATTATAGGTTTGCATCCTATCTGGGACGTGTAATTTCTCATCCTTATGCGGTCAATCAATTTAGTAAGAATAGGATCATAATGCAAGTTAACAGCTCCTAGACACAAATTAGTATGTAGAGTGTGCTATGCAGGTGCACTTATTATTTTATATACTGCAAAGCATAAAGTTGCCAGTGTATTGTGCTACCCATTTAGTGCACAGCATCTTAAAGGCATCAGGACTGGTGCTACATTACATATTTGCGAAGTGCTAGGTTCACTGATAGAATATCGATGTAACAAACATCAATGTTCTAAATATCGAAAATAAAAAATAAAAAACAAATATCGACTCCAATACCTTAACAGGTAAGTTAAAAAATATTGAATCAAAAATATTGAGGTAAAAAATATTGATGTAAAAAATAGCGATGTAAAAATATTTATAATATAAAATAATATATAGTAAATATATTAAATATTGATATTATTTTTAACAAAATAAATTAAATTTAAGATACATTTTAACTTAATAGAACAAATACACTTAATTAAAAAAATATAAACATACAAATGTATACATATATTTATTTAAACAATGTATTAAGTATCTTTATTTAATTTGTAATCTTTAAAATGATATAAAAATAATATATATATATCAATGATGTAAAAAAAATTCTATATTAAATAAAAAAATGTAACTATTAAAATAAATTAAACTCACATTTACTAATACAATAAGAGCAACAGTAGGGAAAGTGTTGGACAGCGGAATAATTAAATGTACTATTCCAACTCCAGTGAGTGCAACAGTAGGGAAAGTGTTGGATAGCAGAGGGATAAAAATTACTATTCCCACTCCAGTGATAGCAACAGTAGGGAAAGTGTTGTATACCAATGGGGAAAAAATTACTATTCCCACTCAGCCGCGGGCCGTGGAGGGAGTTACGGTGAGGCGGGGAGGGGGAGGGGCAGGGTGGAGGGTGCTAAAAACAGGCATATGGATCATTGCAGGTAAGTACACAATTTAATTAATAAAACGAAATTCGTAGCTGGCACAGCATTGCTTTTTGCCATGCAGTGCGCGCTACGAATTTAGTTTTATTAATTAAATTGTGTACTTACCTGCAATGATCCATATGCCTGTATTTAGCACCCTCCACCCCGCCCCTCCGCCTCCCCGCCTCCCTGCCCCACCGTAACTCCCTCCACGGCCCGCCGCTGTTCCCACTCCAAAGAGTGCAACAGTAAGGAAAGTGTTGGATAGCGGAGGGGTAAAAATTACTATTCCCACTCCAAAGAGTGCAACAATAGGGAAAGTGTTGGCTAGCGGAGGGGTAAACAAAGTGTTGGATAGCAGAGGGATAAAAATTACTATTCCCACTCCAGTGAGTTCAAAAATAGGGTAAGTTTTGGATAGCTGAGGAATTATATTTACCATTCCAACTCCTGTGAGTGCAACAGTAGGGAAAATGTTGAATAGCGGAGGGAAACAAATTACTATTCCCACTCCAATCAGTGCAACAGAAAGGAAAGTGTTGGATAGCGGAGGGGTAACAATTACTATTCCCACTCCAGTGACTGCAACCATAGGCAAAGTGTTGGATAGCAGAGGGGCAAAAATACTATTCCCATTCCAGTGAGTGCAACAGTAGGGAAAGTGTTGGATAGCAGATGGGTAAACCTTACTATTTCCACTCCATTGAATGCAACAGTAGGGAAAGTGCTGAATAACAGAGAGGTAAACATTCCTATTCCCAATCCAGTGATTACAACATTAGAGAAAGTGTTGGATAGCAGAAAAACAAAAATTAGCAATATCACTTAAACAATTGAAAAAAACCCCAAAATATTACAAAATTGTAAAAATCATAAAATGAACATTATTTTAAATATATACAATTAAATATATAAAACATATCAAATGAACACATATAATCTGAATTACATATAACAAAAACCTACAAATAATATGTAAAATTCATAAATACATTTATAAACAATAATTATTTAAAAGTAGCAAATATTAGCAAACAAAAAAATTAATTAAAACATGAATGTATTTTTGTTCTACCCTATCACACCACACCAATAACACAAACACTTCAACATTTTTATTTACATTTATTTCCATAGTTAACATACTTAATAATCAATCAAAAACATATTAATAAAAAAGAAATTCATTGAGTACACATGCTTTAACACTATAATATCCACAACACTCACCTAAATTAAACTATAAAATAATAAAACACAATGAAATATTATTTCAAAATAAAAATTATTACTATTTGCAACTAATAATTACACATTTAAGAAATATATTTAATATCCCCTTTTACCCTTTTAAAAGTAAAAACAACACACAAACAAATAAACAATTACACAAAATAAATATCAAATAATTAACATTAATTAACAACTATATAATAATTATTAAACACAACATACTCACCACCCATTACTCCTATAAATACCAAAACACACACCTAAAAGTAATTACGCAATTATCATAATTAATTACTAAATTATTAATTAAAAATAATTTACAATTATTTAATTCATCATTTAAGAATAAATTACTTCCCTCCCTTTACACCTATAAACACCACAACACACACCTAAGAGTAATTACACAATTACCATAATTGATTACCAGTTAACTAATTAACCCATTAATTATTAATACATTACTTTACCTATTTAACACTATAGCATCTCAATTAAAAAAATAATTGTAAATACAAAATATTCAATACATTTAATATAATTAAATTACTTCCCACCCTGTCCTCCTATAAACCCGCTACCGAACTAAAAACGCAAAATTCAAATAAAAAAAATCAATGACTACTAAAAAAATCAATACATTTTATATAATTAAATTAATTCCCACCCTATTCCCCTATAACCCCACAACCCACTACAGAACTAAAAACACAAAAATAAAATAAAAAATATTTAATAACTACTAAAAATTTAACACATATATTAAAAATCCAAACAAATCTTATTAAAAAAACATACATCACATGCATATAAAATATATACTAAAACACATAACATTAATAAAAAATCGATATCTTTAACAACTTCATTTTTGCAAATAATATTTTAACATCGATATTACTTACCTAAATTCGATATTCTGGATCACGAGTATTTGTCTGTCGATATTTCTGACCCATGATATTTTTAACTCGATATTTGTGTAAATTGATATTTTTGATTCGATATTCTGCCCCTGCACCATATTTAAACATCAAAATGCTCCTTCTCCTATAGCCAACATTGTACATTGCTCTACATACCACTTGAGGGTTAGCCAAGTAAACTTGTTCTCTAGAGGCATTTCAGCTGAGCATGGAGTAGGTTTAATGTATGTCCCGTCAAACAATAGGTCCATCTAGTGAGGGAATAGAGATAGGCAGGCCACCCATTATTTCACACTTTTAGACCAGGCACAGAATTCCCAAAATACATGTAATATGATTTCAAAATGGTGATGGCAGGTGTGTTGCAATATTTAAACTGTAAGATGAATAGCCAAAAGGAACTGAATAACATACTTTGAGACTGATAGTCTGTGTAGGACCAATAAACGTCATTCGAATGATTCATTTAACAAGAGACCAATGCATTGGACTCTTTTACAATTATAGATGATCCTGTTGGCTACCACATTTTGCTCTTTAATATTTCATCATGAGGTTACAGAGGTCTCCCTCTGGCAAACATTGAACTGAAAAGGAGAATTCATTATTTCCATGGCAGATGACAGAGTGGCATTAAAAATATATCCAAGGGAATCTGCCAAGAGATCATTACCATTTTACAGCAGAAGAATCTTCAGAAATACACACATGGGTAGTATGCGTTAAAACAATCAACAAATACAATCAGCCATTCTATAATGACCATACCTTGGCTTTGACAACCACACTTTGAAAGGGAGATCAGGGTCAGACCATGTCAAAGATTCATTTCTGAGGCCTATTTCCACGAAGCTTTTTCATGTGTCAGGGTAACATATGCATGAAAAAGCCATATATCTCTGGATGCAGATTAGTGGTTTACAAAGGCAAAAGATTTGAACATAGAATTTTCCTCTGCAAATAGTTGGAATGGTGTTTGATATATTGAGTTTCTTAAACCTGTGATACAGTATCTCCACAATGTAAGAATTCATGAATGTGGGAAATAAATATATGCAGAAAATGTATTTGTATTGCATATATTAATCATAAGTTCTGAAGCTTCTATGAAACCTATCCTTTAAGCCCTTAATATAAAGCAGCTAATACTCTGTTGGGAAACTCCTAAACATCACTAGATTTGCAGCTTAAAGGTGAAACAGTCTTGTAGTGGAAAAGGGATTTAAGTTTGCAGTTCTCTAAACCGTAATTAATCAAATTTTAATAGTGTATTAAAGAAAAAACTCAATTTACTATAGCCCACATTGTTACTTGTTACATAGGTAGTAAATATTGACAAGGCTTCATTGTTTTCCAAAATCTTAGCCAATGATAAAATATTTACCAAGTAATAATCAGACATCATTTAAGCTTCTTAACATATGTAGAGACAAAAATAAGTTTAAACCTTTTCAGGTTTTTGTTCTTTTAATAAAACAAAAGAATATGAGCTGCTTAGAAAAAGATATTTGTACATTTGTGCATAAATCTGAGTGTAATTTCTCTTTGAACAGACAGAGCATGTCCCTCCCTATGATGTAGTGCCTTCAATGCGACCTGTAGTCCTCGTGGGGCCTTCCTTGAAGGGATATGAGGTAAGCTAATAAGTGATGATAAGGTATCTGCACAAACCACCACCTATCTCAATGTTGTGACGTACTATACCCAGGAATGTATAATCAAAAACTTGTGCAATGTTATGCATTTGCAAACAAGCTCACATAAAAAAAACATTGATTCAGCCGCCATGTGTAAAATTGAAAAAAGAAAAACTAACACTGAGGGCCCAATTACGAGGATGGTCGGTAAGCCTCCGACCCCTCACCGGAGGCTTACCGACAGTTATAGTAGATTTTCATTCCGACCGCCGAAAACAATGTCAGCAGTCGGAGTGTAAACCGACAGGTCAATCCGACTCTGTTCCGATGGGCTCAAGGAGCCCATTGGCCAGTCGGAAACTGCTCCTAATCCCTTAAGGACTGCATTTCTGCAGTCAGTATTATGATGTCGGTTTCCAATAGCCTTTCCATGCTGGCCTTTCTGACATTGAAAGGCTGTCAGAAAGGGACTTTGGGGGCTCCTAGCAGGGCCCTCTTCCCTCTGTGGCCTACAATCATGTCACCCCTCCCCCCTTAAAATGCCTGCAATGTGTGGCATGCACCATAGGGTGCCTGCCATGCGGTGCAGGGATTTACACAAACTGCTGTTTCTCAATGGAAGCTTGTGCTGCGAGCAGTTCCTGCCCGCCAATAAAGCTCCCATAGAGAAATAGGAGTTTGTGACTGCACCATGTGCAATTGCATTATTATGATGTGTGCGCAAATTCCAACCTATGGTCGGTCGGTTCTCACACAAGAATGGTGTTGGTCGGAGGCAACTCTGACCAACATCATAATTAGGCCCTTACTTGTAAAAGTTAAGGGTGATTTCTTCTCTCTTAGCAGTCCTTTTCTTGGGCTATACATGCTATTGAACTGGCAGTAGCTAGGAGCCACCCCCAAACTGAGAAAGAAAGTTGTAGTGAGATCTGTATGAGAACTTATGGGAAGTCAGGATATCATATACAATAAAACTGTTTGACAGAAAAGTCTTGTCCTAAATATCACATACAAAAAAGTTTGCCTTTTGGTGTAGAATTTCGGTTAATATCCCTAATAGGCAATATTTTCGTAGATTATAGATTTATATTAGATGATGTTCTGACAACACATTTGAGTTTTACTAGCTCTATAAGAATGTTCTAATACAAATTAGATCTCTCAGTAGCCTGCAAGATCAGCTATAGCATCTCAAGATAGAGACTCAGTTGCCCTTAAGAATGCTATACTTATCGTATGTGACTTGGAAGCTGTTTTCTGCTATAATGGACAAGGTAGTCTTGATGTATGATACACATTCAACCAAGATTGGTTCAGGTTGCTAATGTAATTGTCTTCTAAGCTTGGTTTGAAGTGTATGTTGAAAATGTTTGTCCTATTTTGCTATCATGAGTTTACCATGAACAGAGCTTTACAAAATCTGCGATTGCTCACATCTTATATAAAACAATCATCAAATTACCAATGATGCCTTTATAGGAGTGAATCAGGAGTCTGTTATGATATGCAGTCAGTAAAAAGCTGGCTTTGTCATTATCTCCACGATGAACCGGCAGTGACTGAGCTTTATGGCAGTGTTTCTGTTTCTTGAACTCTTACACAGATATTGTTTTACTTGATCTGCTGCAAATAGAGAGCTATCATAAACACCAGTGGTTTATTGAGGTCAAAGACTTCCATCTAAGATGCTAAATAGCCAATCAAGTCAGAATTGTTCTTAAATGTTTTTGCTTTGGCACACAGCTCTGAATTGTAGTTTAAACCAATTCATATTAAATGAGATGCAGAAGAATTTCAGTGCCACAAATTATGTTGATGTGTTTTTTACCCAATTGATGTACCACAAAATGTTACAGTTTTGTTTACATTAAGTCCCTCCATGCCCCATTAATTAATTTTCTCTGTGCATTTAAATGTAAATAGATAGTTAAAATGTAGCTGTCTGAGAGGCATTTCCATGCATGTTTAAATATTGATATAAAAAATGTGTTCCATCAGTGACAGCACATTTAATACTTAAGGATGTCTGACACATTCCTCCTATTATTTAAAGTCCCTCGCATGGCTTTTTTGAGACTGTACAATTTTGTTTTTGTGTTTTCCAATTTTCTTGTCAGAAGTGATCTACAGAACAGACAGTTTTAAGCTAGGAAAGATGGCTCTAATAGATAAACAGTGTTGTTATGGCTTAAATCAATCTTAAAACTATAATTTCTGGCATAGGCTTATTTAAAAATTGTCTTCAGTATGAAATATTTTGACACTCCAGCCCCTGCTCCCAGGCTTATGACTGTCTAAAGGGAGGGATACAGTTTAGGAATTCAGGCCTATAATATTTACATATGACATCATCAATGTATCATGCAATGGAAACACACATGTTTTTATGATTGTTATTACTGGTTCACATACAGGCCAACTCAAAGGCAATAGGTGCACAGTCGGTTATTGGCTGTCTACTTTAGTGTAATAAGAAAAACACTGTAGGATATCATGACTGGTTCAGTGTTGATCTTTGAAATGCATGCCAACATTGTCATTTGTCAGTCCAGTGTATATCCTTATAAACAAATGTCCTGGTTTTTATTCTCTTTAGGTAACAGATATGATGCAGAAAGCATTGTTTGATTTTTTGAAACATAGATTTGAGGGGAGGTAAGTGTAGTTTAATTTACATATTCAGATTTATTCCTGAAATGCATTGCTTCCTGTTTACTGTTAACATTTTTATATATTATTCATCAAAAAGGGGGTTACTCAAACACATGTTCTATCACATTCCACCATAGCTAGTCTCTAGTTCTGTGTATATGTTAGCAAAGAGATGATCATTATAGTGTGTACGAAGCTAAGCATAAAAACACGTCATTTAAGATATGCTTGAATGATTATTAGCACAATTATTATTACCAATGTGTTTTATTTAAATTCTCAGTTGTTTACTGTATGTTGAGTGTTTCATATACAATACATCATGGTGTGTACTGGAAAAACAAATAGTTAATGGTAAATCGTTATTTGTGTGATTAAAATCGATACTTTTGTGTATGCAACAGTCTAGCATATTTCAAAATGTAGGTTTGTAACATATAGTAATTCAGTCAGTCATTAAAACTTTATTTGGGTTATTACAACCTTAAAAGTATACACTATACATTTATAAAACTTTATAAAAACACGAAATGTAAAAATTTATAAAATTGCGATTCAGTCTTTTCCCGGAGGATAACCCCGATAACTTTGTTTCTAACAGTATCCTCCTGGGATGTTAAAATCAAGGGTAAACATGAGAAAACATATCTGACTAGGCCATCAAAACACAATACATACATTAAAGTACAATCTCGATAACATACGCCTAAACCTCTGTATTCTGGAGAAACCCCAAAGCGCAGGCTGTATCCAGGTTTCCCATCCCCACCAGGAGCTTTGCAGCTTGCTTCCTATTCGTAATCCTGTAATTTTTGAATAACGGGCCTAAAATCTCCTTACGTATATCGAGGGTCCTCCTACAGTCTAATAAAACATGAGTAATGTCACAGGTGGAACCTAATGTACATGTGCAACTGCCATTACTATTAATCATGAGTTTTTTAACCCTGGTATTTACATAGCAGGGGTTTACACCCACTCTCAGTTTTAAAACCTCTCTTCTTAATTGCTGATTCGGCAACCTATCCAAGTACAGGTAGGGATGATCTTCTGAAGTCCATACTTGGATCATATGGGACACCGTTATTTTTTGCCGAAGGTACTCATGATCACATATACGGAACACATCCGCTCCCAATAACCGTAGTTCTTTTTTGCCTATATTGGTGTGTCCTAACTGGGTATCTAGTTCTATTCCTAACTTCCCATAAGCTTCCTTTAATGAGAGTCTTGCTTCTTTAGCCCAAGATAACTCACATATAGTAATTCATTCTACTGATCAGAACAATCACTTTGATTTCACCCAACAATGCAATATTGTGCACCTTGGTACGTGATGAGGCATGAAAGCAGTTTGTTTGGTACTTCGAGAGACAGTCGTACATGTCACAATGTTCGAAAATAATGCCTGTGTTCAGCCATACTTTTTACCTCTTCTATATTTACCTTAGCGAGTGGAGGTCTGCGATGAAAACTGGGGTTGAGGACCAGGAAGCTGGAGACATATGACAGGAGGGAAAAGAATGGAGGGAGAGACGAATGGGTATGGGGATTGCCTTTGGTATTTCTCCTAATGTAAGGACTAAGGAAGGATTACCTAGATAGCAGCTGGGGCATTTTCATGAAATGAGTCATCTGTTTTATCAACACATATGGGCAACCACAACTACATAACCATGATATTTAACATGAGCGCAACCACTAAATGCACTACTGAGTGACCCTTGGTTACTTTTGTACAAGTATATTTTAAAAGTATGCGGATGACTTGTAAATTGTAATACCCTTGATCGGTAAGTTGGAATAGGACCAACTCATGCTGAATTACAGATAATAACGCTTTCTGGAATGAAGGTTAAGAAATTGATTTAAACCTGAAAATAAAATTCAGATTACAGGATCCGATCACATACGATGAAGATGAATGAACCACACCAATAGTTTAGAATTGATGGTAAAAGCAATTCTCTTTCTGGACACAGTAAAGAACTTGTGGTTTTTGTTTGGCTCATGTATGACAGTGAAGTGCCAAACTAATACAACGATTATCACATCAAACCTCTCTCTAGGGTCCCAAACTTCAGCTGGTCTAACATGTGGTAGTACTAGTAGTAGAACATTTAGTTGCTGTCTGGTGCCATGTTTCTGCCACATGACCGCTTTGCATTGATTGTCTAACCAGAAGAGTAAAGTTTAACATTATGACTATAATACACAAGGCAATTTATGCTTATGGTTTAGTAAAGATATCCTAACAATGCACCACTCTAGTCATCATCTTAGCTCTTGTAATAACTACTTTCAACACATGGATAGTTAAATGAGGGCTTGTGGAAGAGCATCTCCAGCATAAGCAAGTGCGATGTGGCGCAAACTGCCAGTTAACATTGCATTCTGTAACCCAGCTGTCTTCTGTCCAGGGTTGTCCTGTTTTTTAATTGTTGAATGCCCTTGTGTTTAAGTGCTATATAAGAAACAGATAATGATGTGGCCAAGTTTGATTGCCATTTTCTCAGTACAGTAACAATGAGTTGATGGCATCATGATGACCATCTCCCAAGAGCTGAAATCAGCTTTATGTATTCCAGTCAATTGCAGCCCAACCTATCCATGAGTCCAGCCAGGAGCAGCGTAAATGTGATCATGGGACCCACAACTCACAAGAGTTTAATACTGGTGTACTCAATCTATGAGATGTTATAAGTTATTAATACATTACAAAAATCTCACTGAATCACCAAGGAGCAGTGCAGGTGTGGCAGATAGAGTTACCCTGGAGCAGTGCAGGAGTGGCACATAGAGGCACAGCTCTTAGGATGTTACAACTGATATACCTAGTCTGTGGAGTTAATTCAGGGAAGCTTAGGCATGACCCAGTAGGTTATACCTGATTTTATCATACCATGAGAGGGGCAACATCTCAAAGATATAACTAACTTATTCCAAACAATGTATGAAGCAATAATGTAGGTGTGATCAACAGTTATGGGATACAGAGTGGGACGAGTGGATCACTGTACATAGACGACGTGCTGTTATACTTCGCCCAACCAGAGACAATAATCCCTTGACTTCTGCATTCAAAATATCTGGTACATACTCCGGTACTAAATTGGTTGCATCTCCATGGGCACACCTGTGTTCCTACAAGTAGGACTCCAAAGACATTTTTCACAACAGATTCATTTAAATTGTAATCCATTTATTCAATATTCAATATCCAAATCCTTGAAATTATATTAATTTCATCTCATCCAAATTGTTTTCAAATTACTCCTTGTTTAATACAGCCTTTATGGCTCCTGTGCATTTCGGGCTTAAAGCCCTTCTTCAGGGAGCATCACTGCAAAAAGATTGTAGCACACATGATTGTGATCTCATAATGACAACTAACTCTCAAATTAAATCATTTACATTACAATATATCCTTAGTTTACAGACAAGGTGTCTAGAATAATCATTGAATTACAACATTAGCTATTCGCATGCTTCTTACACTCGTGTATGTGTTATAACCGTGTACATTATCAACTCTAGTTCCTATAGCATGTGGTTGTGAAATCTAAATGCACTCTGTAATGTTCAAGCATTAAATATCAAGATGTGACCTCTATCCCGAACATGCTTTGTGTCCTCATGAAGACAAACCGCGTTATACCGTGTTATACCCCACGTGTGTACAACTCATAAATATAGTAAACTCACCGCATTCGGTACTCATAATAGTCCTGCCCTCTTCATAAAGAGATACATTTCGGTTAGTGTGATCGCGCAACGGTAATATTGCCAAGACGGGTGCTCGTTGTAGCTAAACGTACTTTTCGTAAGTTCCCGACGTTTTCTTCGGTAGCGTAGTTCCATGTGCCAATCTATAGCACTTCCGCGTTGTTTATTATGTTAGTCACGTGGTCGCAGTACCTGAGATTTCATAGATACCGTAAAAAGACTACATACATCGCATGCAGTCTAAACGTTAGATTCTAAACAGAGAATAACCTGCTGATAATTGCATCTGCTGTGCTTCCATAATATTAAAAAAGGCCACAGATATTAACACACTTTCGTGTGAAATTTATGGTGCACAATAAATTGCGCTACTCAAAAAGTAGAGCGATCTCTTATATTCGAAATGGTAGAGTGCTGGTACGGACGTGTCAGAATGTCGATGGAAACAATTCTAAAAGCTCCACAGTTATTTTCATGAAACTGTAAGGGGTAACTGTGTAAAGCTAATGCTGAAATGTTAAGTGAAAGCGATATATTCTATGTATAGTGTACCATAAGTGTCAGATCCATTATTGAATCAACAATATAAGCATACCAAAGTAACAGAAACTATAAAGGACACGGTCCTGTAGTCATATCGTTAAAGGCAACATGCTTACTCTATACGTTCATTCAGACCATTTGACTTACATGAATTAAGTTTCATGATCAAAAAATTCTTTTGTCGCAACAAATATTTATTGTTGTCTCTTCCTTCCATCTTCTGTACTGTTACCAAAATCAAAAACTTCAGTTGTGATATATTGTGGTGCTGTTCCATAAAGTGTGGAGCAACTACTGATTTCATGTTCTTAGTTCTGATGTTAGATTATGTTCATTGATTTGTGTCTTGATTTTTCGTTTGGTTTTCCCCACATAGACTTTTCCACATGGGCATTTCAGTAAGTAGGTCACATTAGCTGTGTCACAGGTCGCTGAAACTTGTAGTTTGATGTTGTATCCCTGCAACTTCTGTCTCCCAAAGGACCATAGCTAAGAGGACTGCGAGGCATGTACTGCGTTTGTACCAAAGACCCTGAAGGTATGCCAAAGACAGAGGCTGGAACACTACACCACCATGTCCAGCACTCAGAGGGCGCAGGTTTCACCAAAGGATTTCACCTGGCTAGCAACAATAACGTCAATGTTGAGGAAGCCGAGACAGTTTATGGCAAAGGATTAGACATCGAAGCATACACGACCAATGCCGATAAAAAACAGGCGGTGAAGAATCTGGCCAAGGTCAGCCAAAAACAAAGAAGCCAGATGGATGCCAAGCTAGGGACACTGATGCAGGCAAGACTCTATCGAAGCCCTCAATGATTACATCCGCTTTAGAGGGAGCGAGAAAAGACCAAGGTTTAGGAGATGACAGAACCAGTGACACTGAAGAAGAGGCTGATACTTGAAGCAGAAGTGAAGATGTTTGAGGTTGAGAAAGAAAAAAGTAGTAGTTCATTGACTCCTTAGAGGATTTTCAGATCCCATCCAAGCCATCAATATACTTCGGCATCGAGGAAGACCACTCTGCCTTGAAGGCTCCAGCAACACCAGAGCACCATGAAGAACAATAAGAGGAATTCTACAAGCTCGAGAAGATAGAAGAGGCAACGGGGTTCGACAAAGAGCCATGGCACGTTCTCGGTGTTGAATGTCCCAAAGGCGTGGACAACTACCCTTCGAGGCCATCACCACCTGACATCCTCTACATGTACAAAAAAATTCATCAAAAGAGCTGCTGTAACATACGGAGTCCTGCTGGAGGAAAGAAAATGGGGATTCTTGTTTTCTCCTCAAGACCCTAATACCAGCCACAAGGGGAACCTATACTCCCCAAATCTACCCAGCATATTGGATCAAGGGAAGGAGGCATTTCGGGAACCTGCCAATGCAAAGGCAGTAACTCCCAGAGTAGAAAAAAAGTACAAGTCGTCTACTCAAGACCCGAAATACATACAGGGAAGTGCTCCTGCTGACTCGATTATTGTAACAACAGCAAGAAATCAGAACAACTCCCAAACATCCATAGGCCCACCACCTGGAAAGGAGAGAAAGAGGCTTGACATGGTGGAGAGGAAGATGGAGAGAGAGGATGCAACCCAGTGGCAGATTGCCAACTATAATGCACAGTTAAACAGGTACGGTCACCAACAATGGGACGAGATGGAGTCCCTCATGCAACACCTCCCATACAAGTGCAAAAAGAGGGCTAAGTCAGTTATGCAAGAGGGGCAAAACACAGCGAGCACATACCTGAAATCAGCTTTGGACTCCTGCAGACACTGACAGCAGGCAGATGTGCACGGGCACAACACTAAGGAGACATGCCTGGCTCAGGTACCAGTCTTCATAATCAATATGCCCTTTATAGGAGACGTCCTGTAGAGCCAGGCGATCAATAAGTCCTTACAACAACTAAAAAAGGACAACGAAATGGCCCAAGCAATGGTGGCTGTACAAACAGAAAGGGAGGAAACCCAGCCCAAAGGCCCACTGGCAGAGCACCTTTCACATATGGGCAGCAACAGCAGCAACCACAACCACAAGGCAGCTCACACCAAGCCACACCGCAGACCACGCGCTAACAGTGGCAACACCCAACTAGACAGCCCTTTTGTGCCCAAAGAAGGGGAATGGGAGAAACTCCCCAAGGGGTAGGAGCAACAACCAAGTGACTTGCCCAACAATCTGTGCCCCCACATAAAACCAGTGGGAGGCAGAATAGGCAATTACCCACAGGAGTGGGAAAAAAATCACCTCAGACAAACTGATTATGAACATGATATGTCATGGATACTGCATAGAACTAATCAAGGAACCTCCTCAAATTCCCCCAAAACCAAAGAGTTTCAATGGAAAGATACCATACTACTAAGGAAAGAGGTGAGAGAACTCTTACAAAAGAAAATCATCAAAAGGATACCAACAAGGGAAACAAGCAAAGGAAACTATTCTCCTTATTTCCTGGTCTAAAAACAGGATCTGACCCAGAGACGAATCCTAGACCTCAGAGTCTTAAACAAATTCATTTGTACTCAACACTTCAGAATGACAACACTCCAAGGAGTTATACCAATTCTAATAATAGGGGATTATATGGCCACCTTAGATCTAAAGGACGCCTATCTACGCATCCCACTGAAACGAAAATAGAAAAAATAACTCCGATTTATATTAGACAAGGTGAACTAGCAGCTCACCGCGCCTCCATTCTGCATAAAATCAACGCGACACAGGTCTTCACAAAGTGCCTTGCTGCAGTTGCAGCACTCCAAAGAAGAAAAGGTATTAATTTATACTCATTCCTAGATGACTGGCTAGTAAAGGAGAAGTCAAAATATAAATGCCAAAAGGACATTCAAACAGTAATCACCACATTAGAACATCTGGGTTGCTCAATAAACCACAAAAAGTCATCACCACAACCGGAACAGGAAAAGGTGTTTCTGCTAGCGACCCTAAACTTAAGGACAATCTGAGCATACCCTGTCCCAAAGAGGGTAAAGTGGAATCTCAGGGGAAGTTCATCTATACAGGAATGGGGAGCCTCTGACAGTGAGGACAGTCATGAAACTATTGGGCATGATGGCATCATGCATACCGCTTACAACAAATGCAAGACTGCACATGCGACCTTCCAAGAATGGATCTGCAACAAATTGTCACAAGCCACCGCAAGTTGAGAATATCTAGTGGTTATCACAGCAAAGGTACAAAAGGCAGCATAATGGAGGAAATCCAAAAATGTGACAGTAGGGAGACCATTCAAGATACCAATTCCAACGGTGACCTTCAAAACAGATGCATTACACATTGGTTGGGAACCACACACAGGCAACCTGAAGGCACTGGGACAATAGAACAGCACAGATGCGCTGAAACACATCAACTACATAAAGATGAAAACAGTTTTCCTAGCCCTGAGGGCATTCCAAACACACATCACTGGTAAAACACCAACAATCGGGGGGGAATGATACATTCACTGGTGCACAAACAGGAAACTGTGTTAACACCTTGACTGCTGCCGCAATTCCCCCTCTGTGATAACATTTACTGGATCCCCTTGTTCATGACGAGCTCAGCTCGTCATAAGCACACGAGCAGTGTACTGCATGACGAGCTGAGCTCGTCATGAGCATGGAAGGGGTCAAAGATTCTCAGATTCTCATTCATCTGCTAGGTACCGTCTAACCTATTCATCCTTCAAGGTACTCCTGGCAGCAATAGGAGACTATTCCAGGGGAACTTCATGTAACAGCTTCTTAGGGTCCCCAGTGGTGAAGAGATTCTTGGAAGGAGCTAAAAGAATTGCTTCAACAAGATCAGTTCCAGCACCATTGTGGAACTTAAATAACATGAACACGAGATGTACTGATTACCTGTTCCCATTTCGAAATTACAGCTAAATATATGTCATAAGGTAGCTCCAATGTTATCTTATGGGGCAGGTAGTACATTCAGTAGTGAAAACCACTTTAGGAGTTTTTTTTACTACCAGGACATGTAAAACTAAAAAGTACATGTCCCACTTTTTATATACACTACACCCTGCCCTCTGGCCTGCCCATGGCCTACCTCAGGGGTTACTTACATGTATTAAAAAGGAAGATTTAAGCCTGGCAAAAGTTTTTTTTTCCAGGTCGTCGTGGCAGTTTAAACACTGCACTTCACAGGCAGACCTAATACATGTTTAAAGTGCTATTAAGTCGGTGGCACAATCAGTGCTGCAGGCCCACTTGTAGCATTTCATTTACAGGAACTGGGAACAGACAGTGCTATTTTACTAGGGACTTACAGGTAAATTAAATATGGCAATTGGGTATTAGCCATTTCTACCATCTTTTAAGGAGAGAACACTATCACTTTTTTTTAATGTTCTTTATTGATTTTCAACAAATTGTACAAATAATATTCCTGTGGTAATAATCTTATGCTTGGCATTACAATGGCAGTTGCTTAAATAGCACAGGCGGGATGCCAGGGTGTAACCGATACAGTACAAAATTGACACAGTGTTGACATTAGTAAACTACAGTTTCTTAAGAGAATAGATGAATGAATGAATGAATGGGGATCTTGTAATGCGCAAACTTAACCCAGAGGGCATCAAGGCGCATAGATGAGCATTCAAATACAATTTTTTTATTACATCACAAAGCAATCGATCTATTAACTGTTGGTAGAAAAAGAAACATAAGGTTGATCTCATCTGACTGGTCCGAGTTTGCCCTCGGTCGCTGGTGGTTCGGGGCATGGGGCTACATATGTGGCCGGGTGAGTTGAAAGGTATACGCGGGGGAGGGGGGGGGAGCAGAGACATGCCTAGAGCCCAAGGACAATCACTTTAGCACTGGTTAGCAGGGGTAAGGTGTGCAGAGTCCTAAACCCAGCAAAAACAATATCAGCAAAACAGGAGGGTTGAAGGCAAAACAAGGCGGGGAACCACGCCAAGGATGCCAGGTCTAATAATTTACTGTAGAAATGTATAAAATAATATGCCAAAACACCCAGGATACTTATTCTGTAAATCTGCAGCTCAAGTCTAAAACAGTGACAGAGTAGACAGCAAAGGAGAAAGCCCCAGGAACCAAGGCAAAGCTCGGAGGAAAAGCAGCACCAGATATTCTTCACAGCAGGAATCCAGAGGGGTGGTTATAATTTGAGTGACCATAAAAAAATTAGAAAGCCAGATGCGTATCAGTATACTACTACCCATTCTTCCCAGGACTCTGGAGACAGTAGACATTCAGAAAAAGATGAAAGGATCAGACTCTCTGAGTGTCATATAAACGACAAGATAGAAGAGCGAGAAAGGGCAATCATGACATTTAGCATAAAATAAGAAGGAAGAGAAAGGTTCAATTGAAAAGTAATTGTAAAATGAAGAAAGTTGCTGGTTTGCCAAAAAAGAAGCATGCCACCAAAAATGTGGGTTCATCTACAGAATTGGACATGGACAGAAGGTCTTGTGGACAGTGCAGTGCAAGTAGTTATAGTTCGCTGGATTCTTAAAGAGTATCTGGTTACAAGTCCAGCTGATCAATGCATTCAGATAAAAACACGTATAGAGTTTATTGTGTAGAAATGCACATAGAGAGTGATATATTGCACACAATAAAAGCAGTATTCTGATGATATTTATCGGGTGCATATACCATCATTCTAGTTAGGGAGGATTGGCCTCCACTCTTTATAAGATATAAACCTCATGCAGAGGGGGTAATACTTGAAGCATTTTCCTCTTTGGTGTCTGAGGATTTCAGGGGATAAATATGCATATGTTTGGGCTTTAACACAAGCTCTGGTGTTGTGTAGAAATCAAGGGGTGGAATAGCGATTCTGTACCACATATGATTCCCCTTCATTGTGAACTACAGGTATAGGATCGATTGCCATTAATACCGGAGAAAAGGTGTGATATAAAGGCCATCCTGGATCACACTATCAGGGTATGATAGTGTCTTGCCATTTGACCATGTACACTGCTCTATTTTCTTATGTTGAAATTAGACAAGTCATATACAGTTGTACTGGATTGTACAGATTAGAACTGGCATACATGCACACTTGCTGGACTGATGACTAATTTATTTAGGAAAACGTATTAAACTACTTTGGTAATGAGTTCTGTAGGCAAAGGAAAGTGTGGGAATTACTGTTAGAAATGTGGATCTCTAGTTGGCAGAGGTAGGTACCTTTGTCCAAATAGGGACCCTTACTTTTAGTCAGGGTAATGGGAGACCGTTCTAAAATAACCCCCACTCATCCCCTTGGTAGCTTGGCCCGAGCAGACAGGCTTATCTTAGAGGCAGTGTGTAAAGCATTTATGAACACATACAGTAATGCAGTGAAAACACTTCAAATGGACACCACACCAGTTTAGAAAAATAAGTAATCTTTATCTAAGCCAAACGACAAAAATCCAAAGTGCAGTAATAAAAATATGACTTTCAAATGGTAGAAATAGTTCAGTTCAAAACAAATTTCAGATGCGGCACTTGTCATTCAAAGTACCATGGCTGCGTTGCGCACTCAAACAACGATTTCTTCGGCAATGCGTCTGAAAAAGGTGGAGTTGTGTCACGCTTCTTGTTGTTCCATTGCTTCTCCAGCTCCCAACAGCCAAAACAAACTCCAGAGGTCCAGAACAGCTACAGGCACCTCTGCGCAGGTCAGAACTCCCAGCAAGGAAGTTCAGAGGAGGTGGGGGTGAAGTCTTTGTGTCCCTGAGACTTCAGAAGAGGAGGCAAGCTCTTCTTCAAGCTCTTGGAGATCTTCCTAAAGCAGGGGACAAAGCAACAGAAACGTCTTTTTTCCTTTTCCGTAGCAGAAAGCAGTCACTGCAGGCCAACCCCAGACAGAAAACCGCACTAGGGCAGTATTCTCAGTTTTTCCAGCTCTTCTCCTTGGCAAAGGTTCTTCTTAATTTCCCAGAAGTGATCTAAAAAGTCTGGTGTCTGGGCCCCTCTTTTTATACAGTAAATGTATTTGTTCTCTCCTGGCCCAGGGCTCTGAGCCCAGTCCAAACCAGCTCCGGGGGGCACTTTGCAAATGCACAATAACCTCCATTGTCAGTGTGAGCCCTGGCTCCAGACACCACAAAGGGGGCCGGAGCCATCATTGTGGAGGCAGGCACAGCCCTATTCAGGTGCAGGTGCTACTCCTCCCAGCACTCCAAATGCAGACCAGACCTATTTATCCTTGCGCTGACTCATCCAGACTCTCTGGAGCCACTGCACATCGCCAGCTCCTGTCACTCCAAAGCCAGACAGTCAATACACATCCTTGCAGAGGCACACTGGATGGCTAAGCAAGAAAATACCTACTTTATAAAAGTGGTAATTTCAAACACAGAATTTAAAAATCACTCTCACTAAAAGATGCATATTAACATTCTGAGTTCAGGCATGCTAAACTTTATTTTCCTAACTGATTCCCAGGGGCAGTTATGGTTTTAAGATGTCAAAAGCAAACTCTCCATTCTATCCTATGGGAACAGATAGCTTTACAATAATGTAAAACAAAATTGGCAGTATTTCACTATCGAGACATGCCACACACATAAGGGCATATCCTACCTTTCACATACACTGCACCCTGCCCACAGGCGTACTTTGGGCCTATCTTAGAGGTGACTAACCTGTAGGAAAAGGGAAGGTGCACATGCCAGGTCGACAGTACTAGACTGCACACATTCTCTGCAATGGCAGGCCTGAGCTACATTTACAGGCTGGCTATGTGGTTGGCACAATCAGGGCTGCATTTGATTTACAGGCCGTGGGCACACACAGAGCACTTTACTAGGGACTGACTAGTAAATCAAATCAGCCTTTTATGGAAACACCAATCAATACATACAATTTACAAAGTGAGTACATGCACTTTGGCACTGAACATCAGTGGCAAAGTGCCCAAAGCACCTAGACCAGCGAAAGGAAGTCCAGCACACTGCATAAACATAGGATCCAAAGGCAAAAATACAAGTGGATCCCACACCAATGATGCAAGGTCTAACAATTGCAATACTTAACTGTCTTTACATTTTGGTAGTCTTGATTATGGTTATACAAGGCTCCCACAGGGGTATAACAAAAGTGAAGGAATACTTGCTAAAAAAGTAAAGTGCATGGGCAAACCATGCCGTTTAACCGATCCCCAAAGTCAATCAGTGGAAAACTGATAGCCATGACTTTAATTACAGCCATTCAGAACATACTGGAACTATGTGGAACGAACATCGTAACCACAATTCACGACTGGATGAGCCGCCATTTGGAAAACTATGGCAATGGAAAAGTTGAAGATGTTTACCCAGCAATCCATCCTGGCCTATGAAGTCACCTATGACCCCATTATATGCATCCTGTCTTGAGATTTCCGAGCAGTAATGTGCCCCAAATACCTAAAAGAACAGTGTCTTATCCTGAGTGGATGGATGTGTAAGTAGCACATCCCAGCTCACTTAAAACCTATATTACTTCGCCATGCTATTCCCAACATAGGATCACAACTACATGAATGTACAGCATTAGGGTTGGGATATTAAAGGTCAATTGTTGATAACGTGGTCCTGCCAATGACTTCTAATGAACTGCTTAACGTCGCCAACCTTTGGGTTGTCGGTGATGGTATTTGTTATGACCATTACTTAATAAAAAAAAGTTAAACCAAAAAAGTACCTGCACTTGATTTGGCTGCAAAGACAGAGGTACAAACTTGTAAGGTTGGTGCTGTGACACAATCTAAAATGACAATCGATGCAGACATGGTGGCAGCAAAGGCAACAATGTAATGGGAAAAGTCCACTAAAGGTCCCCCCTTTAAATATTTCTATAGCCTCTGCAAAGATGATAATCATGTGTTTTTAAACCTGTGAAAAAGAATAGACATATTCCCAATGAAAAACTTAGATTATATCTTATCAAAGAAGCTCATGATGGTTTAGCGTTGGCTCATGCTTTTATTAGTGCTACAACATCAATGCTACAACAAAGACATTGGTGGCCAATTTATAGGAAAATGCTAAAAGATGCATATATCAATATAACATTTGTCACCAATTGAAACCCACTCCTGCTATAAGAATAGTGCCTATTTCTCTTATGATATCCAATAATCCCTTTGGTGTCATGTACCTCGCCCACATTCGCCCATTGCCAAGTGTTGATGGTGGTTGATCTATGCGCTTGATTTATGTGGGTTTGGCAATACAAAATAATTACCACTGTGCGGTAAAGACTTGCTGTGCCTAGTAGCAGTGGGATAAGTTCAGACATGTAATTTAGAAAACTACTCAACGTTTGCCACTAAGGCATTTACTTATGCTATGACTGCTCTGGAAGTTCCTCTGTTATTCTTGCACCCCCTCCATCCAGAACCAAACAGAATTGATGAGCCAGCCAATAGGACTGCTAAAAAGCCTTGGCTGCTAGGGTATTCAATATAGAGTTGTTGTGGTATCATAACCTATATCAGGTGCAGTGGCTATTCAGTTTGCATATGGGTGTACTGAATGGCTGCACACCATATGAAAAATATTTCAGGATGCCTGCTCGACATAGAGTTCTCTTGATGCAGAGTCACTGACTGATTCATCTGATCTCACACGTCCATCTATTGCGGAGCATCAAAGATTTGCAAGAGAAATCTGCAAATAAGATGCGCTTTCCACTGAAATATAGCCCGCTTTCGATGGGTAGCTCCCAAAAGTAGGAGAACTAGTGCAGGAACAGATTCTTGAGAAAGTGCCATTTGGATTGTCCTCCAGATCACAGTTGATGGGAAGGCACTTTCACCATAATCTTGCCACCACTTTGTAGAGCAAAGAAGATCCAAACGGTGTTGATTGACCTCTCAAATAAAAAACAAAAAAAGCATAATGTGGCTGTTTTATGCATTTATACATATAGTATTTGCAAGCTGTACCATCGGTGGCTGTCACAATTGAGTCTTCTGTTAAAATTAAAACTTATGTTGAAAATATGCGGTGAGATGGATTATTTGTACAATTTCCTTCCAGGCCCAAATATTTCAAGAGAAAAACATTCATTTCCACCTCGATTTATGCAGCTGTACAAGATAGTAGGGCTGACTCAGCAAGAGAAGCTGCGGAGATAATAAGGGAAACAAAAATAAATAATGCAGACCACTTTTCAAGTCTTGAACAGTGGATTTAAAACTGATTCTAAACATGTTGGTGCTATTTCTTCTATTACTTCTTCTGCTTCAACCATACACAAGGCAGGAATTCTTCACAGCAGGGGCAAGTTCAAAGGCACACACTAACAGAATTGATTGCGCATTACAAATGTATTATCTTGCAAAGTACCCTGGTCTCTTATAAACAGTACTCTTCTCTTTCTCCCTTCAACTCTCACTAAATTATAGCCATGTAAGACTGCCATAGTTTGGAATACAGAGTGATCACTGGTGTGTTATAGTTTACATTATGCAAAGTATCAAGTCAAACGTGTTTTCTTTGTTTTTCACTAGGATATCGATTACACGGGTTACAGCAGACATCTCACTTGCCAAACGTTCAGTATTAAACAATCCTAGTAAACATGCAATAATAGAACGATCTAACACAAGGTCAAGTTTAGGTAAGTACCCGAAATATCTATTACTTGAGGTGTACAAAATATAATTTTTAAAACTTTTCTGTAGTACAATATTACGTGTGTAGAGAGTGCTCAGTTTTCTTCTGTAGTACTTAAATTTTTACCGCTAGATTTATCAAAGACCCGTTTTGCGAGTCTTTAATAGCGATTCATAAGGAATCGCTATTAAGGACTTGCAAAACGGGATTCATGTAGGAATCGCAAAATAAATTGCGATTCCTACAGCTTCCTTATTTGCGATTAGCAAATTGCTAATCGCAAATAAGGAATAACTCCTCGTTCATTCCTATGGGCCAAAGGCCCATAGGATTGAATGGGGAGTTATTCCTTATTTGCGATTAGCAATTTGCTAATCGCAAATAAGGATGCGATTTCAAGGGTGCAGGGGTGTCCAAAGGACACCCTGTAGCACCCCTGAAATGTGAATTTACATTGATGTTGTGCACACACATGTCCAAAGGACATGTGTGTGTGTAACATGCAACTTAGAAAAATGCATTTAAATGCATTTTTCTAAGTTTTCGCTATTTACCACGAGGTTTGACTTCGTGGTAAATAGCGGTCCTAAATTGCGATTTCGCAATTTCAAAATGGTTCATGAATTGCATTTAAGGAATCTCAAATAGAGATTCCTTAAATGCAATTCCTCGCAAATGTGCAAATTCTTTATTAGCAAATTTTGCATTTGGGATGAATAATCCCAAATGCAAAAATTGCACTCGCAAAGGGCCAGATTCTCAGAATCTGGCCCTTTGCGAGCGCAATTAAGCTTGATGAATCTAGCTGATACTCTTTAAAATGCGTTGCAATTTTTTGTTTTAGAAAAAACGTTTTTGCCATAATTTATTTGTTAAAAAATGCATGGTTTCGGCAATTATTCTAAAGCAGTTGTAGCATTAACTGCTAATTCTTCATATTGACCGCCTTTAAAAAAGACAGAAATTACATGTTTTTACAACTAACATCTGTTTTCCAAATTAAACAAAGTTTCAATGTTATCCTTAGGAATTCAGACTAAAGCACACCTTCCATGTTCAGTTTAATAAATATACATGACCGCTAGATGTGCATTGATGTCAATCAAATTTTCTTCTCATTGGGCTGCCTTTGACTTTTAATGAACTGCTTCATGTTTATTTCTCCTCATTTGCATCATGAACAAAGAGTATATTATTTTTCTTATGTCAGAAATGAATAACAGAAATCAATATTTCACATCCGTACTTTGTTGTGAACATTTGTGTTTTCCTAAAATGTAAAGGGCTGTTTCAGCCTTAATGCACTGAAAACAGCATTTTGGGCAGTAACTAGAAATAAAGTGTGTAGCATATGGACAAGACTAATTACGATCTATACCCTGCTGACTGGTGTAATGTCATTATACAATAATTACAGTGCAACAGGGAAACATCCCACACTGCTTAGGTTTTCCTCATTGAGAAAGGAGTATCTCATTGTATTGTAGATATTAATACATGTATCTATATGCATGTCCAGTTAGATGTGGTTAAGGTACTTCAGTGCTTCACTTCATGACAGATGGGGCTTACGACAAAAAAATGTCCTTGGAAATGAAAGCTGTATCACAATGAACTTGGGACCAATTGAAATGCTCGAGGTTTTAAACTACCTGGGCATAGACATTTACTCACATTTAATGTTGCCTCGACAAACATCCATATTGAGGCGTTCTAAATGGGTACCTCGTCCTCTCATCCTAGAATGGAAGGGTGATCACTAGCACTGCTTTCAAAGTTTGCAATGTTGACGCCTTGGAAATTGAATCCCCCATTCTGGCGCGACGCCATCAGTAGGAAAATCCATCTTTTGTGTGGGCTCCCCATCTTTTTGGCTAGATATCTGGCATTCATGGACCTGTGGCTAGTAAGACTTTGCTAAATATCTTTCATTGCATGTGATTCTCTCACTACATGTGCCCTGCTTCCAAAAGCATGAGAACTGATTGGCATGTACCAGTGGTCATGTTTGGCTTTTAGGTAAGTCCATGTTAAAGGAAACAAACATCGTACAAGTTTCATGAAAGTGAAATATTCCTTGTGGGATGCAGAGTGGCTCTCGGTCACTCACATGCGAGATAACAAAAAAACATGGCAACAGGATTGATCAAGAGCTGTGTGGCAGATACGCCCTCCATGTTAGCATATCAGACTAAACCATTTTAACATGTTAAGACCAGCATGTGTAATTAATAGGTCAACTTTATAGTGCAACCTGAAGCTCAAAAGGATTAATTGCATAATAATCAGAAATTATGCATGTAATAGAATCCAATGGCCATGTTTCTGTAGTAACCTAAATTTTCCGTTTTAGTATTAACAGGTGCACCAAAGTGCTGTTATTATGTAGACCATAGGAGCATTTTTCTGGCAGCGATGATCTGTCTTTAAAAATCTTGTTTAAAGCTATAGAGCAAGGACCAAAATTGAATTTTCATTCATGTAACATTTAATAATCAGTGGAAATCTCAGGCCAGAGCCCTATGAAAAGGTGTGGAATACTTGCATAGTGAATAATTTCTCTGGAGACAGTAGTGTTTTGCTTAAAGGTCCCTGCAATGGGCACCCAAACCTATACTTAGCAGGAGTTGTGAGGGAATAAGTGAAGTTGTGCGTGACTGTCCAACACTAAGGCAGACATAACATATTGTTAATCTTGCTCTGGCAGCGATGGGATTTTCAAGACCGCTTTCCCATACAGATATTGGCACCTCACTCTGAGGTCACCAGTTTGAGGGAGTTTCTCTTTGGTGGGGCAATGATGTATCTGATTAGAATTGGTGAACCCATGTGCAGACCACGGGAGCCGACACACATCTGACACGAGCAAAAGCTAGGAATGATGATCCCTGGGGTAGCGGACTCTAAAAAATTTGCAATATGCTGAAAAATAGAGGAGACACAGTTTGGAAATTCTGCAGTTATTCAGTGGTTAGCCTTATAAATCAGGGCTCTCACAACTGGGTAATCAGGAATGCTGCTGGAACCTGACAATGACCAGAAGAGACGGCAGAAGACATAGAGCCAGATGTACGACCCCTTCATTAGCTCCTCGCAATTTGCGACACATTGCGAGGCACTAAATCAAATGTACAACAGTGTGTTCACACTTTTAGCGATTCCCAGTTGGTTGCAAATCATGAGGATCATTATTATTTAATGAGCCTCTCGCTGTTTGCCAGCCCTCCCAGTGATGGTGGCGTGCTGGGCTTTTTAATAAAGCAGCTTTTATTTTTTAAAGGCAGGCTGTTTTCCTTAAATGAAAACGGGATGCATTTAAAAAAAAAAAAAAACGTTTTTGTTTCATTTGTTAAGGGCAGGCAGTGGTCCGTGGGACCACGACCTGCCGTATTTTGCATGCAATTGCAAATGGGAAGGGTTCCCTAAGGGACCCCTTCCCATTTACAATGCATTACCACCTACTTGAAGCAGGTGGTAATTGCTAGTGTTTTACGACCGCAATTGTGGTCGCAAAACATTAGTACACTGTTTTGAGACTCGCTATTTGGAAGGGAATGCCTCGCTAATAGGCTACGTACATGGCTCAATATGTTTCTGCATGCGCAAACGGGTTCGCAAACCCATTTGCGCATTCAAAAAGGTCGTACATCTGGTCCAGAATCACTTGAAGGGCTGAGGGATACCTGCTTCCACTTGAACCGCCAGAGCTTAACGAAATCTTTAACAGTATTGTAAGCTGACATGCAGATCCACAGGAGAATAGGACTCAAGGTCTTGCAAGAACAACCATCAGTGCCAGGTGGGACTTGGCAGTATCTGGTGCCCCTGCTGAATGAAATTGGTTGAAAAGACAGTCTTTCTTTCTGCCATCTATGGATCTGTACTGAAAGGATGGGGACTGTGGGAGCACGCAGGAGAAAGATCTTCAGCTTTTTGTGTAGTAGGGACTTTGAAAT